>NC_138961.1:193120000-194320000 GCF_055761805.1 Camellia sinensis | reverse complement strand
GTGGTTGTGAGATTGATTAGAAACAGTTAATATGATTAGAAATGATTAATGTATGGGATTGTTTGAGATAATCTAAATAAATGTACTTTTAACTTTTTACGAAAAGATATGTAGAAAAAAAATAGAAAGATAATGTGACATAAATAAGTATACTTATCTAAATATAAGTACACTTATTTAGAAGATGACAAACATACTCTTAAGCGCTAGCCATGATAATGCATCCTCAAGTCATACAATTCATGCATCCATATCCTGTTCATAGTAGCTTGACAGAGTGTTATGACCAAGAAATTGCACTTTTGGCAACTAAATTTTTAGTCGCCAAAAGTCAGATTTTAGTCACTGAAAAGTTTTCCAACTAAATAGTTTGGTCACCGGCTTGGTCACGGAAAGACAGTCGGGGAAGGTAGGCAACTAAAAAAAATTTAGTCACCGAAAGTCCTATATTGGCAACTAAACAATAGTCACCAAAAGTAAAGATATTGGCGACAAAAAAAACTTTAGTCATTGATAGACTAAATTGGCGACTAATCTTTTAGTCGCCAAAAGCTTTCAAAAAAATTTTATATCGCATTTTCAGCAACTAAAACATTTAGTTGTCAAAACTAAAATTATTTAGGATGACTAATTTATTTAGTACCCGAAAAGTTTTTTTTTTTTTGTTCATCTTATTTTTTTTAGCTACTAAATGTTTTAGTCACCTAAAGTGTAATTTTTTTTTACTATTAAAAATTTATTTGCCTAATGTAACGCCCCAAATTTCTAGCCCAAATGATAATACAACAATCATGGCTCTTTCAAGGAAAACCGAATATAAATCTCCAAACTTACATTACATGACACAATAGTTATGCATGCAACAATACATTAATCTAACAACAAATAAATAAATACCCCCAAGGGTTTACAAGTTTCCAAGTCTTGAGTTTGGTTACACAAAACGGTTATTCAAACCCACACACATACAGCCGTTGGCTTACACACAGAGTTACAGCAAAATGAGAGTCTTGTACTCTCAACACACATTTCCTCACCTTTAGTTAGGCGGCATCACCACATCTTTTCCTGCACAAAAATCCCGTAGAGTGAGCATAAAGTCCAGTAGGAAATTCTTAACAAAGTATATACATTTTATGCAAGTCTTAAGAGACCAAATGCACATGCCATGATATGCCCCTTTTTGAAGATAAATCACATTTGTATCTTTTGAAAACTATCATGCTCAATGATGTCATGCAATTTCAATTGTTCAAAATTTAACAATTTATTTCAAAGGCGGTAAATACGACTCTGGTAATCCCTAGATCGGTGTCTACAAATAGACTATACAAGTACTACTAAATTATCATTTTTATCGATATTAACCGGAAGGCTCGACACCTATCCGCGCGGGTTTTCGGCCTTTCACCCCAAACTCTCAGGCCAACTTATTCAATATCATCTACACCGCCTATCAAGACTTACCAACGTATTTACCCCAAAACCATTTCATGAAAACTTGTTTCTCAACATTCTTTTCTCAATTCAAGTTTTCAAATCAACTTTCAAAATTTAATGTAATCAAATAAATTGTTATGCCAATAATACAAAATGAATATAAATACTTTTATTTCAATTCATCATCCAAGGAATAACACAATTTCATCTTCTCAAGTATCCTCAACAATTAGTCATTTCAAGACTATTTCAACGTTTTGAACAATAATTTCTAAAATGAACAATAATTTTCATATTCCCTAAAATTCATCATTTATATAAATATAAATAAGAAATTTTTCAAAGATCCATTTATTTTGACACACAAAATAAATATAACAATATCATTCATAGATTTTCAGTCTCTAAAAAAACAAATCCCCAAATTCTAAGTTTTCTCACCAAAACTATACAACTCAAATCTTTTAAAAGAAAACTTTTCAAAATCATCTTTTCTTCAATCAATGAAGATCAAAATCTATAAGATCATTTTAAAAAAACAAGAGACAAACCCACTTTCAAAATCGCTCAACTTCTTGAATCAACAATTAATTTTCAAAGTTATCAAAAGATGATTTCGAAAATCACATAGATCTTACAAAAACATATATATAACTCTAAGAAAATCCCTACCTCAAGTTTTGAAGAAGAAATGAGATAAAACCCCCAAAATCAACGGTGTCGAAACTCGATCTTCACCGCACACAACGAAGCCCTTGAGATGATAACTAACTTTGGTGAAGAACTTAGGTCTAAATCCCAATGGATTTGGAGAAATCAAATAGAGAAGATGAATTATAAAGAGAGAAGCTCCCGATCTAGAATTCTGGAGAGTTTTAGAGAAAGATGACTGAAAAAGTGATCTGAAATATCAGATTTATACGAACTGATATAACATAGTCCGCTCGAGCGAGGAAAGCCCCGCTCGAGCGTCAAATACACTAACCTAGTACTTTTGCAGACAGTTCAAACTTCTAAAACCAAACATTCTCCGCTTGAGCGCATAAACGGCCGCTTGAGCGGACAAGCAACTTTGAATGCATTTTGCATTTTTACTTCGAGGGCGCTGCCCCTCGACCTTGTCAGGGCACTGCCCTCGGACCCGCCAAGGGGTTCTGCCCCCTAGACCCCCGCGAGCTAACCAAGTAGCTTGATCCTCAACCGGCTCAGTCGAAGTGGCAAAACATGAAAGAACGATCGAAACTGAAATCGCTACACCTAAAGTCCATTTTTTTATTTGGCTACTAAAATTTTAGTCGTCAAAAGTTTTTTTTTTCATTTTATTTATTTTTAGCTACTAACTATTTAGTCGCTAAAAATATTTACTGCTTTTTTGGCTACCGATTATTTAGTGGCCAAATACATGATTTTTTTTTTTTTTAATTTGTCCATAACTTGTATGCATTTCGTGTAACCTATACCATGTATATAAACAAAACAATACATATATTATCAATCATTTCGCAATTTACATCCATTTTACTTCTAACCATCCAAAAAAGAATAACTTTTAATGTCAAATTTCATACAAACTACGTATATTCTAATATAAAATAATAATTCCATACAAAACAGAAAATCGTACGAAAACCATTATATTCGTATTGACTCTGGAGAAGACAGCGAACTTTTGAAAAGTCTGTCTAATATTGAACCTCATTTTCTAGAGCTTTAACTATATCCTTATCTTGAATGTCACTATGAAAACATGTTTCTCGCTGTTGTTACCATTTGTCATATGTGATTTCTCCTGCTCCTCTTTGTATAAACTTTGCAAAAACAAGTTTTTCTTGTGAGGTTCAAATATATGAGTACAGAGATCAACAGTCCTGCATGTTGGCAAAGTGAATGTTAGGTCCTAGTCATTAAAACTCAACTCTTAATGATCCAATCTTTACATTCAAATGGACAAACAGAGACACCTACTATATGTATAATAAATCAATAACACTACATAAAAACTCACATTATCCCAAAACAACACAAAACCCCACATAGTTTTCCATCACCACCATTCCAAAATGCATTTCAAGAAATTTCACAAAACCAATGACTCCCAAATCTATAACCCATTAAAAAAATAATGTTTTCGGAAATTCCAAACAAAAATACAGAAATTTCAATGAAACAAATTGATACCCACTTCATCATATCGAACATATCAACTATACAAATCGAAATCAATAGAAATCATCAATTGGGACATTAAACAAAAGATTCAAAGCTAACCTGACAGTGAATAGCATTCCAGCACACAAGCATCCAATACTCATTTAATAGTTAGAAAGCTCAATTGAGAACCATTTCGAACTATGAGTGAACTCAGGTCAAGTGATTAAGAGCTTTGACCACCTATGGATGCATCACAAATTTCTGTTCCTCACATACTTATGTAAAGTTGTAAACTTACAGAAAATGTTTAAATCTTGAGCATGGTCTGCAAATAGTCCACAAACATCACTCAACAGCCACAAAGTTTGCTTAATGATCATCACAAAGAGTTCCAATGGAACTTTGTAACCTATTGGACTACTCTTATTACACCATGGAGCATTAGACTTTCATTTTACCTGCAGAACACAGCTAATGCCATTGTATAATTACAAACTCGCTCTATGTAATCTCTACACTCAAGTGCATATTTCAATCACTAAAACTTTGATATTTAATAGTTTGCTACTCAACTCGCTGTTAATGACAGACTTTGAACTCGTATATAGAACATCCTATACCTTATTCATTTTTTACCCAAATAATGATTTCTATTCATTCCCCATTAATTCCACCAACGAAATGAATCAAATCAACCATAAAATTCAAACTGAAACCTTAACAAATAAGACAAAAATCATACATCTACTAAATTGAATACATTTTGGGTCTTTGGAAAAAAATAGTGAATCATTGTCATACAATTTTTACCAGAAGCTATTTCAGTAAAAATCAATCACATACAACCAATGTTTTAGAATAGAACCCTACACACACACACACACACACATATGTAAATATTCTTGATTTCATTAATTAATTCAACCGAAAGGGGGTCATAGGAAGGGTCATTAAATATTTTTTCAACAAGAAAAAGTATACTATGGACAAATATTTGAATTATGTACATACCCAGGTTCAAAACATAAAGCTGGACCTTCAAGTCTTCAATTTTAGACTCCATTTGCTAAATAAAAATATAAAAATGATTTATCTTGTAAGAGTCTTTAAGATATTTGTTTCTTGAAAGTTTTCAATTGTCTAATCATTTTCATTGTGAGACACATTATTCTGGTTGCATTCAAGTCTCTCCATGGCCTTCTACTAATCCTTTTGACAACTTCAACTAATCAAATCAGTTGGAGCATTGATTAGTCTAGATATAACATCAGGAAATCATATTAGCTAAACTCCTCTCATCCCTTCTTTAAAATAACTCATTTCTAATTTTCCATTATAGCACTTGTATTGCCATTCATGTATGTCGAAATCCTCATTCAGGTCATAACCACAGAAGAGCATTAAAATCAATCAAAAATATGACAGGGTGGAACAAAAACTTACATATTGGCTGATCATCACTATTGCAACGTCTTCTTTTGTTGTGAACTCCTTGAATACTTTTTCAATTTGTTTAACAGTTGTTTCTAAGCCATACTAAAAGAACATCTATAAGCCAAAATGAGAATATCCAAAAATTCAATTGAATTGAAATTAACTCGGGGGAAAGAACAGATTCTAATTCCATAACTAAGGATACAGGGCAAGAACAAAAATTTCAGAATGGTATAACAGCATCTGAAACCCATGTAGTTTCAAGTTCTCTCTCTCTCTCTCTCTCTCTCTCTCTCTCTCTCTCTCTCTCTCTCAACAATTTTAAACCGAATTTTGAATCTCCTCAGCTGCTCATTCTGTTGCAGAGAAACAAAATCTACAGCATAAATGACAAGAGTAACTAGTAGGCTTTAATAAGACAAAAAAATTGCAAAACTCGCAAGACGATCGTTATGGTGACAAAGTTCACATCTCTTTTCGTAATATTTTTGGTAAAGCAAAGTTCTAATCTCTAGAGAATATATCAGTAGAATCCTGTGCTTTAAGGTACAATGACACCACTTATAAAGGAATTGACAAATATCACATGTATAATGTCAAACAGACCTCTCAGCCAAGTAATTGACAAATACCACATGTATAATGTTAAACAGACCTCTCAGCCCTCACAATTCCTTCCATTCTATTCTTTTCCATAGCCAACAAAGCAGCTAGACTATCAGATGCCACTATGTTGACTCCATTTCCATGAATCGACGTGAGCATTGCAAGCTAATTTAAAAAAGCAAGCTCAAATACTCAACTCAGAAGTAGAGGTTGAAATAAAAATACAATAAGGGGGGATGATACCGACAATCAATAACAAACCACACTTCAGCTCACTCATTAAAATTTCGAACCTGCAGCATTTTACATCTCCAGATTTGACAAGAGTAACAGAAATCCAACACAACAATGCCTAAAACATTAAAATTTCAGAACATTTGGAGCACAAAAGCATACTTGAGTCCACAATTAGGTAATTTGTCTTTCTCCGCAAGTCCACATTGCCTACTCCATCCAAATAAAAGAAAATAATTCATTATCAAAAGAAATGACAAGAAACCTATATATCAAGGCAGTGGCATAGTCAGGAATTCGTGGAGATGGGACACAAATTAATGACAACATCATTTTTTATTTTTTATTTTTATAATAAACAACAATGAGATATTACTAAACTTAAATATTAAGAGTTCATTTGGATAAATGTGAATTTTAAATTAAAGGATTTAAGATTAAATTTTATACAAATATTGGGAAGCGACTATTTTATATGTGGATTGAAAATTTAAAAAAGAAGATAAGTTGAGATAGAAATTATATATTTTAGTAGAGAAATTCTATAAAACATACTGCAAAAAAAGTGTCTATCATATGTTGTAATTATGATCTTTGTAGTGTTTAGTTATAATACATTATAGTGTTAGATATAATTTAGTTATAATTTTTTGTGGTTGTTATATTGGTTATGACTATATATCAAGTAATAGTTTTTTTTTTTTTTTTGATCAGCAAAAAGAAACTTTATTGATGAAATGAACAAGAACAAGGTTCAAGATAAAATACATCAATAAAGGAAAGAGAAGTGCAAAAGCATCACAGTGAGCTAAATGATCCCAACTAGGTTGGCACCACATAGCTCACCCTATCATCTGCTAGCACCCCAAAGTTGGTGAGAGACCAACGGAAAAAAGAAGAAAGAAGAACCAACCAACCACAGCTATCACCTAAGCACATCTGCATCTGCCAAGCACTGTAGCAGATGGAGAACTACTACTAGCCCAACACCCCAAAGTTAGTCATATAGCAGCAAAGCATCCAGAGTTAAAAATGTATAGCAGCAAAACAGAACTCCCACAGCAGCTGGGACTGAACACATAGCAGCAGATGGGAGAGGATGGAGAAGCCACCTTTCAGACCACAGCAACTCAGGTCGCAGCCAGAAGAGGACCAATCAAACAAGACCAACAGGAGAAATCAACCAAAACAAGCACTACCACTTCAGACCATGACCATGTACCAGCCCAACATAGCAGCCTCTGCAGCCAACACCTTGCCTTGAAGCAGCCACAGCAGTGCATGTCCTCATATCAGCAGAGCTTGAACAATGTGACACTAGCAGCAGACAGCAAGGACTGAAGGAAACCAGCCAAAGCCAAACCAACCAGAAACCAGCCAAAGCCAAAAGCCAAAGCAAAGCACAGACTGAAGGAGATCTGCAACTCTGGCAGACCAGAAACTAGAACCTCCCACTCAACAGTCCTGTTTGCTGGTTCGATGCTGCCAGCTTACACACCCCTTCTGGCTTGAAGCAGACTACACAAAGGGCAACATACCACTCACACACACCACAGAAGCACAAAGAACCCAGCAGCAGAGCCCTAAATACAAGAAGTCACCTGATTCAGATTAGCCACTACGTCATGCACGGAGTATTGAAACCCGGGATGCCCAGACTTGGCCCACAACCCAACCCTCACTTTCACTATTTCGCCAAGCTCTTCCATATTAGGCTGATTTTCTTTAAAAACACACTCATTTCTTAACCTCCATACTGACCATAACATTGCAATTGGAACAAGCCTCCAAATCCTCACAACTGACTTTTTGAATTTTGTTCCCATCCACCATAACAGCACACCATCAACAGTAGCAGGAATGACCCAGGATACTCCCCACCATCGAAGCAAAGATGACCAAACCTTCCAAATTTCTGTGCATTGCAGGAACAAATGGTCCACGGACTCTGGTGCCAGCTTGCAGAAAAGGCACAGATTCTCCACATTACTGCTTAAGGCCCTAAACCTCTGTAAAAGACTAATGGTTTTAACCCTGCCCCTCCATGCCAACCAGCTCAAAAATTGAGCTTTTGGAGGGGCCACACCTCTCCATAACAGATTAGGGACCTGCATTTTTGGGCCTTGCGTCTCCTCATACCAGTTCCTCATTGAAGCCACAGTGAAATGACCTGAAGGAGATGCAGTCCACCTGACTGAGTCTGGTAGCTCCTCATTTATCCTGGGAGCAGCTCCTGTCAAGGCTTGCAGTCTTTGAACCTCCTCTTCCTCTCACGCAAGAAGAGATCTTGTAAACCGGAACCTCCAATTTCCTGAGATATCCCTCCTCTGCATGAAAGAGCTCAGATTCCCTTCTTTTTCCACAGATAATCTAAACAACCTTGGGAACTCTACCTTCAGTTGAACATTCGACAGCCACTTATCATGCCAAAAGTGAATCCTACATCCATTTCCTATCACAAGCTTGCAATTAGACGTAAAGAATTCGAAGCGCTCTGCATTCTCCCTTAACACACACAGAATATCACTCCAAACAAGAGACTCTTTGCCAGTCCCTTCCAACACTGGTAACCATCTACCACCAACTCCCCCATACTTGTTCAAAATTACTTTCTTCCACAGAGATTCATCTTCCACCCCATATCTCCACCACCACTTGGTTAGCAAAAAATCATTAAAGTCCCTCACCCTTCTAATGCCTAACCCTCCTTGCTCTTTACTAAGAGTTACTAACTTCCAGTTTACCAAATGAATCTTCCTCCGGATTTCTGAACTGCCCCATAAAAATGTTGCCCTCCACTTATCAATCTCCTTAGCTACCCCTTTAGGTAATTTGAAGAGAGAGAGGTAGTAACCAAGCAGACTATCAAGGACAGATTTGATCAGGGTTAGACGACCCGCAAATGAAAGCGTCCTTCTCTTCCATAAGGCTAATTTAGCTTTTACCTTCTCCACCACAGGTTGCCAAGTCTTCTTTCTTCTTGGGTTAGCACCTAGGGGTAACCCCAGGTACAGAAGAGGAAGCTGCTTACTTAGACAATAAAGTTTAGAGGCAAAGGCTTGAGCCAACTCTCCACTAATCCCAACTCCGCACACCACACTTTTGTGGAAATTTATTTTAAGGCCTGACATAATCTCGAAGCATCTAAGAATCCTCTTAACATTTACTATCTCCTCCCACTCAGCATCGCAAAAAAGAATAGTGTCATCGGCAAATTGGAGATGGGACAGATTCAAGTTTCCTGACCCAATAGAAGCTCCCTTAATAACGCCCAAAGCTTTAGCCCTTTCCAACAACACATTGAGACCCTCAGCTGCAATGTTGAACAAAAAGGGGGAGAGATGATCACCTTGCCTTAACCCCTTCTGTGGACTGAACTCTTCTGTTGGTGACCCATTAACAAGAATTGAAACTCTGGCCGTGGTGACACAAGTTTTCATCCAATCCAGCCATCTCTCCCCAAACCCAAGATTGGCCATCATAGAAAAAAGGTAACCCCAGTTGACCGAATCATAAGCTTTTTGAAAGTCAAGTTTAAAAATGACACCCTTTTCTTTAGACTTCTTCCACCAATCCACCACCTCATTGGCAATCATAACCCCATCGAAGATATTCCTCCCCCCCAAAAAGGCAGTCTGCACTACTCCAATTACATCTGGAAGCACCCTTTTCAACCTTTTGGAGAGAACCTTAGCCAAGATTTTATACACTACACCCACCAAACTAATTGGTCTAAAATCTGACAAACCCGAGGGACTAGAAATCTTAGGAACTAAGGTGATAAAAGAGCTATTTAATCCCGAGACCAGCTTACTGTGCTGGTAGAACTCCTGCATAAACTGGAATAAATCACTTTTCATAGTCTTCCAGCATTTCTGGATACACATCATGTTGAAACCATCCGGCCCCGGAGCTTTATTCCCATTACAGTCTTTTACAGCCTCCCAAACTTCTTCCAAAGTGAACTCAGGATCAAGAAACTCCCCCACCTTAGCACTATTGATCCTCACAAAACTACCGGACAATTTAGGACGAGATAGCCAATCTTCCGAAAATGCCTTTGAAAAGAACCTCAGCACTTCTAGTTTTACCAAAGCTGGATCTTCAACGCGAACCCCCTCCACAACCACTGAGTCCACTAAGTTCCTATTCTGCCTTTGGCTAGCCATAATATGAAAAAACCTGGTGTTCCGATCACCATTCTGAGCCCAATTTACTCTAGACTTTTGGAACCATATCCAATCCAATTTCTTTCTATATGACCACACCAAGTTTTTTACCTCCCTTCTTCTAACAACTTCATGAGGATCTAGAGTCCCCATTTCTGCCACCAGAACCAGCTCATGCAACTCAGCTTCAGCCTTTCTAAGTTGGTCCTCCACGCAACCAAACACCTCAGAGTTCCACCGTTTCAACTCGGCTTTGAGACTACACAATTTCACCTTTACTCTGAACCCAGCCCACCCTTGTACCTGCGCATCCAACCAGGACTTTTGCACAACAGACAAGAAGCTAGGATGCAGGGTCCAAGCATTCAGAAACCTAAACGGCTTAGGGCCCCAGTTTTTCTCATCTTCCGTAAGCAATAGAGAACAGTGGTCGGACACCAGTCTAGGTAAGCCTCACAACTTCAAACTAAAGGTTTCTACCCATAAGGGATCCAACAAAAACCTATCAATTCTACTCCACCTAGCACCGTCCACAGAATTACACCATGTAAACTTCCTACCCAACATTGGTAAATCCATCAATTCCAGCAGATCAACAAAATTATTAAAATCCTGCATCCCTTTGGAACTTCTAGTGCATCCTCTTCTTTCATCTGGAACTCTAATCTCATTATAATCACCACCCATGCACCAAGGCTTTTGGAAAGAGGATCTTATATTGAGGATAGAGTCCCACAGCTTAGCTCTTTGAACCACATCATTTGGAGCGTAAATATTTAAGAAAACACACTCAAATGAACTAGACAGAGTACCTGATAGAAGCAAAAAATTTCTGTTACTGCAACCCTCTGATAAGGAGAAAACTTCAGGGTTCCAAATACTCAAGAGCCCTCCAGCACTCCCATCCGAATCTGCCGCCATAAACTCCAGCTTCTCCCAAGGCCAAATAGATCGCACAAAGGGAACATCAATATCTCTGCTCTTTGTTTCTTGAAGGAGTACAACATCTACTCTTTTTTCTTTAATCAGCTGTTTCACTCTACGACGTTTTTCCAGCCTCCCCAATCCTCTAACATTCCAAGACATGATCTTCATTGGAATCAAGCTTTAACCGTGCTAACACCCCCAATTCACAGCCCCTTAGGTCTGACCCTCCTAACCCCCTTCTGCAATTTTGTCAAACCGCTCTGCATCTTGTAGCTCTAGCTCAACAATCTTTTGTACCACTTCATTCTCCTTCCCTTCACAGTTCATACCCAGACGTTTGCCAAGCTGCAAGGTGGCGTAAGCTTCCTCGATAGCCAGCTTCCTTCTCCTACTCGATCGGCTGTTCTGGGACTGAGAGTGTGAGAGGACTGCAACCGCAGCCCTGAGTAACGCACCCCGCTGAAAACTACCTGAAAATGAAGCACCATTTCTGGACACTCTTCTCCTTCCCCTTCCTCTCGAACCTCCTTCCTTGCCTTCCTGAGGACGATGGGTGTTAACTGGAACCACTGGTTCTCTGCCCACGGTAGTAGTATTGACCCTTACAGGCTCATGGGCTTGTGATAGACACCGAGTCTGTTCTCGGGACTGGGCCAATCCTTTTGGAGTTTGGGGAGCCACTTTGTTAATAAGCGGACAGCTAGGCCCATCAACAGGACCTCCTTCTTGGGCCCCTTCTAATACTACCTCAATATTAATACTGGGTCTCCTCCCCTCCGACCCACTCAAACCCTTAACAAATCCTGGAGTGAGTAACGGAAACCCACCCGAGGCCACCCTGCTGTCAACACTTACTATTCTTGGTACCTTTTTTAGCATGCTAACCTCCTCTGCAAAACAGCTGTTATCCTTCCTCACGTTAACCTCCACCTGTTCTACTAGGCATTCGTGCATGCCACCATCCTTCACGAAGCCACTGTCTGCAAAAGTATCATTCACCATCGAAATGGTGTTCCCCTGGTCTGACGCCACCAAAACCAAGTTCCCATGCTGCTTTTGGTCTGAGTGGTTGTCCTCCTCGATTCTGACATCTTGTTGAGGGTTAACTCCGGCAACTGAACTCTCCGCCCGGGAAGGTAAAGAGATGTTCAGCCCCCATTTCTGGCGCATCTCATAGTCAAAATTTACACTGTAACTTCCTTCCCCCACCGTAACCTTGTAAATTCTCTTATTACACTCGACCTCTACCGATGAGCTAATTGCTTCCAAGGACCTAGTATGAACCAATACCTTGCCACAGTTCAGTGATTTTGATCCCACAAGGTTATCTTCCACTCTGATGATGTCCCCCCATAAAGATCCAATACTATGAAGTGTGCTAGTGTTCCATGCATGGAAAGGAATACCATAACAGTGCAACCAAACTAGCCTAGAAGTCATCATCGGCAAATCGTCATCCCATAATCTTATACCGTCACAGAGATCTTGAATGAGGTCTGCCACCAAACTAAACTTCTGGTGTAAAAGCTCTTCGGTTGGAAAATTTAATAGAATTAAATTCCCACCTCCAAAACGAAAATGGATTTCATGTACACTGGAATTCCAGAGCAAGCTCTGCATCTCCCCCAGCATCGACATACTCTTGATACGCACCACCATACATCTCTGTAACCAGTCACTGCCTTCGTCTAAAACTACCACTTTTAACAGCTTATCCGCCTCGTCCCCCCCTTCCTTCACTATGTCTGCATACGATTTTGTTCCTCTACATGTACTCACCCCAATGCCTTTACGAACAGGCACATTGGATGCATTTGGTTCACCGCCATCCCCTGCTACACCTTCCACTCGTAGTCGTTTCTCATGAGCTTCTCCAGACACCGATCTCTGATAATTCTTCTCATTATCATAATCTGCGAACTTTACCTTCAGTTGTTTCTTGCCACACCAGACCCCATTTGCCTTCTGGATCGCCATCTTTGCTGCCACTACACACTCGTACCGAACAAACCCAAATCTTGTTCCCACTTTGCTGCGCTTAAATGATATGTAGGCATGCTTCACCACTCCAAACTTTGAGAACATAATAAACATGCCTTTAGGATCCATATCATACGGAAGGTTGTCAACAAAAATGGAGAACAGCTTCAAGCCTGGACCACTTCGTCTAGGACCGGCAGCTCTCCCTCTATAAAACACCGGTTGCCAACCCCCTTCAAATCTCTTGCCATCAGCTCTTCCAGCTTGCCCCTTCATTTTTTCTTCCACAAATTTTCCTGGTAGGTGGCCGAACATGTCTGTCATGTTGCGGGGTAAAGGTGATTTGCATGGGAAGCAGTTAACTGGGAATGTGGATTAATTTGTGTGTTGGATGATGACTTATTCAAGATTTCAGATATATCAAGTAATAGTTAGTTATGACTCATTCTGATATTAATTATGACCTATTGTAATTTTTTTCTTTTTTATAATTGAAGATGTGTTGCTTGATTATAATTTATATAATGGTGATTTTAGTTATGAATGGAAAGAAACACATGGATGATAAACTCTACATGTCAAATGTAACTAACAATCCAATAAATTTTATATCTTCATTGAAATTAATTATGTTTTCATGTCAATAATAATAGATATCACCATTATATTGAAATTTTCATAAATAATAATATGACTTATCATATTCTCTTTATTTTCAATCAAAATAATCATTATTATTCTCATAATTTTAAATGTCATTGGCATTTCACTTTAAATAATATTTTTATAAATTTTTTTATTTAAAATATTTTCTTTATGTTTGAAAAAAAATTCCCAAAACCCAAGGGGACACGTGACCCCCCATGGGCCTAATGTGCCTCCGCCACGATACATATCTATATACATATACATACATATATATATATAGAGAGAGAGAGAGAGAAAGAGAAAGCATACGCGAGATGGAGTATCAATAGAGTCTCTTCTCAGCGATGAAGTCTCTAGATCTCGCAGTGGTGGAGGTGGATCTGTGAAGATCGACGGAAGAGGAAAAAACGGCGGCGGCGTGAAAAGAGGGCAATAAAGTAGGTGTTAGCGGCGACAATGGTGGTCACGGCAGTCATGATGACAATGGCGGAAGAGAAGGAGGTGCTCCGATTGCCGACGAATGCGAGGAGGAGCAACGACGGGACAACGACGCAGCGGGACTCCTCATCCCTTCATCTTCTCCTCTCTCTCTCTCTCTCTCTCTCTCTCTCTCTCTCTCACATCTGAAACAAAGATAACCCTAATATTTTATTGGTAAGGTATTGATCTCATCCGTTGGTTCTTCAAGTGATCTTAGCCATCCGTTTTACATCCTTGTTAACTTATTTTCCCCGACTAAAACATAACTTTGTCGTTAATTAAGTAAGGAACCCTCCAAAAATTCAAAATCCTTCTTTCAATATTTTAATTACAATTGCCGACTAAAAATTTTAGTCAACAAAAGTCAACTAAAGGCAACCAAATTTTTTTAGTCACCAAAGATTAAAAATAAAATTATACTACTTATTGGTGACTAAATTTCTTTTAGTGCAAAAGTATACTATAGACAAATATTTGAATTACGTACATACCCAGCTCATTAAATATCATCTTTGGAGACAAAAATATGTTTTGGTCGCTGAACTTAATTTTTTGGCGACTAAACTTTTGGTCACCAAAGATAAAAAGTAATTTTTTGTTTTTCATTCGGTAACTAAATTATTTTAGTAGCCAAAACTAACTCTATAGCGACTAAAATATGTTTTGGTCGCTGAAAATGAATTTTTGGCGACCAAAAGATAAAAAGTTTTTTTTTTTTCATTCGGCGACTAAATAATTTTAGTAGCCAAAACTAACTCTAGAGTGACTAAAAAAAAATTTTGTTGCCAATTGTGGCATTTTTAGCGACTAAAAATTTTTTTAGTCGCCAATAATCAATAATACCCCAACTAAAAAAATTTTATAGCTAAATCTTCTACTTACTAATATAAATTTTGGTCACCAATTCCATAACTTTTGGTAACTAAATTTTTTTTAGTCACCAAATTTGATCGCCAAAAGTGTAATTTCCTGTACTGTAACTTGAGGTAGGGAAGCATGAACAAATAGAAGCACACAGATTTTAAGTTTGTTTCATGTATGAGTATCGAAAGTAAAACATTCTCTAAACTACTGATTCACTTAGAATACCATGATTAAAGGCATTATAATTGGTTGATTCACAAAAATACCCAACAAGTGGAATTAACTTATGAATTCTCTAAAATTGCACTATTCAATTCAAAACTCACTAATTTTCCTTAAGGCTTAAAAATTTTAATTATAATAAACTAAACATAACTATTTGTGGGGATGTATTTTCTGAATACCAACACGTGGCAAGGTGATGCCGACGTGTCAGCCGAAGTGCCACGTGTCCTGGTTGTGACGCCGAGGTTGTCTCGGCGAGGCCGAGGTTATTTCCCAAGATATCGGAATCCGAGATAAGCGGATAATGGATAAGGGGCAAGAGTCCTAGAGTAAAGAGAAGACTTTGCTAAGATAAGGATAAAACTCTTAGGAAGTTTATCTTTATCTCTTGAGAAATCCAAAGTAAGCACTGAATGGGAGTCCATAAAAGTCAGGCTTCTAGTGGGACTAGGATTGAGTAAACTATAAAAGAGAGGCACCCCTGTGGGTCTAAGGTATGCAGTTTTATGCTTTGAGTAGTGAGTTTAGCACTTGATTATCTTTGAGAGATATACTGACTTGATCGTCGGAGTGCCCCCGGGTGGAAGAGCCACCGCCGAAGCCTTTTCTTTCTGTTACAGGTTTGCTGAAGCCATCTATTCTGCCGGTGCTCTCCAGCTGATTACTAGGTGGGCAGTGTGGTCAGAAAATCACCCACACAATTTGGCACCGTCTGTGGGAATCTTAGAAGAATAGATGGCCAATAACGGACAGAAGGAAAACATTGGGGGCGACACTCCTGCTGGGAGTGGCAGACCAATTGACCTTGACGTTGAAGGAGACAACCACAATGCAGAAACTCATGACCAAGGCCACGGTGAAAAAGACGTCGGCCAGGAGGGCGATACTTCGAAGAGAACAGACCAAGGCAAGTACTATCACGAAGACAACCTTCACGTATGAAGGGAGAGGTGCCTACGGAGGGATGAAGAAGTAAAAGAAATGGCGAACAAGTTGGCAGACCTACAGTCGGTCGTCAACTTCATGATGCAAAATAATGTCATGCAGCCACCATACCCGCTGCAGGATACGCCGATGCCCGCAACTAATACCCAGAAGGGAGGAAGAAGAACAATCCCCGAAGTCCCTCAGCACACCAGAAGCGGAAGGCACTTTCACCGACCTTCCAAGGAAGGCAGGCGAGAAGAGCCGAGACGAGCGGAGTCCCGAAGAACGTATCACACGAAGGATCCAGAGCCCAAAGAACATCGGCATGTTCAAGGGCAGGCGCTCTGCTTTAATACAACACATGGAGAGAGATCAAAACGAGCCCACCACGAGGCCGAAAGTAATGTGCTGAAGAGATTGAAGTCCAGAGATAGCCGAGCTCCAGAGAGGAGTAAAGAAAACTTGAGAGATTACCTCAAAAGGAAGCAACAGAATGCTGAAGTCGAGGTGACTTACCCGGTTAAGCCGAAGACACCATTCTCGGTGGAACTGGACAAATTCCAAGCACCAAAGAGATTCAGTATGCGGAGGTTCCAAATATATGATGGTAAGTCAGATCCAAACTTCCACGTCGAGCTATACCTGAATTCAATGGCATTATATAGTGGGAACGAGCCGTTGCTCTGCAAAGTATTCCCCTCGTCCTTTGGGGAAATTGCATCAGATTGGTTCCATAAACTACCGAAGGGAAGCGTAAAGACTTGGGAAGGCATGGCCGAGATGTTTGTGGCCAGGTTTGTGACGAATAAACTTCAGCCCTTAAGGGTCGACGCACTGATGGCTTTAAAGATCGCCAAGGATGAAGGCCTTAGGGCCTACGCAAAAAGGTACTACGAGGTGTTCAATCGAATACCTGATTGCAACCAAGAGGTGGCGGTTGTGTCCTTCAAGAACGGCCTGAAAGATAACTGCCCATTACGGAAATCTTTGGCAAAAACATTGCCAAAAAGCATGGAAGACCTCATGGCAAGAATCGAGAAGTATGCCAGAGCCGAGGAGGATACATCGGGAAATAAAGAAATAAAGCAGGAAAAAGGGAATGGCTCGCAGAAGCAAGGCCGAGGTAACAATAGAACGAGCAGGCAAGAGACAGAACTAAGGGCTACACAAGCAGTAACAACCGTGTTCCGGATCCCAATTCCCAAAGTCCTAGATCAAATTCGAAACCAACCCTATTTCAGAACGCCAGAAAGAACTCCAGGAGAGTTCATGGGAAGAAACATTGGTAGGCATTGTGCCTACCACAATGCAGATGGACATACGACTCAGGGTTGCAGAACCCTAAAACATATTTTGGAAGACCTGGTAAGACAAGGACATCTGAGAGACCTTGTCGATGAAACCAGAACAAGGGAAGAACGGGCGAGATTGGCTCAAGCACCAGCAGCCCCACCTCCCCCAGTACAACAGCCACAGGCAGAAGGACCTCGGGTAATCAACGTAATCCACTTAAATGTCAACGAAAATGAAATCCGAGGAGAAATCCAAAAGGTAAAACACCTGCAACATATCTATCAAGTCAGAGAAAAAAGACATCGGGCAGAACAGTACCAGGGACCGATAATAACCTTCACTGAAGCCGACCTAGAGATGGTCCAGCACCCGCATAGTGATGCCTTGGTAGTATCCCGCCAGGTTAGGGAATGCCAAGTGAAACGCATCTTGATTGACCAAGGAAGCTCTTGTGACATCATGTATATCTGATGTTACAAGGAGCTCAGCCTTCACCCATATGACATGGAACGATCCAACGGCCCAATGGTCGGGTTCAATGGAACGCCGACATGGCCACTGGGAGCAGTAAGCTTAGAAGTGCAGGCTGGCACCAGGAAAATCAAGACAGAATTCACCGTCATCAACACACCCTCCCCTTATAACATCATCTTGGGAAGACCATGGTTGCATGCGATGGGGGCAGTTCCCTCAACATTACATCAACTGTTGCGATTCCCAACAGAGCATGGGATAGAAGAAGTCAGGGGTGATCAACTATAGGCAAAAAGTTGCTCCATGGCAGCAATGAAGTCTACTTGCAGCATTCAAGAGCTAGAGAAGGCAGAAATTGAAGAAGAGGACGTGGAAGTCCTAGAAGACGTCGGCAAAGAGCCAGCTGAGAAGATCAACTAAAGAAAATCCTCGTCCAGGATAGGGATGAAGAACTTTTGTGCAAAATTCAAGACCAAGAACTACTTCTCAACACCAAGTTTTCCCCAAAGTAATGAACAAGCAAAGGCATCCAACAAAATAATCTTTGATGGAATAAAGAAGAGGCTACAGGCAGTAAAAAGAAAATGGGTAGACGAACTGCCCAAATATACTCTGGGCATATCGAACTACGCCGAGAAGATCAACTGGGGAAAGCCTTTTGAAATTTTTCTATCATTAGAATTCCTTTGTTCTTTGGCGATTTGCCGAAATAAATAAATAAAGATTCAGTACTGTTTTCAAGATACTTGACATTGTCTCTGGAATACATGTATAATGCGAACCCAAGTGAAACTCAAGCTCACATTAGGGGGCAGAGGGAAGAGAAAAGTATTGCTTAACACTTGTTGAAATTTGTGGACAATTTACAAGTTAAGTTAAGCCGAGATCGTTGTTTACCACTTGTTGAAATTTGTGGACAATTTACAAGTTGGTTAAACCAAAAAGTATTGCTTAACACTTGTTGAAATTTGTGGACAATTTACAAGTTAAGTTAAGCCGAGATCATTGTTTACCACTTGTTAAAATTTGTGGACAATTTACAAGTTGGTCAAACCAAAAAATATTGCTTAACACTTGTTGAAATTTGTAGACAATTTACAAGTTAAGTTAAGCCGAGATCATTGTTTACCACTTGTTGAAATTTGTGGACAATTTACAAGTTGGTTAAACTAAAGAGTATTGCTTAAACACTTGTTGAAATTTGTGGACAATTTACAAGTCAAGTTAAACCAGCATGATACTCAGCACTTGTTAAGATTAAAACCGAGAAGTTTATGTATCCGAGGTATGTTATCCCGAGAAGATTGCACAAGGAAGAAAGAATACATATGATATATGCAAAAAATTCTAAGTATAGAATCAAACAGAGGCAGTCAAAGAAAAGGCAAAAAAGAATGCAGTCATTCAAAGAAAGATGGTTATGTTAAAATATCCAACACAAACAGAAGGCACATCAGCTGTACAGATAAGCTTCTACTGTCTAGGAAACAAAAAAGTACAAAAGACAAGAAAAGAGGGACATCAAAGTTGTGATTCTTCTACTTCAGGCGCAATTTGAGACTGGACCTCAGCCGATTCTTGGAGAACTACCTCGGCTGGTTCCTGGAGAGCTACTTCGGCAATCTTTTCTGCCTCGATTTCGGCGTCAATCTGCGCAAGGGTTTCATCAAGACTTTTTTCGACTGGAGGAACGTTAGATGAGGCCTGTTCAGGAGTAGTTTCCTTGGCAACTGCATCGCCATCATCATCTTGAGTCAAGTCCAAGACCTGCTCATTCAGAGAAGGAGACTTAGGCCCAACAGCCTCCTTGGATTTCCTTACTAAAGCCTCATCCTCACCTTCCTCCTCATCTTCAGACTCAGATTCAGATTCTTCTTCAGCTTGACTTGGAGGAGGAGGAGGAGGAGGGAATGGGAGAGGAATAGCTTCGGCCTTGCGCAGAGGTAAATCTTCAAGAATATTGAGCTTTTTGGCCAGGGACATCCAACCAAGGGAAAAGCCCCTGTTGCATGCCTGCCTAACTTGTAATTTGTATTCCTCTGTAACATCGACCATTCCTTGGGCATAGGCTTTTTCGTCGGCCGCTTTGATTTCAGCGTCTTTAGTGGCCAAGGCCTCCTGAAGTTCCTTTTCGGCTTGGGCCTTTTTGTCCTCAGCTTCTCTCTTCTCGGCCTCGGCAACCTTCTTGATGGCCTCAGCAGATTCGGCCTTTTCTTCGGCTAGGGTTTGGGCTTTGGTGGCAGCCTCAGCCTGGTCTTCCAGTTTTTTCATTTTTGATTGAAGAGTTTTGTTCTCCTTTTTAAGGGCAGAAACCTCCCTCTTCATGTCAGCCAACTTTGCCCTATTTTCAAAAGCTTGCATGAAGAACAGAAGTGAGGTTCTCAAAAGCATAAAGAAAACAAGAACTACAGGACCAAGAACAGTGGCAAAAAATGCAAGAAGAAGTGAACAATAAATATGATTCATGGAATTAACAGTTTAAACAGAACAGTAATGGCAGCAAGAAGATAAAAGAACATCAGTGAACTGAATACATAAAGAATAGTGGCTTTGTAATAACCCGACCCTTGTATAAGTTTTCTAATATATTCCCAGTTCTTGTTTTAAGTTTTTGAATGCTCATCGTGAAATTCTATGAGAAATTAGGGATAAGAAAGTGAACTCCATGTTTAAGGCATGTTTAAGGGAGTCTATCTGTTTAACAAGACAAGTATCTGTTACATAAGAATGCTTAAATCAGAAATTGGAAGCCTTAGAGGCTTAATTAACCAAAATTGATTTCACATATGTAATCAACATAATTTTTAAGTAATATTAAGCGCTTCTGTGAAATTTCAATTTGGGGATGCTTAAACGATTAATTTTCGTCCCTATTCAAGCTTTATATATATATACATGCTTATAAAAGTCTTATTGACCTTAAGACTTAGGAATCATATATCTCCTAAGAGAAGGTGAGGAGAGAGAGAAATTGAAGGGTAGAGGGAGGAGATCATCAAAAAGGTTGGGAATTTGAGGAAGTTTAAGCACAAGGTATGTATAAGGATATCTCAATTAACTCCCATAACTCTTCTTCTTAGGATGTGTGAAATACCTTCATGATCATGTCTTAGAGGTTGGAATGATGATTCTATATGTGTATAAGAAGTTAATGGACAAGATAACCTTACTTGGTTGTTTGATTCAATTGAAATTAACCATGGAGAAGTTATATTTTATCTTCTTACTTTGAACTCAAGTGTGTGAGCATGGCTTTATGTCAAAGTATGCTTATGGGCATGTAAAGAAAGAACTCTTATGGACTTGTGTATGTTGAACTAAAGTATATTAGTTTGATGTATGTAATTGTCATTGTATTTATATGAATTTGGGTCATGTTTTACCAATTAGGAAAGTTATTTTGAGCCTTGTTCATGTTTTCCAAAAGGTGGGATTTTGCAAGAATTTTTGGACAATTTTGGGCAGAATCGTCGCACGTGCGGGGGTCATGGCCGCACGTGCGGGAGGTGCTGCCGCACGTGCGGGAGTCATGGCCGCACGTGCGGGAAATGGTGAAAAATAGGGGCTTGGCCACTGTCTAAAAGGCACGTGCAGGACATTTTGCCACACGTACGGGAGAGCTTGCCGCACGTGCCGGGCTCACAGCCGCACGTGCGGCCTATACTGAAAAACGTAGAACGCTTCGTTTTGCGTGTAGAACCCTCTAATGTTGTCGAAATATGTATTTGATGTCTTTTAATATGTATAAATTCCTTCAAAGTAAAACGAAACAGAAAATAATTTGATATGAAAAGGAAACTAAATTGCAAAGGTTGAATGTGTGCAGGGCACACTCCGGGAGGAACAAGCACATCATCACAACACTGTGAGTAGTAGTATCACTATCCGCTTTACATATGGCTAATGATTCTTCTTAGCATTTGGTTTATGCACGATATACAACAATGTTAATGTTTCAAGTGTATAGTGTATGTATGAAAAAGAAAAAAAGAAAAAAAAAAAGAAATGGAAAAGATGAAATACCTTCCTTCTATAAGATTCTGGGCCTATGGCCATTCAATATGAGTTGTTATGATATGAAACAAAGTGCTACACGGGACTAAGTGCTACGACGTGAGCCACCTCTAGAATCCGTGTGAGACACCTCTTGAGTTCGTATAAGTATGTTTAAGGGCTTTATGCCGCCATGTTTAAGGGCTTTATGCCATCATGTTAAGGGCTTTATGCCGCCATGTTTAAGGGCTTTATGCCATCATGCTTAAGGGCACTATGCCACCATGTTCACGGGCTTTAAGCCATTATGATTTAAGATGTGATGTTTCAAGCTTTTATGTTCAAGTCTGGGCCTAAGGCCGTTATGAAATGAACACAGAATCAGGCTAACCATGTAATCTCTGCACTTCCATATGTATTGATATATGTCATGTTTCAAGTTAAGCATTGTTACAGTTAAATATTACTATTCACTGAGCCTGGCTCACTTTCTATATGTCTGTTTCTGTAGGTAACCAACCAGGTGGTTAGTTCTAACCCATGACGCCCGGTTTCTTTTGTCAACCTTCGTATGTCCAGACACTATCCAAGGCCACTTATTTTGTGAAGTTTGTGGAGTGTTGGCTTACTTTTGATTGGCCACCTAAGGATGAATGTATATAACTTCAATAGTTTTGTACATGCCCGATTATAGGGCTGGGTATGTATATGTGTTTGTGTATAAGTACTGCTAAGGAATATTTTTTTTGGACTTTATCAGCCTATTATGGTGCTTGTGATGCATGAGATCCTGGCATATTAGAAATAGCTCAATGGAGTTTGTTTGATTTAATATTCTTTTAATATTTTGTACTTCCGATAAGGCCCCATATGCTATATGTACTAGGTTATATGTCTGTTTTTGATTGGGTCATACCAAACTTTCTGGGGCAAGTTTGGGGCGTGACAAGTGGTATCAGAGCACGAGTTGCTATCTCACACACGGATCCATTGAGCTTTAGGGTGTCTAGAAAAAGCTTTAGACATCTTGCATGACATCCTGAAAGTATGTGAAAGAGTGATGGCAACGTTAAGTCTACTCTGATAATGCTAACACTTTTGAAATATGTCTATTGTGTATAAATGATTATTGTGTAGGCAATGGTGAGAACAAGGACAGAAGATACAGAAGATGCTACTTCTGCCCGGCTGGATAGAATGGAGAGAATGATTATGGAAATGGCGGAGACCCTACGACAGCAACAGCAACAGCCACAACAACCACCACCACCACCGGTACCTCCACCGGCAGTACAAGATTTCCTTGCTGAAGATCGAACCATTGCTCTGACCAAGGAGTTTAAAAAGATGCAACCCCCATCATTCAAAGGAGGGATAGAACCAATGAAAGCTAAGGCATGGGTGTTGGGAATAGAAAAATTATTTGAAGTCTTTCCTTGCACCGAAGCTCAAAAAGTGCAACTGGCTGCCTTCACACTTAAGGATGAGGCGCGGAGATGGTGGATGCTTACAAGGATTACACACCCAGGATTAACATGGGAAAGATTCCTAGAATTGTTTTATGATAAGTATTTCCCTCAAAGCATGCAAGATAAGAAGGTAACATAATTCGAAACTCTCAGACAAGGGAACAAAACCGTCGCCGAATACGAAGCCCAATTTGCAGAATTAGCTCGGTTTGCACCTCATATGGTGGACACGGATTATAAGAAGGGGCGTAAATTTGAAGGGGGATTACGGAGCGCTATCCTGGATAAGGTCAACTTGTTGAAGTTACCCACTTATGTTGATGTGTTGGAGAGAGCCGTTATAGCGGAAGGGAATCTCGCTACTTAGAGTCGAATTTCGGAATAGAAAGGGAAGAGGCAAAATACTCAATGGTCGAAGGGGTCACCTACTCCACCAAACAAGAAGCAGACTTTAGGAAATTTAAATACTACTACCCCTAGCCAGGATTCAATGCCGACTTGTCCGGAATGTGGGAAGAAGCATCGTGGGACGTGCTATCGGAAGTCTGGAGCCTGTTTTCAATGTGGTAAGACGGGTCATTTGATCAAGGATTGCCCTCAAAGAAGTCAACAGAGTAATAATAGGACCGCTACAAGTTCAGTGGGGTCTGCACCAACTTCCAACACCAAGGCAACTGCTAAACTTACTAATAATAAAGACACTGCGAGACAGGGCAGGGTGTTCGCATTGGTTCCGGGAGATGTGCAAAATGCGGCAACAGTGGTGTCAGGTATATTTATTGTTCACGGTCATTTCGCTCCTGTCTTATTTGATTCTGGCTCCACCCACTCTTTTGTGTCAAAACTATTTGCTCCTAATTTAGATAAAACTGAAGAGAAACTGTCTTATATGTTGTGTGTGTCTTCACCTTTGGGAGGCCCTATGATTTGTACTTCTGTATATGCTACTTGTGAACTCCAACTTGGGGATATTCGGGTATATGCCAATCTGTTACCTCTTGATATGGCATATTTTGATATTATTCTGGGAATGGACTGGTTGGGTGAATATGGTGCAACTATAGATTGTTTGACTAAACAAATCAGTTTCCACCCTCCGGGACAATCAGAGTCTACCTTTCAGGGACGTGGAGTGACTTCTCCACCTTATTTAATTTCTGCAGCAAGGGCTTGTAAATTAATTCAGAAAGGGTGTCAGGGGTATTTATGCAGTGTTCTAGAGGGGCAAGTGGCGAATGGGAATACCGACATGATTCCAGTTGTCTGTGAATTTCTGGACATCTTTCCAGAAGAATTACCAGGACAGTTAATAGACCGTGAAATTGAATTTACAATTGAAATAGCACCAGGAACTCAACCCATTTCTAAGACTCCGTACAGAATGTCACCAGTTGAGATGAAAGAATTGAAAATACAGTTGCAAGATTTACTGGACAAAGGATTTATCCGTCCGAGTGTATCTCCGTGGGGTGCACCGGTTTTGTTCGTAAAGAAGAAGGATGGAACACTCTGGCTTTGTATCGATTACAGAGAACTTAACAAAGTCACAATCAAGAATAAGTATCCATTGCCAAGAATCGATGACTTATTTGATCAGCTTCAAGGGGCACAAGTCTTTTCCAAGATTGACCTACGGTCTGGGTACCATCAATTAAAAGTCAAGGCTGACGATGTTGAGAAGACAGCTTTTCGAACCCGGTACGGTCATTATGAATTTTTGGTTATGCCCTTTGGAGTTACTAACGCCCCAGCAGCCTTTATGGATTTGATGAACTGTGTCTTTAACCCCTATTTGGATGAATTTGTAGTAGTCTTTATTGACGATATCCTCATTTATTCAAAGAATGTGGAAGCTCATGAGACCCATCTTCGCTTAATTCTTCAAACCCTCCGGGAAAAGAAATTGTATGCAAAGCTAAAGAAATGTGAATTCTGGCTACTCGAGGTGGCATTTCTGGGGCATATTATCACAAAGGAAGGAGTTTCTGTTGATCCACACAAAATTGAGGCGATTATGAAATGGCCGACTCCTACCAATGTGACCGAAGTGCGTAGTTTTATGGGGTTAGCTAGCTATTACAGGAGATTTGTTCAAGATTTTTCCAAAATTGCTGTGCCACTTACACAATTGACTCGAAAGGGAGTTGCATTTGAATGGTCAAAAGAGTGGGAATCTGCTTTCCAGGAATTGAAAATGAAGTTAACCACAGCCCCAGTTCTGGCTTTACCATCTGGCACCAAAGGGTTTGTAATTTACAGTGATGCGTCCCATAAAGGATTAGGGTGTGTGCTTATGCAAGGTGGAAGGGTTATCGCCTATGCTTCACGACAGCTTAAACCCCATGAAAAGAATTATCCCACGTATGATCTCGAGCTCGCGGCGATAGATTTTGCTTTAAAGATATGGCGGCACTATTTGTATGGTACTACCTGTGAAGTTTACACCGACCACAAAAGTCTCAAGTACCTTTTTACCCATAAGGAATTGAACATGCGGCAGTGTCGGTGGTTAGAATTAATTAAAGACTACGATTTACAGATCCATTATCATCCTGGTAAGGCCAACACGGTTGCAGATGCTCTTAGTCGGAAAAATATGGGAGGTTTGGCTAACCTGGTTACGGAACAAAAGGAATTGATAAGTGAGTTGGATAAAATGAATGTGGAGCTTGTGATACATGGACAGGAGGTAGTATTAGCAGCAGTAATGGCCCAACCGATTCTACTTGAAGAAATTAAGCTACATCAAATGGAGGATGATACTCTAAAGAAAGTATGTGATGAGTTAGAGGCAAAACCAAAATCGGGGTTCAGTTTAGTGGATTCGGTTCTCAAATTCCAAAATCGAGTATGTGTCCCCAATGTGTTGAAGCTTAAACAGAAACTGATGGAAGAAGCACACACTTCAAGATTCGCAATACATCCAGGGAGTACCAAAATGTACCGAGATTTAAAACAAAATTTTTGGTGGCCTAGTATGAAGAAAGAGATCGTGGAGTTCGTCTCTAAATGTTTGCAATGTCAGCAAGTGAAAGCGGAGCATCAGAGGCCAGCAGGGTTACTACAGCCCCTTCCAATCCCAGAATGGAAATAGGAACATTTGACCATGGATTTCGTCGTGGGGTTACTACGGACTCCTCGAGGCATGGATTCAATATGGGTCATTGTGGACCGATTAACTAAGTCCGCCCATTTCTTACCTGTGAAGACTCAATATAATGCAGACAAATTGGCAGTAATTTATGTGAACGAAATTGTAAGGCTGCATGGTGTACCGGTCTCAATTGTGTCAGATAGAGATCCGAAGTTTGTTTCCAGGTTCTGGCAGAGTTTACAAGAAGCCATGGGTACCGAGTTAAAGTTCAGCACAGCTTTTCATCCTCAGACTGACGGGCAATCTGAAAGAACGATACAGACTCTAGAGGATATGCTCCGAATGTGTGTGTTAGATTTTCAAGAGAGTTGGGAAACCCACCTACCATTGATAGAGTTCGCATACAACAATAGTTACCACTCAAGTATTGAAATGGCACCCTATGAAGCTCTGTATGGAAGACCATGTCGTTCTCCCGTATGTTGGGCTGAAGTTGGAGATAAATCCTTACTCGGGCCTGAAATTGTTCAGTTGACCACTGAAAAGGTTAAAATTATTCGGGAGAGATTGAAAACTGCTCAAAGTAGACAAAAAATTTATGCAGACAACCGACGGAGGAACTTAGAATTTAAAGCGGACGATCATGTCTTTATAAAGGTCACTCCGATGAAAGGCCACCCAAGGTTTAGAAAAAGAGGTAAATTGACACCCCGTTATGTTGGTCCCTTTCAAATTCTGGAAAGAGTAGGTCCAGTAGCCTACCGAGTTGCTGTCCCGCCAAATATGAGTCAAGTACATAATGTGTTTCATGTCTCTATGCTTTGCGAATACCTTCCGGATCCGTCACACGTCATTGATTACCACCAAATTGAATTGGATGACAAGCTAACTTATGAGGAAAAACCAATCCACATATTGGACCGACAAGTGAAACAATTACAAAATCGAGAAATTCCAATGGTAAAAGTGGAATGGCAAGAGCATTACGGAACTAACGCAACTTGGGAAAGAGAGGAGGAAATGCAACGTCAGTATCCACATTTGTTCCAACCCTAAGGTAAAACAAGTTTGGAGGACCAAACTTATTTAAGGGGGGGAGAGTGTAATAACCCGACCCTCGTATAAGTTTTCTAATATATTCCCAGTTCTTGTTTTAAGTTTTTGAATGCTCATCGTGAAATTCTATGAGAAATTAGGGATAAGAAAGTGAACTCCATGTTTAAGGCATGTTTAAGGGAGTCTATCTATTTAACAAGACAAGTATCTGTTACATGAGAATGCTTAAATTAGAAATTGGAAGCCTTAGAGGCTTAATTAACCGAAATTGATTTCACATATTTAATCAACATAATTTTTAAGTAATATTAAGCGCTTCTGTGAAATTTCAATTTGGGGATGCTTAAACGATTAATTTTCGTCCCTATTCAAGCTTTATATATATATTCATGCTTATAAGAGTCTTATTGACCTTAAGACTTAGGAATCATATATCTCCTAAGAGAAGGTGAGAAGAGAGAGAAATTGAAGGGTAGAGGGAGGAGATCATCAAAAAGGTTGGGAATTTGAGGAAGTTTAAGCACAAGGTATGTATAAGGATATCTCAATTAACTCCCATAACTCTTCTTCTTAGGATGTGTGAAATACCTTCATGATCATGTCACTTAGAGGTTGGAATGATGATTCTATATGTGTGTAAGAAGTTAATGGACAAGATAACCTTACTTGGTTGTTTGATTCGATTGAAATTAACCATGGAGAAGTTATATTTTATCTTCTTACTTTGAACTCAAGTGTGTGAGCATGGCTTTATGTCAAAGTATGCTTATGGGCATGTAAAGAAAGAACTCTTATGGACTTGTGTATGTTGAACTAAAGTATATTAGTTTGATATATGTAATTGTCATTGTATTTATATGAATTTGGGTCATGTTTTACCAATTAGGAAAGTTATTTTGAGCCTTGTTCATGTTTTCCAAAAGGTGGGATTTTGCAAGAATTTTTGGACAATTTTGCGCAGAATCGCCGCACGTGCGGGGGTCATGGCCGCACGTGCGGGAGGTGCTGCCGCACGTGCGAAGTCATGGCCGCACGTGCGGGAAATGGTGAAAAATAGGGGCTTGGCCACTGTCTAAAAGGCACGTGCGGGACATTTTGCCGCACGTGCGGGAGAGCTTGCCGCACGTGTGGGGCTCACAGCCGCACGTGCGGCCCATGCTGAAAAACGCGGATCGCTCCGTTTTACGTGTAGAACCCTCTAATGTTGTCGGAATATGTATTTGATGTCTTTTAATATGTATAAATTCCTTCGAAGTAAAACGAAACAGAAAATAATTTGATATGAAAAGGAAACTAAATTGTAAAGGTTGATGTGTGCAGGGCACACTCTGGGAGGAACAAGGACATCATCACAACACTGTGAGTAGTAGTATCACTATCCGCTTTACATATGGCTAATGATTCTTCTTAGCATTTGGTTTATGCACGATATGCAACTATGTTAATGTTTCAAGTGTATAGTGTATGTATGAAAAAGAAAAAAAAAAAAAAAAGAAATGGAAAAGATGAAGTACCTTCCTTCTGTAAGATTCTGGGCTTATGGCCATTCAATATGAGTTGTTATGATATGAAACAAAGTGCTACATGGGACTAAGTGCTACGACGTGAGCCACCTCTAGAATCCGTGTGAGACACCTCTTGAGTTCGTATAAGTATGTTTAAGGGCTTTATGGCGCCATGTTTAAGGGCTTTATGCCATCATGTTAAGGGCTTTATGCCACCATGTTTAAGGGCTTTATGCCGCCATGTTTAAGGGCTTTATGCCATCATGCTTAAGGGCACTATGCCACCATGTTCACGGGCTTTAAGCCATTATGATTTAAGATGTGATGTTTCAAGCTTTTATGTTCAAGTCTGGGCCTAAGGCCGTTATGAAATGAACACAGAATCAGGCTAACCATGTGATCTTTGCACTTCCATATGTATTGATATATGTCGTGTTTCAAGTTAAGCATTGTTACAGTTAAATATTACTATTCACTGAGCCTGGCTCACTCTCTATATGTATGTTTCTGTAGGTAACCAACCAGGTGGTTAGTTCTAACCCATGACGCTCGGTTTCTTTTGTCAACCTTCGTATGTCCAGGCACTATCCAAGGCCACTTATTTTGTGAAGTTTGTGGAGTGTTGGCTTACTTTTGATTGGCCACCTAAGGATGAATGTATATAACTTCAATAGTTTTGTACATGCCCGATTATAGGGCTGGGTATGTATATGTGTTTGTGTATAAGTACTGCTAAGGAATATTTTTTTTGGACTTTATCAGCCTATTATGGTGCATGTGATGTATGAGATCCTGGCATATTAGAAATAGCTCAATGGAGTTTGTTTGATTTAATATTCTTTTAATATTTTGTGCTTCTGATAAGGCCCCATATGCTATATGTACTAGGTTATATGTCTGTTTTTGATTGGGTCATACCAAACTTTCTGGGGCAAGTTTGGGGCGTGACAGGCTTACCAGAGAAATTGAAGCCGGAATGAAGTTCGCTGAAGACAGACAACGGTTACAGAAGTGACAGAGTAGCGAGAGCCTCACCAGAGAGACGAATGAAGTTGCAGAGCCTGGAGCTTGAACAATGGCGGATTTGAGAGACAGAGCTTAGAGAGAGAAAAAGCAAGTGAATCAAAGCGCAAAGTGAAGAGACGAAAGAAAGGGGGAAAGATTTTGTCAAAAGATGATAACGGCGGCAAAAAGGTAATCAATACGCCTAAAAAAACGCATACGTCAGACGGCGCATGTGAGAAAGAGATGACTTATGGGCGCGTCACAGGCACAACCCAGTAAGAAAGAAACGCATGATTAAAACGGTTGAGTTGAAATGCATGACAGCTCATGCGCGTGAGAAGTTCCTTAAAAATCTTGATTTTTTAAGGAAAGCTTGTCGACCAGAAATGGATGATCTCGGCTATCAAACTTTGAGCCGATTTACTGGAAGAAAATACAGATATAGGTTCCATCACCTTAGAATGCCAAGGTAATAGAACCTAGGAGGCAGTTGTGGGGATGTATTTTCTGAATACCAACACGTGGCAAGGTGATGCCGACGTGTCAGCCGAAGTGCCACGTGTCCTGGTTGTGACGCCGAGGTTATCTCGGCGAGGCCGAGGTTATTTCCGAAGATATCAGAATCCGAGATAAGCGGATAATAGATAAGGGGCAAAAGTCCTAGAGTAAAAAGAAGACTTTGCTAAGATAAGGATAAAGCTCTTAGGAAGTTTATCTTTATCTCTTGAGAAATCCAAAGTAAGCACTGAATGGGAGTCCATAGAAGTCAGGCTTCTAGTGGGACTAGGATTGAGTAAACTATAAAAGAGAGGCACCCCCGTGGGTCTAAGGTACGCAGTTTTATGCTTTGAGTAGTGAGTTTAACACTTGATTATCTTTGAGAGATATACTGACTTGATCGTCGGAGTGCCCCCGGGTGGAAGAGCCACCGCCGGAGCCTTTTCTTTCTGTTACAGGTTTGCTGAAGCCATCTATTCTGCCGGTGCTCTCCAGCTGATTACTAGGCAGGCAGTGTGGTCAGAAAATCACCCACACACTATTGTAAAATAAGAAATCAATAAAATGCTAATTATTGTAAGCTAATAAGGGAAGTCAGTGGTAAATTGGTATTTCAAAAAAATAAGGGGTGAAAATGTGATTTTAAAAATATAAAAAGTGTCACTGTAATCTAATCGTTTTATTACATCCAACATCCAACACACTAGTTGCTCTGTTGCACTAAAATTAGATTGGGTATGTTAGTCCTTTTATAGTTTTATTGAAGCGTCAGTTTAGTTTTCATAATTTTTAATTTAAATAATTTGATTTTTATATTTTCAATTTGCATTATAATATATAAGAGTTTTAGAGACTAAATATTTTGGTCTCTAAAGTGAAAATTTTGTTCAAAAAGACATTTAGGAACCAATTTCTATCGTCATGAGGATAGTCGCTAAAAAGTCATCCCGAAAAGTCAAAAATAAGACTTTTAGCGACAAAATTTTGCAAAATGTCACTAATAAATAGCCTTTTAGGGACAAAATAATTTGGCCTCAAAATAATTTATTTTTTGAGACAAAAAATTTGATCCCAAAAGGATAATAATTCATCACTAATATCTAATTTTCGTTGCTAAAAATATAATAACGGCATTTTTCGCAACAAAAATATTTGGTCCCTAAATTTTGGTCTCTAAAACCTTAATTTTTTGTAGTGTTTGTTATAATATGGTCCCTCCATCAAACGTTGTCAACATTTTAAATGGAAAAAATCATATGAAAAATTAGAGAGATCAAAGTGAAATTAAAAAACAAACTATAAAGACAACATGTGTAATGAATATATTACACCGGTAATTGTTGTAATTTATTTTGAATTACATTTTGGTCTCTCTAGTTCTAATTGTAAGTGACAGAGGGATCACATTATAATAAATTATTCAAAATAAAACTATGAGAAATAAAGTCACAATTTATTTAAATTATAGAGACTAATCATCTAATTTACCCAATTAGAAATCACATCATATGAACTCTGTGTAAATACAATTTGTATCTGTCTTAATTACCACTACAACAAAAAAACAGATTTCGCGACTAAAACTGGATTTTTCGTCGCTGAAAGTAGTAGAATTGGCGACTAAAATGGAATTAGTCGCCAAAATTGATCACTTTTGCCGACTAAAAGAGTTTAGTCGCCGAATATAAGGGTTTTAGCGACTAAAAGTCAGTTTAGTCGCCGAATATAGGGGTTTTAGCGACTAAAGGTTTTTTAGTAGCCCAAAGTGACAGTTTTTTGCCACTAAAATAATTTAGTAGCCAAAAGTATAGGTTTTGGCGACTAAAAAACAGTTTGGTCGCCGATTCTACGTGTTTTAGCGACTAAAAACAGTTTGGTCGCTGAAAGTGAAGCTTTTTGGCTACTAAAAAAAATTAGTAGCTAAAAACAGTCAATTGGCGACTAAAATTTAGTTTAGTAGCCAAAAGGGAACGTTTTTGGCGACTAAAAACAGGTTTAGTCGCCAAAACTGGTTTTTTTAGGCGGGAATGAATTTTTTTAACGACTAAAAACTAATTAGTAGCCAAAACTATACAATTGGCGACTAAAAAATAGATTTAGTCGCCAAAAGTGATCTAATTTTTTTTTTAGTAAATAATTTATTTTTTACATAAATTATATTGAATAAAAATAATTATTTTTATATATATAGTTTTGTATAAATACCGGTCAAAGTAATATATAAATAATATATGTTGCAATTATATTCTTGTGATGTTGTAGTGGCATAGTGGGGAGAGTGTGTTGATAAAGGTTTGGAATGTGGGATGGGTCGGTGGCTCAAATCTTGGGAACAGCAAAGGGTACATTTTTTTTTCCTGAAATATGCTTTTGGCGACTAAACACAGTGGTCGCCAAAAGATTGACTATTGGCGACGAAAAGCTAAGTCGGAAAATGTATAAATTAAAAAAAAAATAATTCACTATTGGCGACTAAAAGATTAGTCGCTAAATGTATAATTTTCAAAAATGTACTTGACTATTGGCGACAAATTCTTTGGTCGCTGAAGACTAAAACTTTGCCGACTAAAATTTTTTTAGTCGCCAATACCTCCGCCGACCATCTATTCACGACAAAACCGGCGACTAAAATATTTAGTCGGGGAAAGTGAAAAGTCCACTTTTGGCGACTAAAAAAGGACTTTTGGCAACTAAAAATTTAGTCGCCAAAGGTGTTTTTTCTTGTAGTGTACTAGAAAATCACGAGAAGATTTGGAAAAGTATTAAATAATGAGGATAAAGTAGATTAATAATTTAACCAGCTTTTCTTCTCTTTTTATTTATTTATTTATTTTTGTCTAGGTGTAGAGATAATATTAGGATTACTCAAACAAAAAGTGTAGAAATAGAGGATTGTTATTAATCCCTACCTTTCTTCTTAGAAGTCCCATCTCTTCCATTTTTTTTTTAATTCCAATTTTATCCCAACTTAAAATTCCACTCTTACCATCATTCCTAATCTTCTAACCTTAATTTTCCAAACCCTAATCCTAATCCTAACCCGAACCCTAACCCTAATTACCTCTGACAGTCACCATCTCCAACCAACCGCCGCAACCACCACCATCTCCAACCACCCCTCGCCCCTTAGAGAGAGGGATCGAGCGAGAGAGAGAGAGAGAGAGAGAGAGAGATCAAACAAGATCAAGATCGAGCGAGATTGATCTCCATCGTGTCGCCATCATCTCACTGCAAAACCCTAGCCCAGCTATCATGTCGCCATCATCTCGTTGCATTACAGAACCTAGGCCTGCAAATGAACAGAGTCGTTCGTGAATAGGCTCGAGTTCGGCTCGGTAAGAGCTTATTTGAACTCGGTTTGTTATTATTTTTTTTTTTTTTTTTTTTTTTTTGAGTTCAGCTCTAGCTCATTAAATTTTTAATAAATAAGCCCAAACATTTTAAAGTTCGGCTCATTGACTGGCTCATTTAATATTTATTATTTATATATTAAATAATGTAAAAATATGTATAAAAAAATAAGATAAATTTGTTATTTATATATTTAAAAAATATAAATGTAAATAATAGTTAACTATAGATAGTATATTAATATAATAGTGGTAGTAGCTATTATTATTTTAGTAAAATATTGACTTTTTTTTTAGTATGTTTATATACATTGTATATATAATTGTGTAATCAAAGTTTTAATTGTAACTTTAGTCTCATATGCAAGTATGAATTTATAAAATTTTTGGCTCGTTAAGGTTCGTGAATAGGTTCGAACTTGAGTCAAGCCTAAGCCAACTAGTCTCAAACTCAGCTCGCTAAATTTTCATCGAGTTCGAGTTCGAGTTCGAGTTCGTGTTCGTGTTCGTGTTCGTGTTCGTTAAAATCTTAATAAACAAGCCCAAACATACTAAAGTTTGGCTCGACTCAACTCGTTTGCAACCCTAGCAAAACCATCGATCTTCGTCTTCTTCTCCTGCGAATTGCTCATTCCCTCATCCTCCTCCTCCTCCTCTACACTTTCGAAGAAGAATCTGGGTCGCGGTAATGGCGAAAGAATCTAGGTTGCTAGAAGAAGAATTTGGGTTTTCAAAACCAGATCTAGGTTTAGAGGAGAAAGAATAAGAAGAAGAAATCAGGGTGAGGTTGGGTTTAGGCTTGGAAATGGAGAGGGTAGAGGTCGCTGGTGAAAGACTGCCAACGGTGGAAGCATCGCCAGAAAAAGATGAGTTGGGAGTCCAGAGAACAGAAGTATAGTTGGTATTAAGATAAGGGTTCAAAGAGAAGATGTGAAGGTTTCAATTATGTGAGTGGAGTTCAAAGAAATGGGATGGCCAAAGTAAAAAAGCGGGGGCAAAAAGCAGCCCTCATAGAAATAAATAGGGTAAATTACAAATACAGTCTTTCAAGTTTGTTTAAAATACAGATTATCTTATGTAGTTTTAGAAATTACATCTCGTTCTTTCAAAGTTCTAATTATATAACAAATAACCTCTTTTAGTAATAAATCATCATGTCAATCAATTATTTTTAATGATATCAGAAATATATTTCAATTAACAATTAAGATAATTTTATTGTTGTATAGAAGAGTATTTAGAAATTTATTTTTATTTTATTTTTTTGTTGATTCTGTTAATTTTAAAATTTTGAGAATAAGTATATGTAATTTTCAAAACCATATAGGACAATTCATATTTTAAGTAAACTTTAGAGGTATATTTGTAATTTACCCAAATCAATAAAACCAGATTGAACCTGTGGGCCAAAATCACTTGAAGTTGATGCTCAACTTACACAATTTTCATTGCCAAATAGAAGCCTTCCTACTTTTAACAACCAGTAGAAATAGTACTGAAAGTATGGTGATAAAAACAAAAATCAAATTATACCTGTGATTTTTTTGATTTGTCTATTGTATCAATCTGATCCTGTAATTTTAATTATATCAATTTTTCCTTTAATTTTTCACATAGTATCAAATTTAATTCAATTAATAACTGTTAAGATAAATTATAAATATATCTCTTGAGATTTACTTAAATTATAGATTGCCCCTTGTATTGAAAATTACAAATACCCTCTCATCAAAAAAGATTATTTAACAGAATTAACAGAAAAAATAAAATTTCTAACTACTCTCCTATGCAACAATAAAATTACCTAAATTGTTAACAAAAAATATATTTTTGACATTATTAAAAATTGTTAATCAACTTGATAATTTATTAATAAAATAGATTATTTGTTATATAATTATAAACTTGAAGGGATGAAATGTAATTTTTAAAATTACAAAAGACAACCTATAATTTAAGCAAACTCCAGATGACGTATTTATAGTTTACCCTAACATCTATTAATAAATTGAAGGGTTAATTACATTTTAGTCCTTAAAGTATGAGCCTGGTTAGTTTCTAATGTTTAAATTGTGTCAATTTAGTTATAATGTATAAAAGAAATTTAATTTAGTCTCCACTATTTAAATTGTATCGATTTGATTTTCAATATATGAGTGTCAATTTAATTCTCAATTTTGAAGTGTCAATTTAATCCCCCAATATATACAATGTATTTCAATGTAGTCCCCTAATACATTAGGGACCAAATTGACACTACCATACATTAAAAACCAAACTGAAACACTTTGGTTTTTGTTTTTATTATGCCAAAAATAAAACTTAAAATTTGTTCACAATTTTTTTTTTTTTTAAAAAAAAACAACAAACTTTTACAGAAACACCAAGATGTTGTTTTTAATTTTTTTTTAAAAAAATCAGACAAAAATAAAAATGATAAAATAACAATGACTGTTTTCGAATGTTTTCGAATGCTCTATTTTCAAAAACACGAAAAACAAATTCGAAGGTGCATGGCACCCAACTGAATAACTTGGAACACAGCTCCTCGGGGTTTAAAATGTCACATTGGGGTGACACTTCGAGGATTCTAATAAATTTCACTACTATTGTGGGTGCATATAGATAATCACAGTAACATCAGAACCTTTTCAGCATTAGCATTTCTATATGCTTTGAACCATAGAGTTCAAATAACAAAAACTAAGCAGAATCAATGACAGAAAAAGAACATGAACATGCTCAAGATCTATTTACCAAACAGCACAAATGACGAGTATACCCATTTCAAAACCAATGACAATCTTATCATTAGGGCACAAGCACATATGTTGATATATACCAGAAGACACAGCATTTTATAGCTCATTTCTCAAGGCAAAAATAGAAAATTATGGAGAAAAGTAAACAAATAACAATTCAAAGAGCAAGTGCTTCAGACCTACCAACTACAAGAAACGAGTCCAATGCATTGTTGATGTATCAAACTAATGGCCATGGATCAACGGATCAATGACTCAAACATAGCTGTCGATCAATGATTTCCTCATCTCATCAACAATGGCACTAGGTTGGGCTTCTCGCAACTTGAAGACGCTCTCAATGACTGACAATTCTGTTGCTGTAGTGTCTGATCCACAGAATGCTGTCCAGTCGTTAACTGTCAAGCCGGCGGCTATCACTTCACTACCACGATTCACAGTCCCTGCCACCAAAGGGACCTGAAGGAGGGTTGAAAGTTCATCCAAGTCTTCAATGGATGTATGAGGATGGACCTGCTCCAACACAGTTTCCATTAGAAAGCGGACAACAAAAGATAAAATTTTGGTACCTGATGTTTGATAAGATTGCCACAGATGCAGGATATAATTTCTTACCAGGCCACCTTTATTGGAGAAGGCACAATAGCTGCCCACAAGAATGTTACCAGCAATTGTCTGCCTAAAAACTTCTACCCCAAGAACATCTGCAATCATCTCCTCAGTTTCCTGCAAGTCAACATGAATATAAGTGTTATCTAATAGAAGTTTAAGTCCTACAACATAAAAAAGAAGAATCATCACTGCCTGTTGATGCCGGCATCTACCTAAATTTAAGGAAGAATCATTACCCAGACTGAATGAATTACCATAAACTAGAAAAACACAATGCAACCAGTCTATAGAACTATTCAAGAACCTGATGAGTTATGTGCACCTCCACTTTACATGGGCTAAGTAATAGATGAACAGACAAGATCAAGGGCATTCCAAAAGAACAAATTACGGCCCTGGGACATTCCAAAAGAACAAAATAGTGGATTTGCAATTGCATAGGCTTACAAGCTACCTCGAGAATCAGAAATGAAATTCAAAGGTTTAATAAACCAGGAGAGTATATCAAATGTATTTTTTAGCAAAATTGGGGGTAGAAACAGGTGATTGGAAACAATGGAATAATAATGCTATGTTGCTGACTGAGACTTCACCACAGCAATCACCCATAGAGAGGGGAAACTAACGAAGACAAGCTATATAAATTGGTGGCATCAATGAAGTGCACAATTGTCACCATAGTATGCTCAACAGATGCTTGCTAATTATTAACAGAAACTCTGCACAAAATAGCTATAAGTCTAGCCATCTTCCATGGAATCAGAGTAATCGGAAGCAAAGATACAGCTAAACTACATAATCAATGCGACAGAATAAGAATGTTGAAATGGATGGCTAACCAAAAAAACATTAGAGGATCAATTTAGAAACCTTCATGTACTCATCAAATGATCAAAGGTTTTTTGAGTGCATAGTGGATAATACTAGCTAAGATTGTTTAGCTATGCAAAATAAAGACCAGAAGCTGCACTAAATAAAAGGAGTGGACTGGTTCAACTCAAAGCAACCTACAAGCAAGGAGAAAGTTTTTCATAAAGGAAGAAAATCATTTAGAAAGACTCAAGGCTGCAAAATGACGACATAAAATTATTGCACTGAAGATATAGCCACAATCCCATGCATGGTACTCAACCAGAAGTAGTTGCGAAATAGCTTTTTTTGAGTGTAGATGCATGGTTAGAAAAATATGAAGGGTGAGTTTGGTTTGATTTTGGGAGATAAATTTTTTTAAAAAAAATTGAGAGAGTTTAGAAATTTTTTTGGTTTGTTTGGTTGTATATTTTGGAAATAGTTTTGGAGTATGGGAGTTTGGAATGATTTGATATTTTATTGTAGTTGAGTAGATATATCATATATATGAGAGAAAAAGTAATTGAGAAGGAGAGGGGAGAGAGAAAAAGTGATTGATTGATGTGTAAGAGAGAAAGAGTGATTTTGGATTTTTTTTTTTTTTTCCAAAATCACTAAACCAAACAAAATTTTGAAATTTTTTCTCCAAAATTACTCTCTCAAAACCAAACCAAACAAGGCCGAAGACTCCAACAAAAAGGAACACAACCTATGGCCTGCCTTAGTCTTGGCTTGTAGATGTACATGTAGGAGATGCTCTCAACTTTACAGCATGTGTTTAAAACCATGGTCAGGACACGGAAAGCCAGCTCTTAGGCTTCTAGCAGAAAATAATCTATTTCACATTCAACTGTGCGCCAAGGTTGTTAAAATCGGGATCCTACGTTGGATCGTTGGAGGTGTTTATAGGATCGGATCGTAGAATCGGATCGAGGATCGTAAGATCCTACCGAAAAAGACAAATTACATAATAATTTAATTTAAATAAATATTTCTTATGAAGTATACACAAAATGAACCTATATTTTATTAAAAAGAAGTGAAGATATTGTGAAAAATATAATACTCCATGTAAAATGTACATATAATATTATGCAATAGAAAACTCGATGGTAAAAATTCTGTATTTTATCAAAAAAGAAGGTGAAGAAGAAGAAGAATTCTATAACAAAATACTTTACAATGTAGAATAATGCATAAAAAGTGAAGAAAAAATATTTAACAAAATTGGATATGAAAATAGATTAAGAACTCAAAAGAGTAGCTTAGTCGAATGATAAGGTTTGTCGTTAGCATCCCTGGTGGAGCGGATTCGAGTCACAAAAATAATTTCTCCAGAAATTGGGATAAAGTTACAATCATCTTACCCTTCTTAGACTCCGCTAAAGCTAAGTTTGTTTTTTCGACTATTTAATTTTCTTAAATTACCACAATATTTGAATGCTTGTTTTCTAGTTTGTTTTTTTTAGTCTATTTGATTCAATACTACTTAATTTTTATTATTTATTTTGACAACATAAATTGATATTTAGACAACAAATATAAAATTTACAACAAAATATGTCATACAATACAAAACAAGGCTTGTAAATTGGATCAGATAGGATCGGATTCGGATCGGGATTCCACGATCCTATAAGATCCCACTACCAGGATCGAAAGATCCTACCTATAACGAGTTTTTTACATGATCCGGATCGATTGCACTCAAATGGATCGTAAGATCGTAAGATCCGGATCGGGATTCTGATAACCATGCTGTGCGCACAGGTACGCAAGTACCCCAAACCCAAAATCATGAAAGTGGATTATCTTGTGTCCACAAGATATTACCTGCCTTCGAGTCCAGGAAGTAAAGAAAGCTCTAAATGCATCTTCCAAAATGGATTAGAGCATTAGCACATTAATTTAAACCCTTTGTAGGAAGAAAAAGCAAAGAAGAGGGAGGGAAGGAATCATCAAAAAACAGGCAATAACCAATATTTATTCAAATTGATTAGCAATTGAAATTCAATCTCCAAAGACATTTGTCCCAAAGAAACAGGCAGCTTTACCTTGTCAAGATCAGTGTGTGTTAGAGCAACGTAATCATTGCATGCTATACAATTCCCTAGAGCAGATAATCTCTCTTCAATGCGCTGTACAACAACTTGATCTGGCAGACTGTTCCTCAGGTGTTGAAGTTCTTCAACCAGGAAAAAAAATAGGAATGTGAGGTCCACAAGTAGAGAAAAATGCCATGAAATATTTTGAAGGCTAAAACTTAAGAGTTAATTCAGTTCAATCTTTATAACAGAAAGTCATTACATTACATGTTTATCTATACCAATATGTGTACGGTGTAAGTGTAACATTCAGAGGAAGCTGCCTTCTAAGAAAGTTCAAATGTTCATAAAACACTGCAGTAGCTATCAAACATGAATTCACGTAGAGTAATGCTATACAAATTAACAAATCTGACAAACTCTCTTACTCACTGATGTGGCACTTATCATATTATTGAAGTAGGTCCAGCTTCAGATTCCAAACTTTCATTATTGCATGCCACATCAGTTTGGAAGATTTGTTCGCTTATATAGCATTTTCCATTCACAAATTTTAATTGAGAGATGCAAAACAAGACTTGAAGAATTGTGAGCTTGTCAAAGACTGCCATGACAGCTCCCATTTGCATTTAGAATATAAAGTTGGTAGAGCAATCAATAAATAGATTGTTCCACTTCCCACAAGGGTGAAGAACTCCTGCCAGTTGCCCTACAAAAATCATAGAAATATAATAGAGCTACATGGAAGAGAGATCCTTCTGCAGCTGAACAGAAGGTAACAAAATGGCTTCCTAGATCTCAACCTAAGACACTAATAGGGTCATGTTCTTCTTCTGAAACCCTTTAAACAGTTCTAAGATCCAATCATCCCGTAGAAATTTAATGGAAGCAAAAAAGAAAAAGCATAAAATTCTGTAACATAACTCAGGGACTATGGCTTAGACAAAGTTGTTTCAACTGAATGAGTAACTGCTTGACAGACCACTAAAAAGTATAGGATTACGCTGCAGCCAATAACAAAGCAAATATCACTCAAATCATTAAAACCCTTTAACGTATCTCCTCTTGGACAAGAAAGGTTTTGTTTGCCTTCTTCTAAAGCAAGAAAATTGGGGGAAAAAAAATTAAAAATTAAAAACAACAATATCATTTAGCTATCACAATTTGTTTCACCACAAAGGATCAACCATACCAAAACAACACCAAAACACCTTCATACCTTGAATTTTGAAAGAATATTTTATCATTCTATGATATATTATATGAGATTTTAATGTTCCAAAATGAGGATAACTATGCAATCATTTTCCTTATACATGGACGTAATTTTCACCCAGTAGCATCAAGTGGAATTAAAAAGGAAAGATTTGGTCAAATAAAATTCTAAGAAACACAAGAATATCCATGATAACTAAGAGCAACATAAAAATGTAATCCTACTTAGAATAACAAAATGTTTGTCACAGCATTACCTTGGTCAGTGGTGGTGTGAGGCAGCAGAAGCCCATTTTTGTTTCCTACAACAAAAATCAAATGATGGCATTGAGATAATCAGTTTAAAGCTCATGGGTCCTCAAATAGGTGCTTCTTACATTAAGACTACATAAAAGAAACTTCAAAGTATACCAGCACAAAGCCGTCCAATTATCCGAGTACCACCAATGGAGGTTTTAACCACAGGTATAGCATCTGCTAACTCAGTCTCAAACACACTGTACACAAACCAGTTATGCTAAGATTCATTTCTTTCTAAACCCACATACAAAACCCAAAATTCCAAAAAAAAAAAAAAATTCAAATTTTTGCGCATCCTCAACAGACAAACAAACCTGTAGAAGTTTTCTGAACCTCCAATTGCAACCAAACAGTAGGCATTGGTCAGCTTCGAGAACACCCCAACTTCACATGAGTTCTCAAATTGAAGGCCTACACAAAACCCAAGTACAAAAATAAGCAAAGGGCACAGAGAGACAACAAATCAAGATTGAAACTTTAACCTTCAATAAATAGCGATCAAACAATAAGGAACAATCATATATGTGTATATATATATATATATCGAGTGGTGTGAATAACTTACGAGTTGCCATGGTGAGAAGAAAAAGGTTCGTTGGAGTCAGAGAATTACAGGGTCTGCGATTACCACGGGAAAAAAAAAATGTAAAAAAATGAAAATCGAAAATCAACAGGAACGCTTCAATAGTTCATTAAACCATATGAACATATATATACATATAGATAGATAGATGTGTGTGTGAGTGGATTACCTGAGATATGTTTTGCCGGGAGCTTAGGTCTGAGAGGTTCGCTTGTATTTCACCAATGGCAGTGTTCAAATTAGGGTTTTATAAGCGGTTTGGCCCCGTTTGTTTTGGGTTATAGCAAGGGGATTAAGATTACTAGTACCTTGGGATTAGTATATGGGGTGTTTGTTTTGAGAGATAGCTTAGGGACTATTAATATCTTGGGACTAACTAATACCTTGGTATTACTAATACCTTGTTTGTTTTAAGAGATAGGAAGGGTACTACTAATACCTTGGTATTACTAATACCTTTGTTTTAAGAGATAGGAAGGGTACTACTAATACCTTGGTATTACTAATACCTTGGTATTACTAATACCTTGGTATTACTAATACCCTTAGGGAGGGGATACATAGTGAGGAGGTAGAGATGGTATTAGAAAAATAGTGAGGGGATTAGAAATTTTTTTATTTTTTTTATTTTTTATATATTGAAAATTTTTTTAAAAATATAATTTTTAATTTTTTATATTTTTTTATTTGTTTTATTATTTTATATAAAAATAATTTAACAATTCCTCACTACTAATCCCCTCACTATGAATCCCCTCACTACTAATCCCCTCACTATCAATCCCCTCACTAACAATCCCCTCATTATTAATCCCCTCACTATCAATCCCCTTCATTCTATCTCTGAAAACAAACGACCCTCACTAACAATCCCCTCACTATTAATCCCCTCACTATCAATCCCCTCCATTTCATCTCTGGAAACAAACGGGGCCTTGTGATTTTTTAATGACAAACTGGGAAAAAGAATTTGATTTTTTAAAATTTTGCTAACGCTCTTGGTTTGGAATTTGAAACTTGAAAGAAAAAACATAAATAAAATATATTTATATTTTGGGAGATTTTGTGATAGTCCCCTCACTATCTAATTTGTCTTTCAAAATGACAAGAATTATATAAGTACTTTCAAAACCCCCTGATATTTTAAAACTTGTTTCTTTTACTATATTACCCTCATATCTATCAGTTCTCCTATTAAGCCATCTTCACTATGTATTTCAGAGTAAAATTTTACTCTGTATGAAAGTAAAATTTTACTCTGAAACTAAAGTAAAATTTTACTCTGAATAAGAGTAAAATTTTACACTCTGAAACTAAAAGTAAAATTTTACTCTGTATAAAAGTAAAATTTTACTCTGAAAAACAAGTAAACTGTGAGACTCTGAAACTAAAAGTAAAATTTTACTCTGTATAAAAGTAAAATTTTACTCTGGTTCTGTCAAATGAAAAAAACAGAGCAATAGAACCAGAATAAAATTTTACTCTGGTTCTATCAAATGAAATTAGATCATTTACAGCCACTGTTCTTCTGTTTCTTCACAGTTACTTGCCTCTTTCGTATCACCTCTTTGGCTTCTCTGTTATCTATTACATATACACAATCCATATTGCTCACTCACGATACAAAAATGTATCAAAATCAAAAACAATTTTACAATAAAAAGTTGAGAGAATATAGTAACAACTCATCAATAGATCAATTTAAGAACTTAACAACACTATCCAAATGAAAAATCTCTCCATCACACACACACACACAAACACAAACACACACACACACACAAACACACACATATATATATATGAAAAATCTGAAGAACTGTGTTCAAATATGAAAATTTTGAACAGTCGTGCGATTCGTCTCTATACTCTTTCACAATTCGAATTTTTGATCGACGAGGCTATCATTAACGACAAGAACATGAACTTCATGAGAATTGGAACGCGATACGTCAACGTCGTCGAAGCTTTCTCTGATCATCTCCGACGATCTCTTCCACTGCGAAACCTATGCGCCATTCAAAGAAAATTCTCTGCAACTAAGAGTGATTTAGGTATATTCACAGTTTTGGTTGAAATCACGAGAGCTTCGAACGAATCCAATCCAAACCCTAGGAATGGAAGAGAGAAGGAAAAAAGAGTGGAGAAGGTGAGGAAATTTAGTTGAGGGTATAATAGTCTAATAAAATATTTAAATAATAAATTTTGTCCTTTATGCAAAATTTTATAATTATGAGGGGGTTTAGAAAATATAATTTTTTTCTTAGTCCTTTTAACAATGAAAGGAAGGTAAAGAGAGTTTATAGCTAAATTTTCCTTATATTTTATCTAATTATATATATATATATATATTATTTTAAATTTTTTCTCAAATCTTTCGATCAAACCTGAAGTTAAAAAAGATTCGGTAACTATATTTTAGACCAATTGGAATATATTATTTTATCTTAAAATTCAAAAAATCCCTACAATAAATCGTCATATTACTCTTTTTATTTTTTTATACCTATTTTAAAAAAAAATTAAAAAATCAACTATAGCAGTCAGCTTCCAAACTATCTCATAGTATTTTTATTTATTTTTTTGAAAGTGATAAATTATAAATATATGATTTTGAAAATTACATTTTGCAACATCAAATTTATAATCACATAATAAATTATCTCTTCTATTAATTAACTATTAAGTCAATAAATAAATTTTAATAATATTATAAATATATTTTTCAGTTAAAAGTTCTAATAATTTTATTATTATATAAGAGATTAATTAGGAATTTTATTTTATTTTTTAGTTAATTGTGTTAAATAATAAATTCGATAACAATTTCTAAAATCACAAGTAATAAATCGTATTTTAAATAAAATTTTAAGAAGTGTATTTATAATTTATTCTAAAAAATTATTAATTAAAAGTTAATTGTTAAATTATGTTTCAGTCAAAACAAAGTTTTTTATTTTTTTTGACTCATTTAACCAAATCAATGGCCTAATAAAACGTTTAGCAAAAAATATATATATATAACTAGTTGAGTTTTTTTTTTTTTTTTTGGTGGAAATAATTAGTTGAATTATTAAGCGAGATGGACAAACGATGAGGGAAAAAAAAAACCTTGATTATATTTTAGAATGAATCTTCAATAAATTTCAAAATATAATCTTTGAATGGTTTAGTCCTTCTGTTTTTTTTATAAATCTAAAAGTCTTATTAAAGTGAAAATTACATAAAAAGATTGTCACTTATATGTTTGGGTTTAATTTTTTAAGGATAAAAGTGAATTTCTCCAAATGTAAAATTACATATTTGGGTAATTCGCACTATAGAGGTTTTGAATTTTCCCTCTTCATGGAACAAATCTCACATTACGAATAAAAACGTAACAATACTCTAATAAGGTAACACTCTAATGTAACACACTAAAAAACTTCTTAGTATACTTTTCTCAAATGTAACAACGTAATACTTCAAAAAAAATTGCTTAGTATACTTTTCTCAAACGTAACAACGTAACATTTCAAAAAAACTCCTTAGTGTATTTTTCTCAAATGTAACACTTCAATGTAACATACAAAAAAAATTCCTTAGTGTACTTTTTCTAAACATAACACCACAATCAATGTAATCCCAAACACAACACTCCAATATAAGATATTCCAATATAACACATAAATACTAAAAAATAATTTAATGTACTTTTCCTAAACGTAACACTAACAGTTTGAAAATTATACATTTATCCAAAACTTACTAACGAATTTTTGTACTCTTTTTGGAATGGTTTGAAAAATCTCACATCTTTTGTTTTGTTTTGTTTTTTTTTTTTTTTTTTTTTTTTTTGAGTGTTACATTAGAATGTTATGTTTGGAAACACTTTACATTAGAATGTTATACCAAGAAGTTTTTTACGTTTGAAAAAATATACTAAAGATTTTTTTTTTAAATGTTACACTGGAGTGTTACATTGAAGTGTTACAGTTTAAAATTATACATTTGTCCAAAGCTTACTAATGAGTTTTTATACTCTTTTTGAAATATTTGAAGAATCTCACATTCTTTTGGAATATTTGAAAGATCACATATTTCAAGTCATTTATATACTTATTTTGAAATGTTTTCCAAATAAAAAAGATTCTCATATAAAATTTAATTCCAAATTTAATTCTCATAGATTGTGTACCTTTCTAGCACAAAAGAAAAAAGAAAATGAAACATAATAAAAATAAGGGTATAACCGTAAATTTAATTTTTAAATAATATATTAAATCTACATTTCTAAAATCAATGGAACTAATTGGTCTACAAAAAAATCTTTGAGACTAAATGGACTATCATTTCTCAATATAGGACTTATAGATAAATTTTCTTATATTTTATGGGAGAAAAAATATATATTTTTAAATTATATTACTAATGAGTTTGCTTTGTGTGTTTTCTGACAATATTAGAAGAAAATAAAAATATCACATTGCATAAAAGTAATTTATGCAAACAATCACACTCAAAAGACATATCATATATATATATATATTAAAAGTAATATTTTTGCTATGTTTAGGTAACACATTATAAGGGTTTACTTTTTTTTAAAAGAGTCGTGTCAACATCTATTTTCTTAATTAAAAATATTGTTTAAGTGGCACATTATAAGACAAATTATAAGAGCTTATTTTTTTCTAAGAAAATTGCGTCAACATCTATTTTTTTAATTACAAATAAAGTTCTACATAAATTCAAACATAATTTAAATTATACTAGCTTTACCTTTTTTATATGGATCCTATTTGACAAATATTTATTTTCATATATTTTTCATCGTAAATTAAGATAATCTACAAACCCAATATCAATTTTACGTTTCACATTTTTCTTCTTAATTCTGTCAAGGATTTTTTTAATGCTAAATTGCTTTTTTTTTCTTATTTTTCTGTACATTATTTTATACCCAATATCAATTCTATATTATTCTATATTATGGATTTGTTGTTTAAATTTTATAGTGATTCTATATATGAAATTATATTTCATTTCCTACATTATTTTATATAATCACAATTCACAGGAAGAAAAAACTGCACAACATTGATACTCTCAAGAAACTCTAAAGTTTGGATTTATTGCTTGAGTTACTTTTTCAATTGTTGAACAGTAAATTTTTTTATGTTTTGACATCATATTACAGATGATTAATCACTTCACACACTAAAATGTATTTATTGTTTGGATGTTTTCATTATTTTTTCTTTCTTGGTTAGTCGTTATTGAATTTCTTTTATATAGTTGATACTTTAATTTAATTAAGAGTGCTTGTTTTACAATCTTATAATTATATACATCATACAAAATCATAATATGATAATCCAACTATAACGTATTTATATTTAATTTTTTTAATAAATTTTATATCATTTATATTTCTACGTATTTTTATTTTCTGTGGGGGCATATTTTTGTGAATGACAACACGTGGCCAAAGTGGCACCAAAGTACCAGCCGAGGTACCACATGTCTTGGTCATGACGCCGAGATGATTTCGGCAAGGCCGAGGTTATATGCGGAGATACCGGAATCCGAAATGAACGGATAAGGGACAAAAGTCCTAGAATGAGGGAGGACTTCAGCCTAGATAAGGATAAAGCTCTTAGGGAGTTTATCTTTATCTATTGAAGAGTCCGGGATAAGCATTGAGCCAGAGTCCATTGAAGCTAGGCTTTTACAGGGATCAAGTCAGTGTTGGCTATAAAAGTAAGGCATCATCGTGGGTCTAAGGTACGTTTTTTGTATTTTGGCTAGCGAGTTAAGCACTGTTTGCTACCTTTGAGAGATAATTGAGTACTGACGTGATCATCGGAGTGCCCCCGAGTGGAAGAACCACCGCCGAAGTCTTTGCTTTCTGTGACAAGTCGTTTGGGCGCAATCTATTCTGTCGGTGTTCTCCAGCTAAGTACCTGTTTGGCAATGTGGTCAGAAAATAGCACACACAATTTGGCGCCGTCTGTGGAAAAGAAAGGAGAATAGATGGCCAACGATGGACAAAAAGAAAAGGTTGGGGACGACATCTCTACTGGGAGTGGTAAGCACCTTGATCCCAACGTAGAGGACGATAATTGCAATGAAGAAACTCGAGATCAGAATCTTGGAGAGAAAAACGTCGGCCAAGAAAGGGACGGACCAAAAAAGGCAGACCGAGGCGGGTATTACAACGAGAACGACCTCTAGGTATGGAAAGATAGATACCTGCAGAGTGACGGAGAGATGAAAGGAATAGAAAATAAATTGGCGGACCTATAATCGGTCGTCAATTTCATGATATAGAACAACGTCATACAGCTACCGTTTCCATTACAAGACACGCCGATTCCAGCGGCCAGGAACAATGCCCAGAAAATGGGGCAGAAAACGGTCCCTACACTCCCCCAGCACGCCAGGACCAAGGAATACTCTCATCGGCCTTCAAGGGAGGTCGGGCGAGGAGAGTCAATGAAGAGAGATTCTCGGAGGACGCATCGTACCAAAGAAGCTGACCCAAAAGAATATCGACATGTTCAAGGGAAGGAACTGTGTTTCGACGCAACTAATGAAGAAAGATCCAAGAGGACCCATAACGATACTAGGAGTAGCGCACCAAAAATGCTGAAATCCGTTGATAGCTGAGCTCCTGGACGGACCAAGGAGGATCTGAGGGATTATCTCCAGAGGAAGCGACAAAGATGCCAAGGTAACATCACCGGTCAAGCCGAGAAAGCCGTTCTCGGTGGAGTTGGACAAATTTGAGGCCCCGAAAAGGTTCCACATGCCGAGGTTCCAAATATACGACGGTAAGTCCGACCCTAACTTTCACATCGGTTTGTACCTAAACTCAATAGCGTTATACACGGGGAACGAGCCGTTGCTATGCAAGGTGTTCCCCTCATCTTTTGGGGAAATCGTATCAGAATGGTTTCACAAGTTGTCGAAAGGAACTATAAAAAGCTAGGAAGGCCTAACCAAGATGTTCGTGGCTAGGTTTGTGACAAACAAACTACAGTCGTTGAGGGTAGACTCCTTGATGGCTTTGAGGATAGGCGAGGATGAAAGTCTCAGGGCTTATGCCAAGAGGTATTACGAGATATTCAACCGGATACCAAGATGCAACCAAGAGGTAGCGGTAGTGTCTTTTAAGAACGGCCTAAAAGATGATTGCCTGCTTCGAAAATCACTGACAAAGACATTGCCAAAAAGTATAGAGGAACTTATGGCCAGGATAGAAAAGTATGCCAAGCCCAAGGAGGACATGTTGGGAACAAAGGTGTCAAAACAAGAGAAGAGAAACAGCTCGTCGAAGCGAGGCCGAGGTAACGGTGGATATAATAAGCAAGAGACAGGACTGAAGGCGGCACAAACAGTCACAACCGTATTCCGAATTCCAGTTTACAAAGTCTTGGAAAGAATCCGGAATCAGCCCTATTATAGAGCACCAGAGAAGCTTCATGGTGAATTTATGGGAAAAAGTCTGGAGAAACACTATACCTACCACAACGAGGATGGACATCTAACTCAAGGGTGCAGAGCCCTAAAGGCACATCTGGAAGACTTGGTAAGACAAGGTCGTCTAAGGGACCTGGTAGATGAAACCAGGACAAGGGAAGAGCAAACGAGACTGCCTCAAGCACCGGCAGCACCACCTCTTCCAGCACCACAACCGCAAGTAGACAGACCTCGAGTGATCAATGTGATCCACTCAAAGGTCAATGAGAACGAGATACGTGGGGAAACTCAGAAAGTAAAACACCTACAACATGTGTATCAGGTCTGACAAAAGAGACCTAGAGTAGACGAGTGCCAGGGACCAGTGGTGTCCTTTACTGAAGATGACCTAGAGATGGTGCAGCATCCACACAACGATGCCTTAGTAATATCCCTCCAGATTGGAGAATGCCAAGTAAAGCGAATTCTGATCAACCAGGGCAGCTCTTGTGACATCATGTATGTCAGGTGTTACAAGGAGCTAGGCCTTCACCAAGATGATCTGGAACAAACAATGGTCCAATGGTCGGGTTCAATGGAACGCCGACGTGGCCCCTGAGAGCAGTAAGTTTGGAAGTGCAGGCTGGCACCAAGAAAGTAAAAACTGCGTTCACAATAATTGACACTCCCTCCCCTTATAATGCTATCCTGGGATGGCCATGGCTGCATGCAATGGGGGTTATTCCCTCAACATTGCACCAGTTGTTACGGTTCCTAACAGAGCATGGAATTGAGGAGGTCAGAGGGGACCAGGTGCAGGGGGGACCAGGTGTAGGCAAAGAATTGCTCCATGGCAGCAATGAAATCCACCTACAACATATGAGAAGCAGAAGCAGCGGAGATTGAGGATGAGGACATGAAAGTCCTTGAGGACGTCGGCAAAGAACCAGCCGAGAAAAGTGAGGAAGCCCTGAAGAATATCTTAGTCCAGCAAGGGGATGAAGAACGCTTTTTCTTTCTCGGCTCAAGATTGGCCGAGGAAGAGAAAAAGGAATTAGAAGCATTCTTGAGAGCAAACCTTGAGGTGTTTTCCTGGACACTGTACGAGATGCCTAGCATTGGCCCCGAGGTCACTTGCCATAAATTGAATGTGGACAGGTCGGCTAAACCTCTCATCCAGCGAGCAAAAAGGCCGGCGTTGATGCATGTTGAGGCAGTAGAAGAGGAAGTGGATAAACTTCTGGAGGCCAGAGCCATACGAGAGGTAAACTACCCCGCATGGTTATCAAACGCGGTTGTTGTGAAGAAAAAGAATGGGAAGTGGAGGGTCTGCGTGGACTTCACCAGTTTAAACAAGGCTTGTCCCAAAGACAGTTTTCCACTACCCAATATTGACCAATTGGTGGATGTCACTTCAGGGCATGGAAGGATGAGCTTCCTGGACGCTTACAGGGGGTACCATCAGATAGCCATGTACCCCCCAGATGAGGAGAAGACTGCATTTATCACCCCAAAAGGGTTGTATTGCTACAGAGTGATGCATTTTGGGTTAAAAAATACATGAGCAACTTACCAGAGATTGGTGACTAAGATGTTCAGACATCTAATAGGCAAAACAGTGGAGGTATATATTGATGACATGGTCGCGAAGACCAAGGAACCTAAAGATCATCTGGCCGACCTGAAGACAGTCTTTGACATCCTAAGGACATTTCGGCTCTGACTCAATGCATCGAAGTGTGCATTTGGAGTTGGGTCAGGGAAATTCCTAGGATACTTGGTCACCAGAAAGGGTATTGAGGCAAGCCCGGATCAAATCAAGGCCATCTTGGAGTTAGAAAGCCCAACATCGACAAAACAAGTGCAGATGCTGACTGAAAGGGTTGCAGCCCTAAACAGATTCATAAGAAGGAGTTCTGATAAATGCAAACCTTTCTTCAGTTTGGTAAAGAAAGCCACAGACTTCTTATGGACAGAGAAGTGCGAAGCCGCCTTAGCCGACTTGAAGAAATACTTAACCACAGCTCCAGTTCTTTCAAATCCAGTACCTGGAGAGGAGCTATTCTTATACTTGGCGGTCTCAGAGCATGCAGTGAGTGCAGTAATAATCAAGGACGATAAGGGAGAACAGAGGGCAGTTTACTACGTGAGTAAAATCCTAGCAGATGCAGAGACCATATATCTACCTTTGGAAAAGCTAACTGTCACAACCCAAACCCACCCCTAAAAGTTTGGTCCATGACCGGCCTGTACATAGGCCTCAAAGTAGAATTTTAGAATAATACTTAATCACATACGGGGCCTTAAGCGGAAGCAATATCAATAAAAGATAACATCCATTGAGCTTGTGCATACATGATGGTTTAATTGGATTTAGGCATTTAAATACACTTCCAAATATACATATACAATCACAGAGTTTATATAGATCTCACACACTCTTACATAAGACTTAATAATTTATATGACTCCCAACACAAATTAAGGTCTCCACGTGGAGACACACCCCAGGTGACTTGGCAGACAAGCGAACCTCAGTACAACTCTAGTATCAATCCCCGATGGCTCACCTACAGAAATATACATAAAACAGAATGAGCATCAGTGAATAATAGCAATGTAAGAAGGTTAATTGAATAAGCAAAACTTTGAATAAAATAAATAGGCAGATACCAAACTATATACAGGTCTCATCCATAACTATATTTCAATACGGTCTTAGGCTCACATATAATACAGACTGGCTTCAAGCCTATATGTAATACAGACCGGCCTTAAGCCCATGCAGAATACAAAACGACCTCAGGCCCAACATATCATGCAGAACGGCCTCAGGCCCAACAGATTATACAGAGCGGCATTTGGCCTAGCAGATTATACAGAACGGCCTCTGGCCTAGCAGATTATATAGAACGGCCTCTGGCCTAACAAATTATACAGAACTGCTTTAAGCCCAGATATGATACAGAACGGCTTTAAGCCCCAGATATGATACAGAACGGCTTTAAGCCCAGATATAATACAGATCGGCTGTAAGCCAAGATATAAACAGATTGGCTGTAAGCCCAGATATAAACAGATTGACCTAAGGCCCAGATATCAACAGACAGAATAATCCCAGATTCATAAGAATACCATTACATAATAGTGCACATAGATTTCCCCATGGTTTAATTACAAGTTAATATAGTTGCCTTGTATATAACAGAATACTAATAATAACTATTAACATAAGGCACATGCATCACTATAGTACGATTAATAAGGACAGAACAATTCATATCATAATGGCCTCGAGCCCATCATTGGCAAAACATAATGATTCCAGGTATGCAAAGATATCATTGCTCCATGATACACACATGTTCCATTTGTTCACCATGAATCAATATAGTTAACTTGTAGGTAACAGAACGTTAATGTTAACTATTAACAGTAAAAAAAACATACTACTACAATACTATTACTCACAGTGATCGGCTCTCAGTAGTAATGGGACGATGTCCTCGTCTCGACCTACAAGCACAGTTCACAACACATAATATGAGATCATAATCAATTCTTTACTTATTCTCTTTGATCATTTAATCAATTAGTCATGGTGGTACCAAGCTCATTATTCCTTAATAATTTATAATCCATGCCATAGAAGATAGGAGGAATCGATAGGAAAATGGTTCTGACGAAGAAACGGTACAAACCAGTAAACAGAAAGTGAACAGTAGTCACTAATTTGGGCATAACTATTTATATATTTAGAATTTTGGAGTGAGACCACCACCATTGGAAACTAGACTTCTGGGGCTTGATTTTAGGCTCAAGAATCACTCAAAACGGAGTCCGGATGCAAAAGATATGCTTGTTCAAAGTTGACTGAATAGAGCTGTCTCCCTGCACGTGCGGGAAACAGGGCTGCACGTGCAGGAGAACGTGTTTTTTTAGCAGAATCAAACTTGGTTTTGGGGCTGGACTGCCGCATGTGCGGGAAGACCCGCCACACGTGCAGCTCTGGGCAATTTTCAGTCCGAAAATGGCTCTTTTTGCTCCAACACTTGGTTTTTCCATTTTTAAGCTTGGTTTCTAATATAAATCACTTAAAAACATGTAAAATTGCCCCATAACATGATAAATTAACATCAACCAAGTGTAATTTCATCTCAAACAAATCAATCTTTGCCTCAAAGTTCAAGATTCATGCTTAATCTTTCATGATCTTCAAGGTTCTTAGAACACAACCCACAACCCACAAATTCACTTAATTCTTGGTTGATTTTATTCTTTGGACAATTCTAAAGTGCATTCCATATGGCATTCATAAGATTGAGCCCCAATCATAAACAAAACCATAGAACCCAAGGTCTCATTCCTTAAATTGAATTCAATTAAATACATACTTAGAACCCTAACTCAAATGGTCTCAAATCTTTCCATATCATCATAATTTCATGAAATTGATGCCTTAAACACAAGGATTCAAGATAAATTATCATACCTTAGTTCAATCTTTGTCCTCCTCTTAGTTCTCTTCCATTTCCTCAACCCTCCATGGTTGATCTCCTTCTTCTCTCTTCAATTTCTTCAAGCTTATCTTCAAGCTCCCAAGAATGGTGAGCTCTTTCTCTCTCTTCTTAGAGGAGCTCTCTCTCTCTCTCTCTCTCTCTCTCTCTCTCTCTCTCTCTCTCACGGTTCTCTCCCTCAGATATTTGTTGGGCTCCAAAGTGATGAGATCCACCACTCATATGGCACATCTATACATATATATATATATATATATATCACACATAAGCTTAACACAAAAGAGAGAGCCAAACACGCCCTTACGAATCGCACAAAATCGAATTTCAATTAAAATTCTCAGATGACTCTAAAAATTATGCTGATCATAAATATGTTTTCTGTTCCAATTTCTGAAGCCTCGAAGGCCTTCAATTTGCAGTACAAAGTTAACCACCCAAACATGCATTAACGAATCAGACGAATTAAATTTCCAATTAATTTTTCCAAGTGGCTCTAAAAATTCCCATTAACATACCCAAGTACTCAATTTTGATTTCTGAACCCATGAAGGTCAGTAATTTCAGTTTTAAAATCATAACTAGGCAAATAATTCTTTAATTAGAACAGATAGAATTAACTTAAAGCATAATAACCCATATGTAAACAAAGATAACTTCTTCTACGCATTTTGGGGTCATTACACTAACACTAGTTTTGGTAATAGCCTCCAAGAAACTGAATCATTACTTTCAAGCCCACAACATTATGGTGCTAACTGAGCATCATCTAAAGTCCCTGTTGCAGCAAAGAGATCCGACAGGCATGATTGCTAGATGGGCAGTAGTGTTAGGCCAATATGACTTGAAATTCAGACCCAGAACAGCAATCAAAGGCCAAGTTTTGGCCGACTTCGTGGCCGAGTTCACACCAGGCGCCATCATACATCAGACTCCATTGAGCCGAGGTATATGATGTCTAGGTGAACAGAGAGAAAACCCGCTAGGAATAGTAGAACAGAGGAAATGAGAGAAACTCAGGCCCTGCAGTATTTACGTCGGCAACTCCTTCCGCCTGTTTGTTGATGGAAGTTCAAACCGACAAGAAGCAAGGGCAGGAGTAATGCTAGTATCACCGAATGGGCAGATGCTTGAACAATCAATTCATTTGGGGTTTAAGGTCTCAAACAACGAAGCAGAGTATGAAGCACTAATCGCAGGATTAAAGTTGGCAGCAACAATAGAAGCCGACGAGGTAACAGTCTTCTGTGACTTCCAACTTATCGTCAACTAGGCAACAGGCGAATATGCAGCTTGAGATGAAAGGATGATGGCCTATGTAAAGGAGGTGGGCAGACTGATGGCATTATTCCAAAATTGCTGACTACAGCAAGTCGGCCGAGATGACAACAGCTATGCTGATGCCTTGGCTAACCTGGCTAGTGCAATGAAACCAGAAGAGGCAAGGACAATAATGGTTGACTACTTGTTAGGTCCAAGTGTAGAACCACTGAACACAGAGCATGAAGCAATATGTGTGGAGATGGGACCAAGCTGGATGGATGCAATAATAGTATTCCTTAAAGAGGGAAAACAGCCAGATGATCATAAAGAAGCACACAAGATCAGACTGAAGTCGGCAAGATTCAATCTGACAGCAGAAGGGCATCTCTATAGAAGATCTTTTACTGGACCCCTTTTGAGGTGTGTGCATCCTTCACAAGTTAAAGACTTATTGTATAAGATACATAAAGGAGTATGTAGAAACCACACATGGGGCAGGTCATGTAACAACCCCAACCTCTGATTAACGTTAATCCGTACTTAATTATGTCTGATGGTAATTTAGGAAGGATTTGGGATTAATTTGCATGTGTATTGCATTATTTTTGTGTTTCTATCTGTTTGCGATAAAATGACCTGTTCATGCCTTTGACTTTAAACTGCGAATTGAAAGCCTTATCGGCGACCGATTCAGAAATTGAGTAGTGTTTTATACTAGTAAGAATATATGTGATTTTATGGTAAGTTTAATTAAAATTTGGTTGGTATGATTAAATTAGATTATATAATGCTAAATTACATTAGTTCAAGTAAATTACCTAATTGCCACTTAGTAGGCCACTTCTAAGAGCCTTGTTTGGAACTTATTGTGCATCATTCTATCAACCATTTCTTGACCAAACAGTGGGAGAGAGCTAGAGATAGGAGAAATTTTGGTTTCAACAAAATTCCTTGAAGAATTGGAAGAATTGAAGAGTAGTTGCATATTTGAGCTTCTAGGCTTGGAATTCAAGACCTAAGGTAGGAGAATCATCTTCTTGATTGTGCATTTAAGTTATACCTTGCATGGTCCATGGTAAAATTGAAGATTAAAGTCAAGAATTGGTTGAAAATGTTGAATTGAGGCTTAAATCATGCATGCATGTTCATATCTTAGCATTTTGAAGTGTCTTCATGGAAGTTCTTGCATGCAAGCCCATATTCTAGCCTTAGTCCATGAATTCATCATGATTTTGAGCTCAACCTTACATTTGGTCATGTTATAGAGCATTGGATTTAAAATGAACACTTGCATGTTAAGCTCTTGTTTTGTTCTTGAAGTTCTACTTGTAATTGTGTTCAATTGACTCACCCTTGGGCTTTGATTTTACAAATTGATCTTTGAAACATCTTATACTATGAGTTTACAAGTGGTTTCTAGAAAATGGGCCCAAGAGGTCGAGTTTTGAGGTGTTGAATGCTTGGTTTGAGCTTGGGAGGCAAATTTGGAAATTCTAGAATTTGGCTTCCTCGCTCGAGCGAAGGATTTCACGCTCGAGCGACCATCGTTTGTTCAGAGCTTCGCTCGAGCGAAGGAATGGTGGCTCGAGCGTAAATTGCAAGCTCTCAAGTTTTTGGTGCACGCAGACGCACGCTCGAGCGACGAGACCTACGCTCGAGCAAAGAGCTGTGCCTCACGCTCGAGCGAGCATCGAGCGTAAAATTTCAACAACCAGTACTTTTGCATTTTTACAGACCGCTAGAGCGAAGGAGTCTACGCTCGAGCGACCCTTCTGTTTTAACAAGCTCGCTCGAGCGAAGGAAGCCACGCTCGAGCGAGACCCCTGTTTTTAGCAAGTTTTGAAAAATGTTTTCCAAGGCATCTTTGCATCCTCATTCCATCCTAGGCATTCTTAGGCCATGTTTAAGACTCTTTAGTAAGGATTTAAGGTTAGAAACACACTAAGAACCAACGACGTAAGTTTTGTGCAATTAGAATGTGTGTTTCAAGTGTGTGTCCGTTATGTGTTATGTAGGTCACGTGCCGCGTATCGTGTGATCAATCTGCTTTGTCTGTCTGTTTCAAGGCCAACTGTGAGTAATAACTTAGTAAAGTTATGTTCAAACTGTATCTACTTTCTGTGTGATAAAACAAGATCTGTTTTTCGAAATGATATGTTCTGTACAATGAATGATTGTTCAATTTCTGATATGTATTCGTGACATCCTTAGCATCATGTGATATCTGTTAGCTGTTACCCGATATCGAAGGTTCCTTTATAGAACTTATTTCTGTCTGCACTCTGTTACCCGCACCGGAGGCCCTGTCACGGGGGCTCAGTTTCTGTTCTGTTGCCAGGATCCGGAGGTTCCTTTATGGAACTGGTTATTCGTAACCTCACGTGTATACGTTATGTTCTGTTCTGTTCTGTTCTGTTAATGCTAATGGATGTATCACGTAAACTTAATCATGACTTATGATTTCTGTCTATATATGATCTGGACAAATGTTGAATTTGATACAAATCTGAATTATGATTTTTTAATCTGTACGAACTCATTCATTGAAACTCTTTACTCTATTATTATTCACTGGGCTTTCGCTCACAGTTTATATTATGTATGTAGGTGAGCCGGCACATGACCAGGGCCAGAGTTGATGGCCTTCTGTTTTTTTTTTTTGTCAACCAACTGTTGTGCCTCCCGAGGAGGTTCCGAACGAAGCCTAAAGCCATGGCTATTTTTGTATTCATGCTAGTCTTTGTGTATGCTCTGTAAAGTCAGGTCTTGGGAAGTACATTCTGTAAATACCTTGTAAATATTGTGTATCTGGACTAGTATGTTTATGTATATATAAATAAGTTTTGAAATGTTCTGTCCCATGTACGTTATCACAGCTCATTGGACCTTATCTATTTTGTATTATTGCTTCCGCAGCCCCTTATTATTTGCTAATCTATTCAGAGGCCTTTGGTAATCCACGGATTACTGGCCGGTTACGGTGCTAAACCTACAGGGGCGGGTTTGGTTCATGACAAGTCACTTGCTCATAGGGCCATTACTCAGGGATACTGGTGGCCCTATATGCAGAAAGATACTGAAGCTTATGTCAGAAAGTGTGAGAAGTGCCAGAGGTTTGCACCTTTGATATACCAACCAGCAGCAGATTTAAACCCAGTATCCAGCCCTTGGCCATTTGCCTAATGGGGCATGGATCTTGTTGGGCAGCTGCCTTAGGCAACTAGATAAAGGAAGTTCCTACTCGTGGCAACAGATTACTTTACCAAGTGGGTTGAAGTTGAACCTCTTGCAAAGATTCAGGACATTGATGTAAAAAAATTTATATGAAAAAACATCATCACCAGGTTTGGGATCCCAAGGGCAATAATAGCAGACAATGGTACGCAGTTTAACAGTAAGCTAATCAAGAGCTTCTGTGCAAAGTACAAGATCAAGAACTACTATTCCACTCCAAGCTTCCCTCAAAGCAATGGACAGGAAGAAGCATCCAACAAAACTATATTGGATGGGATTAAGAAGAGGCTGGAAGCAACAAAGGGAAAGTGGGTGGATGAGTTGCCCAGTGTACTCTGGGCACATCGGACTACGCCGAGAAGATCAACTGGGGAATCCCCATTTGCCATGGCTTTTGGCATAGAGGCAGTAATCCCATTAGAGGTCGGCATCCCAAGGATCAGAACCTAGAGAGTGGAGAATGGAACTAATGATGCATTTTTAGCTCGAGATCTAGACCTACTGGAAGAAAGAAGAGAGAAGGCAGCAATTCAGGTAGGGGCATACTAGCAGCAGCTTGCCAAGGCTTACAACAAAAAGGTCAACCCATGAGAGTTTCAAGTTGGGGACCTCGTCCTGAGAAAGGTCGTCGGCAACAAGAAGGATCTCAAAGAGGGCATGTTTGGCCCAAACTAGAAGGAACCTTATAGAATCATCTCGGTCTTAGGCAATAGGGCATATCGACTTGAAGACAGTGAAGGCAAAGTATTGCCAAGACCTTGGAATACTTGCAACCTGAAGTTCTTCTATCATTAAAATTTCATTTTGTTTCTTTCTTTAAAATCTTTTGTTATTAGCCGAAGTAATTAGTAAAATTTTAGCTCGATTTTTTATTTCAAACTTGTGTAAAACGATTGACCAGTCACTTAGCGATGTTTCTGATTGAAACATGACGAATAACTTAGACTTATTATATAGCAGAGTTGAATTATACTTGCATATAATAGAGTTGAACTAAGTTGGCGATGTTTCTGATTGAAACATGACGAATAACTTAGACTTATTATATGGCAAAGTTAAATTATACTTGTATGTAATAGAGTTGAACTAAGTTGGTGATGTTTTTTATTGAAACATGACGAATAACCTAGACTTATTATATGGTAGAGTTGAATTATACTTGCATATAATAGAGTTGAACTAAGTTAAATTGACCTAGATTTGCTGTGTCAACAGAATGAAAAACTTTGAATGACACTAAGAACATATCAATTAGATTAACAGAGAGATCGAGGTTGATAACCTCGGCCAGTCTTTGTTTGAATCTTATCTCGGCAACAAGATCATAGGTACATACTTAATGTGAACATAAGTGAAACTTAAGTTCATATTAGGGGGCAGAGAGTTGGAGAATAATGCTTGGAAATTGGAATTTACAAGCCAAAGTTGGTTTAACACTTGTTGAAATTTTAAGAAAAATTTACAAGTTGAAGTTAACCCAAGGTCAGGTTGAAAGAAAATTTGTTTAACACTTGTTGAAATTCTAAGAACAATTTACAAGTTGAAGTTAAGCCAAAGTTATTTTTAAAAAAGTATCTGCGCATTTACCGAGATCACCATATTACCAAGATTTGGAAAATAATGGAAGAGAGAAGGTGAAGTGGCATATTTTAGATAAACACTTGTGAAAACTTTCTTACAATGTTTTTCAAGTGTCAAGATAAGGTCGAGATAAACAGTGAGTAAGTATATCCGAGATATTTTAGCCCGAAGAGATTACACAGTTAAGGTGTACCTTGAAGACATGCAAAAAATTCTAGGTATGGAATCATACAAGACAGTAAAGGAAAGACAAGCATTCAAACACTTAGTCAAAAAAGAAGTTGTGCTTGCATTTAAGAGAAGAAAAAGGGCACTTTGGCCTACAAAGGATTACTTGTTCTAATTACAAAAGTGGCACATCGGCTAAATATAAAAACTGAAAACATTGTTCAGAAAATTACTAAGCACAAAAAAAGGGTTAATGGCAAGACTATTCGGCGTCATCAGCTGGAAGGGTTTGGTTCTCAGAAGATATCTGGGGACTCTTCTCGGCAGCCTTCTCAGTCGCGAGCTCGGCATCGATCTCTTCAAGAGTCTAGTCGATGCTCTTCTCGGCGATAGGTGCCTTGGATGTTGTCTTCCCGCATGAGGCATCTTCTTTTGAGACCTCGTCCCCCTTATCCTGAGTCAAGTCTAAAAACTGCTCATTTAGAGTTGGAGACTTAGCCCCAGCAGCTTCGACCTTTTCAGACTTGTCGGCCTCGGCATCTTCCTCGGACTCCGCCTCGGATTGGCTTGAAGTAGGAGGGAATGGCAGGACGAGGAGACTGTTATCTCAGAGAGTTAAGTCCTCGGAGACAGCCAACTCCTTTAAGGCAGCCATCCAACCAAGGGTGAAACCCTTGTTGTATGCTTGTTTCACTTGCTTTTTGTAGTCCTCGCGGACGTTGGCTGCACCCTCGGCGTATGCTTTCTTATCTGCCACCTCGATCTTAGCGTCCTTTGTGGCCAAGGCAGCAATGAGCTCGGCTTGGGCTTCGGCAGTCTTTGCTTCAGCCTCTTTCTTCTCGACTTTAAGGACCTTAGCAATGGCCTCAGCAGCTCCTGCTCTCTCATCGGCCTCGTCTTGGGCTTGTTTGGCTATTTTGGCCTGATCTATCAAAGTCTTCATCTTGGCCTCGACCTTTTTAACAATCTTCAGCAAGCCAGCAGCCTCCTTGGTCTTGTTAACCAACTCCTTCTTAATGTCAAAAGCCTACATCGTGAAGGAGTGGGCGTGCTAGATCGCCTAGAAGAAATGGACAGAACAAAAGTTAATTAAACTCTAAAGTATGGAAAAACAGAGAATGAAAAGTACCAAGTGTTGGGGGCTTACTTGTACGGAGTGCTGCAAACATCAGAGCAAAGTTTTCACATTCGCTGACCTCGGCGTTGCGTTTGAGGTCTTTTGGAAGGAGCAAGCCAGTTGAGAGGGCAACGCCGACTTCAATATCAGTCGCGCTGTCACCGATTCTAACTGGCTTGTCCTCAATGGTGATTGGAGGGGCCATGGGGTATCTGATTTGAGGGACCCAGAGGTTGTGGCAAACTCTGACCTCGGCTTCTTTGACTGGGTGGATTCAGAAGGAGCAGCCTCTATAGGCCTCTTTTCGGTGGCGAAGGCACTTTTTTTCGCCTCAGCCATCTTTGAGATCGGCAAGGTATCCTCAGAATCGATCTGAGTTACCGTTGCCTTTGCTTAGGCTTTCTTCAGCCTTTTTGGCTTTGGCTTTGGCAGAGATTGCGATGGGGAAGATTGAACGGTGGTGACATTGGGGATGTCGGCAAGAAGGTCTTCGGCAACAGCCTTTTTTTTCCCCATTTCGTCGGAGGAGATGGCAACAGTAACTTTAGTGCCAAGGCAGATTGCTGGTAGAGTTGTTGGTGGGTTGGCTGGATCGTATGAGGACGCCTCAGCACTTCAGCGTCTTCGGTTTCGAGTCCTGCCTGCCAATGCAAACAATGGAGCTCGACCTTGGCATTGGGGTTAAGAAGATGGGATCAGTTGTGGAGCAGAGGTTGATGGTTGCTCCACAGGACCAAATATAAATCCTTGGTCAGCCCTTGATGATTCAGCTTGAGGAGTTGTTGTTGAAGGAGGAGACTTGCTTTTTCTTGGGATGTCGGGAAGTACAAATTTGTAAGTCGGGATGTAGTTGAGCAGCAAAGGGGCTCTTCGCTGGTCAACTAGCAGACCCAACAGCTTCTTGAAATCCTTGCTGGGACAGAAGTTTTTGCGGAAGTCCTTTGGAGGTTAAGGAAGAGAGGCAAGTAAAAAACAGACATTAGAATATTTAGAAGGAACAAAGTATTAAAGACTTGAGAAGCAAGTAAAAGTAGCGCTTGGCTTTTACTATCTCCCTCTCTGAACAATGTACGGCTTAAAGGGTAGAGGTGAAGGTCATCATTTGGAAGGAACTCCCAGTTGCCTGAGATGATGAAATAATCATCCCCGGCACTCTTGTTGGAATCAAGGAGGTAGACAGTGAGTTTGTATTCCGTCGACTTCGGCTTAAGGTAGTAAATATAGCATTTCTCTGACTTAAGGCCACACATGGTGTATCAGTACTGGATATCGGCTAGAGTTACCCTAGCATTTTCTCGGCTAGCTAAGGCAATGATACCGTTGATGACTCTGTAAGAGTTAATGGATAATTGCATTAGGTTGAGTTTATAATAGTGAAGAACTTCTCAGAAGAGGATGTCAAGTGGGAGCCTAAGTCCATACTCTATGAAGGCTACGACTGGGAAGGGCATGAAGTTGTCTTTGGACATGATGGAGTCTTCTTCCCCTGCCAACCTAAGACGAACGTCGGCAGGAATGGAAAACTCCTGCCTAAAGTATACTAGCTTAGTTGGGGTGTCTACCCTTCACCAAAGCATACCCATAACGTTGGCCAAAGTGGAAAAGTGTTGGATTTCAGAAAAAAGTGGTTTGTTAAGGTTTAGAGGACCTCGGTGTAGACACCCCATTTTTGACCGACCTTAAGACTCAGACATCATCGATTGAGCGCTCGATGATTGCGCATGTTGTGCTCGTTCTGAGGTTACGGAGTCTCGGCTGAGAGCCTTGCCTTCGGACTTCGGGACTCTTTTGTGCCTTACCTCGGTTTGCGAACCAGGTCTTATTTTCTCTTCTCAAAGGGAGAGAGAGGTCTTCTAGACCATCTTTCAGTGGTCGTAGGCTACTTTTCGTCGTCGTAGACCACTATTCCCGTTTGGAGACCAGTTTCCGATTTTCAGAGCCGTCGGCCGTGCGCCTCGGTTCGGGACCGGTTAACTTTCTCCGTTTGCTCCGGTTTTTAGCACACACCTTGTTTGCTCTCTCTAGAGGAACACTATGGCCCGGGAGACCACCTTTGTGGTCGCACGCCACTTTCGATGCTTAACGGCCTATTTTCGAGGCACCCGGCTGCGCGTTTTGACCCCCGAACCCTCGTTTTGCGTCCATCTTGGTTCATTTTTGGCATGGACCTTGTTTTCATTGTTTGAAAGGTGGTACAAGGGTGGGAGACCACCTTTTCTCCTTTGAGACCACTTTTCTCCCTCCGGCCGATTTTCTTGTCAGGTAACTGGTCTCCCTCATTTTTGGGCCACAATTACTGGTCTCCCACCATGCCACTAGCTTGCATTCGGTTGGGAGACCACCAAATGGGCTGGCCGACCACCTTTTTGGACTTGAACCTTTTGAACTAGTCGGCCGACTAGGGGAAGTGGTCGGCCTGCCTCCCTCAGTCTTGTCTCTGTGAGTCGTTACCAGCTGTGTCAGCTGGAAGGCACAGAAAGGATCCTCCATACACGTGTATGGAGGATTTTCAAGCTTGTTTTTTAGCTTCTTTGAGAAGCTTTGGACCCTCTTGGCTATAAAGGAGGGCCTCCCCCTCCTTTGTGAATGGTCAGAATTTGGCTAAGGCATATACATCTATCTCCCTCTATATCTCTCCCTTTAGGCTTAGAAAATGCTAAGTTCTTGCCCTTTTGCACACTGCCTTTTAGCCTAACACCTCCAACACCAACCTAAGCTTCTTGGAGGGTCTTGAGAGGTCCTAAGGAGCTGAATTTTTGGTCCATAAGCTGCTGGAGTTGCTGAGCTACAAGGGTAACACCCTATTCCCTCTTTTGAGCTTTATTTTGCTTCATCTTTTAGCCATACTTGCAAGCATTTTCGAGTTTTGGTGTAAACTGAAAAAAGTCTTATTTTAAGGTCCTTAACATGTTTGTTTAAGGTCATTTTTCTGTTGGGGGTCATCTAACCCCCTTGCATGTTTCATTTTGCCTTATTTTGAGTCATGCATTAGGGCCTTTGCATTGACTTTTGTTTGGCCTTCTAGCCACTGAAATCCAGTGGATTTTCAGTGGCTAGCATGCTATTTTGAGTTCCAAAATCAAAGAGGGGTGACCCGCTCTCTCCTTGTTTTGATTTCTAGCATATTTGGCCTAACAAAGGAGCCCTTATTTGCATGCTTCCAAGACATGTTTCAGGCCATTTTTGGTGATTTTTAGGACCTGAATAGGCTCTTTCCAGAGCTTATTTTTCCATATTGGGTGTCCATCTTGTATGTGTAAAATAACCCTCTTCATAGCCTATCAAAGGAGCATGTCATTCTTGCATGCATTGACCATGTTTCAATGAGTTTTTAGGCTTTATTTGGCATGTCATACCTCTGAATTTAGCTGGTTTAGTGACCTCTTGAATGCTTCATATACTTGTAGTGTAAACCCTCTTTGTCACGCCCCAAAATTTGGACAATTAAATATTAAATTAGGACTAAACCCCAATTAATATTCCATCATCTAAATCCTAGGAGTGAAACAAAAAAAACTAAAACGCCAACCAAACCATCCACTATAAATTCATAACTAACAAATACCTCAACATTAAAGTAACAATACAAGTCAAAATAACTTAAATAAAGTATGGTTACAAACCATGCCAAATTATTCCAATACTAAAGTCATTAAAAATAATAATAATTACATAAATTAGTATCAACCCTAAGCTCAAAAAAAAAAAATAAAAGAACTCCAAACGACATGTCCTACGATCACGGTTATTTCTTGTCACCACCAAAGCCTCTACTAATCCTGCAAAGGAAGCTCAGCTGCGCTCCAACAGAACGCACCCGAGTTGCCAAGAGACAAAACGGGTCAGTATACAGGTATACTGGTATGAGTATAAAAATTGACACCCACATGTCCACTAGACACAAACAAAAAGTACATTATTTCTTATCACGGGACAAGACAAGTAGTTCCAACCGCACCGAGACGAATTGGTAGTTTCCCGAGATACGGTGGCATTTAGTTTCTTGTCCGTATACAACGAAATATAAATTGATTATAGAATAGACAATATAGAAATAAAAATATGGTGGGTCAGCCCTGCATAAAAAGTTAGTAAGACCCATCATCCTGCAAAACAAATAAAGTTAGTATAATTTAATCATAAGTAACTTGTTGAAACAAATATAAAATTACACCGTTTCATACTTAAATAATTCGAATTGATCAAAACTCAAAGAACGAAAGTTGTACAGAATCAAATTTCTTAAAAGACAACGTGAACGAATTTAACAGAAACTGAACAGGTTAAGAGAAAAACTTGATCTAAAAATTTAGACGGAATTCAATCGAAAAATATGAAGCTGAAAACGAACAAAAACTGCCATAAGATGATTTTTTCCGAAAAAGTTCAAAACATGAAAAGTGTGCAGAATAATGTTTTACTTCAGTTTGCGTGAAACCAATAAAAATGAACTCGTTTCGTGGTTAAAACAGCCTATAAAAATCTGCATTACCAGAGTGAATCAAACCGACAATAGCCAAGATCATCCGATTATAAGTTCTAATCGATCTTTTTAATAAAAAACTACAACACAAAAGTTGTCCAAAATCTCGAATACATGCTTCTGCTCAAATTTCATAATTTATCAAGATCGGTTACTATTTTTTTATCATGTACATAACAATACCATACACACTATACTAATAAATTCATAATTAAATTCTTTGTTCCTTAACTCCACCACTTCGGCCCTCCCCTTCCGGCCTACACATATATCCCATGTGCCTCCCGTATACCTAACACCGCTTCGAAGCCAAACTTGCACGGGGATATCGTCCCGAGTTTGACTCACACTCCCCGGATGGTTAGCATATACGTACGCGCGCAAATCAAAGCACTCGTCTACTCATGAGAACGAGGCAACAACATATATATACACAACATCTCACACATGAGAATAAACATAACAATGCTGAGCCTAAGGCATTCAAATAAATCTCATAATCCTCACTTTTTTTTTTTTATACACTCTTTCTCCCCATCACTCAAATAAAACAACAATCCATGGAGTCATGGTGGAGTATAAGGAATTTATCTATAGGTTCATAATTAATTTTAATTTCATATGACCATGAGTGTAATTACAACCATAAAATAAATCCATATAAAAATCATAAACATGGCATACACAACTAATCCAAATAAGTAAAATCAATCCTTCATTTACATGCAAATACAAAATCAATCCAACATCAAATAAAAATAAATAAATAAAAATGACGAATCAATCCATCCTCTAACCAATATCTATGGATTCTAAGTTTATTTTAATTTTATATAATCATGAGTGTGATTACAATCATAAAATCAATCCATATAAAAACCCTAAACCTTGCATATACAACTAATCAAAACAATTAAAATCAATCAATCATCTAAAAACCCTAAACCTTACATAAACAACTAATCAAAATAATTAACATCAATCAATCATCTATAAACCCTAAACCTTGCATACACAACTAAACAAAATAATTAAAATTAATCAATCATCTAAAAACCCTAAACTTTACCTACACAACTAATCAAAGTAATTAAAATCAATCAATTATCTAAGAACCCTAAACTTTACATACACCACTAGTCAAAATAATTAAAATCAATCTATCATCTTTGTGTGAATACCAAATCAAACTAATATCAAATAAATAAATAAAAACAAAGAATTAAATATAAATCAAGGGAAGTGAATTTTGTACTCACAATTATTTTTGAAGATCAAAGAATCACTCAAAGAATTAATAAAGTCCCCCAAAATAAAACCCTAAACCTTGCATACCCAACTAATGCAAATAATTAAAATCAATCAATCATCCAAAAAAAAAAAAAACTCTAAACCTTACATACACGTCTAATCAAAATAATTAAAAAATTAGTCAATCATTTAAAAATTCTAAACCTTACATATCCAGCTAATTAAAATAATTACAATCAATTAATTATCTAAAATCTTAAACCTTACATATATATCTAATCAACATAATTAAAATGAATCAATCATCCAAAAATCCTAAACCTTACATATACATCTAATCAACATAATTAAAATTAATCAATCATCTAAAAATCCTAAACCTTACATACTCAATTAATTAAAATTATTACAATCAATTAATCATCTAAAACCTTAAACCTTACATATACATCTAATCAACATAATTAAAATTAATCAATTATCTAAAAAATCCCAAACCTTACATACCCAACTAATTAAAATTATTACAATCAATTAATCATCTAAAAATCTTAAACCTTACATATACGTCTAATCAACATAATTAAAATTAATCAATCATCTAAAAAATCCCAAACCTTACATACCCAACTAATTAAAATTATTACAATCAATTAATCATCTAAAAATCCTAAACCTTACATATACGTCTAATCAACATAATTAAAATTAATCAATCATCTAAAAAAAATCCCAAACCTTACATACCCAACTAATTAAAATTATTACAATCAATTAATCATCTAAAAATCTTAAACCTTACATATACGTCTAATCAACATAATTAAAATTAATCAATCATCTAAAAAATCCCAAACCTTACATACCCAACTAATTACAATTATTACAATCAATTAATCATCTAAAAATTCTAAACCTTACATATACGTCTAATCAACATAATTAAAATTAATCAATCATCTAAAAAATCTCAAACCTTACATACCCAACTAATTAAAATTATTACAATCAATTAATCATCTAAAAATCTTAAACCTTACATATACGTCTAATCAACATAATTAAAATTAATCAATCATCTAAAAAATCCCAAACCTTACATACCCAACTAATTAAATTTATTACAATCAATTAATCATCTAAAAATCATAAACCTTACATATACGTCTAATCAACATAATTAAAATTAATCAATCATCTAAAAATCCTAAACTTTACATATACATCTAATCAACATAATTAAAATTAATCAATCATCTAAAAAATCATAAACATTACATACCCAATTAATCAAGACAATTAAAATCAATCTGTCATCTTCATATCAATACAAAAATCAAATCAATATTAAATAAATACAAATAAATAAATATAACGAATCAAATATAAACAAAGAAAAGTGAATTTTGTACTCACAATTATTTTTGATGATTGAAGCAATATCTAGAAGATTAATTGAACCACCAAAGTAAAACCCTAGCCCCCTTTCTTTCTTTTTTTTTCTTTTTTTTTTCTTTCCACGCCACACACACTCACAAAGAGAGCACTCTTTTTTTTTTCTTGGATGATCAATCTCTCTCTCTCTCTCTCTCTCTCTCTCTCTCTCTCTCTCTCTCTCTCTCTCTCTCTCTCTCTGCCTTGCCGCCGCACAATACTTCTCTTTTGTTTCTTTTGTTTATAACCTAATAATTATTATATTATAATATAACCTCATCTCATTCTAACCCTAATAAATTATTATAATATACTATATTATGTAATACACATAATTGTAATATATATAAATATAAAATTAAATATATATATATATATAAAATGTCTCTTTTTTTATAACAAAAATAAATATATAAATATATGAATTAATCGAAAAACACAATAAATTTATTAATTACAACATTAAATTCGTTAAATATCACATTAACTAAACAACACATTAAATTCTCATGTAAACTGCACAATTAATAAAGTAAAAAAAATAAAATAAGATCATAATAATCATAATAATAATAAATAATGACTTAACAAAATTAGGGTCGCTACACTCTTCACTAGCTTGTATTGCATGCTATTTTGGTCTTTGATTCTAGCACTTTTTGGCCATGCCTTAAACTGATTTTGTGCATGTTTTGAACTACCTTAGCTCTGTTTTTATGCCTCATGGTCGAATGATGCTTGTTATGCATGGTTGTAGTGTAATACCCTTGCCTAGCCTTGAGTTTTGAAGCCTATTGCATGCTTATACTGAGGTGTTTTCATGTTTTGGGGCCATTGAGCATCTCATTTCAGAGCCTATACTTATGCCATATTCCCATGTTTTCCACTCTTTAAATGTGTTTGAGAGTCGTGCTTAAATACCTTATTTATGGACCATTGCATGAGCTTCATTTCTATGCGTTTTAAGCCATCATTTTAGACCATTTTCCCACTGTCTTGGACCTGCATAAGGACTGTTTGGGGCTGGTTGGGTCACTTGAGCATTACTTTGTATACCTCTAGTGTAACGCACTTCACTAGTTTCGGTATTCGGGCCATCTAGTATGCACTGTGTGAGGTGTTTGCATGATTCGAGACCATCTTGCATGTCATTTCAGAGCTGGAAAATGTTTGATTGTATGCCATATTTCATCCCTTGCCATGCTTTGGTAGAGTTGCATTTGGTGCCTTAGGTTTGGTCCCTTGCATTTGTGCATATTTGCATGTGTTTTGTTGCCTAATTTCATCATGTTTGGCCACTGATTTGGGTGTGGCTAAGGCTCACTTATCTTGGTTTAAGTCCATCTTGCATTGTATATGCCATTTAGTCCATGTTGTTGTATGATTGACCATTGCATTGTGTATGCCTTGATCATTTCATTGTTAGTCTCCATTTGTGCATTGCGTATGCCATATAGTTTTCATGTGCATTGAGTATGCCATTTGTAGTTCATAGCATTGCGTATGCTAGTTGCACCTTTGCATGTCATTCCTTGCATGTTTGCATGTCTTAGTTGCGTTTCGTTTAGGATTGCATGCTAGTTGTTGCATTGTGTTTGCATGCCATGTCATTCTAGTTGTTGCATAGTGTTTGGAGTAGGGTTCAGTCCAAACACGGGAAATGAGGGACGTTTCGTACTCAAAGTGACCAAACGTGCTTCGATTCCCGGTCGCCAACACTCTTGATTACCTATGATGGAGTTTAGGCCTTATTGCGTTCATTTGTGCATCCATTTCACATTGAGCCATGTAATTCGACTTCCCAGCCATCATGCATCGAGATGCGTGATTGGTGGCACAAGGATCGAGGACTACACTCCCTAGAGCTTACGCAATGACGGGGAGAGTGGTCGTGCACACATATGTTGAGAATACTTTGCCATGCCCCTTTCTTGCTCTCTATTGCAGCAAACCGAAAACCAACAACAAAAACTGGTTGGTAGTATTCCTACAGCATGGTGGAGTTTCGGCCTTCTGGAGTTCTGTTCAGTGTTCTGGGACTAGTTGCAAATAGAGGCAAATCGGGGCATCGCAATGGATTTTCCGGCAAGGCGACTCGAGCATGCATGCATTCCTTGTCATTCAAGACCAAGCTGAGGCAGTCCATTTCATATGTTTTGCATGCTAGCTTATTTATTTTAGTTAATTTTTTAATTAATTATGTTATGTAATAATTAGCCGTAATTTGTTATTCATTTCGGTTGTGTAATAATTAGTTAAATTAGCTTAGATTAGCTAGTTGATTCTGTATTATTCATTCGGACCCTCCGAGAGAGGGCAATGTTGTAATAAGTGTGCGTGTGTGTGATGCATGCCTTCCAACCTCACGTCTTTCTCCCTTTTATTTACCAGCTTATGATGGTTAGATTAGGGCATGTTTCAATTAGCATCCTTTATGTTTGCATGTTTGCATCCATTCATCTGTTTTGCATGCACCGGGCTCGGCGTATCATGCTAACTGCATTGTATTTCAATTCCAAGTTTAATACATGTATCGATTGTTGCATCTCATGTGCCATCTTAGAATAGCCGAGCCTATTGTAGTTGCATTTTTGCATGTGTTGCATTAGGCATTCTTAGCATAGTTAGGATTCATGCATGATTTCTAATTAGCTTCTTTCTTTGGCTCAGAGTACTCGGTAAGTGTTTATGCTTTAGCATCCTTGCATGTGTGTGAGCGACTACCATGATAGCATGCTTACCATGAGGCTATGTGCTTATGTGATATAACTGCCTGAATGCCTGTGGGTGAAGGTTGGATTATTTGAATTGGAATAATTCATTAATTGCGAGTTTTAAGCCCACTTGAGAGTGGCAAATCATGATATTTTCTAAGCCTACTTGAGGGTGGCAAAATCCGCATTTTAGCCTACTTGCGAGTAGCAAATCGCTTTCAAAAACAAGCATGAGATGTTTTGTTCCAACTCAGGTGATCCAGTCTATACTTGTATACTGTGCGCATCATATAGCAATTCTAGGCTAATAAACCGAAATAAGAGCACATAATATTTTCAAAACTCGATATCATGGTTAGTAGAGGCCGATCTTTAATCGGGCGAGCGGGGGTGCTCACGAAGTGACCTTCCCCAATCGCACCCAAGTTCCCGAGCCGAGGCAACTTTGGTGATGACGGACACGTGGCCTTAGGCACGAGTCAGGGTTTCCTAAATTCCCCCAAAATAAAATATTTAGGTGGCAACTCTGTATCTAGTAAAGCAGTCCATGTTTGGCACTTCTTTCTAAAAATCAATTTTTTAAAACGATTTGCCGGATTTGGACTCTTTGGTGATTTATCAATCTTATATTGCACTTTGCGAGATCAGATTAAGAACCATGACATTGAGTCCAAACTGTAGTAAGCCCCAATGAACAAAACGGGATTTTCTCAGGACGTTCGGGGACGTCTACACTCGGCAAAACCTAAACGTATACTGGGGAAAGAGTCTTTTAAGGATCTAAGGGGAATTTGTTTCAATTTTTCCTAAAGTTTGTAAGTTCTAGAACAAGTCCCAAACCTAAGACTATGGAAACAAAAATTGAAGGCAAGAATCTAAACAAGACAACAAGAAAACAAGGTAAAAAGCATGATTCAAAAGCCAGAAGGAATTCAAGAACATTTTTCAAAAAATGTATAGATATACAAAGCCAAAGACAGTGGCAGAATATCAAACATTTGTACTTGGTTCAGAACCCAGAAAGCAAAAATCAAGAACATCAAAAGTGTGAACAGCATGTGAGTGTGTATACCCAGAAACAAATGAAGCAGAACATGTTTAAGCATACGAAGGGTGAAAAATGAAACACAGATAAAGAAAGGAGACTATGAATATATTCATCATAATGAATAAACAAAGGCAACAGAGTATGAAAAACTAAAGAGGGGGAAAATAGAAAACTCACCGAAAAAAATGAAGCCGGTATGAAGTTCGCTGGAGTCAGACGGTGGCAGTGAGTGGAGCAACAAATGCTTCGCCGAAGGAGGTGAACGGAGTGGTTGCAGAAGCTCAAAGAACGCAAAAATGGAGGATTTGGGAAAGAAAGTTAGAGAGAGAAAATTTGGAGAAAACGAAGATGCAAAAGTGAAATGACGATAAGAGAGAGAAGTAGTTTTGTCAAAACACAAAAAGGCGGCAAATCACAATTAGTGCGCCTAGGACGATGTGCTTGTTAGACGACGCACGCAAGTGCGATGCAACTTAAATGGCGCATGACAGGTACGAATCAATGGGAAAGAGACACGTGGAAAAAAAGGTTGAATTATTGTGCATGATAGCTCGTACGTGTGTAGAAACTCTTGGAGTTCTTGATTTAATGAAGCAAAGACCTCAGCTAAGGGGGACGATCTCGGCTAAAGAACTTGAAAAAGCTTGGTTCTTGGTTCTAAAGCATTGATGCAAACAAACTGAAGTGTTTATCATATGGAAGCCGATGTGTGATAACCTCGGTAATAAATGATAGAGCAAGCTTAGCCGACGTGCTATATGGTCGAATGATATAGGTTCCATCACCTCAGGATGCCGAGGTAATAGAACCTAGGGGGCAGTTGTGGGGGCATATTTTTGTGAATGATAGCACGTGGCCAAGGTGGCACCAAAGTACCAGTTGAGGTACCACGTGTCTTGGTCATGACGCCGAGATGATTTCGGCAAGGCCGAGGTTATCTGCGGAGATACTGGAATCCGAGATGAACAGATAAGAGACAAGAGTCCTAAAATGAGGGAAGACTTCGGCCTGGATAAGGATAAAGCTCTTAGGGAGTTTATCTTTATCTATTGAAGAGTCCGGGATAAGTATTGAGCCAGAGTCCATTGAAGCTAGGCTTCTACAGGGATCAAGTCAGTGTTGGCTACAAAAGTAAGGCATCAACGTGGGTCTAAGGTACGCTTTTTGTATTATGGCTAACGAGTTAAGCACTGTTTGCTATCTTTGAGAGATAATTGAGTACTGACTTGATCGTCGGAGTGCCCCCAGGTGGAAGAACCACCGTTGGAGTCTTTGCTTTCTGTGACAGGTCGTTCGGGGGCAATCTATTCTGTCGGTGTTCTCCAACTGAATACCTGTTTGACAGTGTGGTCAGAAAACAGCACACACATTTTCCAAATGAATATAAAAGAAAATTAAATAGTTAGAATTACTTTTAATTTTATATTACTAATTCTTCTTCTAATTTAACTATTATTTTTAATATCAAAATGAGTATTTATTTTATTATTTTATAATTTAATATATATCATACAAAATTATTATATGATAATTACTCTTTTATAATACGATAGAACTAAAATTATCAAAATATACAAATAATTTATCTAAAATTTATATATATATATATATATATGTATATAAGTATTTAAGTAACAATTTAATAGAACGATTGTGTCAATATTATCAAAATAAATAATTAAAATCATACTTTAATTTTAATTTTTTATGACACACATTGTACCATCAAATATTTTTTTTTTTAAAAATAGTACGTGTATTGCATGGGTCAACTGTTAATATATATATATATATATATACACTAGCGTATGCCCGTGCCTGAAGGCACGATGTAAATAATAATGAATAGCTATCATTGGTGCAATTTCCCCTTTACTGAACTACTAAAATTCTGTGGCACTACCTTGGTTTACAACAATTAGTTTCTTCATTAATCCATCATGCAAATCTACAAATAATGGATAAAAAATAGTGCATATATTAAGCACTCAGTACAATAAGGCAAACTTTTTGGAAAATAGTTGCAGATCTAACATAAATCTATATAATAAACAATGGGTCTGAAACAGTACCTGCAGAGAGCACTTAGCAAAAGAAGCCAAAATTGTTTTTCGAGTTTCAAAATTATACTGCAAGATAAAACTCAAGCCAGTCATGCACTTCAATGCAACAATCAAATAGCATAAAATATAACCATCAAGCCTAATTCATACTGTTTCTTCTAGTCTATCAACTAGGGGTTGGATTATATATATACATATAAAGCTTAAACAGTCAAATGGGAAATTAGACAAAACAACCCTTGTTCACTTTTCATTTCTTAAATATTAGGAAGAAACTTCAATTGGTTGGAGCTCATGTAAGCCAACAGGAGGAGAAGTAAAAACTTACTTGATTCAGTACATGTGGAAAAAGGGCATAATCAATAAATGCAATTAAGTGCCCTATAAGTTTTCATAATCAACCATGGAAAAAGGGCATTAAACTTGAAAGAACAACAGACAGGTAATATAATCCTACTAAATTGTGGGGCATTAAACTTGAAAGAACAATGGAAGTTTGGGTTTTAACATAAATAATAAAAGCATGCCTAATATTTGCAAAATGAAGGATGTCAAAAGTAGAGAACAACAAAATTCCTCAAGTAAATGCAATAGTAAAAACACAATTAAAATTGTTAATCACTTGAAGATAAAAAGCAAGCAAGAGATCATTGGTAGAATAGCTAGCATTAGACAAATGATGAAAAATAGTCAATTCCTAAAAACTACCTATGCAAACAGATTGGTTTTAGAACTCTCCATGGGCTTCTTGAGATGATATGTTACTGTCACAACCCAAACCCATCCCTATAAGTTTGGCGTCGTAACCGGCCAATAATCCGAGATTACCAAAGGCCTTCCTGTATAATCAAAAATAAGCGGGGCTAACGGAAGCAATATACAAAAACACCAATAGTCCAATGAGCTGTGCATCTATATGAACAAATATTTACATGCAAAAACGTTAATTTACCCACATTCAGTACATAACTTATAACTTAACATCTTATACATAATATATGCACATAACAAAAGTGTACTTCACGATCAACAGCGTAACAACGGCCTTCCAGGCCTAGCCCCAACTCAGAGGCACACAAAACAACTCGGTAGGTTTCAAAACGGTGACTCAGCTAAAGACCCCTTCTAGGCTGGCCCTCCAAAACGCTCACCTATACATATATATAAAAATAGTGAGCTAAAGCCCAGTGAATAACATTAAAGTAAATGGATTAGTGAACGAATTCCAAATATATCATATCCGTAAAACAAATCATGACACGATCATTCATATCAGTCCCATATCAGAACATAACATAATGGCACATCTCGTAGAACATATCACATATCATCTTCCGATTAGAGTAATCGGTTCCGGATACCGATTAAACACATATCACCACAATGAAGTGGCTAACAAGATCTCGTAATCACATATATGTCATGGACCTGCATTAACATGTCGCCCCCCATGATTTGGGACTATCTATGGATGCCATAATAGATTTCAAACATAGGACATCCGTTTACGTAAACAAATATTATTTCAGAAATCATAACTTATCAAATCACATTTGGAACATAATTCATATGAACACATCTTTACAATAACGTTACTCACAGTGGGCTTCCAGAACGATTGGTCAAGTAGTCCTTGACTCGTGACCTACAATCACAAATATGCATAGCACGATACATAATCATCTTAAGCATATTTAGTTCACTTAAGCTTTTAAATATGGATGACTAAATTAAGAATTAATTAGATTATTAATTTCCTCTAACCTCTAATTAAAACATGTTTAGCCATGTGTACGAGTACGAAATAATGTTCTCGTATAACCTTGTTGATCAAGTTTGCACTTCCTCTAAACGTCATCGCTTTACTCCCTGAAAACACAAACGTAAGCTAGCCGGCGGGTATGTGCCGGATACCTCTCCGATACCTAAGTCAGCAAAATAGACAAATAAACAAAAGCTCCGTGAGAATCAAAGTTGTGATACCTGTACATGGGTCCTGTTATGAGCTTTTATAGATTCTGTGTGGCACAATCCTAGTAGGACTCTTCATTCCTCAATGTAGAGTCCTCCTAGGAATCACATCTCTAAGAGATAATGCTTATCCCTTAACACCCTTCTCACTACTTTTACCAAGTGAAATGGTTTTACCTCAGTAGTATGACAAAATGACCGAGCTAACACTGCCATGCTTAAGCGTTAACCGAGCTTCACCTAGCTTGGTTTCCCCTTGTTCTTATAATTCAGCTCCATGTACCTCGGTTTAGCATACTCAAACCGGGCTATTTCAATCACTTATGACCGAGCTAGCTAGGCCCAATGGGGAAGTCCACTCTACTCAGCCCACAGCTTGGCTCGCTTCTTCCCAGTCCTAGCTCGGCCCAAATTTACATGTTTTACCCTCTTAATTGCACTTTAATGCCATCTACAACGCATGATTTTGGGATTATACTTCTCCAGCCGAGCTAAAAACATTCAAGAGAACTGAGCTCACCTTTTACCTGGCTAACGATTAGTCCGTTCATAAACATCTTTTCAATCACTCTGTACGTCTGAATCATTTTTTATTCCTTTGGACACGTGGCTGACTCCCATTGGCCAAGTGTAGCTATCACAGTCATCTTCGTATTCTGTAAATTTTGAACAATCCCTCCCAAATCCATGCTTTATACAAAAACCCTACTTTTTGAACCAAACACACCACTATTCATCTTCTTGCACTCGTCCTTTGAGCCTCCATTTTCACGGTCATAACTCCTGCAAAGCTTGCGTCTTTGCCGCCATCCTTACTGTCTTGATCTTCATCCCTTTTTCTCACAACTGTGAGTGGCTCTAACCTTTTTCCTTTCCATTTATTTTGTATAGTATAGTAATATATAGCATAGTATATGTATGTTTTTCAAAACACACTAATATAGTTTCCACATCAATAAGAAAAAACCACTTGGTCCCAAAAAACCATGCGATAGATCCTCCACTGGATTCGTAAACAATCTGTAACATGATGCTTTTTTATCTAAAATAATACTGCGACCGTGATAGGGACTTGTTTGCCATAGATGCGTATTAGACCGAACTAGAAGCCTCACCTATTGACGGAGCTAGAATTTGGGAGCCATCCCCGGAGTCACGATCGAACTAAAAATCATCTTACCCAATGACCGAGCCAAAAACCTGGAGCCCCTTCTTGAGTCACAACCGAACTAAGAACGAGCTGCATCCCATTGAACCCTACTAGGTTTTACTTTTATGAATCTTTTTTTTTAGCCCGGTTCAGCGGTCTGGGCATAACACTTTTTATCTCCACTTTGCAGACTTTGACTAGGTTGGTCAGGCACACTTTTGCACGCTCAATCGAGATATTCAATGCCATTTCAACACCGAGCTAGACTGCCATGATAAATTATACACAATTTTAAATTAGATGGGTAAATATCGGTTCTTAGTAAACTCACCAGGGGCCATTGCTGAATTCCGCAAGGACTACAGCATTCCTGACGATGTCCACCTCTCATTAGCCGAACTGGATACCACGCCCTGGGGTAAACCGGGCTTTGTTCCTTTCACCGTAATATCCATTGTTGAGGCCGGTCTCCGATTCCCAGTTCAACCTTTGATATGCGAATTCCTGAGGCAGACTAGACTATGCCCGACCCAACTAAGCACCAACTCTTACAAAATAATAAATGGCATTGCCGAGCTAAACCGTTGGCTCGGTCTCAACCTCGGATTGGCCGAGCTATTCCACCAATACTTGCTCGGCCAAAATGATGACGGTTGGGTGTATTACTTAAGAATAAGAAGAGGCCGAGAGAAAATAATAAAAAAACACACCGGATAAGGATTTAAACGATGATGACTTTTTCTGAGTTTCTGGTAACTTCGAGGGCCAGGAAGCCCAAATATTGGGCTACAACATAAATTGGAACAAAGGGGCTGCTGGTAAGGTTACCGCGGTTCTCGTTTTGTTCTACCATTCCTGGCTATAATTTTACACCGTGCTAACCGTTTGTCTTTGTTTTTCTGTGTAGATCTAGACCATCTAAAATCACAGTATCGATACGCCAATCAAGACGCCCTTCGTGCCGCACTACGGTACCATCACCGCTGTTGGACCGAGCTACTGAACTTCAAGCCAACATATACATATAGCGGAAGGAGGAAAACCAGGGTAACCGACTTCCTTCTCAAACCATCACCAGAACCAGATATAACTCATTCCCAAATCAACCTCATTCCCTTAACCGAAGAACAAGAGATGGCCAAGCGCCGAGCTGTTCGAGCCTTGATCACCGAAACAACATCCTCTCAAGCCAGCAGGGTTCAAACCGAGATACTACAAGCCGGTCAAACACGCGAAGTTGTGGTGGCCCTCCCAACAGCCCGAGCTTCGTCATCCCGGTCGAGGAAGTGTGCTCACACTTCCTCGACCATGCCACAACACCTTGTGGATGAAGATGACACCGTGCTCCCTCAGTCCACGTAATTGAGCCCAAAACCTGTGCGTTCTGACCGAGCTAGCCTTCAGAGTGGGCACCAAGAATAACTTACAAGAACCGAGCCCTAACAAATACAGACTCAGTGGTTGCAGAAAATGACCACTCGCTTGCCTTTAACCTCACCAAGAGCGTATGCCTGCCAGCCGACATGGAGCATCACGATCATCTGACCGAGCTGAAGGCCATTCGCTCGGCAACAAAGTCAATGGTGCTGGTAAGTTCTCCATTTGCCTGTCTTTCCCATTCACATAACTGTTTGCACGATTTTAATCACAATTGCTATCTCTCCTTTTGCAGGCCATGCAGAAGAATCACGTTGCTCACAAGCGCGTGCTAGAGCTGCGTAAGACATCACGGCTGGCTGTTGCAGACGCTAATACCAAAACGGCTGAGCTGAACAAGGCCAAGCAAAAGATGACCGAGCTTGAATCTGAAATCGCCCGACTCACCGAGCTGGTCAACTCGGCTGAAGCAGATAAGCAGAAGGCTTTGGCCGAGCGAAAAGAACGTTATCTGCATGAACTGGCCAAGCTCGAGAAGAAGAAGGATGTAGAAATCGCCGAGCTGCAAAAGAAGATGGAAGATGCAGAAGATCGTGGCTATAAGGAAGGGAAAGCCACCTATATTCTGCAGTGCCAGGCTTCAAAGGACATATTTTTCAAGTATGGATAGAAGGCGGTTGTTTTGAAGCTCGGCCAGGGGCAAGAAACCAAAGTCTTCCAAAATCCTCCCCCTCACTTCATCCCAAGTTATATGGCGGGCTACGCCAATGCCATCCAACAAAAGCTGCTCCAAGAGGGGGAGGAGGAGGAAGGATCCCTAGAGCCAAACAGCGCCCCACCAGTCACCAGTGAGCACGGTCTTCAAATTGCTCAATCGGCTCGGGCAAAGCCACCGGTGCCAAACACGGTTAATGATACGACTGTGACCAACTTTCTTGCTGATACCGAGCTACCAAGTGGTGAAGTTCAGGTTGACCTTGATGCAGATTTGGGTGACTTCTTTGCTTGACCTAGTTTGTTTTTTCTTTTGACTTTTTACTCTTGTAAGATTTTGTAACCAGGCTCAAGCCTTTCCTTTTGTAGTGGATTTTCTTCATCTGGAATGAAATCTGTATTTCTTCATCTGGAATGAAATCTGTAATTTTCCATTCTTTTTGTTCGATTCACTCTAAACTTGCATTTATTTTTCAACTCTAATTTGCATGAAGTTTGGTTTCTAAGTTTTAATATTTTCAGACCGAGATCTTTATTTCGGTCAAAGTACTCTATAATCAGTCTACTTTGGGTTGGCCATACCTGCCAACTTGCTTTAGCCTAAATCCTGATCTCGGCTGAAGAGAGATAAATGTTGGTTATTTCTGCCAACCTTCTTCAGCCTAGATCCTTATCTTGGCTGAAGAGAGCTAAATGTTGATTATTCATGCCAACCTCTTCAGCCTAGATCCTTATCTTAGCTAAAGAGAGCTAAATGTTGGTTATTCCTGCCAACCTCTTCAGCCTAGATCCTTATCTCGGCTGAAGAGAGCTAAATGTTGGTTATTCCTACCAACCTTTTCAGCCTAGATCCTTATCTCGGCTGAAGAGAACTCAATGTTGGTTATTCCGGCCAACGTTCTTCAACCTAGATCCTTATCTTGGCTGAAGAGAGCTAACTTGTTTGGTTATTCCTGCCAAACTTTCTGATTGCCCTTTGCTGGCAATGACTGAGAACAACTTTTACAGTAGAAAGACTTATGCCGAAAACTACTTGTTTTATTTGAAAAGGGGAAAAAATTACAAGTATTCTAAGAAAAAGCTAAAAATAAAATAACTTGAGATTGGCAGTGTTCCATGGCCTGGGAATAGCCTTGTTGTCTCCATCTTCCAAGTGATACGCCTATTTTCCTGCTAAACCAACCACTCTGTATGGTCCTTCCCAGTTAGGTTCTAACTTGCCGTCTTCGGGTACCAAAGTGTTGCCATTACTTTACGTAATACCCAATCCCCAATCTTGAATTGCCTCGGATGCACTGTTTTGTTATATTTTCTGGATAACTACTGCTGGTATGAGGCAATATGAACTAGAGCTCTTTCCCTTCTCTCTTCTGCAAGGTCGAGTTCCAAGACTATGGCTTCTCCATTCAAGTCTGGGTTAAAATTTTCACTTCTAATAGTGGGGAGGCCTACTTCCAGTGGGATTACTGCCTCCATGCCATAAGCCAAGGAAAACGACGTTTCTCCAGTTGATCGCCGGGGTGTGATACGGTAAGCCCATAAAACATGTAGAAGCTCCTCAGCCCACTTGCCTTTTGCTCTCTCCAACATTTTCTTCAAACCATCTAAGACGACTTTGTTTGATGCTTCTGCCTGGCCATTTGCTTGAGGGTATGCTGGTGTAGAGTTGTAGAATTCAATCTTGTATTCCTCACAAAAGCCCCTGAAAATTTTGCCATCGAACTGAGTGCCATTGTCAGATATTAGAGCATTGGGTATGCCGAATCGAGTTATGATATTCTGCTAGACGAACTTCTTAACATCTTTCTCTTTAATTGATGCGAGAGCTTTAGCCTTCACCCATTTTGTGAAGTAGTCTGTTGTTGCAAGAAAGAACTTTCTGTTACTGGGTGCTGTTGGAAGTGGTCCTACTATGTCCAGACCCCACATTGCTAAGGGCCATGGGCTAGTTAATGGTAGAAGCTCTCTGGCTGGCTGGTGTATTAGATGTGCGAACTTCTGACATTTCTCACACCTTTTGACATACTTCTCAAAATTTGCCTGCATGTATGGCTACCAATAGCCTTATGAGATCACTCTGTAGGCCAATGATCTTCCCCCTTGGTGGCTTCCACATACGCCTTCATGTATCTCCAACAAAAATGCCTCGACCTTGCTAAGATGGACACATTTCAAGTAAGGTCCTGTGAAGGATTTTTTGTATAACGCCAATGATGGAGAGAGCCAAAATCACTGTGACTTTGCTCTTATTTTGTTGGCCTCTTTCTTATCTTCAGGTAAGATGCCGTCTTTTAAGAATACTATAATGGGATCCATCCATGAAGGGCCTAGTTCGGCATAACATACCTCAACTACTTCGGGTTCTTCAATGCTTGGTCTGGGTAGGAAGTCGATCAGTAATAGATGTGGGATAGATGTATCTGCCATTGAAGAAAAACCTACTAGTTCGTCTGCTCTACTGTTTTCTTCTCAGCCAATTTGCTCTATCTATACTACTTCAAACTTTATGATCTCCTTCCTAACCAACTCTTGGTACTTGACCATCCTCTCATCTTTCGCCTCGTAATCGCTTGAAATCTGGTTTACTATCAGCTGGGAGTCGCTGTAAACCATTAGCTCAGTGGCCTTCATGAAAAGTGCTAATCTTAGGCCTGCTAAAAGTGCTTCATACTCTGCCTCATTGTTTGATGCTGGGAAGCCAAGGTTGACTACTTGTTCAATTGTTAGGCCGTCCGATGAGATAAGGACTACGCCAAGTCCTGCATCGTGTCAATTGGATGCTCCATCCACGAATAGCTTCCACATCTCTCCTACGAATAGCTTCCAGCAAGTAGAGGGATCGGATGATGTCTTGGGATCAAAAGTGTTGCTAATGTTTTCTTCCAAGTCTATGCCTGCTGTTGGGGTTTGATCTTCATTATCTGACTGCCCCAAGTCTTTACTTTTTGATGAGTCTTCACTGGGAACAGCGTGGTTTGCCCCCTCCCTCCTTTCCTCAATCTTGTGTGGCATGCAATGTGGTTGGGTATCCTGTATTAGGGGTTGCGCAATTCTAGCAGCACTTTCCCCCCTTACTTCAGTTGTATCAGTCAAGTCAACTAGGCAGATGTGATGGCTTCCTGGTGTGAACTCAGCCACAAAGTCTACCAAAGCTTGGGCTTTTATTACGATTCTAGGTTGAAACTTGATATCGAACTATCCCAATTCCACTGCCCACTTCAAGATTCGTTCTGAAAAGTCTGCCCTCTCAAACAAAGCTTTTAAGGGAAAGGTTATTAAGACGATTATGGTGCGAGCATGGAAATAGTGCGACAGCTTTCTTGAGGCCATCATCAAAGCTAATGCTAGCTTTTCTAATGGCAGGTACCTTGTTTCAGCGGCTAGCATGGTTTTGCTAACATAAAAGATAGGCAGATGTTGGATTCATTTCACTCTGACCAACACTGCGCTGACTGCATGCTGTGAAACTGCTAAGTACATAAAGAGCTCTTCTCCAGGTACTGGGGTTACTAGCAATGGAGGAGAGGTCATGTAGTTTTTCAAGCTCTCTAGAGCGCGGTCGCATTCTTTATCCCACTCAAACTTAGCCTTTAATGCTTGGAAGAATGGTCGACATCTGTCTGACGACCGACTTATGAATCGATTGAGCGCGGCTGCTAGGCTAGTGAGATGCTGCACCTCTTTAATTGTGTTGGGCCTCTCAAGATCCTAGATTACTTTGATCTGAGAGGGTCTACTTCTATACCTCGGTTGGTCACCAGAAAGCCTAGGAATTTGCCTGACCCAACGCCGAATGCACACTTGGATGCATTTAGACGCAACTTGTTCTTCTTCAGAATTTGGAACATTTCATCTAGGTCCCTGAGATGGTCCTTCTCATCCTTGCTTTTAACCACCATGTCGTCTATGTAAGGCTCCATTATTCTGCCTAACAACGATTCAAACATTTTGGTGACCATCCGTTGGAATGTAGCCCATGCGTTCTTTAGGCCAAAGGGCATGACCTTGTAACAATATAATCCTCTAGGTGTTGTAAATGATGTGACCTCCTGGTCTAGTTCATACATAGCGATCTGATGGTAACCTCTATACACATCAAGGAAGCTAAGTTGATTGTGTCCTGCCGTCAGGTCTACCAGTTGGTCTATCCCTAGTACGGAAAAACTGTCCTTTGGGCATGCCTTGTTGACTGTTTTGTAATCCATGTAGACACGCCATTTTCGTTCTTCTTAGACACTACTACGATCTTGGAGATCCACCTGGGATAGTGCACTTCTCTGATGGCTCCTACCTCTAGCAAGTTTCCTACTTCTTCTGCCACTATCTCCGCGTAGTGGAGTGCCGATCTGCGAGTTCGCTATATAATTGGTCTGGCAGTTAGGTGGACATCGAGTTGGTGACAGATGAAGTTTGGGTCAATGCCAGGCATGTTGTATGGTGTCCAGGCAAACACTTCGATGTTAGAGGTTAAGAATTCCATGACCTCTGTTCTCTCAGTGCTGGATGAAGACGAGCCGAGCAAAAAGAATTTTTCTGGGTTCTTTTCATCTATCCTTACCTTTACCAAGTCTTCTACTACCTTCTGTTTGGCTGCCTTGCCAACATCCGCAAACAGCTCATTGCTCTCTAGCTCTTCCACTATCTGTACATACCCTGTTATAGCCCTGCTGCCATTTACTGTGACGAAGCACTGTTTTGACATAATTTGGTCTCCCAAGACCTCTTCAATTACTCCGGTTTCGTTGGGGAACAGCAATTCTTGATGGTAGGTTGACGCTACCGATCGCATGGCGTGCAACCATGTTCTCTCTAGGATTATGTTGTAAGTGGAAGGGACTTTCAACACCCATAATTCCACCTGTTTTGTCATGGTTCCTGCCTTGACTGGGAGGATTATCTTGCCTACTAGCCACTCTGGCATTGAATTGAAACCGATGAGTGGAGATGTCGCAGGTGCCAAGTCTTTGTCCTCCAATTTTAGCTGTTTGAAGGTCTCGTAGTACATTATCTCGCATGAGCTTCCTTGGTTAATCAGAATTCGCTTAATGTCAAAATTTTTGACGCGCAAAGTCACCACTAGTGCGTCATTGTGAGGGCAATGTAGCCTTACTAGATCCTTGTCTGAGAAGGATATGATGTTCGTAGCCTCTGTTCTGCCCTTTTTTATGGTAGGTTGTGCACTTAATACCTCTCTTAAGTGTTCAGCCTTTTTGATCAACCCCCTGAGTTCACATACCCACTCAGGTTCGATGATCCCATGTATAATGTTGATCACGCCTTGGGGTAGACCGTCGTCTGGCATCATGTTTGGTTTGTTGTGGTCCTGGGGGGCTGGCTGTGTTCCCCCTTCTATGTACTAGTCCAGGTGTCCAACAGTCACCAACTCCTCTAGATATTGCCTCAATGGCATGCAATTTTCAGTGCGGTGCCCCTTCTCATCATGGAAGGTGCATTGGGACCTCTCGTCATAGCCTTTTTGTGCTTCTCCCAACTTGGCTGGCCGCCGAACGAAGGGTTCATTACGTATCTCACTGAGAATCCGGTAGATAGGTTTATTGAATACTGTGGTAATGGCCGTGTGAATTCTCAAGTTCCTTTTTTTCTGGGTCCTCTCTATTGGCTCGCCTGCCGCGCCCGTTCTTGCTTGGTTGTTCCACCGTGTTGACTTTCACTGTAGTCTTTTTTTCTGGCATTGCATTACTGTTGCACGATACACAATCATCTTAAGCATATTTAGTTCACTTAAGCTTTTAAATATGGATGACTAAAATTAAGAATTAATTAGATTATTAATTTCCTTTAACCTCTAATTAAAACATGTTTAGCCATGTGTACGAACACGAAATAATGTTCTCGTATAATCCTGCTGATCAAGTTTGCACTTCCTCCAAACGTCGTCACTTTACTCCCTGAAAACATAAACGTGAGCTAGCCAGCAGGTGTGTGCCGGATACCTCTCCGATGCCTAAGTCAGCAAAATAGACAAATAGACAAAAGTTCCGTGAGAATCAAAGTTGTGATACCTGTACATGGGTCCTGTTATGAGCTTTTATAGATTCTGTGTGGCACAATCCTAGTAGGACTCTTCATTCCTCAATGTAGAGTTCTCTTAAGAATCACATCTCTAAGAGATAATGCTTATCCCTTAACACCCTTCTCACTGCTTTAACCAAGTGAAATGGTTTTACCTCAGTAGTATGACAAAATGACCGAGCTAACACTGCCATGCTTAAGTGCCAAATTTAACCGAGCTTCACCTAGCTCGGTTTCCCCTTGTTCTTATAATTCAGCTCCATGTACCTCGGTTTAGCATACTCAAACCGGGCTATTTCAATCACTTATGACCGAGCTAGCTAGGCCCAATGGGGAAGTCCACTCTACTCAGCCAACAGCTCTGCTTGCTTCTTCCCAGTCCTAGCTCGGCCTAAATTTACATATTTTACCCTCTCACCATGTATTAACCAAACTAATTAAATATAAATAATCTAATCACATACCAACTCTTATTAAGTTTACTAATTACACAATTAAACTTAAATTAGGTTCATACACATTAAATTACAATTATTCAGTCATGTTTAAATTACTAAATCAGAAACTCATAAATATGCACATTTTGCAATTTCAACTCCATTTTCAAGCAAATCAAGGCCCAAATAATTAATCTTCACATTTATTTTCATAATCTTGAGCCTAACTCAATTTCAATTGAATTTAATTAATTCTCAATTAAGGTTTAATTTGACTATATCTAATTTTATGAACCTAAATCAAATTTTTAATTGAATTCTTATAAAGCTCTAAATATCAAATTAAACCCATTTTTCCATTTTTGACACTCAATTTCATGAAACATCCATTTTCTTGAACCCAAGCTCTAATTCATGCTTAATTTCTCCTTAAACTCCATGAATCATGTAGGAGAACAAGTATAGAATCAAAAATATACCATGCATGTAAAGATTAGGAGTTAATTTGAACAATTCTACCCATTTGCAAACAAGCATGTCCTAAGCTCTTAATTACATGAGCAAATCTCCTATTTAAGGACAAATTCAGTTCATTTAAACTCATATCTTGGAAGATGATGTGTAATAGAGTTTCAATATCAAGAATTTGGAATAATTTCTTACCTTAATTGATGCTTCAAGACCAAAATTTCAGCTTTCTTAATGTTCCTCTTCTTCTTCCTTTCCAGTTTCTCTTCTATGAGCTCAACTCACTCTTCCTCTCATTCTCTCTCTCTACGTGGGTCTGTGAGTATGTGAAAAAAAGATGACTAAGGCAACCAAGCACTCTCTCTCTCTCTTGGTCTATATTAATTACACTAAATTAAATTATACTAATGTATATTAAGCTATAATTCCTATTCAATTATTTAATTCCAACCTATTAAAATTAGCGAATCAGACGAAATCAATTTTAAATTAAACGTTCCAAATAGCTCAAAAAATTCCCATTAGCATATCCATGTACCCAATTTCGGTTTCTAAACCCATTATGGTTGACAATTTCAATCCCGAAGTTGTAGCCTCATCAGATATTTTTAAATTAATTCGTATTATAGCATAATTAAATAAAGATAATTGAGACACGCATTTTGGGGCCATTATAGTTACTATCACCACAACCATACTACACTACAAGTAGATGTTGCAACCATCAAATTTCAATTGAATTTTGTAAAATTACTCGGGCATAGATAACAAAGTTCTTGGTGCTTCAATGGGTTTAATTAATTTTGGATGATGGGTTTCAAATAAAATGTAAATATTAAAACTAAATAGAATGGAAACAGTATGGATAAACAACAAAGCAAGCGATCAAAATCAAAACAACCAACAAACATTATTAAATTATAACCACATAAACAAAACAAACATTATATTGCCATACACCTAACTCGATAATACCTGTATGCAGATAAAAAACCAATCAAACAACAAAAATCATACCATTTGGATTTCCTCAGATTCAATCGAAAAACATTTGTTCCTTTGACGATTAATCCAGACACAATTCAACACACATGAGAAAAACAAAAGTATAAATAGAGAAAATCTATTAACCGATAGAAAAAGTTCTTTATAGAAATAGAGCTATTCCAAAAAGGAGAGCCAAACACAAATAGAGAGGGAGAAATCAAGTTACCTGGTGGTTGTGTTGATTGAACGGTGGTGGATAGGTACAGCGATAATGTGGTTCTGGCTGGAACACATAGCTAGGCTTTAGAAATCTTATAATAAATTGAAGCACACAGGGAAGTAACAAAACTGAAGCACCCAGATATCATATCACTTTGTGTACAATAAACCCATTTGGGGGAAGTTTTGAATTGAGATTCACAATTAAAACTGTTAAACTGTTAATAACTGTAGAAAGCAATAAACTTTATAGTGATTAGTGTATTAACAACAAATTGAACTCAGTGTACAAAGCAATAAATTGTATAGTGATTACAATATTGACAACAAATTGAACTCAGTGGTAATAGTCAATGGTGTTCATACACTCAATGATGATCTTCACTACAACTACATAGAAAAACTAGTTCAAGAATAGGAAATAAACCCAGATTGAGAGAGCAAATGGCAGCCCAAATTCAAGATGCATTATGGTCCAAAATGAATTAAAATTAATCAAAATGGGTGATCAAGGGCCTCAAATCTCATAGCTTACAGTTTATATCCATGACAGTAATGCCTTTACATGCAGTAAACCACTGCGATGTGTTGTGTCATTTCTTCTCTTTTCTTACCCCTTACATTCCAACCAAAGGCTTATATATTTTTGTAACCTCAAAATAGCAAGAAAGCTGCAAAAACAGTTGGTAGAAACATGTAAAAAAAACACAGCAAAAGAAATCTAAAGTGGAACTAATAAAGAGAAACCCAAAAGAGTCTTACTTGCCCCATTTTCAAGCCAAGACTGGACAGACACCCAAAAGAGTCACACAACACATCAAGAGTAGGGAGTGAATTCACAGGAAGAAAAAAAAATTCCTAAATGAAGACATGAAACCCAAATGAAATACCAATTTATTAGTAGCCTAAATAAACTCCAAATTCAAAAAATTTATTAATTGATAGAAAAAGTTGTTTATAGAAACAAAGCATAGATTTCCCAAGGAAACACTAGCTTTACTACATTTCAACTAAACTCTCAATTTTGCCAACAGCCCCACCCAAAAACTTCATGGTAAAACAATCCAATTCCAACCCCAAAATAGAACATTTCACAACACTAACACTTCAAAAAAAAAAAATGAAAGAAGTTAGTGAACTTCACATACAATTTCTTAATTACTCTTCATTTCTTACTCAATTACTCTTCATTCTTTTTTTTCTTTTCTTTTTTTGTGCAAAAAATGTGAACATAGCTATTCCAGAAAAGAGAGCCAAAAAGAAAGAGAGATAGAGAGCAAGGGAGAGAAAGATAAATCAAATTACCTGGTTAACTGGGGTTAGTGGCGTCGAAATGGAAACCACAAAATTAGAAACCACAACTCTTCGAGAGTAGTGTCGAAATGGTCTACACAAAATTGGAAACCACAACTCTTGGTGTTTAATAAAATGTATTAGATTGATGCATTGATTCAAAAATTCACCCAACAATAACAGCATAGAGAATGGAAACAGTATGGATTCAAAAATATTAAAACAAAGAACTGAAGAACTGACCCACAAAATAGTCGAGAGAGAGAGGAGAGAGAGGATTATACAGTTTTTTTAAAATCGCCGTCGTTCGCTAATGCCGTGGCATAAATCCTTGAGATTGTAGCAATAAACTCAGTAGTAACAATCAATGGTGTTCATACACTCAATGATGATATTCACCATAACCATACTACACTGCAAGTAAATGTTGCAACCATATAGACAAACCAGTTCAAGAAAATGAAATAAACCCAAATTGAGAGAGAGAATGGCAGCCCAAATTCAATTGCCTCATATCAATTTGTGTAGAATAAACCCATTTTAAACCCAAATGGTAAGACTAAAAATATATCATGAATGTCATAAACAATCAAACCGTGAAGCCTCAGGATTCTCAATTACCCACAAAGAACTTCAAGAACAGGAAATAAACCCAGATTGAAAAAAATAGGAAATACATCATGAATGTCATAAACAATCAAACCGTAAAGCCTTAGTATTCTCAAACCCACTGTAGACCGCCCGAACTCTCCTCCGTGCGCAAGGGCGCGAATTGGGTTATAGCTACTACAGTTCGGACTCCTATCACGGTTCTGAATCTAATCTCACAAAGTGCAATGTAAGACTGATAAATCACCAAAGAGTCCAAATCCGACAATTGGTTTTAAAAAAATCAATTTTTTGAATCAAAAGCGCCAAACATGGACTGCTTTGCCAGATTTCAAAGTCGCCACCTAAATATTTTGTTTTGGGAAATTTAGGAAACCCTTACTCATGCCAAAGGCCATGTGTTCGTCATCACCAAAGTTGCCTCGGCTCGGGAACTTGGGTACGAGAGGGGAAGGTCTTGAAATGAGCACCCCCGCTCGCTCGATCAAAGATCGCCTCTACTAACATGATATGTTGTTTTTGAAAACACATGCGTTCTTATTCCGGTTATTAGCTTAACTTACTATGTGATGCGCGCAGAATACAAGTATAGACTAAATCACTCAATTTGGAACAAAACATCTCATATTTGTTTTTCAAAAATGGTTTGAAAGTGCTACTCGCAAGTAGACTAAAACGCGGATTTGCCACTCTTAAGTGGGCTTAAAAACATGATTTTGGCCACTCCAAGTGGGCTTAAAATGCACATTTTGATTAATTATTCCAATTCAAGCAATGAAGCCTTCATCCACAGGCATTCATGCAGTTATAGCAGTTAAGCAAATAGCCTCATGGCAAGCATACTAACATGGCAACATGCACATCTCATGCAGTATGCTAAAGCGTAAACACTTACAGTGTACTCTGAGCCAAAGAAAGAAAACTAGTTAGAAATCAATACATAATCCTAGCTATGTTAAGATGCCTAATGCGACACATGCAAAATGCAGCTAAATAGGCTCGGCTATTCTAAGATGGCATATGAATGCAACACTCGATAACATGCTTTGAAACACGTATTCAAGTAAGTATTGAAATTCAATGCGGTTTGAATGATGCACTGAGCCTGGTACATGCAATACGAATGAATGATGCACGCATGCAAGGCATAAGTATGCTAACTGAAACATGCCCTAAAACTAACCACTGAAAGCGGATAAATAAAAGGGAAAAAGATGTGAGGTTGGAAGACATTCACACACACACGCACACTTATTATAACATTCGCCCTCTCGACGGAGGGTCCGAATAATAAGCTAACTAGCTACGCTAATTAAGCTAAGTATTACAAATCATAACTAATTAACTATCTAGTTAACTAATTTCAAACACATATGAATAGCTAAACACATTAACTATTTAAATACAAAACCGGCGAATTAACTAGCTAAGCGAAACAGTTAAGCAAAGCAGTTAAAAGAGGGCCTTGGGGCGAGGGACGCATGCATGCTCGGTTGCTTCCTCCTGAAAATCTGTCGCTTTGCCACCGGTTGCCTCTGTTTGCATTTGCTTTGATTCCTGAATACTGACCCAATTTCCAGGCTACTTCTACCCCAGAACCAGAACCATTTTGAACCACCTTCAAGCTGGTGGACTGTCGGCCACCAGGGGAGGCTATAGGCCACTTGTCGGCCACATAAGAAGGCTGTAGGCCACTTAAAGTGGCCGGTCGGCCAGTTACTTCTACACACTTCCAATTTGCTGCAAACAGGGTTCAACAAGGGCAAAGCAAGGCATTTGCAGGGTATGTGTGTACAACCACCCTCCTTATCATTTCTCAAGCTCAAAGAAGTGCAGTACTCGATTCTCGGGCCACCAACCGAGCATCGCAATGCACGATGGCCGAGAAGCCAAGTTTGTACAAGTTAATGAATGCACAAGTAACACACAAGACTCAAGAGGCCTCCACCCTATCATGCACAATCAAGGGGGACGGCGACCAAGAAATGAGGCGCGTTTCTCGTGTTTGGATTAACGTCCGATCCAAACACAATGTAATGCAACACACATGCAAACAACATGCTTATCTATCAATGCTAGAGTGGCATGCACAAGGCTCTATCATGTAAGCAATACATGCATGGCATGTTTAGAATCTAAGGCATCAAAGCTAGTGAAGTGTATTACACATGAGGCATGCACTACAATGCTCAAATGGTCAAACCAACTATGGATAGAGTTCAACTAGGCCAAAATAAAGACCAAAACATGCTGAGATGGAAGCTCAAAAAGCTTAGACAAGCATGCATGCGTATTGGCTTACAAGTGAAGCATAAGACTCAACCCTCAAACACAACAAAAGGGCGATAAATGCAAGAATATAGCAGAGGTATATGGTCTGAAATAACATGCCAAATGATGCCATGGCATGCAAAAAGCTCAAATATGACATGCTAGAGGTCTTAAAATGCAAGTCTAGCAAAGTCAAGTACACTATAGCTATGCAAAGCCAAACATACATGACCAAAACCACTCAAAGTAGACCTAAAGCATGCTAAAACATAGCCAAAAATGTGCTAGAGTAGAGCATGCACATGCTAGATCAATAGGCTAAAACACCAAATACACTAGGCTAGTGAACAAAATTGCACTACAAGTGTAAGAAGCATGCGGGAGGCAATCAAACCAATCAAAAATAGAGTTATGACATGGCAAACCAGTCGCAAAAACATACAGAGATAGAGCTAACATAAGCTAGAATAAGAGGCATGAAGCATGATGCATGTTAGGCCAACAAGTAGGATTACACTACAAGTGTAAAATGCAAGAAACCAATGATCAAACCAACCCAAGATAGAGTTATGGCAGGTCCAAAAAGTCACAAAAAACATGCTTGGACTAAGCTAGCAAATGAGAGAAATACATGCTCATGTATTAGGCCACCAACCCAAGGCATAAAGGCACAACTCTTAACCAGAATGAAATAGTGATAAACATGAGAGTATGACAGAAGTTTATGCTATGAATTTACATACCAAATGATGCTATATCACACAAATGTCACAAATAAGGCATGCTAAGGGTCCCAAGACACAAGACTAGCAAAGGCCATTACACTATGGCCACGCAAGGCAAGCCCGAAAGGGCCAAGATCATTCCAAACAAAGTTTAAGCAAGTCAAAACAAGGCTAAGAACCTACTAGAGCAGAGCTAAAATAAGCTAGAATTAGAGGCACAAAGCATGATGCATGTTAAGCCTACAAGGAGGATCACACTACAAGTACAAAAACCAAGCAAGAGGTGACCCCACCACCTAAAATCAGAGTTAAAGCATGCCAAAATAACACCAAAAACATGTTGGAGTGAAGCCAATACATTCTAGAATAACAAGCTAACTTATGAAGCATGTTAGGCTAGTGGACAAGTTTACACTACAAGTGCAAAAAACAAACAACATGAGGCCAAACCAACCCAAAACAGAGTTATAACATGGCAAAATAAGGCCTAAAACATGCTAAGATAGAGCCTCAAGAGGGTAGAAAAACATGTCAAAGTGTTAAGCCAACAACACATGCAAACAAAGCACAAAAGAAAGGGGACCACCCCCATCCATTTTGGGTCTCAAAACCCACTTTCCACCACTGAAATTCCTCTGGAATTCAGTGGTGAAAAGGCTAAACAAAGGTGATCTCAAAGGCCTTAAATGATAGCTCAAAGCAAGGCAAAATAAGGCAAAAAATGGGGTAGACCACCCCTAACTCAAACAAGGCCTCAAACAAACATCTTAAACACTTAAAAACAAAAGTTTTGTAGTTGAGAGTAAGGCCTAAAAGAGCATGCAAGGATGGCCAAATACTTAAGCAAAACAAAGCTTGAAGAGGGTAACTACTCACCCTTGAAGAACCACAGCAAAACAGTAACTTCTGAGATAAAAAAAAAATAACTTTTTAGAACCCAAGTATGACCTCCAAGAACCTCAGCTCAATGATGGTGGTGTTTTACTAGGTGTTTGTGTGCAAAAGTATGATATAGAGAGAGAGGGAGAATTCTAGTGAGAGAGGGATATTTTAGCTCTAAAAAAAATCTGAACCCTTGAAAGGGAGAGAGAACTCCCCTCTTATAGAATTCCAAGCCTCAAGCTTGTTTGACAAGCTAAAAGCTTGGTGCAATCCCTCTATACACGTGTATAGAGGATGCCTTCTGTGCCCAACAGCTGGCACAGCTGGCAATAAAAATATCTGAAAAAGTAAGAAAATGGCCGTCGGCCACCTCAAGTGGCCTACAGGAGGGACAAGTGGCCTACAAGAGCCAAAAATGGCCGACATCCTCTCCCCTCCCTCTAGACAAGGGGGAACAAGGTATGGTACAAAAACAAACCAAAAGGAAGGGAGTTAAGAGGCCACAAGACAAGGCACTCAGCCGAAGGCCCCGAAAACTAGCCTACGGGCCATTACAAGTGGCCTACAAAAGAGATAAGTAGCCTACAACTACAAAAAGTGGCCTACAGGCCTCTCTCTCCCTCCAGGCAAAGGCACCAAGGCAATGGTCCAAAAACAAACCAAGAAGAAGAGAGTTAAGAGGTCCCGAGACAAGGCGCTCAGCTGAAAACCCAAGAAACTCGAAACGAGCACAAATATGCGCGATCATCGCGTACACGAACGATGACGTCTGAGTCTTAAGGTCAGTAAAAAATGGGGTGTCTACACCCACAAAGAACTTCAAGAATAGGAAATAAACCCAAATTGAAAGAAATAGGAAATATATCATGACTGTCATAAACAATCAAACCGTGAAGCCTTAGTACTCTCAATGACCCACAAAGAACTTCAAGAACAAGAAATAAACCCAAATTGAGAGAAACGGGAAATAAAACCTCAAATTCAATTGCCTTAATACTTTACACAGATTGAAAACCCCAAATTTAATTGCTTTATATCAGTTTGTGTACAATAAACCCATTTTAAACCCAGATAAACAATCAAACCTTGAAACCTGAAGTCTAGTGTTGAATGATTGAAAGACGATAGCAAGGGAAAAAGAGAGAGAGGGGGGGGTACCAGAGAGCTCTCATAGGGGTTCGAAGTAAAGAGAGAGAGAAGACGATAAGCGAGGAGGAGAAGACAGCGGCGTCGATGTAATGGTGGTGGTGAAGTTGGTGGTAGGGAACAGAAGAGCCAACTCGGTGAGGTCGACAGTTGTTCGACCGCCAATCGAAGTACAGTTTCGTGGTTCTCAATCGGAAACCCTAGAGGAAGATCAAAAACATAAGAACAATTATACATAATTGCTTAATGCTAGGGAAACAGACAATTTAAGTATTGCATGAGAGAGAGAGAGAGATCGACCTCGCCTAGGGAAGGTGAGAGAACATTCGAAAAATGGAACAACTCTTTCCCAACAGCAGCAGCACCACAATTGCTTAATGCTAGGGAAACAAACATAGCCATCAGAGGTAACAAAAACAGAGAGAAAAATGGAGAGGCAAACATTGAGAGAGAGCGTGTAGGGAGGGAGTTGAAGAGAATGTGATCAGTATGCGTAACGAAGAGAGAGAGAGAGAGAGAGAGAGAGAGAGAGAGAGAGAGAGAGAGAGAGATATGAGCACTTGGACGGGAATGAAAGCATCATCTAGACTATCAAATGAAACAGTCCTGCTTTTAGGAATCATCTCAGCCATTCAAATGAAAATGTATCTCTGATACATTTTATATATTTTCAAAAACCGTTCTGTCTTATTAAATAGATATATGATATTAAAGTAGAGATGATATTTCTAAGGGAGAAATTTTAGTTGGGTATCCTAATTGGAGGGTGTGGTTAGGTCTTTGTGGGCCCACTACAGAACCCTCATCGATAATTCGAACCGTTCAATAAATAAGATTTGTTGAGTACTTCATCTTATAAAAAACAATATTGACCGGATATCAATAGTCACTTAATTAAATCACATTTATATAAATCATTTATTTTAAAAATCATACTTTCCATGGACACAAATGTGATATGATTAAGTAGTTATCAATATCCTATCAAGTGATTTTTTGTACAGATGAAATTCTCGACGAGACTTACACATTGAACGGTTCAGATTATCGATATTGATTCTGTGATGGGCCCACAGAGTCTTAACAACATCCTCCAGTCCGATTTAAACTAGAGAGAAGCTTAGGCCTATTTCCAAAGTCTACAAAAGTAGGGTAGTAGTATGATGTGACATCTCTTTTGTATTTAAATGGAAAAATTTTATTTTATAGAAATTAGTGATTAATTAATTTCTCTTGTCTACCAATTTCTTCACACATTTTGAAGATATTCAAAAAAATAATTTTAAGAAAGATTTTCTCTCTATTTATTATTATTTCACCTAACTTTTCTTATTTTAATAATCCAAATCACCCGACATAAACAGTTTAAAATGTAATGAAAATTATTCAGCCACCAAAATTATGATAAAATGTAATTGAATCACAATTTATTATGATAAAATGTTATTAAAATTATTCAGTCCAATCATGCATCAAGTTATTAAAATTATGATAAAATGTAATTGAATCACAATTTTAAATGTTTTAATTAGACCATCTCCAACGGTGAACCAAATTCACCATCAAATTTGAATTTGGTGAAAAATTATTACTTTTATGGCTCTAACGGTTTCACCAAATGGATATCAAATTGAGAATTCACCAAAAGTTTCACCAAAATAAGAAGCGGAGCAGATTTCACCAAAACACTATGCGTTTATGTTGGAGGTAGGTCTCATCGGACAACCGGCCGGATGTCCTCCCGGATGACCACCTTAAGCAAAAATTTGTGAAAATTTTACATTTTCTCAGTTTTTTAATTTTTGCATTGGCCGGTCAACCGATAGTTTGATGAAAAGCTAAATTTCTTTGTTGGAGCATGTGATATCAAATAGAGGAAATTGTTTTTTTTTTTTAATCAGATTTGATAAAAAATCTGATGAACTATCGGAGATGCTCTTACAGTCACCAAAAAAGGTGCCCAGTACATATTCAACCAATAACCTTTTGGGTTGATTTAAAAAATAAAATTAGAGTTTGACAATCTAACAAAATAAATCATGAATTTTTAATTTAATAATTTAAATTAAATTTTTTTAATTTATTTTCAATCTAAATCATTTATCTATTTTCATTAACTTAAACCGACGAAATACTCAATGCAGATGTACATAAAATGTCTAAAATACTCTTTTTCATTGAATTTAATGACTAAAATATCATTTTTTTTAATCAAATTTACTTACTAAAAAATAGACAAATGATTTAAATTGAAAATAAATTAAAAAATTAGAGTTCAAATTAACAAAATTAAAAATTCATAGTTTAAAAGAAATTGTGAGAATAAAAAAAACTCCTTCACTTATTTGAATGATTAAATATATAACAAATTATGAGAGATGGTGAGAAAAAATTTTCACCGAACCTATATTTTGTTTCTCACCAAAAGTTGTGAGATTTTGTGAGAAAAGAGTTGGGTTTAATGAAAGTTTTTTAAAATGCCAAAATTACCTTTATAAAAAAAATATAACTTATTAATATAAAAAGTTATTTTGGTAACCCCATAATTTTTTTTTTTTTTATTTACTATATCCAAACAAGATAGGTAAGAAATCATATTCTCTTTTCTTTTATACATTCAGGTATAATGGTGGGAAATTATAATCAATTTTTTTCTCATCTAAGTGAGAAATCACAATCATTTATTTTCTCACCCCATCTTACAATTCAAATGAAGTGTTAGCGGTTTTTTTTTTTCTTTTAATTTAAAAAAATAATAATAATAATTTATTTTGTACGAAGCTGCGATCCACGTCACCCTTAAGCGTACGCTACAAGAAAAAGGTCCAAGGACCCAATTGGAAAACCGGACCGTGAGATTTGAGCTGGACTACATAGCTCCAAGCCCAATCCAAATAGACCTACCCTGAGGGGAATTCTATAGTATATTTTGTTTAATTATTTAGAATTTTATGTTATTTGCAGTATATTTTATAATTTTTCTTAAATTACTCTTCAAAGTACACCCAAATAAGAAACAAAATCACCATGTTCGGACTTACAATCTGAACACAATTGTTTGGTTTGGATTTTTAGATCCGAATATGTTAACTTTGTTTGGTAGTATACTGTCGAATAAAATAAATTTGTTCGGATCTAAAACTCCAAACAATAATGACGTTAAACAGGATTACTATTTATTTTTCTGTTAAAAAAAGCACAAAAAAATAAATAAATTGTATCTTGATATTTATGTAAATACTTACCTCATTTTTGATGAATTGTTTCAAAAAACAGTTTTGTTATTATTCTCATCCATTGTTTGATTTTGTTCAAATTGTAAGGATAAGAAACAATAATATTGATGATAATGATAAGTTTTAGTGGGATGGTTTGGAATTTTGTAATGAGGAAGAAGAAGAAGAGAAAACAATTGAAATTTAAGGAAGAAAATAAAAAATACAGATATTGTTGGAAATGGTAGAAAAATTCTGCCCCGAGCGTCGATTTACTCGGGTCAAAGTGGTAACGCGTTCTATGCCGCGTTGTGATTCATGTGGTATATTTGGTTGCTCAAAAACATTACTGAGTGAAAGGTAAATTGAAGCCAAAGTGTGCTCCATGGAAATGGAGTTTTTGTGGAAATTCCTTAAGGTTGTAAAATGACTTATCCCACATTGATTTGGTGGGAGGTTTTGAAAGGGTTTATAAGGCTTGGGTTTGGTACTTGGGGTGTGCCCCAAGGGGTACCCAAGTGTTTTAGAGGGAGAGGTTATGGGCAAAATAGGCTAGACCGCTGGGCTGGGCCTGGGCGCGGGTGCGTGGTGTGTGGTTGGGTTGGACTTGTTCGGCCCAATACTAATCTTTTTGGGCCAAAAACATTTTTGCTATCTGTTTGAATTATTAACAGATTCAAATCTGTTATCATACCTGTTCAATTTAAAACCAAGAGCCACCTTTACATCTATAAATAGGACCACCCTCATTTGATGTTATTCATTCAGAAATTTCGTATTTCACCTCTGCTTATTCTATTCTTCATTTTGTTGCATTTTATTTCTGAAAGAAAGAGTGTAAACACTTAGTGTGTTCGTAAGGCAAACAATTTGTAGTGCTGCTATTATTTGTGGTAGATCATTTCATCCTAGGAGATAGACGTCTAAATTCTGAAAGCACCGTGGAGAGGACGAATCTGTCTTAAGGACACAGTGTTAAACACTGGACTTGATCAGAAAAGTTATTCAAATAAATTAACCAAGTAAGTTATTTAATTTATTTTCTGTGTTGTTTTTATTTATTAAAATCAGATTTAAATTTTGTTTTTGTAACAAAATAAAATCTGTTTTTATTTTTTTTTTTATTTATTTCGAGTTTGATTTTTGTAATCAAACAAATTCTCTCATTTTCTTTATTTCTTTATATTCTTGTTGTTGTTTTGTACACAACAGAATTTAATCTATTTAAATACAGTGAAGATTATCCAACAATCTTAAGACAGATTCCTTTTTGGTATCTTCATTGTATTTAATTTTCTGTGTTTTCAAACTAATATTCTGGTTGGAAAAATAAATAGTGATTTATGCTATTTGACAGATAGTAGTAATATACTGTCTCTTTTCTTTGACAACTACTAGTAATATACTGGTGTCATTAACAATTGCAGAATATTATTTGGTGTTACAGAAAATTATTTTGGTATTTTATTTTTCTAGTTTTAGTAACAAGGAAAATAAAATTATATTATTTTCTAGTTTTAGTAACAAAGAAAATAAAATTATTTTGTGTTTTAATTTATTTTCTGATTTTGGTAATTAGAAAATTATTTTGTGTTTGTTCTGATTTTTGTAATCAGATAGTTTTGTGGTATTTTATTTTTTAGTTTCAGTAACAAGGAAAATAAAATTACAGTATTTTCTAGTTTTAGTAACAAGAAAAATAAAATGATTTTTGTGTTATAATTTATTTTCTGGTTTTAGTAACTAGAAAATTAATTTGTGGTTTGGTTTTCTGATTTTTGTAATCAGATATTATTTCAGTATTTTCTTTTACTAGTTTTAGTAACAAGGAAAATAAAATTATTTTGTGTTGTAATTTATTTTCTGGTTTTAGTAACTAGAAAATTAATTTTGTTAATCAATCATGTAACTTTGTGTATCGGTTACAATCTGTAAATTTTGTACGTGACTTACGATTTCATTTGTAAGATCACTTAATTTTGAACCCTTTGTGAAAAGGTGTTAATTCTTTTGACTTTATCATAGTTCATTATGAGTATACATGGTAGAATTTGTTTCTAGAATAAAATATTAGTTTTACAAACTAATTTCAATTTTTTTTACGAAGAAACCTTTATGGCAAGATTATTTTCTTTATTGGTTTTCTGAATCATTCTTTATTTTCTGTGTGTGGATCCGTAGTCGTGAATAGTTTCTTCATATGAGTCGGAATAATATATATATATATATTCACAAGAACATTTTAATGCATATTTAATTTGTTTATTTATATACAAATCAAACTTATTAAATGAAGGTATGTTTTGTCATTTTGAAGTTTAAAGTTTAAATGCGTTGGATTTTATTTATGAGTTGAGAATCCTTTTATTTCATGATGCAAGTGATGGGATCGTGCATGATTAATTTATTTTGTTAATTCATTATTTTTTGATGCGTTTGATATGCATGTATGATATCAACTCAAGTTATTTCTTAACAATAATTTCAAGTGATTTGGAATGATAAATTGTTATGTCAACTTTGGACATAAGCAGGTTAATTTGAATATTTCTAATCAATTTTGAATGGGTGTTTAAACACCAGAGAAATTTAAACATGAAGATGTACGTAATTATATCGGTCCGTTTAATTGGGAAGTAATTTAAGAAATCTTTTATGTTGATTATTGAATTATGTGACATGAGATGTCATTAATAATTATTTTACTTGCGTAGTAGAATTTGTTAAACCATGAACCATTTTATTAATATGGGGGTGTATCTCTTGCATTAGTTGAGATAATTTAATTTTCTTCTGTCACAAATATTTTTTATGACAGTGACATTTATTTGTTATTGAGTTGCAAGAATGTATACAATCAAATGGGTTTTTGAATTGTTTGATTCTTAGGCAAAATTTTTTTATGAGGATATGATTTTGTCAAAACATTAATTCTGACTTGAGTAGTCATAATTATTTTGAATTTGTTTTAAAATTCATTGATTTATATTTGAAGTGATAGGGGTGGTGAATATGATGTACCATTAAATGAATTTTGTGCACAACATGGCATTATTCACCAAACTACAGCCCCTTATTCTCCACAGCAAAATGGAATTACTGAAAGGAAGAATAGAACCCTCAAAGAAATGATGAATGCCATGTTACTAAGTTCAGGCTTACCACAGAACTTGTAGGGAGAAGCAATATTGTCTGCTAATTATGTTCTTAATAGAATACCCCACAAGAAAACTCAAAAGCATTCCTTATGAATTGTGGAAAGGTCGACCGCCTTCCTACAAATACTTAAAAGTGTGGGGGTGTTTGGCAAAAGTTGAAGTTCCTGTTCCTAAAAAGACTAAGATTGGACCAAAAACAGTAGACTGTGTGTTTATTGGTTATGCTCAGAATAGTAGTGCATATCGGTTTCTGACTTATAAATCAGAAATACCTGATATAAATGTGAACACTATTATAGAGTCAAGGAATGCTGTGTTTTTTGAACATGTCTTTCCTTACAAGAAATGACAGGAATTAAGTTCACAGAAAAGAACTTATGATTGTATACAAAGTCAAGAGACTAATAACAATCAAACACAAGAGACTAGTAATAGTCTCGACCAACAGGATTTAACTAATGATGAACCAAGACGAAGTAAGAGAGCGAGAACATCAAAATCCTTTGGTCCAGATTTTCTGACATACTTGTTAGAAAATGAACCTCAAAGCTTTAAGACAGCAATGACAGGTCCTGAAGCACCTTTGTGGAAAGAGGCTGTTAATAATGAAATTGAATCCATTATGCAAAATCATACTTGGGAATTGGTGGATCTTCCACCAGGTTTTAAACCTCTTGGATATAAATGGATATTCAAGAGAAAAATGAAAGCAGATGGTTCAATTGACAAGTATAAAGCAAGACTTGTTGTTAAAGGTCACAGACAAAAGAAAGGTCTGGACTATTTTGACACATATTCCCCTGTGACAAGAATAACATCCATTCGCATCCTTATTTCTATAGCAGCGTTGTTTAAATTAGAAATACATCAAATGGATGTTAAGACAGCTTTCTTAAACGGTGATCTAAATGAAGAGATCTATATGGAACAACCCGAAGGGTTTGTAGTATCAGGGCAAGAAAAGAAAGTTTGTCGACTTGTAAAATCCCTTTATGGATTAAAACAAGCACCTAAGCAATGGCATAAAAAATTTGATCATGCAATGCTTACTAATGGGTTTAAGATAAACGAATGTGACAAATGCATCTATGTTAAAAACACTGATCAAGGATATGTCATAGTTTGTCTTTATGTGGATGACATGCTTATCATTGGAAGCAGTCAAAACATGATCTAATCAACTAAGCAAATGCTTAACAAAAGATTTGATATGAAAGATATGGGGGTCGTAGATGTTATATTAGGAATGAAAATTACTAAAACATCTGACGGATATGCATTATCTCAATCTCATTATATTGAGAAAATTCTTGATAAATTTATCAATGATGATTTGAATTTAGCTAGAACACCTGTAGACATCAGTCTTTATTTATCGAAAAATAAAGGTGATGTAGTGTTTCAGTTAAAATACTCCCAAATCATTGGAAGCCTAATGTACCTAATGAATTGTACTCGTCCTGATATAGCTTATGCTATCAGTAAATTGAGTAGGTACGCTGGTAACCCTGGAGAAGACCATTGGAAAGCGATCATTCGGGTTCTTAGATATCTAAGATTTACTCGTGATCATGGTTTGAACTTTACTCAATATCTAGCAGTACTCGAAGGTTATTATGATGCTAATTGGATATCAGATACTAAAGATTCAAAATCCACTAGTGGATATGTCTTTACTCTAGGAACCGCTGCTGTTTCTTGGAAGTCCTCGAAACAAACTTGCATCGCACGATCCACAATGGAATCGGAGTTCATTGCTTTAGACAAAGCAGGTGAAGTAGCAGAATGGCTTCGTCACTTCTTAGAAGACATTCCAATGTGGCCAAAACCTGTGCCAGCTATTTGCATTCATTGTGATAGTCAATCTGCAATAGGCAGGGCACAGAATCACATGTATAACGGTAAGTCACGACATATTCGTCGTCGACATAATATCGTAAGGCAATTGTTGTCAAACGGAATAATCTCAATAGATTATATAAAATCTAAAGAGAATATTGCGGATCTGTTAACAAAAGGTTTGACAAAAGAGCTAATGTATAGTTCATCAAAGGGGATGGGATTAAAGCCTATTACATAAGAGTCGTCATAATGGTAACCCTACTTATATGACTGGAGATCCCAAGAACTAAGCTCAAAGGGACAACTAAGTTATGTATGGCTCGCCAGAAATTACCAAGGGATTAAAATTCCTACCCATTCCTATGGTGAGAGTGATATCTGCAACATATGTTGTCTGCAGGGGTATAAGGATAAGATTTGCTTTTAATGATTACTTATATCTTGATTAAGGCATAAAATCAAGACGAGTATAAGGAGATACTCACAATAAGAATCACCTATATGAGTGTTGAACTGGGGCCGGTTCTATGAGAATGAAAATGCTAAATTCTCTAGAAACACTTATGAAAACCAGGCACGTTCAAGGCCAAAATGAACACAACAGTGAGAACCACGATGTGTTAGAAGATATTTTGTGTGAAATCTATTGTCTTGGCTTACACAAACGGCTGAACAATTCAAGGCATCGCGTCCATTGGTTAGCCAGTAAGTCCGATAGGTTATCACTAGGGAAGGTTCAAGGCCGAAAACTACCTATCCTGATGCAAGATATTTTCGACTTATACTCTTTCGTTAAAATCTGCATATTGTTGCATTTCCGTTGTCATCAAATTCCATTCATGTGGGGGATTATTGGAAATGGTAGAAAAATTCTGGGTAAAACCAGAATTTTTTCTCAAGTTTGGTCTATTTTTTTAGGTGGGCCCCGAGCGTCGATTTACTCGGGTCAAAGTGGTAAGGCGTTCTATGCCGCGTTGTGATTCACGTGGTATATTTGGTTGCTCAAAACCATTACCGAGTGAAAGGGAAATTGAAGCCAAAGTGTGCTCCATGGAAATGGAGTTTTGGTGGAAATTCCTTAAGGTTGTAAAATGACTTGTCCCACATTGATTTGGTGGGAGGTTTTGAAAGGGTGTATAAGGCTTGGGTTTGGTACTTGGGGTGTGCCCCAAGGGGTACCCAAGTGTTTTAGAGGGAGAGGTTATGGGCAAAATGGGCTAGACCCATTGGACCCAAAAATCACCACATGCGCGCGCGCGCCGCCGCCGCCGCCCGTCCGGTCGGGCGGGCTGCGCTGGGCCTGGGCGCGGGTGCGTGGTGTGTGGTTGGGTTGGGCTTGTTCGGCCCAATACTAATCTTTTTGGGCAAAAAACATTTGAATTTTATTTTATTTTTGGTAAAATAAAATCCAGAATTCAAATTAAACTGATTTGGATTTTCTATACATCCAAACAGGGCCCTTCCCATTTTCAAACAGAAATAAACTAGTTTGGAATTAATGCACACCCAAACAGGGCCCTTCTCGTTTTTTGCTATCTGTTTGAATTATTAACAGATTCAAATCTGTTTGAATTCAAAACCAACAGGTATCATACCTGTTCAATTTAAAACCAAGAGCCACATTTACATCTATAAATAGGACCACCCTCATTTGATGTTATTCATTCAGAAATTTCATATTTCACCTCTGCTTATTCTATTCTTCATTTTGTTGCATTTTATTTTTGAAAGAAAGAGTGTAAATACTTAATGTGTTCGTAAGGCAAACAATTTATAGTGCTGCTATTGTTTGTGGTAGATCATTTCATCCTGGGAGATAGACGTCCAAATTCTGAAAGCACCGTGGAGAGGACGAATCTGTCTTAAAGACACAGTGTTAAACACTGGACTTGATCAGAAAAGTTATTCAAATAAATTAACCAAGTAAGTTATTTAATTTATTTTCAGTGTTGTTTTTATTTATTAAAATCAGATTTAAATTTTGTTTTTGTAACAAAATAAAATCTGTTTTTATTTATTTATTTTTTATTTCGAGTTTGATTTTTGTAATCAAACAAATTCTCTCATTTTCTTTATTTCTTTATATTCTTGTTGTTGTTTTGTACACAACAGAATTTAATCTATTTAAATACAGTGAAGATTGTCCAACAGATATGTGATTAGGATAAATCATTAGAAGAGAAAAAAAAAAAGCATTTTATTTTAAAATTTAATATGTATTATCTTTATTAATAAATTTAAATTAAGATATAATAGAAATTAAAATTTTAAAATTTTAGTTAGAAGTAATTAATAATTTTTTAAGTATAAATAGAAATCCCTAACCCTGATGGAATAATATGGCCCAGTCCATCTAAAATTTGGAACCCCACCTACCTTCCAGCCCAGTTAGAGGCATTTATTTATTTTTATTTTTTTCCTGTGAAGTGAATGAAGAGAAATAGCATATGGAAAGTTACATTCGATAAGACTCCAACCCATACTGTACTCAACCACCAGCACTTGGCCTTTAGAGGCCAAGTTTAGAGCCACCTTATTCTAATTTAATTTTTTTTTTAACAAGGTTTAAATTTAAAATTTTGGGTTAAAAAAAATATCAAAAACTCACAATAAAAAGCCCTTAAGAAGTCTTTAAATAAGGTTAATCTTATCTCAATCTTGGGTTCCTTAAATTTTTTTTGTGTCAAAAACACATAGGTTACATTGCAAAGAATATATTTTTCACTTTTTAACTTGTTATATTGCAAAAAAATAAAAAAATAAAAATAAAAATTATTATACCACTCTAATAATTCTTATATTATTTTGACACAATCAATTCTCAAATTAAATTTTGATTATTAATTTTTTTTATATTTTAAATCTAGCTATCATGATTATTTTTTATTGAGGTGGCAAAAATACTTATGCCAGTATGACAACTTGATTTGTTGACTACAAAAAAATTAAAAACGTATAAATATTATTAAAAAAATAAATCATACTTTTTATTCATTCATATTTTTTACAATTTAAAAAAAAAATCATTGTCAAATATATTAATGATTTTACTAAAAAATTTAAAAATTTACTTTAAAAAAAATTAATTACTTAAAAGTCTTATTTACAAATATTATGGCAACTTAGGTCCTATCTAAGATTTTGTTGAACTAATAAGTCTTATTTAGTAAAATTGATAATGTTATCAGTTTTTCATAATTTTTAAAACTAAAAACATTATCAATTTTGTATAATAATATTTCAGATAATTATTTCATTAACTGATGGAAAAAAAAAAGAGCATGAGATTAAACATTTTTGCCCTTCTACTTATTGGTTTGATTCAACTATCCAATAAAATTGAAAACATTATCAATTTTTTTCATTTTTAAAACTGAAAACATTATCAGATTTTTCATTTTTTCATTTTTTTCCCCCAGTTTTGCATCAATGTTTCATCATCATGCTCCTTTATAGATACAAAATTTCCAATTTTGCACAAAAAACTAATTTTGTATTTTCAATTTTTCAAAAAAAACATTTTTTTTTTTGCACATAATTTTTTTAAAAAAAATTCAATTTGAAAGTTGATATTTTAAAGTTTTGAAAATCAAATAAATGTCAAATTATCATTTTTTTTTATTGATAATCATAAATAATGAACAATCATTGTTTGAAGGGCAATTATGACTATTAAAAATTTAATGGGATTTGAAGGTTCAAAAAGTTTTAGTTAAGATTTTATGAAATATAAGTACATAAATTAAGACTCATATATAAATATCCCTAAAAAAATGTCAAATATCACATGAGGCCTTAGAGCATCTCCAACGGTGTATCATTTATTTCACCAAATTTGAGTAAAAATTTAAGGAAAAACTCCATCAGATATCCAACACTCCAACGGAGCATTTTGGCTATCATCAACACACCGGTCGACCGAGAGGACGATCGAGCGAAAGTCTGGCCGGCCGACCGGCAAGAATAATCCATCGATTCTGAGAGTATGCTTTGCTATGGGAAGTTTTCAACAAAATAGATGGCTGGGGGACATCCAAATCGACGTCGGGCTAATTGCCTGATTCTGCAAAATCAACGATACCAAACAGTGAAATGCTGAAAACTCCCAAACATCCTCTATTTGGTGAAACATTTTAGAGGTTCTCGATTTGATGCCGATTTAATGAAGCCGTTAAAACTAAAAAAATTAATATATATTTTTCATTAAATTCAAATTTAATAATGAATTTAATACACAATTGAATATGGTCTTAATAACATATCGTTGTAAAGGCCCCAGTCCGTAGGGACATAAGAAAGGTCCCAATCCGTAGGGACATAAGAAAGGTCCACCTCATGAGGCCTGATTATAGACGACACCCCATCAATTGCAAGAAAGAGTCCACAAAAATTTCCCTCCCCATCCTTCAATAATGATTTGTTTTCGTCACAGCTAAATTTGTACAAATTATCACATGGTTTCAAAAAAATCACATGTCTAATTATTATGTTTTGTGCTAGCATGTCATTCTAGAGCACATGGTAGTAGATTTAAGAAATCATAAATTTTGTATAAAATATATGTAAAAAAAATATAATCTTTTAAGTCTCTTACCATCTATCTTACGATTATATATTAAGAAAAATTATTTATGATTTATTAATTTAAAATCATATAAATATAATAGACTCGCAAAAAATAGAGTATTTTATCATGACAAAATAATTATTCCTTACTTTGTAGTACAACTAGTATATTTAATTCCAACCCCACCATTGTTGGAAACCATGGAATGAAGCAGGGCCATCCCTTCTGTAAATGGATCCAATATATGTGTGGCAAACCATCTTTGAAAATGTCGTACCAAAAACACAAAAAAATAAAAGTACACAAAATTTACATAAAGTTATATGATTATTTATGATAATTTTATTTGAAGTCAAAATATTTATTATTGCATTATAATTATAAGATTGTTACTGTCATATTCAATTATTTATATAACTTATATTTGTAAATTATTTTTCAACCATTCTTGGCTTACAAACTGATTGATAGTGACTTGTTTATTGTCATTATTTTAGCCAATTATTAATGAACTTGATGCATAAAATAACTCGAGAATTAACTGTTTATTTCTCAATTCTATGCTCCACTAATAGAAATCAAAACATTATTATATTAGTAATATGATGACATTTGCCAAACTTAATTGGGAAACAATCATTCCTATCTCCATTCAACTTTTAAAAAATGTGTTTTTTACCTGGTGAATGCGTTCATGCCCATACCTTTTTGACTATGACTTTCACTAATTAAGAAATGCATGAATTTCATGAGAGAGAGAGAGAGAGAGAGAGAGAGAGAGAGATAAATGTATAATAAAGTGATGTTATATATATAATAAATAAATAAATAAATAAAATAATATGACTCCTTTTCACTGTAAAACAAAGGAAGATATCATATATCATTGGAAATTTTCAACTCTGATGTGGCTTTCTATATGTCAAGATGAGTTTTATTTTTTTTTAAGTATATGGTTGCACATAATATTTATTAAATACACGTCAAAAGATAAAATATATATAATAAAGAAACATCCATTAAGATGACTATTAATTATAAAAATATTATCACCATATTATTTTGGTAAAAGAATTATCTTTTTTTCTGTAAAATAAGAATGTTTCATATATAATTTTGGCACTAAAAGAGGAAAAATGTAGGTATATGTAACATTTTATTAAACCCTAAAACTAAATTTCCATTCAATTAAGTCATCAAACTTCCCAAATTGATTTAATGTGGCCCTTTTGTTACATTTAGTTCACTTTTGACTATCAAATATATTTTATGGGACTCACCCAAAGATTTATCAAAACAAAATCATAGAATCAACACCATTTCTTTCTTGCTCCAGCACAAGCTTATGAATAGTTTTTAGCATTCAAGTTGATATTATATGATATATTTAATTGTCAAAAGTGAATGAAATGTAACAAAGTGCTAAATTGAACCAATTTAAAAGTTTGAGGACTTATTTAAATGAAAATTTAGTTAAAAATATGTAAAGTTTAGAGACTTTTGGTGTAATTTACTTTAATATTAATTAGAGGAATGTTAGAGAACCACATTTTACAACTCACAATGCATCCACAATGACATAATAAAGGAGTTTAGGTTTTACATGTTTGATGTGACATTTTTCAAGTTGTAAGTTTATAATTGGAAGTCGAATTTAAAAACATCTATTCCTCAACTTCTAGATAATCAATTTTATTTTCAACTTATTTAAGTTATTTTTGCCTTATAAACTATAAGCACAACTTACATCCAACAGTCTCACAAAAAATAATAATAATAATAATAATAATAATAATAATAATAATAATAAAACAAAACTATAAGCTGCACCAAATAATACCATAATTGAATTTGTAACAAATTAAAAATTAACACATAACTTGTCATATATGGATAAAATTAAAAGAGATTTTTTTTTGTAGTCTTGCTATTTTTTCTATTAATAATTCAACTTGAAGCAATCTACAACAGAGACATGGCCAAGGAAGATTTTTCTCAACTACTAGTTTTCCACTGAAGGATTTCCAATATGAGTAAAAGCTAGGTCTAAGCATATACCAAAGTCCAAACACTATATGGCTCAGAGTTGGCCACGTTATCTGTGCCAATTGGTATGTGATCAGTGACCATGATCTTTCTTAGGTGACAGTTGCCAACTACCTGAATCTAATGGACCCACCCACACCAATCTTACTCACTCACTCCATGTCCTGATATACCTTTCTTTCTAGCCAGAAACGGGAGATTTCAGAGAGAGAAAGCGCGCGCAAACTTACAGTTGAGAAAAAACTTGAATCATGTGAGTAGAGTAAATTGACCAGGACATAGTTTGCTAAGCAAATTTCACGATGTAAACTTCGGAGGATTTTTCAATGGTTACAAAAGACAAAGCTTGAATCATGTGAGTAGAGTAAATTGAAGACGACATAGTTTGCTCTGCAAATTTCATCATGCAAACTTTGGAGGATTTTTCAATGGTTACAAAAAAGCGGTTTGGAAGTACCATATCACCACCGCGGGTGATGGCGGGGTGGAAAGGTACCTGACTTGTACACAAGTGAGTAGGGCTTGACTTCTGAGGGGCGTGACTAACAACCTGTCTTTCAAACGGTGAAGCTAACTGTACTCTGATCGCAACTCTGCCTCTTGTGCTGGAGGTTGGTGCATTCCCTCTCTTACCCCGATGGTGGATCCCTTCTTTTGAATTGGAAAAAGTCTAGTTTACACACCAACGCCTAAAGGTTGCAATGATACCACCAATGAGTATCTTCTTTTTTCGTTCAAAAAAAATTATCATATCAAAAAACTGTCTCCAACTGTTACATCTGGATAATAGAAAAGAGAAATATCTAGCTATTAATTTGTAATGAGTAAAACCGAATCCAAAAATGAATTTTTTTTCCTAAAAACAAAAGTGGTTTCCATGATCTTACTTAATATTAAAATTGACTCATAATTATCACAAAATATGATGATATAAACACTAAAGTGGTTTTCATGATCTTACTTAAAACTGCTATTTTTTGGGGTATGGGGTGTTTTTTGTACCAAAACCTTTCTTCTTTTTTAATACAGTGGAGGCCAATGGTACTACATCTCCTAATATATATCATCTCTATTTTGACCTGTAATGATGTGAAAGAAAGAGATAATAGAGAAAGATAGAGAGAGGAAGGATGAAGACTGAAGAGTGGGATCTATTTTACATCATTAGGGGTGGATTGGGGTGCTCGAGCTCCCAAGCATTTTTCCATTGGAGGCAACTTAGGGAGGAAAACTGTCTGACAAAACTTCCTAGTGCTGTGAAGAGGTTTTGTCATCTGGACTAACGCCAATTGATTCAGATTTCTCTCCTTGAAGTTGTAGGTCATGTTTTAATTTTATATATCATTCATCACAGAAATGCATAATTCCTTGCGATCCTGTAAAAAAATTTAATCACCTAGAAAATTTTAAAGCAACTCATGAACTTCACGTGAACTAAAAACAGCTCTACTATAAGAATTGTAGATAAGACCTAGAAGAAGCAGGCAGCAGCAACCATAAACATCAAACGTTTTAAGCTACAATTGTGCCTCACTCTCAAAAAGTCCAGTCTTCAACCAAGGCTATTATTCTAGAACACTACTTTTTTTTTAACCATATCTACCAAAAACACAGCACTTTTTTACCAAACCCATGTCCTATCTCATGAGCATAACGGATTACTCACCAAGATGAATTAACACACAGCTAAAAAGTTAGAAGTTGAACCAAAAACCTAAAAAATTAAACAAACTGAAGATGTATGTTAAAGCAAACTACAACAAAAGCATTGCAAAGCATCAATTAAAATCACTTTTGTAGCTCCGTTGTACTGAATCACGAAGAGTTTAATCAGACAAAAACATCTTGTACTCACAAACATAGGCCATATAGCTGAACCTCATAAATGCCTCATTACCCATTGATCGTGATCCTCATTTCCATTAATCTCTGTTACTATTTACTGAACTAGGCATACTTCTTACTATTTACCACTGCTATTTCAATGTGTCCTATATGCATGCTTCAAATTTAACAAAACTACCCATGTTTTTGAAACTGCAATACAAGAGGTAAGATTTTTCTCAACTTGAATAATGTAACAAGTCCACAAAAAGTCATTACTAGAAAGTTTGATAAAGAAAACGACAAAATAAGCTTCTTGTCTTAGGCTTAAATAGACTCTACCCAGATTCTCCTTCAATCATAACTGAGATTCCAATTTTTTACTTCACTGTTGGCCAGATAAACTAACAATTGGAGAAAAGCGGATTAGATCCTTATCATATTGTTCTGACTTTGCCATAATAGTTAACTAATAAGATCAACAGTTGGAATTTTCAAAGCAGAACCAGTGACATATGGAGGAGGGATAAAATCCCTAACCTGTCAGTCAGCAACCTCTAATGGAAACCCTCCACCATATAAACGGAGAAAGACCATTATTACTAAAATACAACCAAATTAAATTTTTTGACTGCAAAATAGAAAGAAAAAAAAAAAGAAGAAGAAGAAGACAACAGAAGCATATTCTATTTTTTTTTTTTTTTTTTCGTTTAATTGAAAGTGGTGAAAAGGGTAATCAACACTCATTTATGATGTAAAATTGAGGGAAATCAAATACAACATCTTCCTTCCCCCTTTTTGCCGGTTGGAGTCAATTGCACATCTCATTGTAGATCAAGAACATAAGAAATACAGACCAAACGAAAAAATTAAAACAGCAATGACATTTAGGGAGGGAAATTTACAATTTGAGAAGCAAGGATTAGAATCATATCTGGAAAACCATCTGCCTTCCCAAGTTTAGAGGATAAGTTCCACCGATATCTCAGCTTTCTTCCACTCCACTGAACCTCAATTTTCCTGTACAATGTCCAAAAAACAAAAAAACAAAAAAAATGTAAGGAAGTTCACATTAGCTCCCATTACAACCATATTGACTCTGTATGTTGCTCATAACCTATGGTTTCTATTCTTTTTTAACTTCATTATTTATTTTGAGTGTGTGAGCCTGAAAAGGATTCCTAACCACATTAAAGCAAAAACCCACTTCCATGGATATACCCTACTAATAGCAGTGTTGACAACTTTGCAAAATCAGTAGACAAGATCATGAAAAGACAGATTAGTCATGATGGACAGAAAACCTTACCCAACAGAAATATTTATGTTCTGTAATTTGTGCAAATTGCAGTGAATCAGGCGTTCGTATAGTCCATGCCACTGCGCTTCCGTTTGTTCGACTTTGAAAAGAAGCATATCTGTATCCAACTTGTTTTCTGCTTAACTGCTTGTGGTTTGACATCCCTCTTTGCAAACAGTTCAGCCATATACTGAACAACAGCCTGAGGAGCAGCGAAAATTGGTTGAACTAAAAACAAAAACTTCAAAAATCAATAATTTCACAGGAAGTACAGGAAAGATTAATTACCTGTGCTCCCATCTGAGCTATATTTCTTGGCGGCACTTCCATGGGATTCCCTTCCATGTTTAAAACACGTAGTCGTGATAACATCCTGAAAGAGTCCGGAAGAATTCTTATCTGGTTATTACTAATATCCAGCTCTTCAAGTAATTCAAGGTTCCCAATTGACCTCGGTAGGGATTGTAGATCAGCAAAATTGTTGCTAATGTTCATCTTGACAAGTGTTGTAGCGAAACATAAGCTCTCAGGCACCGACTCAAGCTCGTTGAAACTTACATTAAGCTCTCTCAAATTTGATAGGGATGACATGGTGGTAGGCAATTGTCTGATGTTATTGTAACGAACAGACAGAATCTCCAGGGATGCGATTCGTCCTACAGCTTCTGGAAGGGCCTTAAGCCGATTATAGTCTGCATGAAGCTCCTTGAGTGATGAACACTGACTAATAGTATGCGGAATTTCTTCGATATTGTTAGTCTCTACATTCAATTTCTTTAGACTAACAAGTGATCCGATTAACTCAGGAAGCACAGGGAGATGATTTGAGCTCAAATCTAGCTCCTCAAGACGGACTAATCTACCAAAAGTTTCAGGCAGAGATGTTAGCTGATTCCCACTCACATCAAGACAAACCAGGCTAAGGAGATCTCCAATGGAATCTGGAAGTTCACTAATTCTGTTTGAATGCAAATCCAATTTCGTCAGCGACAAGAGGCCACTGATTTTGTCGGGCAAGGCCAGAATACGATTTTCAGACAAATCTAAGGTGATTAAACTCGATAACTTCCCTATAGAATCAGGAAGCCACTCAATTTGGTCCATCAGTTTGTTCTGAAGATTGAGATCCCTAGTACCCTTCTTCGAACACACTTCAATCAAACTAGCAAGCTTTATTAGACTCAATTTTTCACCATCTTGACCTACAAAAAACAAACCAATTTCCATGTAAATACGAAGATTATACAAACCCATCAGGTCTATCTTAATTCAATCCAAAACAATTCATGCAACTAAATCCTTCAAAATTCAACCATATCTTCTGAGTTCTGATACCTATCCATTGAATTTCAAGTAGCAAACATAGAATGACATAAATGCACAACAACAAAAGCCAAAAAACCAGAAACTCAAAAGGGTATGGACAAAACCCATTGCAGAGAAGGACCCAAACTCACCAGAAGTGCTTGGAATTTTCAGTGATGAATCCAAAATCTGCGGAGTTAACGCATCCCCAGATCGAATGCTACCCGCAATTCCATCCGAATAGAACGAAGCTGTCCCCTTTTTCACATAACTATCATCCCGGGTAAATAGTTCTGAAGATTTAGCAGGCCCTTTGTCATAGTGTAAGCCCGAAGAGAACGTGGTAGCTGTAACAGGTGAATTCAAACTAGCAACAGAAAACGTATTTGAATTCGTGAAAGACAAAGTGCTCCAATTCGTGGAAGAAGTGGAAGCTATAGAGGGACTGGGGTGGTGGGAATTGGAGGCAGAACTCGAAGGAAGACATTTCGAGGCTCTGAGAATCAAATCGTCGAACAGTGAGTGGACGTTGTCGAGATCTAGCAATTTCAGAGCCTCTCTCTTCTGTTCTTTGCTTTGAAAATGAACCAAATTCTTTTGCATCTCTTGCAACACTCTGAATAGCTCTTCGGGCACTTCAAGGCTCTTCCTCTTCCTCGCAATGGCCTCGATTCTCGCTTGCTCTTCCTTGTCGACGTTTAGGATCAATGTCTTCGCAGCCTCCACCTCGTCGATTCCGGGTCTCGCCGGAAGAGATCTGTGAGTTCTCATGATCTCTTCCACCACCTCTTCAATTGATTTCGCAGACGATTCCATTTTCCTTCCAATCCCTGTTTTCCTGATTCCCAAACACTCAATGTAAATTGCAACAAACCCAGTCGAAAAAAATAAAAATAAAAATAAAAAAAGTAACAAACTGAGAATCGATGGTGAATCTAATTTTCTGTTTTCAAAAAGCAAATTGCAACCAAAACCCAGATGAGTAGAACACGAAAACAAACTGAATTCCCTTTTTCGACGAGCTTTCTAGAACCATCAAACTAACAAAAAAGGGCATTAAAAACGACTTCAATTAACAAAAACAAGCCAATAACACGAAACCCAGTTTTTTTTTCTTTTCTTTTTTTTTTTTTCTTCTTTCTAAGAAACGCACAATCTAACAAAAAGAAAATATAAAAAACACTTTCAGAAAACGAAAGGCAACATGGATGGACCTTCTGTGTGGTGGATCAGCAGGAAGGAAAATTTGAAAGCAAAATGAATCTGGGTAAACTTGTTATTGCTTTAGGAGTGAGAGTAGATGAATCTGTGGGACGAAAACCAGCTACTGAGAGAGCTAAGTAGTGGTATGTTCGTCTCGCCTCCAAAATTCAGTCATTCCCATTTTACACAGTGAATATACAGTTAGAATGATGTGTATTATCTCTAAGTTTTAGTTTAATATTGACATATGTATTACCCATGTTATTATCTTATAAAGAAAGGCCGTTTGGATAATTTGATCCAGACCGTTAACACGATAATCTATTGTGTCTGATTAGTTATCGACGACATCTACCATGCCCTCCCTTTTCTTGTAGGTAAATGTAATACGTGTCAAATTTTTTACTAAGAGGTTGTTTGGGATGACTTAAATAAGTGTACTTTTTATCTTTTTACGAAAAGATGTGTAGAAAAGTAGAGAGGTGATGTGATGAAAAAAGATAAAAAGATGGATTGTTTTGATGTTGCCAAACTTGACCTAAATATATGATTAAATATTTTATAAACGTGTAAAATTATACTCATGTAAAATATTTGATCATTTGTTATTTGGATAAATCATAAACATACCATTAAAATTTATTTAAAATATAAATCATTTTCTGAAAGTGTTTGAAAAATTAATTATTTTATTAAGTTATTTTAATTTTTGATTATTTTAATAGATTAAAATAATTGCATTTAGAAAGAGAGTTGAATTTTTTTATAATTAAATATGATATTTGTGAGAAAAAAAAATAATTATAAATTTGATATGACATTTTATCTTATTAATTATTTTAATTTATCTTGTCTTTTAGAATTATTTTGGCATAAAAAGCCAAAAAAATCTTATTGTCAAAGTTATGGGAATTAGATTTTACTCTCTGATTTGGTTAATTACAAATTACCATTGTTATTTTTGGGACTCTCACTTTTTATGAAGTCAAATTTAAATTTGAGTAATTTTTTTTAATTCTCTTCAAACTTTTGTTTTTTTATTTATTTAAATTTTTAGAAAAGTTTAAAATACAATTTTATTAATATATAAATAATAATAAAAACATCAATTTGTGGAAATTTTACCAATCTCCTAACCGATGTGATTTGAAAAAACAAGTTATGCATCAAACTAAAGACCAAACACGTTGTTGTCATTGTTCCTGCCGTTCTCATTGCGAACTTCAATCACCGCCAAAAATCATAGTTGAAGATGAACACCCACAATAGTAAAGGAAGGGGATTAAAAGAAGAAAGAACCATTCTATGTGTTATAAAAATCTAAAAAATTATAATCAGGAAAAAAACTTTCAAACCCCTATTCTTAGACATAAAATCCAGGAAAGTGTTTTTCAAACTCATCGAAAAGTCGTTGGAGGGATTCCAGAAATCACTAAAAAGAAGCTCTCCAATGCCTCTCCCTTAAGTCTTCTTGTTTTTATTTAAATTCATGCAAAAATCAATGAAAATTACTTTGGACCCCAGTGGGGGTGACCCCCACCACCCCCACTGATTTTTGATTGGATGAAATTTTTTTTTTTTTTTTTGACCTTGCCTTCACAGCCTCCCACGTAGAGGTAGGGGTGCGGGGGATCCCAACAGGGCTCTAAATTTTTACTGCTCCTTTTTTGTTTAAATTTTGAAAAATTATATACAAGTTTATATTCTTTATATTCAAATCTAAATTGATCAATGTAATACATATTAAACAAAAAAAAAATTACTCAATTTTTTTACTTAAATTTGAGTAAAATTGCGAGTACAGAAGATAACCTAACAATAATATTACGAAGCTCTAAATATTTACTGAAAATTTTGTTCATAAATAAATAATGTGTGACGGTATTCAATTTAAGAGGGCCCTGTGCTTTATTTTTTGATATTTTTTTAACTTTTTTTTATTTTTGATTTAATTTTTTTTTCTTTTGTAATTCCCATATTGCCCTCATTTGTTAAGTAACTTAACAATGTTTGAACTTGCTTTTCTATGGCTGTTTTGGAAATTTGGCTAAAAATCAATTTTGCATGTTTAACGGATTTTTGGTCACATCAATTCTCTATTTTTTACATGTTTTTTTTAAAAAAAAAGTTTTAAAAAAATTTAAAAAATTAACTTTTAACTAACTATCCAAAACAAACCAAATGCTTGGCTTGTGCGACTTCCGCACCATTGTTGTGAAGATTTGTTATCAGCATGTCGTATTTGAATAGATTCTGTATGGTTTGATTTTTTAAACGAATTTTATGTTTTAAGTTGTATTTTGAAAGTTAAGTTCTTAAAAAGGATTTTAAAGAAAGAAAACAACCCCGGTACAGAGCCCGAATATAGGAGCTCGAATTTGGCTCAAAATTAGGGGGAAGAAGAAGAAGGAGAAAGAGAACTGGACTGGGGGGGCCAACAAAATAGGGCGGAGGCGGAGGCGGCGGGGGGCGGAGGCGGGGCTGCGATGCCGACGAGCAACAAGCTGCGATGATCGACCGACAAGCTACGACGCCGACGACGACGACACTGTTTCTCTCTCTCGTCTCTGCTCTTCTCCTATGTTCAACGAAGAAGAAAAAAGAAAGAAAGAAAAGGAAGAGAAAGAAAAGGAAAAAGAAAAAAAAAATTGAAACCCAAAACGACGTCGTTTTGGGTTTCGAGCCCCTAATTTTGGGTCCTCAAACATTATTCGAAAGAAAAGTTATTTGATTATGAATTTTAAAAAGAGTTTTTAAAAACTTTTGATTATAAGTTTTGAAGTTAATTTTTTTATTTAATTTATTATTTAGAATTTTTTTATTTTTTATTTTTGTAAAAAATATTTATTTATTTATTTATATTTTTCGAACAAAGTATTTTCTAATATTTTTTTCAAAAATAAAAAAAAATTATTTGAAAAAATATTTTATTCAAAAAAAAATAAAAAATAAAAAAATTAAAGAATAAAATAAAAAAATTTTGAATTTTTTTAATAAAAAAATAGATTTTTGAAAACTTGTTTGACTATAAGTTTTTTTAAAAAAATTTTAAAATTTTATTTGGTTATAAGTTTTGAAAAGAATTTTAAATTTTTTTTAATTAAAATTATGATTTCAAAACAAAACCAAACGCAACCTATATATTTTCTTTTATGTGTCTTTGTCCATCTCCTACATATACATTATTAATTTATGAGATTGTTCAAATAATAAAATATATATATATATATATGTGTGTGTGTGTGTGAGAGTGATTTTCTGGTCACACTGCCCGTTTAGTAATCAGTTAGAGAGCACCGGCAGAATAGATGGCTTCAATTAACCAGTAACAGAAAGAGAAGGCTCCGGCGGTGGTTCTTCCATCCGGGGGCACTCCGACGATCAAGTCAATATATCTCTCAAAGAAAAATTAAGTGCTAAACTCACAAGACAGAATACCAAAAGCATAAGATTGCGTACCTTAAACCCACGGGGTGCCTCTCTTTTATAGTTACCTCAATCCAAATCCCATTAGAAGCCTGACTTCTATGAATTCCTGTTCAGTACTTACTTTGGACTCCTCAAGAGATAAAAATAAACTCCCTAAGAGCTTTATCCTTATCTTGGCTAAGTCTCCTCTTCATTCTAGGACTCTTGTCCCTTATCCTTTATTCGATTATCTAGGATTCTGATATCTTCGGAGATAACCTCAGCGTATCCGAGATAACCTCGGCGTCATGACCCTGACACGTGACACCTCGGCTGACACATTGGTGTCTCCTTGCCACGTATTGGTACTCAGAAATATATCCCCACAACTGCCCCCTAGGTTCTATTACCTCGGCATTCTGAGGTGATGAAACCTATATCGGTACTTCCTCCTGTATATCGGCTCAAGAACTCCTCAGCCAAGATTATTTTATGGCCGACATGTTTTCTTCAGCAAACAAGAATTCCAGTGAATTTTTTCACGTGTGTGAGCTGTCACGTATCATTTGCTCAACCATTTTATTCATTCATCTCCACCTTACTGGACCGTGCTCGTGGCGCGCTTGCAAGCCGTCTCTCTCTCACGTGCGCCGTCTGACGCATACGTTCTTTTAGGCGTATTGATTACGTTTTTGCCGCCGTTTTAAATTTTTGACAAAAACCTTTCCCCTTTCTTCATTTTTCACTTTTGCATTCGATTTCTCTTTGTTTTTTCTCTCTCTAGCTCCTGGATACGCCATTGTTCCAGCCTTCAAGCTCTGCAACTGCTTTCCGTTCTCCTTTCTTGTGAAGCTTTCGTCGTTCTCGTTGCATCCGTTATTGTCGTCTGACTTCGGCAATCTTCATACCGACTTCACTTTTTTCTGGTAAGCCACTGTTCCTTGTGTTTTCAATTCTGTTGATATTCTTTATTTCTTGTTGCCATTATTGTTTCAAATCTTGCGAATCACATATCTAAACATATTTATTCAAATGGTTTTGATCTTACCCATATCTTGAATACATACTGTTCACCACTTTCTTGCACTCTTGTTACTATTCTTGACCATTTATTTCTCGTATTCTTTATGCTCTTGATAGCCCATTCTGTTCTTGATTCTAAAGCACGTCTTTGCCTTTCTGTCTTCCAGATCCGTGCCTTCGACCGTTTGGGATTTGTTGTGTAGAACCCATAATTTAGGAAAAAACTGAAACTAGTACTTTACCTAAATTTTTGCCGAGGTCTTATTAACCCTCTCGTGACATTTTTTCTCTGAAATCCAACCCCTCTAATTCAGGCCGATATCATGGGTATGTGGAGACATAGGGTAGATACCCCGACAAAACTTGAGTATTTTAGGCAAGAATTTTCTATCCCTGCCGATGTCCATCTGAGGCTGGCTGGAGATAACGACTCCATCATGCCCACAGATGATTCGATGCCTTTTCCTATTGTAGCTTTCACTGAGTGCGGACTCCGGCTCCCACTCAACATCATTTTTCGTGAGATTCTCCACTATTATAAGTTGAACCCCATGCAACTGTCAATCAATTCCTACCGAGTGATCAATGGCATCATAGCCGTAGCTAAACAAGAAAATGCTAGGATCACCCTAGCCGATATCCAGTATTGCTATACCATGTGTGCCCTTAATTTGAAAGAAAAAGGCTACATTTATTACCTTAAGCCGAGGTCTACAGAATTCAAAATCGCAGCCGACCTCCCAAACTCCAACAAGGGGGCTGGAGATGACTATCTCATTACCTCGGGAAATTGGGAGTTTGCTCCAGACGAGGACATCCATCTCTACCCTCTTCCTCGATCAGTTTTAGAGGGCAAGGGTAAGAGCCCAGTATTCAGCTTTGCCTGTTTTCTTTCAAAGTCTTAAATACTTTGTCTGTTTCTGACGTCTGTTCTTTTTGCAGCTGTTCGTAAGCCACTGAAAAATTTTCTCCAATCCTTTGCTCCCAGCAAGGATTTGAAGAAACTTCTGGACTTTCCAGTCCATAAAAGGAAAGCGCCTGTGCTTCTCAATTTTATTCCATCATATAAGTCAACTCTACCCGACGTTCCCAAAAGGAAGAAGAAAAGCCTTTCTCCGCCCTCTGCTACAACTCCGTTGACTGCATCCACATCACGAACAGATCAAGGATCAACATCTGATCCAGCTGATCAACCATCAACTTTGGCTCCATATCTGGTCCCAATATCAGAACGAAAACGTCGGCAACGACTAGTCCTTACTGCCGAGATGGGCCGCCCGAAACCAGTTGCAAAAGACCTTTTAGCCAGCCTCCCTTCTGATGTTGAAACTCAGCCAACACAAACCATGTCCCCACTGAAGCTGAAAAGAGTTAAAAAGGCTCAGCCTAAAGCAAAGTAACTCAGGTTGAATCTGAGGATACTTTACCTATTTCCAAGCTGGCTGAGAGTGACAAATCTCAACCCTCTACTGGGCAGAGGCCCTCTGAAACCCAGCCATCAGAATCTCAAAAATCAAAGAAGCCGAGGTCTTCTTCTGCCACAACCTCGGGATTAAAAAAACCTGATGCCCCTTGGGACCCCTCAATTACTCTGGAAGACAAACCTATTATGGCAAGTGACAGTGCCGAAGATATTAATGTCGGCATTGCGCTCAGCACTGCTCTGCTGTTACCAGGCGATTTGGAGCGAGACGCCCGGTACAGTGAGTATGAGAATTACGCTTTAATGCTTCAGCACTCCGTTCAGGTAGATGTCTTCTGTTTGGTAATTCTCTTCTTTCTTTCTCTTTATTTTGTACCTTGAACATTCTCTAATACCTCTGTTTTCTTTCAGGCCATCCAACATGCCCATTCTTTCTTAATACAGTCTTTTGAGAATCGGGAGAGGCTTGTCGAGATGAAGAGGGAGTTCTCTTCCCTCCAAAAGACCAACAAAGGTCTTCAATCAAAGATGAAAAAACTGGAGGACCAAGCTGAGGCTGCAATAAAAGCTCAGACCAATGTCGAAGAGAAGGCTGAGGCTGCTGAAGCCATCAGGAAAGTGGCTGAGTCTCAGAAGAGAGAAGCTGGGGAAAAAATGGCCCAGGCCAAAAAGGAGCTTCAGGAGGCCCTAGCCACCAAGGATGCCGAAATCAAAGAAGCTGACGAAAAGGCGTACACTCAAGATATGGCTGATGTTACTGAGGCCTATGAACTTCAAGTGAAGCAGGCATGCAATCAGGGTTTCACCCTTGGTTGGATATCCCTTCTGAAGAAACTCAATGTCCCTGAGGACTTACCGTTGAGGAAAGCCGATGCCATCCCTCTTCCATTCCCTCTAGCTCAACCTTCAAGTCAAGACGTCGGCGAATCTGAGTCTGAGGATGGTGACGAGGAAGAGGATGAGGCTTTGGTGAGAAAACCCAAAGATGTTGATGGGGCCAAGTCCCCTCTTCAAAATGAGCAAGTCCTAGACTTGACTCAGGATAAGGAAGGCGGTGAGGTTAACAAAGATGTTGCTGATGAGAAAGAATCAGCCGATGCCACTCTTGCTGACAAGAACCTTGAAGACACTCTGGCAGAAATTGACGTCGAGGTCGCGGCGGATAAGGCTGCTGAGATGTCTTCTCAACAATCATCTGATCTTCAAACTCAACCAACTGGTGGAGAGGAGTCTTAGCTTCATGTTTTTCTTTTGTTTAATTGTATTTTGTTTCTTCTTTATCTTTTGGAACAATATAAGCCTTTTGTATGGCCGATGTGCCCTTTTCTTGATGAATGCTAATGCAACTTTTCTTTTCTAAGTGCTTGTACTCTTGTCTTCTCTTCATTGCTTCTGCATGATTCTATACTTAGAATATTCTGCATGTCTTTCACACATTTTTCCTTCTTTGTATAATCTTTTCGAGGAGACACACCTCGGATAGAAAAACTTCTTGTAAACTTTTATCAAGTGTTGAACATCATACTGCTTTAACTTAACTTGTAAATTGTCCACAAATGTCAACAAGTGTTAAGTATTACTTCAACTTGTAAATTGTTACAAATTTTAACAAGTGAAGATAAACAATAATCTCGGCTTAACTTTAACTTTGTAAATTGCTACAAATTTCAACAAGCGTTAAGCATTACTTCGATTTAACTTCAACTTGTAAATTGCTACAAATTTCAACAAGTGAAGATAAACAATAATCTCGGCTTAACTTCAACTTGTAAATTGCTACAAATTTCAAGCGTTAAGCATTACTTCGATTTAACTTCAACTTGTAAATTGCTACAAATTTCAACAAGTGAAGATAAACAATAATCTCGGCTTAACTTCAACTTGTAAATTGCTACAAATTTCAACAAGCGTTAAGCATTACTTCGGTTTAACTTCAACTTGTAAATTGCTACAAATTTTAACAAGTGAAAATAAACAATAATCTCGGCTTAATTTCAACTTGTAAATTGCTACAAATTTCAACAAGCGTTAAGCATTACTTCGGTTTAACTTCAACTTGTAAATGGCTACAAATTTCAACAAGTGAAGATAAACAATAATCTCGGCTTAACTTCAACTTGTAAATTGCTACAAATTTCAATAAGCGTTAAGCATTACTTCGGTTTAACTTCAACTTGTAAATTGCTACAAATTTCAACAAGTGAAGATAAACAATAATCTCGGCTTAACTTTAACTTGTAAATTGCTACAAATTTCAACAAGCGTTAAGCATTTGTGTCTTCTCTCTGCCCCTAATGTGAACCTGAGTTCCACTTGGGTTCTCATTATTTAGAAACAACATTATGCATCTTTTATCAATTCACAAGTCTTTGAGAATGCTGCTAAGATTTTATTGATGACGTCGACAAAAAAAAATAACAAGGAGCATCTAATGATAGAAAAATTTCAAATTACAAGTGTTCCAGGGTCTTGGCAATGCTTTGCCCTCATTATCTTCAAGTCAATATGCTCCATTGCCCAATACCGAAGTAATTCTGTATACCGAAGTAATTCTGTAGGGTCCTTCCCAGTTTGGGCCAAGCTTGCCCTCTCTGGGATCCTTCATGTTGCCAACAACTTTTCTTAGGACTAGGTCACTGACCTGAAAATCTCTTGGATTGACCTTCTTATTGTAAGCTCTAGCAAGCTGCTGCTGGTACGCTGCGAACTGAATTGCAGCTTTCTCCATTCTTTCTTCTAAGAGATCCAGATCTCAGGCTAGAAGTATGTCATTAGTCTCCTTCTCTACTCCCTGGGTTCTGATCCCTGGGATGCCGATCTCCAGTGGGATGACTGCTTCTGTGCCGTAGGCCATGGCAAAAGGGGTTTCCCCTGTTGATCTTCTCGGCGTAGTCCGATATGCCCAGAGTACATTGGGCAACTCATTTACCCATTTTTCTTTTGCTGCTTGCAGCCTCTTCTTTATCCCATCCAAAATTACTTTGTTGGAAGCTTTTGCTTGCCCATTTCTTTGGGGAAAACTTGGTGTTGAAAAGTCATTCTTTATCTTAAATTTCGCACAGAAGTTCTTGATGAGTTTGCTGTCAAACTGCGTTCCGTTGTCGGCAACTATTGCTCTTGAAATGTCAAATCTGGTGATGATGTTTCTCCATATGAAGTTCTTGACGTCCACATCTCGGATTTTGGCAAGAGGTTCTGCTTCTATCCACTTCGTGAAGTAATCTGTTGCTACCAGCAAGTTCTTCATTTGCCCAGTTGCTTGGGGCAACTGCCCAATGAGATCCATGCCCCATTGGGCAAATGGCCATGGACTGGATACAGGGTTTAGGTCAGCGGCTGGCTGGTGTATCAAAGGTGCGAACCTTTGGCATTGTTCACACTTCTTCACGTAGGCTTCTGCATCTTTTTGCATGTAGGGCCAACAATACCCCTAGGTACTGGCCCTGTGAGCTAGTGATCTGCCCCCAGCATGCCTTCCACAGATCCCTTCATGAATTTCATATAAAAAATCTTCAACCTGCGAAAGGTGTACGCACCTTAAAAGGGGTCCAGTGAAGGACCTTTTGTAGAGATGTCCGTCCGCTGTCAGATTGAATCTTGCCGATTTCAATCTGACCTTGTGTGCTTCCTTATGGTCTTCTGGCAGCTTTCCTTCTTTTAGGAATGCAATAATTGCATCCATCCAGCTTGGTTCCAAGTCTACGCACATTGCTTCTTGTTCTGTGATCGGTGGTTCTATGCTCGGGCCTAACAAATAGTCAATCATTATTGTCCTTGTTTTTCCAGTTTGAATTGAACTTGCCAAGTTGGCCAATGCGTCGGCGTGGCTGTTATCATCTCGGCTAACTTGAAGGAGTCGGCAGTTGCGAAACAAGGCTGCCAGCCTGATGACTTCCTTTGCGTATGCTGACATTCTCTCATCTCGAGTTACAAATTCTCCGGTTGTCTGATTCACTATAAGTTGTGAATCACAAAAAATTATTACCTCATCTGCTTCTGCTGCCACTGCCAGCTTTAGCCCTGCAATCAATGCTTCATATTCTACCTCATTGTTTGAGGCCTTGAACCCTAATCGAATGGACTGTTCTAATATCTCCCCATCAGGAGATATTAACACTACTCCTGCCCCCGCTCCTTGCCGGTTTGAGCTCCCATCGACAAACAGGCAAAAGGAGTTGCCGATGTAAATGCTGCAGAGTCTGAGTTTTTCCTTTTTTTGTTCTTTTGCCTTTGGCTGAGCTTCTGCTTGTTTGCTTGGACATCATTCATCTTGGCTCAACGGAGCCTGATGTTCGATGGATTCTAGCGTCAATTCGGCCAAGAATTCGGCCAAAACTTGGCCCTTAATTGCTGTTCTCGGCCTGAACTCCAGGTCGTACTGGCCCAACGCCACTGCCCACCTTGCTATTCTTCCAGTTAAGTCTCCTTGTTGTAATAAGGACTTTAGTGGGTGCTCTGTTAGCACTATAATCTTGTGCGCTTGAAAGTAATGGTTCAGCTTCTTTGAAGCCATTGCTAAGGCCAGCAATAATTTCTCTAGTGGTAGGTACCTTGTTTCTGCATTGGCCACGGTTTTACTTACATAATAAACAGTCTTTTGCTCTCCTTTTTTCTCTTGGATTAGCACTGCACTTACTGCGTGTTCTGAAATTGCCAAATACAAAAACAGTTCTTTCCCAGGTTCAGGTGTTGAGAGGACTGGAGCCGTGGTCAGATACTTTTTTAGGTCGGTCAAAGCGGCCTCACATTCCTTAGTCCATAGGAAGTCCATGGCCTTCTTCACCAGGTTGAAGAAAGGTTTACATTTGTCTGAGCTTCTGCTAATAAATCTGTTTAGGGCTGCGGCCCTTCCAGTTAGCATCTGCACCTGTTTTGCCGACGTCGGGCTCTTCAACTCTAGGATGGCCTTGATCTGATCTGGGCTGGCCTCGATGCCCCTTCTAGTTACCAGGTATCCTAAAAATTTACCAGATCCAACTCCAAATGCACACTTCGATGCATTGAGTCGGAGCCGATATGTTTTAAGGATTTCAAAGACTGCTTTTAGATCGGCGAGATGGCCCTCAGGTTCCTTGGTCTTAACGACCATATCGTTGATGTAGACTTCTACTGTTCGACCAATCAAGTGTTTGAACATTTTGGTTACCAGCCTTTGGTAAGTTGCTCCTGCGTTTTTCAACCCGAAAGGCATTACTCTGTAATAGTACAGGCCTTTTGGGGTAATGAATGCGGTTTTTTCTTCGTCTAGGGGGTACATGGCGATCTGGTGGTACCTCCTGTAGGCGTCTAAAAAACTCATTCTTCCATGCCCTAAAGTGGCATCAACTAGCTGGTCAATTTTGGGCAAGGGAAAGCTGTCTTTGGGACAGGCTTTGTTGAGGCTGGTAAAGTCTACACAGACCCTTCATTTACCATTCTTCTTCTTTACCACCACTGTATTGGATAGCCATGTTGGGTAGTGTACTTCTCTAATGGCCCTGGCCTCCAGAAGTCTGTCTACTTCTTCTTCTACTGCTTCGATGTGTATCAACGTCGGACTTCTGGCTCGCTGAATTACAGGTTTGGCCGACCTGTCAACATTCAGTTTGTGGCAAGTAACCTCGGTGTTAATGCCAGGCATTTCATAAGGTGTCCAAGCGAACACCTCAATATTTGCTCTCAAAAAAGTTTCCAACTCTTTTTCCTCTTCTTCGGCTAAGCCCGAGCCGAGAAGAAAGAAGCGTTCTTCATCTCCATCCTGGACGAAGATTTTCTTTAATGCCTCTTCGCTCTTCTCGGCTGGTTCTTTGCCGACGTCTTCTAGGACTTCCACGTCCTCATCTTCAATTTTTGCCTTCTCTGGCTCTCGCACGCTGCAGATAGATTTCATTGCTGCCATGGAGCAATTCTTCGCCTGTAACTGATCGCCTCTAACTTCCTTTATCCCATGCTCTGTTGGGAATCGCAATAGTTGATCCAATGTTGAGGGAACTGCCCCCATTGCATGCAGCCATGGCCTTCCCAAGATGATGTTGTAAGGGGAGGGTGTGTCGATGATGGTGAATTCTGTCTTAATTTTTCTGGTGCCAGCCTGCACCTCCAAGCTTGTTGCGCCCAGTGGCCACGTCGGCGTTCATTGAAGCCGACCATCAGGCCATTGGACTGCTCCAAGTCATTAGGATAAAGGCCTAGCTCCTTGTAACATCTAACATACATGATGTCGCAAGAGCTGCCTTGATCAATCAGGATGCGTTTCACTTGGCACTCCCCAACCTGGAGGGATACTGCCAAGGCATCATTATGTGGATACTGGACCATCTCTAGGTCGGCTTCAGTAAAGGCTGTCGTCGGTCCCTGGCATCCTTCAGGCCGAGGTCTCTTATGTCCGACCTGGTTTACGTGTTGTAGGTGTTTTACCTTCTAGGTCTCCCCTCGTATGTCGTTTTCGTTCACTTTTGAGTGAATTACATTAACCACCCGTGGTCCTCCTGCCTGTGGTTGCTGTACTGGGGGAGGCGGAGCTGCTGGTGCTTGAGGCAATCTTGCCTGTTCTTCCCTTGTTCTGGCCTCATTGACAAGGTCCCTCAGATGGTCTTGCCTCACCAAGTCTTCTAAGTGTGCTTTTAGGGCTCTGCAACCCTGAGTCGGGTGCCCTTCTTCATTGTGGTAAGCATAACGCCTACCGACGTTTCTTCCCATAAATTCCCCTGGTGTTCTTGTCGGTGCTCTGAAATAGGGTTGGTTTCGTATTTAATCCAGGAGTTTGTGGACTGGGATTCGGAACACAGTTGTCACTGCCTGTTTAGCCCTCAATTCCGTTTCTTGTTTGATCGATCCATTGTTACCTCGGCTTCTCTTCGGCGAGCCGTTTCCTTTTTCTTGCTTTGTCTCTTTGTTTCCCGACGCATCCTCCTCGGCTCTGGCGTACTTCTCGATTCTCGCCATGAGTTCTTCCATGCTTTTTGGCAATGTCTTTGCCAAAGACTTCCGTAGTGGGCAGTCATCTTTCAGGCCGTTCTTGAAAGACACGACTGCCACCTCTTGTTTGCATTCGGGTATTCAATTGAACACCTCGTAGTACCTTTTTGCATAGGCCCTAAGGCCTTCATCCTTGATGATTTTTAAAGCCATCAGTGCGTCGACCCTCAAGGGCTGTAGTTTGTTTGTCACAAACCTGGCCACAAACATCTCGGCCAGGCCTTCCCAAGTCTTTGCGCTTCCCTTCGGTAGTTTATGGAACCAATCTGATGCAATCTCCCTAAAGGATGAGGTGAATACTTTGCAGAGCAACGGCTCGTTCCCACTATATAATGCCATTGAATTCAGGTATAGTCCAACGTGAAAGTTGGGATCTGACTTGCTATCATATATTTAGAACCTCGGCATACTGAATTTCTTTGGTGCTTCAAATTTGTCTAGTTCCACTGAGAATGGTGTCTTCGGCTTAACCGGGGAAGTTACCTCGGCTTCAGCATTCTGTTGCTTCCTCTTGAGGTAATCTCTTAGGTCTTCTTTACTCCTCCCTAGAGCTCGGCTATCTTTGGACTTCAACTTTTTCGGCACACTACTTTCGGCCTCGTGGTGGGCCTGTTTTGATCTTTCTCCATGGGTTGTGTCAAAGCAGAGAGCCTGCCCTTGAACATGCCGATGTTTTTTGGGCTCTAGGTCCTTCGTGTGATACATCCTGCGGGGCTCCTCTCGTTTGGTTCCTCTCATCCGATTTCCCTGGAAGGTCGGTGAGAGTGTCTTCCGCTCCTGGTGTGCTGAGGGGCTTCGGGGATTGTTTTCCTTCCTCCCTTCTGGGTATTAGTTACTGGAATCGGCGTGTCGTGCAGCGGATACGGTGGCTGCATGACATTGTTTTGCATCATGAAGTTGACGACCGACTGCAGGTCTGCCAACTTATTTGCCAATTTTTTTACTTCTTCATCCCTCCGCAGGCACCTATCCCTCCATACCTGGAGGTTATCTTCGTTATAATACTTGTTTTGGTCTGTCTTCTTCGAAGTGTCGCCCTCCTGGCCGACGTCTTTCTCTCCGTGGCCCTGGTCACGAGTTTCTGCATTGTTGTTGTCTCCTTCAATATCAAGGTCTATAGGTCTGCCACTCCCAGCAGGAGTGTCGTCCCCAATCTTTTCCTTCTGACCGTTATTGGCCATCTATTCTTCTAATTTCCCACAGACGGCGCCAAATTGTGTGAGTGATTTTCTGGTCACACTGCCCGTTTAGTAATCAGCTAGAGAGCACCGACAAAATAGATGGCTTCAGTTAACCTGTAACAAAAAGAGAAAGCTCTGGCGGTGGTTCTTCCACCCGGGGGCACTCTGACGATCAAGTCAGTATATCTCTTAAAGATAAATCAAGTGCTAAACTTACAAGACAGAATATCAAAAGCATAAGATTGCGTACCTTAGACCCACGGGGGTGCCTCTCTTTTATAATTACCTCAATCCAAATCCCATTAGAAGCTTGACTTCTATGGATTCCTATTCAGTACTTACTTTGGACTCCTCAAGAGATAAAGATAAACTCCCTAAGAGCTTTATCCTTACCTTGGCTATGTCTCCTCTTCATTCTAGGCCTCTTGTCCCTTATCCTTTATCCGATTATCTCAGATTTCGATATCTTCGGAGATAACCTCGGCGTATCCGAGATAACCTCGGCGTCATGATCCTGACACGTGACACCTCAGCTGACACATCAGCGTCTCCTTGTCACGTGTTGGTACTCAAAAATATATCCCCACAATAAATATTTTTTTTTATCCAATGAGAACAAAAGGGTCAAATAATGACATATGAAAGAAGACAAATAATCTATATTCATCTTATTCTAACACTAAGAAGCTAACACTAAGAAGCTAAATAACTTTTTATGGTATCCCAATTACACAAAGTAACTTTATATATTGTCTTTTGACTTATTGATTTGGAATTAATGAAGTTATACTAAAATTTGATGACATAGAATATTAATTTTTGGAAAAATTACTTATCAGTGAGATTATTAAAAAATTATTATAAAATCATAAAAAATTGATGACTTCAATTATTAATATATAAAATTTATCACTTAAATATAATTTTTTTAAAAATTTACGCTGAATTGAAATTCCTCCTTAATTTTTCTGGTTTTCTTTTGGTTTGTGTAAAATGTTGAAAATAGGCACTTATAATAAACATTATTTCCCAATAATTAAGAATATTGTATCTATAAACTCTTTTTTCTTTTCTTTCTTTTTTGAGTTTTTGTAATGAGTCTTTCATCTTAATATATGTAGGTAAATTGTGGTTATATAAACAAACAGATTTTGTGTTGATAATGGGATGTATGGGAAGTTAGGTTTAGACTAAAATAGTTAATAAAGATAAAATAGTCTAAAATAACTAATAAGACTAAATATTACATCCAAATTATAATCATTTCACTTTTTCTCTCACAACCATCAAATCAATTACCAAAAAAAATTTATCATTTCAAATACAAATTTTTTAACCAGGATAAAATAGTAAAAAAAACTAAATAATCTATTCTCAAACGGGGCCAATAACAACTAAAAAAAGTATATAAATATTTACAATTTTACCTACACTTTCTTTTTCTTTTTCTTTTTTTTTTGGGTAATGTTTATGAATAGAGAACTTCATTTTAACAAAAGTAATAATATACAAATATAAAATGTATACATAATTTTTTGTAGGACTGTTGTGGCTTGCTGTGATTCTTTCCCTTTAAACCGAAGGATAATTTATGGTACATGCACACTCTCAAAACGTGTATTATATATAAGTTATGATATTTGTAAATTTTATTATCATAAATTTTATAACTCAATTTTATAGAGTTATAACTATAAATAAATAAATAAATAAATAAAATAATTATAACCAAACACCACGTAAAGTAGCAATTGGATCGTAACAAAAATAATGTTATAATAAATATTATAATAATTTGTAACTAATATCATAATAAGTCATAATAAAAACTATAAAGGTCGTAACCGGTGGTAACCAAGGAGGTGTGTGTACCATAAATTTTCCTAAAACAAAACACCTATAAAGATAATTTTTATTTATATTGTATTTTTTGAATAAGATTTTATGTATAAATAAAAATTTTCTTTCAAAAATTCACCTATAGTCATTAAACAAGCTTAAGACACTTGTAATAAACTTGATTTCAATTTAAAACAAATCAATACAGAGTTAACACCACATTTTAGTGCTTCTAGCATAAAATGAATAATACATAAATTGTGATTAGTTTAAAATAGTGGATTTCATATCAAAAAGATATGTTGACCTTACTCAAAGTTGTTGACCCTACTCAAAGTTGTTGACCCTATTATTTTGGACAAAAAAAATGATGCAGACCACTAATTAGTGGTTGCACTGGGGATGTGGCAGTGGGTCCCACCCACTGTTACATATGTTTTGTGTCTTAGTTTTTGTTTTGTTTTGTTTTTTTTTTTTTTACTTGCGACATCATTAGTGGTAGTGTTAGTGGTAGAAATTTAGTGGTCTGCAACATTGTTGTTTGGACAATCACAATTTATGTATGATTCACTACTTTGAAAGTGTGTAAAAAAAAAAAACAGTTAAATTCTTTCTAGTAATCTATAACCTATGAAAAATGTTTGGGAGCTCTAAATTGGGAGCACTAAAGGAGCTCTAGAGAGTGGGTCCCACTGACTGATGTGATGTTTTGGCTTTAAGTTTTTTTTTTTCTTTTTTTTTTGAATTTCCACCTCATTAGTGGTCCATTAGTGCTCCCAAATTAGTGGGATGTATCATTGTTGATAACCTATATATAAAAGAGCAAAAGCAAGCAGGTTGAATCTAACGCATTCAATTCTTCTTTTTGCCCTTCATCCTAATCGATAATGACAATCTCACATCTTGCTCATGTCTCTATCTCTATTGAAATAGGCAGATGTTGTGTTTGCTTATGATCTATCCTTGTGTCCTAGGAGATGCACCATAAGCCATAATCGCTGGAGTAGCCAACCACAAGTTCACATGCGCCCAACGTTGGTCGGCAATATGACTTTGCAACTATGTTTATGGAGAGGTAGATGTCTTCGTTCGGTGTCCTTATAAGTAGAATAACGGGAGAGCTACCTTCTATTGTGGCTATGGTTGTGTCGATTTGAACTAAATCACCGTCTTCGTTGTCCTGCAGAGACGAAGATAGATAAACAATGAGATATAAATACTCTTTGTTCTGTGATAGTTTTGATCTTGCTACAATTTGGCATGTAATCTTTCTAACTTGTTGTTTGTTTGTCTTCTATGGAGATATTTGTATGTTTCTGTTTTTATTGGTGTTTGCTAGTGCAATAGATAAATTATGCATACTATCTGCTTGACAAAATGTCTAACTAGCTGCCCGATTAAGATTTATCTGTTAGTTTGCAATAAGATTTCTCTTCATTGTTCATCTTCTTTGGCAATGGTTTCAATTGTATGTTTATCATTCATCTCCTTTGGTACAATATATTTTGTTCATTTTACTTTTAATGTACCTCATTAACTGTGAACTAAAAAATAATACAACATACATATCCCTTAATATGTGAGGCAGGTCAGCCCAATATTCTTGGGTTTGCAACCTTTGGTAAAATCTTAAAGAGCAAATTTGAAATATTTAAATATTTAATATATTTTTACATCAAAAAAATTTTCATTTAAATTCCATTTCCCTTCTATATTTATTATTGTTAAGATGCATTTTTCCATTTTTATTAGGAGTTTTTGAATAAGAAGAATTTTCATGCCCTTAAGAAGAGTGTTTTTTTTATTTTTTATATTTCATTTTATTTTATTTTTTAATTGGGGCCCTATATACATGAAGTTTTTGTTTTGTTGATCTTTTCAATTAGGAAATTTTTCTTTCAATAGCTAGACCTTTAGAATTAAAAAATTTCAAAGTCTTTGGAGAATGAGACTATGTTCTTGTTCTTTCCTTCTTTTGTGTTTTTCCTTTTTTGCTTTTTTGGTTAAGCAACTAGGCATTTTTTGTTTTCAAAAAATGGATTATAAAGATTGACCAGAGTTTCTTAGCTCTACTACAATATGAATATTTTGCTAAGTCATGCTTCATTTGATGGCTTCTTGTGGTATGTCTATGTAGTTAGGTATTGTCATGAGGTCTAGATCCATGTAATTCTCATGTGGAAATTGATATTCAAATAGAATCATACAAAATTTAAGACATGAATGGTATGGTAATGCAATTCTTGCAATTATGAATCAAAATAATGAAGGATTTTGACTTCCAATGAATATATATAACGAGAAATATCGTTCTATATGAATTTTTTGCATATAAATTTTGTTTGTATGACATTTCCCTTCTCATATTATAAAGCATGATGCTATTTGAATTGTGATGCGCCCAATTTTAATTCTTTGCAACCTAGGAGATGTAGATGTGTCTACATAAACCAATATGTATACTGCTTCACTCATTTTGGAAGTCCATATTGATACATACTTAATTTTGTAATCTTTTAGTAACTAAAGAAAATCTCAAAGATATGAAGACAACAAGAGAGATGATGAGTTTAAAGATGAGATATGGAAAGAAACAAATTTCTATAGAACAAACATTGTGCTAGCGTTTTTGCACCAGGCGATATCTCCATAAGAAGATGTAATACATATAATTTTTCATCAGAACAAATTTAAGTCTGCATTTTGTTGCCAATTTTAACGACATTGCTAAAACGTTGCAAAACAACCTTGCAGCATTTGGGTTCAATTTATGTTGTCATTTTGTTAATTCTACAATGCGGTAACATGTAAGATATCGCTTTAATGATTGAGTGAGTTCATTTGATCTAAAGCATTATGCAAGATGTTTTCTATGTAACCTTTCTTTATTATCTTGGTTAGTTCATTAATTTGAAGAATGATTCCAAGGTCAAACACATTCCCAAAGAAAAAAAAATTGTGAAAGGAAAATATGGTAACTTTAAATATAACGATGCAACGTAGAGATGTCTTACCCTTTTTTCAGTGTTAGAAAATATTAGTGAGGTGATCATTGTTTGTGGGAGATTTGATTAGTAACTTTAAATAATTGTATAGTTGCGTGTATTCAGCCACCATAGAGCATGGTTCCTGATACAATTAATTTGTGGTTTGGATTGTTGTTATTGAATTTTTCATTTTGTGAATAAATAGAATGTTGAATGTGGCATTAGATTTTGCAGTTTGCCAACAATCGATACACAACCATCTTCATGCAATAGATAGATCAAACCTGAATTTATGTTTTGTAGATAGTTTATTGAAGGCCATGGTATTGCAGGACATGGTGGAAAGTATTTTCCTTTAATAAAGGGTGATTTTATTTACGAAGAGAAATATGGAGAAGATACTGCATTGAACACAATTGAGGTTTTTGTTTCATGCAGGAAAAAAGATTCATAGCTTTTATTTCATTGAATTGATTATTATGTGTTCTATGATTAAAGAAATAGTGAAAGATATATTTTCTAGCCAATTTAAGTGAATACATATATTATAGTTCGACTCAAAATAAACCACCCATTAAATTAGGATTATGAGTACATTTTATGCTCTGTTTGGTTGCTCAGAAAGTAGCAAAAGAGAAAAATTTCAAATCTTATATCTCTCAGCTCTCAATTAGGAATGGCAACAGGACAGTGCAGGGCGGGATCGGGGATCACACTCCCCATCACCGATCCCCGAAGGCACAAAATATCCCATCCTTGATCCTCGGCGGGGAACTTATCACCCCCTCTTCCGCCCCCGTCCCCTAACGGGGATCGGGGATCCCCGACCTCGAAAAATCCCCATACAAAAACAACATCCACAACAACAGATCAACAACCACAACCACAGCAGATCAACAACCACAACATATACAACAGAAGAACAAAAAAAAAATGGATACAGATACACACTCACACACATACATACATATATACATACACACAGATCTGTGTGGATCACTCACAGATCCATGTGGATCGACTCAGATTTATGCCGAAACATAGCTGACACTGCCGTATCTTGAGGCATTAGCTAGGGTTTCACTATTGGAATTGAGAAAGAGAGAGGGGAAGGAAAGAGAAAGCGAGATGAAGGAAATGAGAAGAGAAGCGAGAGAGGAGGTGCTACGGCAGTGCTGCGATAGAGGATGGCAGAGGAAGTGCTGCGACAGAGGACGGGGGAGTGACTGTTCTTGAGGATAGCAGAGGAAGTGCTGCGGCGGTACTGCGACGGAGGATGGCGGAGCGGCGGTTCTTGAGGATAGTAACCGTGGTGACCTTGGCGAAGGTGAAGACGCACTAGATCTGGTCTGGATCGACGTAGGTTTGGGAATAGGGTTGAAAATGAGAGATAGATAGAGAGAGAGAGGGGGGATCTGAGAGGGAGAGAGACGGAGGGGTCTGTCTGAGAGAGAGAGAGAGAGAGGTATATATAATATGAATAGATAGAGGGTATAATAGTAATTTCAGTTTGGGGGGAGACGGGAATGGGAATGGGGATGGGGATGGGGATGGGGACAGAAACGGGTTGAGGTTGGGGAACGCATAACCGTCCCCGGCTCGAAACTTGTCGGGGATGTGTTTTCGAATACCATCCCCAGCCTGTCGAAGATATTTTTCAGGAAAAAACCGTTCTAATCAGGGTCAGGGGGTCGGGTCCTCGTCGGGCCGGGTTCAAATTGCCATCCTTACTCCTAGTATACCAACTAAGGGAGAAGAATTTTTTTAATTAGTGGAGCTTTATTCTAGGATTTGGTTAATAGAAATCCTGCTGCAACTTGCGTGGAATCCTATTTTTAGTAATAAGATCCTTGTGCTAATAGTTTTCAAAGTGTTTGGTTTAGTTAGGAATTGTTCATAATAAATTTTAAATATTAAAGGCCCTGGTGATTTTTTTTTTTTTAATCTCATTTTGCCTTGGAAAGGTAACTTCGTTATGCAACGAATAGTTGCAATTAGATTAAGTCAAGAGAGTGAAGAAATCCCAATTTGGGGACAAATTAGAGAGAAACCAAAGCAGTTTGCTCTAATCAAATCTACATTTTTATTTTTTTTATTTTTTTATTTTTTTTGGGGGGAGTAAGTACAATGGTTATTACATCACCTATTTATAAACCAAAACTAACAAGTTAGTTAACAAACACTTGAGGAATTTATTCTACTACATCTACAAAGAGATGAGGTCATTCAAAAATGTAATTAAAAATCTCAAAAACTAAATTTGCTGGTCTATAACTGTTCATTGAATTTAATTTGCACAAATATGTTATCTAATTGTACATGATTATATAAGTTGAAGAAATTATTAACCGATTCTTTTGTTTTGTTTGTAGTGCTATATAATTTCATTTTGAATATTTAACTTTTTGTAGTGATAAATGATGGCAGGGTATAGAGTTTGATCTTGAGACAATTTTTACGCATGGATCATCCTTGTTGAACGCAAGTGTTGGAAGATTTTTGGAGTATATCTTGTCTGTGGTGAAGACTAGTTAAAACTTGGAAGACTCCAATTCTTAAACAACATAGGTAATTCGTAACTCAAATTTTGGTTCCATGGGCTGTTCTATTTGGAATTAAAAGAGGAAAAAAAAAAAAGAAAAAATTGTACTTTCTTGAATATCTGAAATAAGATATTCTTGTCAACTTAATGTTTACAAATTTTATTCTAAGTCTTTGTTAGTTGACAGTGTCATCCCCCAAAATTTAAATAATTAAATATTAAATTAGGACTAAACCCCAATCAATATTCCATCATCTAAATCCTAGAGGTGAAACAAAATCTAAATGTTCTCGTCTCCATAAGGTTTAAGTAAATTTCAATGCTCAAAAAAAATACAAGTGATAAAAAATAATTATAATAATAATAATAAACAACAACCAAACTATCCATCATAGATTCATAACTATCCAATACCTCTAACATTAAAATAACAACAACTAGTCAAAACAACTTAAATAATGTAAAGTTGAAAAATAACCCACAATGCCAAATTATCAAAATACTAAGGTCATAAAAAATAAATAAACTAATATTAATCATAAACTCCAGAAAACAAAAAAAAGTCCGAAAGACATGTTCTACGATCGTAGTTATTTATCGTCACCACCGTAGTCCCAATTAATCTTGCAAAGGAAGCTCGGTTGCGTTAAAAAAGAACATACCCTAGATGCCAAAAGACAAAACATGTCAATATACAAGATACTAGTATGAGTACAAGATTTGACACCCACGTGTCCACCAAACACAAACAAAAATATATTTAATTTTTGTTACGGAACAAGACAAGTAGTTCCACCCGCATCGAGACGAATGGGTAGTTTTGCGAAATACGGTGGCATTTAGTTTCTTGCCCATACACAACTAAATATAAATTGAGTATAAAATAAACAAAATAAAAATAAAAATATGGTGGGTCAGCCCTGCATAAAAAGTTAGCAACACCCACCATTCTGCAAAAAATAAAGTTAGTATAATTTAATCATAAGTAACTTGCAGAAGAAGTATAAAAATGTACCGTTTCATGCTTAAATAATTCAAATTGAACAAAACTCAGAACAAAAGTTGTACGGAATCAAATTTTATAAAAGGCAACGTGAATGAATTTAGTAGAAATTGAACAGGTTGAGAGAAAAACTTGATAGAAGAACTTAGACGAAATTTAACCGAAAAATCTAAAACTAAAAACGAAAAGAAACTGCCCTAAGATGATTTTTTTCGGAAAAATTCAAAACACGAAAAGTGTTCACAATAATGTTTTACTTCAATTTATGAAAAATCAATAAAAAAAATTTGTTTCGTGGGTTAAAACAACATCTCAAATTTGCATTGCTAAAATGAATAAAAATTATTATAACCAAGATCATCCGATTACAAGTTCTAATAGATCTTTTTAATACAAAGTTAAAATACAAAAGTTGTCTAGAATTACGTATACATGCCTCTGTCAAAATTTCGTAATCTATCAAGGTTGCTTACTATTTTTCAAGATGTATAAATCAATACAATTCAAACTATACCAATAAGTTCATATTTAATTCTTTATACCTTAACTCCACCACTCCAGCCCTTCACTTCCGGCCTACACATATATCTCATGTGCCTCTCGTATACCTAACACAGCTCCGAAACCAAACTTGTACAGGGATATCGTCCCGAGTTTGACCCACACTCCCCGGATGGTTAGCATATACATACGTGCGTAAATCAAAGCACTCGTCTACTCCTGAGAATAAGACAACAATATATATATATATACAATCCCTCATCTACTCATGAGAACAAACATAACAATGTCAAGCCTAAAACATTCAAATAAATCTCATAATCCTCACCTTTTTTTTATACACTCTCTCTCACCAATACTCAAATAAAACAATAATCCATGAAGTCATAGTGGAGTATTCGGAATTTATCTATGGATTCTAAGTTTATTTTAATTACATATATTCATGAGTGTGATTATAGCCATAAAATAAATACATATAAAAATCCTAAATCTTATATATACAACTAATCAAAATAATTAAATTCAATCCATCATTTTCATGCGAATACAATATCAAACCAATATCAAATAAATATAAATAAATAAATAAAAATAACAAAATAAACATAAATTAAGGAAAGTAAATTTTGCACTCAAAATTATTTTTTCGAAAATCAAAAAATTACTTGAAAAATTAATAAAACTCCCAAAATAAAATCATAACCCTTTTATTTATTTTTTTGTCCCTCCTCTCTTCTTTCTCTCCCCGCTGTCTCCCCCTTTTTTTCTTCTCTTCCCTTGGCCACTGCTGCTTCAAAACCCAAATCCTCTCTCTCTCTTGGCTGCACACAACCCTCTTTTCTTTTTTTTCTTTTTTTTCCCGAAGGGCAGCTGCTATGAGTATAACCTAATATCTATATAATAAGGAAGAGTGGTTTTTAAATTTTGATGGGATTGTTGTCCCTGTGTCAAAATGTGAACCGTTAGATTGAATCAATCCAACGGCTGAGAAATGTCCAAGAGAAGAGTTTCTTTGTTTTGAGATCTCATTCAAGAGCAGATCTCTTCTTCCCTTCCATCTCTCTCTCTCTCTCACTCACATTCAAGAGCAGATCGGCGACTTCGGTAGCCTTGCTAGATCGGTAGGTCCAAATCGGCATCATCGCGGCAACAAATCGGTGAGGTTCACTATATTCAAAAAGGTCAGTTGAATGGCATCATCAAACGAGAGACGAGGCGGAAGAGAGAGCACAGAGCAGCGACGATTTGGCTTCTATTTCATCAAGGGTGAGATTTTTTTTTCTCTATCTCTCATAGTTTGTGTTTTTTTGGTTAATTAATTAGTGTGTTTGAAATCTGCAGGAAATGAATTGGTTTCCACTATTGGTTCCTCGGTGGAGCTAGGAATTGCATCTCAGGTATTACTAATTGCTTTTACACTTGGACATTATTGTATTAAAAGTAGTTGTGCTCTCATTTTCATTTATCAAATCCTTTTTATAGAGTAGATTATTCCATGTGAATGTGTTCATTCATTGCTTCCATCAAAGGTAGTTAAGTACTTCACAGATCCAAATGCCATTGAACCACCAGATATGCAGATTTTATTCCCATTTGTGGAGTCTGCTCTGCCCCTGGTATGATCTCCCCCCATTTTTATCATTTATGATCTCCTCATTTTATTCCCATTTTTATTCCCAAAAGACAAAAAATGAAATTGGGTTGAGCTCCTCATTTTACCATCCAGATTGAATGATACAAATATTTTATTCTGTAAAATCTACTGAAAAGAGTATCCGATGAAATAGTTTATTAAGTTTATTGAACAATGAAATTCATATAATTGGATTACATTTATCTTATAAAATAAATAAATAAATTACCTATATTAAAAATTATATTATCCGTTCAATTTTCTTTGATCAAATTAATCAAAAATTTTATACGAACTGTTTTGTGGATAAACCCTACAAATGAATGGTTGTTTTAAGCACTAGGTGAGCCTCATAGTGGGCATGTTAATTAAGTAAACCAACCTCCTGCCCATGTTTGGAAAAATTGTGATTTTTAAATTTTTTTTAAAAAAGGTATTGTTTGAGTAGTATAAAATGTAATTGTTATAATAGGGACCAAATTATCTTCAATTATTGTGATTGTTATAAAATGTGATTGTTTGAGTAGTATAAAATGTGATTGTTATAAAATGTGATTGTTATAATAGGGACCAAATTATAGTGCAAACATCAGAGACTATTTATATAATTTATCTTTAATTATTTTTTATTTTTTATTTGGATCGGAAACTGATAGTTTTTTATTTTTTTATTTTTTATAAATAGCTGTTGGAGTCAATTTATATGGTGAAGTTAACTACTAGGCAAATCATAATGAGTCTTCAAAGAGTAAGATGAATAAATCTGTTTAATAATTCTTTGGCTATTTAATTTTGTTTCAATGTTACTATTTATTTTTCATTATGAGTATTCTAAGTCTCTTAGGTTTCTACTTTTCTATTTTGTGTGCTTCTGTACTACTTACTAAATAATAATAGAGTTTGTCCTGTTTGGTATGTTTCTATTTGGTATTTTTTTCACTTACTTTTTATTTTATTTTTGTTTCTCCTATTCAATTTTTTGGTTTGGCACAGGTGTGGAGATCTGTCACGATCCAAGAGGATATGTTAATTAAGTAAACCAACTTCCCTACCCATGTTGTTGTTGTTGTTTTTTTTTAAGGTATTATTTGAGTAGTGAAAATTGCAATTGTTAATTGACATATGGTGGGTAGGCTTACCAATCATAAAACCCATAATTCAGTTTTAAAAAACTTTTGGGCTTTTTGGGGCTTTTTCCCATAATTCAGGGTCATGAAGATATGTATTTTTTTATTTTTTTATTTTTTGTAATACTGTTAATTATACTTTTGGTAATGCTAAATGTTCCAACTAAATCAAAGCTCACACTATTTGATTCGGACAAGTCCAAAGCTTCTATTTCATCAAGGGTGATTTTTTTTTCTCTATCTCTCATAGTTTGTGTTTTTTTTGGTTAATTAGTGTGTTTGATTTGAAAGTTATATCTAATTTAGGAAAGGATGATGAGAATGAAATCTGTTTGGTAGGAATGAAATCTGCAGGAAATGAATTGGTTCCCACTATTGGTTCCTCGGTGGAGCTAGGAATTGCATCTCAGGTATTACTAATTGCTTTCACACTTGGACATTATTGTATTAAAAGTAGTTATGCTCTCCTTTTCATTTATCAAATCCTTTTTATAGAGTAGATTATTCCATGTGTATGTGTTCATTCATTGCTTCCATCAAAGGTAGTTAAGTACTTCACAGATCCAAATGCCATTGAACCACCAGATATGCAGATTTTATTCCCATTTGTGGAGTCTGCTCTGCCCCTGGTATGATCTCCCCCCATTTTTATCATTTCTGATAAACAAAAGACAAAAAATGAAATTGGGTTGAGCTCCTCATTTTACCATCCAAATTGAATGATACAAATATTTTATTCTGTAAAATCTACTGAAAAGAGTATCCAATGAAATAGTTTATTAAGTTTATTGAACAATGAAATTCATATAATTGGATTACATTTATCTTATAAAATAAATAAATAAATTACCTATATTAAAAATTATATTATCCGTTCAATTTTCTTTGATCAAATTAATCAAAAATTTTATACGAACTATTTTGTGGATAAACCCTACAAATGAATGGTTGTTTCAAGCACTAGGTGAGCCTCATAGTGGGCATGTTAATTAAATAAACCAACCTCCTGCCCATGTTTGGAAAAATTGTGATTTAAATTTTTTTTTTTTTAAAGGTATTGTTTGAGTAGTATAAAATGTGATTGTTATAATAGGGACCAAATTATCTTCGATTATTGTGATTGTTATAAAATGTGATTGTTTGAGTAGTATAAAATGTGATTGTTATAATAGGGACCAAATTATCGTGCAAACATCAGAGACTATTTATATAATTTATCTTCAATTATTTTTTATTTTTTATTTGGACCGGAAACTGATAGTTTTTTATTTTTTATAAATAACTGTTGGAGTCAATTTATATGGTGAAGTTAACTACTAGGCAAATCATAATGAGTCTTCAAAGAGTAAGATAAATAAATCTGTTTAATAATTCTTTGGCTATTTAATTCTGTAATTTTGAGTTTTCTTTATGTACATCAAATCTATTTCAATGTTACTATTTATTTTTCATTATGAGTATTCTAAGTCTCTTAGGTTTCTACTTTTCTATTTTGTGTGCTTCTGTATATACTTACTACGTACTAAATAATAATAGAGTTTGCCATGTTTGGTATGTTTCATTTTGCTATTTTTTCACTTACTTTTTATTTTATTTTTGTTTCTCCTATTCAATTTTTTGGTTTGGCACAGGTGTGGAGATCTGTCACAATCCAAGAGGATATGTTAATTAAGTAAACCAACTTCCCTACCCATGTTTTTTTTTTTTTTTAAGGTATTATTTGAGTAGTGAAAATTGCAATTGTTAATTGACATATGGTGGGTAGGCTTACCAACCATAAAACCCATAATTCAGTTTTAAAAAACTTTTGGGCTTTTGGGGGCTTTTTCCCATAATTCAGGGTCATGAAGATATGTATTTTTGTATTTTTTTATTTTTTGTAATACTGTTAATTATACTTTTGATAATACTAAATATTCCAACTAAATCAAACATTATTTGCGTTGTATTTTTTGGTGTAATAATGTAAATTTTTGTGCACGTTGCTTTATGACTTTGTGTTGTTCAAAATAAACTTCTCGGGTGATTCTTTATCTACACTTATCAACTTTGACTGTAAGTATTATAGACTTATTGATGGATTATTGTAGAGTTTTCCCCCCCCCCCCCAATTTAGAGTTGAGTATGCTTTGTTTGAGATAATGCAGAAATATATGAGAATCTATATAATATGGAAGAAAAGCTTTTGAAAATGTCTCAAATGTATCAGAGATACATTTGGTTTTAACGGCCAAGATGAATCCTAAGTTCATATACATTTAGATCGATGGTCTATATACATTTAGTTCCCACCCGTTTCCCTAGCTCCCTCTCTCTCACGTTCTCTGTCACATTGTCTCTCATCACCACAGCCATTGAAGACCCTTCGAACCCTTCGATACCCACCCTCCCTCTTCGCTACGCTACTCCTCCTTCCCTTACAACCCTTCGAACTCGGCTCCCTTCGCTGTCCACGCTACCAACGCTGCTCTCGCAAGGTAAGATTGAGCCTTTTCACTCGATTTTTGCCTCTTCCCTTCTCTCTCTGTTTTTCCCTTACTGCCATTTGGCTTGCTGCAGTTCCAACCCCACTCTCTGTTCTTTGGGTTTGATTGGTGTGATTTATTTTTTACCCTTTTCTCTCTATTCTTTTCCTTCTTTTCCTTCATTTGATTGGTGTGATTTAAAGTTTTGTTTATTAATTACATGTTTTGTATTGAATTTTACAGATTAATTTACGGTTTCCTGGTTATGTTTTGCCAAAATTGTTTTTGTGTTTGTTTTTAAGTACCATGTTTTCATGAATTAGTCAATACATGGATTTCAGATTTGGGGTTATTTATAGATGTTATAAATATGGTTGGTTGGTGAGAATTTCTGTTTTGTTTAATTTCATATTTTCAGATTGGCTCTGTTTTGTTTAATTTCTGTTTGGTTGGCGAGAATTTCTGTTTAATTTCTGTTTGGTTGGCAAAGAAAGGCTTTGTATTCACACTTTTCTTAACCTAAGGATGGTTTGAATCAGTAAAAATTGTGGATGTTGAATAAAAGTTGCATTCATCTTTGTTGGAATTCGGTTTTTAAATTCTAAAAAATCTAATATGTGTTTTCAAGACACACTTTTGAGCTGTCATTTGTCATATTTATTAGGGAATTCATGGTTCTTTATTTTTGCCATAGGAAGTTACTGTGAAATGGGAGTTTGGGTAATGTGGTGATGTAATGATGGTAATCTTGCTTGCAGTTTAAGGTGTATTATTATTGGAAATGAATTCTGTGTGTCATGGGGTTTGGGATGCTTATCGATGTACACATAAAGATTACCTTCCTTTTTGGGATGCTTAGTGTGTTATGATCATCACATGTATTTCTTTCCCCCGATGATTCATATTTCTCTGATAAATCAGCCAATGTAGATTGTTGATAACTTGGCACAGACCTTGAAATGTCATAATGTTTCATCAAGAAGGACTCTCAGGTGCCCTTTTCTTCTCACATTGGCTAATCTGGTTTTGTAAGTATATCTTCACCTACACATCTACCTTTACAACTATGCATTTTTATTTTTCTATTCAAATAATAACAACAAAAAATAAACAAATAGAAAACTTAATGCATTATGTTTTTCAACATCAGGTTTCACTAGAGCATCAAACCACAGCAACCCATAAAACCCCAAGTCTAAGATATACTGTCGTTAACCAGATATGGTATATCACTAATTTAGTGAAGAGATACCTAGAAAGCAAAGGCAATAATCTGAAAACATTTGATAGAAAAAAATGGGGGTAAATTACACTAACCTCCCTTGAGATTTGGAAAAAAATATAACAAATTTCACAATTTTAACATAATTACGAAGACATTCCTTCTAGAATTTGAAACCAATGGAGTACTTGGGTTTTTTAACTACTTGGGTTTTTTTACAATGGAGTACTTGGGTTTCTTAACTACTTTCATGTTGTTGCTCTGTAAAATATTCTCACTTATTATGAAAGACGTGAATATCACAAAGAGCTTAACATTCTGTTTGGCTCTGTTTTTTTAATTTCTGTTTGGTTGGCGAGAATTTCTGTTTAATTTCTGTTTGGTTGGCAAGGAAAGGCTTTGTATTCACACTTTTCTTAACCTAAGGATGGTTTGAATCAGTAAAAGTTGCGAAGTAAATTTTAAATTTTCTACTTTTTTTCACGGTATGTACTATGAAAATATGTCATATTCCTAAGTACTCTCCTATTTAGACTTTATGTTCCTAAATAATTTTTTGAAATATGTCACGTTCCTAAGTACTTTTTGCTTTTTTGATCTTCTTCCTTATTCATGCTAAATACTCTACCACTATTGGTTGGATATGAATCTATAGGAATTGGATGAGATGAAGAAGCTTTTGAAAGAGTAAGGGGTTGTTCATTGATAGAAGGAAACAAACCAATGGCACCCTTGAACTCTCCAATTAAGGTAATCTCTTCAAACTTCTATGTTGTATGATTTATTTTTTATTTTTTATTTTTTATAGAGAAAAGATTCAACCATTTAAGTTGTTTATATGGGAGTGCCTTTAGGCACGAGTGATATGCTAGCAATTCATATTAGACATTTTTTTTTCTCTGAATAACATTCTTTTAATCCGTTTGATTTGATTTGATTTTTTTTTTTAATTTATTTCATATATAGTTACTAAAATGGCTATTGGACCATTTTAAAGTCCTTTTATTATAGTTATTTTTTAATGCAACAATTTCAATTTTAAAATTGTCGTAGTTGATGTAATTAATGACTTCCAAATTAATCATCTGTGTAATTACTCTTATTTAAAGTACTTTTTCATTTACATGATTAGTTTAGTCACATTAGGACATTATATGAATGCAATGATTTTGTAAATTCAACCAATGTACTCTTAACAGAATTATAGAATTAATGAGTTAATTTGTTTTAAAGCTATAAAGCTGAGTTCGAGTTTTTATTTACTAAGATTCAAATTCATGGTCAAATGCATGGCTTCTTTGTGTTAATGATTAGGATTTGAATTTTTCAATTAATTGATTTTGAAATTAATATCTTAATTGGTTTGAATTTGTAGTGTCATACTTTTCAAACTTTCATCATGCTATTTGACTCTTCTCATTTTCTTAGAATTTCTTATTGGTTGTTGAGAATTTCATCATGCTATTTGAGTCATTTAGAATGTTTCAAATTTTAAGCAATTTGTTAAGTTTTATATATTCTAAACCTTCTATCTTTAAAGCTTCGTCATAAGTATTTCGATTTTCGTCTAGACACTTCTTATAAATGATTTGGTAATTGATTTGGTATAGATTTTATTTGGATATAGATTGTATAGATTTTTTATTTATATATTGATCTTTTACAAAGAATCTGGATATAGATTTTTTATAAATTTTTTCCAAACATTACAAACAATTGTATAGATTTTTTATATTATCTTTGTGAAGAAGAAAGGGAGGCCACGAAAGTATGAATCAGATGGTAACTTGAGACTACCATCTGTATCATCACCACCACCAGGTTTTTCTTTCTCACCTCCTTTTCCTTCTTCTTCTGAGTCCTCTTCTTCCAAAAGGGGTCGTGGCAGACCACTTGATTCTGGTAATTGCCAGCTGCGTGCTTCTTTAGGTGAGTTCAAATCAAGCCTTTAAATCAACTTTTTCCCTTGAGATTGATAATTTAGTTGTGTACAACCTTTTCCTTTGCTGCATATTGGAACACATTGAAAACAGTAAGTATGGTTTAACTTGATTTTTATTTTTTTTGAAGTACATTAGTTAGTGTGATTTGTAGGTTGTGGATGAAGTCTTAACGAGGCGGAAAGAGACTGAATGGTGAGCTTTTTTATAAGTGTATATGTAGTGTTATTGCACATGGTTAAATTTGAATGCAAGTGTTTATTCATTTTCTTCATGGGTTTTAGGTTCATTGAAGGAGACTTTGATGCGTATGTCGAAAGAATTCGAAAACCTTATGTATGGGGTGGAGAGCTTGAGTTGCTGATGGCATCCCATCTTCTCAAGTGAATTCTATTCACTGTTTCAGTGAAGCATTTATGTTGTCCTTATGAAGCAATTTATGGGCAAAAAACAATATCATAGTGTCCATCAAAGTGTTTTTGCATATTGGCTCATATACAATAGTATTTGTCTATTTATTAGTTTGACAGAAGTGTTTGTTTGCCTCATCAAAGTGTTTTTATACTAAATCTATAATCTATATAATAAGATTGAAGGGTTGGGATTACAATTATATTCTAATTTCAATATTATTTACACCGTGCCTTCAGGTACGGGCATACGCTAGTATAAATATATAATACAAGTACAACATAAATATAATATACATAATATGATATATATGTTATCAATATATAAAACACTTATATATATATATAAAATATATAAATATTCAGATTAATTATATATAATTAACTATCACATTAAATTAATTAAATACCAAATTAAATTTTCACGTATCCACACAATTAGGCCAAGTTTGGCAAGATTCAAAAAAATCAAAAAGTCAAAAAATCACTATCCTATTTAAGTCACATTATCTTATTTAAGTCACATCACCTCTCTAACACATCACTTCAAACCCAACCCATATTTCATAAAAAGTCAAAAAGTGTACTTATTTAGATCATCCCAAACAACCCCTTAATGAAATTAAAAATGAAATAAAATAATAATAATAAATAATAACTTATAAAACATTAAGGTCGCTGCGAACATTCTTTTGTGTTATGGAATGGGAATTGAAAATTTATTTATATTGTTTCCCATTTGAATTACATGAATTAATTGATGGTACATATAGATCTGCACTTATGTGGCTGTTAAAGAATCCATGGGCTAGGTAAAGGACTAGCACATAGATTAAGATTTCGTTTGAAAATAAGCTTTTTTTAATAACTTTTTAATTAAAATATGATATAAAAAAATTAATATATTTGAGATAATTTTTTAATTTTTTATGAAAATATATGCAAAAAATAGAGAATTTTTTTTTTTTGACTTTTAAGTATAGGTTGTTGACTTTTTAATTTTTTTAGTGTCTTTTAACTTTTAAACTACAACGTGATATTACCAAACGAGGCGTAAGAGACCTTTCGCTCCAAATGTTTATTTGGTAAAAATAGACACAGGTGTCGTTTGGGAAGTGGGTTGACTTTTTGATTTTTTTGGCTATTTTAGTCTGGGCTAAAAAATTTGATTTGAGAAGGGCTTTTTAACTTTTTAATTTTTTTTGTGAGAAAATAATGTAATGATTATGGGTTAGATGTGATGTTTTGTTTGTTGTAACTAAAATAGCCTATTTTCTCTTTTGTGACTAAAATAATCAAAAAAAGCTCCTAAGCTATCTTGCCAAACGGTGCCACAAAATCTTTATTATTTATTAGCATGGTTTAGTGGAGAACACAAGGGCATATGTCAATGTTGGGCTTGGGTGGTACTGTGCCTTCATGGCACAGCAGCCTGCTGTGTTATTTTGTGGGAGTTCATCCCGAATATTTTTCGATAATCTGAATTATTCATATTGTGAGGTTCGTCAAGAATATTATTCATACAAAAATCAAGTTAATCGGATATTCATAACCTCATGATTAGCTCTTAATTATTTTAAAAAATTTATGAAAATTATGTTAATCGTTAATTCTTATAAAAACAAATATGCTTTGGTTATTATAGGGTTCCAGATATCCAATCAATTTAATTTTTTACATAGACTATTTACTCAACGAATCCTACAATATGAACAATTCAACTTATCAAAAGAGGCTCGAGACCACGCTCCATAAAAAAACACAACAGCTTACTGTGCCCAAAGACACAACAGGATTCCAGGTCCGTCAATGTTGGCCACAATAAGAGCTGTGATTTGGAAGAGTATTGTAGATGTGATCTATCATTTGAGATATTTTATCTGATTTAAAGTCTTCATGTGTATTGTGATCTATCATTTTAGATATTATGATCTATCATTTTAGATATTATCTGATTTAAAGTCTTCATGTATGTTACTAATCAAATTATATGGTGGGTTGACAACCGCTTTATTTTGGAAGAATTTTTTTAGTTTAGTTTTTGTGATTTTTTTGGCTACTTTAACTTAGTTAAAAAAAATTCATTTGGAATGAATTTTTGACATTTTTGTAGCTTTGTTAAAAAAAAAGAGTAAAATAATTATAATTTAGATGTGACATTTTTATCTTATTAATTTTTTAAGCTATTTTATCTTTTAATAAACTAAATTAGTCCAAACAAACCCTGTTGCCAAACCTGGGCAATATATTAGTGTTTGTCTCAAAATATTATAATTATTGAATTATATATCAAGATTCATGTATCTTGAAATTTTTGTATAGTTTAAATAAATCTAACAATAAATGTTATGAAATAGGTACGAAAATTCAAAGTTAAAAATTTACTAATATATGATTAGTATAGTGTAATACGGTAAAAGTTGTGGGGTGGTATATCTGTAGGGGAGGGTATATCTGTAGGGGAAAATAATTTATAAATGTAAAAGTCATATATGACATAATTATATTTTATAATCTACAAAATTGACTATTTTAACTTTAAACAAAAAGAATTAGAAAAGACCACATTGGCCTTGTATGGTTCGATTTTTTAAAAATCTATAACTAGAAAGTAACAAGTCAAAAAACACTCCTTCCAGTTTGTTAAATGATCAGTTTTTTTTTTAAATTTATTTACGTTATTCATAGATCATTTTTGTCCAATAACTCTATATTTGAGTTAGCAAACATAATGTACAAAATTTATATGAAAATATGCTCCACCCGACGTGCTTAAATATTACGTGAAATTGATGTAGACTTAGGCCTCGTTTGGGAACAGGCTAATTTAGTAATTTTTTGACTATTTAGCTAAAATATGAGCTAAAAAAAACTAGTATGTTTGGGAAAGAAGATGTTAGTTTTGATTATTTTAATGGTCCATTCTTTTTAAAAATATTAAATTTATACATATGAATTTTTTAACTAAGCTTTCAAAAAAATTAACATAAAATTTTTGAAGAGAGAATAAAATTTTTGAAGATTTCGATTGAGATGCTCTCCAGGCAAAATTTATACCAAGCATTCAAATATAAATTCCAAAATAAAAAATAATTATAAGTTAACGATAATCAGCTGTTCAAAACATGATAACTTATTAAAAAAGGAGCTAATAATTTATCCATTATCTTATTTATTTTATTAACTTGGGTCGGATTTGATAAATTTATAAATTCCATAATAAACTGTTCTAAACATGCTAACTTATTAAAAAAGGAGCAAATCATTTATCCATTACCTTATTTATTTTATTAACTTGGGTTGGATTTGATAAATTATAAATTCCTTAAACTGTTCAAAACATGGTGACTTATTAAAAACGGAACTAATCATTTATCCATTATCTTATTTAGGCTACGTTTAGCATGTCTATTTGGGTTAAAATAGTCATATAAGATAAAATTGACTATTTTAGTTAAATAGGACAAAATATCACATCTAAATCATAACTATTTTATTTTTTCTCTCAAAAAAATAAAAAATTATATCCCAAATAAAACTTTTTATCCCCAAATAATTAAAAAATTAAAAAACCAAGGCACACCCCAAACAAAAACGTATTACCTTGGGTTAGAATTGACAATTTTGGGGGTTTGTGTATTTAAAGTAAGAGTAATATTATATCTATTGAATTTTGACTTTCCTAAATCGTTTAAATTTGTATATGTCAATTGTTTTGTCATTCATTTAGAAATAAGACAACAGTTGCGGTTAATAAATGTGGCAATTGTAGTTGACAAAAGTTATACCGATCATCCAAAAAATCAACCGAGTAATCGATTGATATGCACAAATGATTCAGAGAAACTCAAATTCGATAGATGAATTAGCTATGTTTGGCATGAGTTTTTTTTTTTTAACTATTTTAGTCATAAAAAACAAAATAAGTTAAAAAATCAATAAGACAAAATATCATATTCAAATCATAATCATTTTTTTTTCCCACAAAAGTCAAAAAAGTCAAAAAATCTATTTCAAACGAGACTTTTTAATCGTAGTCTAAAATAATTAAAAAACTAATGATACATACTTCTAATTTGAGAGCTCTAAATGAAGTTCTAGGGAGGTGGAAGGGAGAGAGAGTAAAGAGAGATAGAGAGGAGTAGGGGTCCCACTTTCACATGGATATTCTCTACATCATTAGAGTTGCATAAGACCATCTCCAATGGTTCACCAAAACTGATATCAAATTCAAATTTTGATGAAAAAATCACTGTTTACAGCTCCAACGGTGGTACCAAATGAATATCAAATTGAGATTTCATCAAAAAATTCATCAAACTGACGACGAAATACTGATTTCACCAAAACACTGTTGGTGACCGTTGCCGGGTCAACCAGCCGGTTGACCGGCCGGTTGACCAACCGGTCAACCAGTAAAAGATTCAAACAATTCAGGAAAAAAATTCAAACCGTTAAAAAAAAAAAAAATTTGCCTAATTGGTCAACCGGCAGGTCGACCACCCGGTCGTCCCGAAAAAAGTTCAGAAAGTTCAAAAAAAAGTTCAGACAATTCGCCAAAAAAAAAAAAAAAATTTGCCTAACCGGTCAACCGGCCGGTCGACCACTCGGTTGTCCCGGGATAGGTTTGGTGAAAGGTGAACTGTTGGAGTGAGTGGTATCAAATTTGATGAAATGGGTCATTTTTTACTCAGATTTGGTGAAAAATTTGAGTCATCGCTGGAGATGCTCTAAGAGCTCTCAAACATTATTGAAAGTTAAAAGGCCAATTCACATTCTAAACAAAGACTTATTTTCCTTAGAATAAATTACAAACACACCTCATGAGATTTACTTAAATTACAAATTATTTCTATAGTTTTAGAAATTACATTATGCCCCCTAAGATTTCTAATTTCATAACAAATAGGTCCTTTTATTAATAAATTATCAAGTTAATTAAGAGTTTTTAATAATGTTAAAATTTTATTTCAATTAATAATTCAGATAATTTTATTATTATATAAGTGAACAGTTAGAAATTTCACTTTTTCAATTAATTCTTTTAAATAAAAAATTTTGACAATGAGGTATTTGTAATTTTTCAAATTACATAGAGCAATTTGTATCTTAAGCAAACTTCAGGAGATGTATTTGTAATTTACCATTTTCGTTAAAAGTATAACAATAATGGATGCCTCTATTTACACATCACCTTTCATCTCAAGGTACACCATTAGTCAAGGCACACCTTTAGTAATTTGATAAATAAGAAATTTACTCAATACACATCACAATTTTTCACCTTTATCCTTACTCACACATCTCACCCCGCAATCTTCTATCTTTACCTTTATTCACTCACACACTGCACCCACAATCTTCAATCTTCCATATTCTATACCTCCATTATCTGTTTTATCAAAGACGCTTATGGTGATCGTTGTTTATCATCACAGTTGAAAACAACTCTACATTGGAGATATAATAGGTGCGAATTCTCATTTGGCTTAGATTTTAGGGATTTACGTACGTTTTTTCATTGTCCTGAGTATTGTATTTGAAAATTTCATTTTGTGAATCAGTCGACACACTAGTCTTTCAAAGGTATGTGGACTATGGTTGACCCTATGAAATCGAACAATTAGAACTTGTTTAGTTGTAGATAGTCGAATATGAGTATATTGTTCAAATCTAGATATCCAAACAAATACAAATGGTTTACTATTCAGCTAGTACACGATAACAAAAAAAAATAAAAAATTAACTTTTTCCTTACTCCATTGTTCTAAACCAATATTGCCAGATGCATCCATCATTCAGTTCTATCAAAATCTTCAATAATATGTATATTTTTTGTTATTTATTTAAGAGTTTTTTATTTTGCTTAAGGATTTTTTTGTTCTTGAGAGAGAAGATATGTAAATAACGTTTCAGAAGAGAGGTGTGTATATTCATTATTATTTTTTTATGGTAATTTTACTTAAGGTGTATATCATAACTCTTTATCCTTTGTAGTCATTTTATATTAAGTTAATATTGTAATAAAAAATAAATTAATTAATGATTTGTCTAGAGATGAAATGTAATGTGTAAATAGGAACACTTAATAATAATGTTATAGACCTTAAAAATTTTACTAAATTTTTTATCAAATATTTCACATGAATATAAAACATATAGTCTATAAATCTTATATGAAATTCATATCGATATAAAATATTTAATAATTTTTTTTGCTCAAAATATAATCCAAGCTTGACAATAAATGCTAGGAGGAGGAGGAGGAGTAAATGAGATAAATCCAGATGTCCAAGGTTTGGTAGGAGGGACACGTGTGATGTTCGGGAAGGAGCCAGCCAAAAGCCATTGTCCAGCGCCAATCCAACCGTATCCAGCTGGCACTGCTCCCTCATCATCCTGTCTCACTCCTAGCACTCTGATCTGCATGCTCTGTCCACAGCTCTCACGCCGCTCCATAACCGTTTTAGATATTCTCTTTGCCTTTTTGGGATTTGTGTTAGCAACGAGTAATTATTCAGACGTTTTAGACCATTTCCAACATTAATCGCTGAAGTTAGGTTAGGTTTTTAACTTTTTAATTTTTTGACATTTTAATTTAGGTGAAAAAGTTTGTTTAAATTGATTTTTTTAATTTTTATAAAAAAATAAAATAATTATGATTTAAATATAATATAATATTTTATTTTATTTTATTTCTTTTTTTTAACTCATTTTATTTTTTCATGACTAAAAAAAGTCACCAACTTCAAAAAAATTAAGATCTCGTTTGGGAATAGATTTTTTAGTAATTTTTTAGTTTTTTAATTAAAATATAATGTAAAAAAAATTGATATATTTGGGATGACTTTTTGATTTTTTACAAAAAGACATGTAAAAGGTAGAGAGAAAAGATAATCTTTGACTTTTTGGTATAAATTATTGATTTTTTGATTTTTTTAGTAACTTTTTGACTAAAATCACTACTTACCAAACGATGCCTAAATGCCGAACGAGAGCTACGTTTCATCAAATTTAATTTAATGAAAAACGTAAAAATTATCAATTTTAACGTTGTCATTAAACTGATATCAGATTAAAACGTTTATCGTTTATCAATTTTGTAGGTGACTGTTAGGTCATGCATCCTCTCGCATGTCTTTACGAACAACTGAGCTTTCTTTATCTAAACCTAATTTTTGCCCATGTTTAGATGTCCTCTCGGATAATTGGACATTTGATGAAAATTTTGAATTTAATATTAGAGTGCACGACATTAAATCAAACTTTTTACAAAATTTTTACTTAAATTCAAAATGTGATGTAACGTTTGAAATGCTCTTACAAGTTGGGAAATGTTATTTATATGCAATTTATGTAATTTATGGATTTGATTATTATAAATGACAGAACTCAACATTATGAAAGTCATGGGAAATTTTACTATATACCTCCCCTGAAAGGAGTGTCGCATTTGCACCTCTAATTATGTAATTTTATTTTTAGTTATAACTAATTTTCTTCTTTAGTAATGATAATATTTTAGTTATCACTCATGAAATTTTCTATTATATTTTTTGTAATGTTTGGTTGTTACTTTTTATTTTTTATTTTTATTGTTATAATTCATAAAATATGGGGTTAGGTTATTATTTTTATCTAATTATAAGGTGCATATTGTATACATCTTTTAAAGGATATGCGTCTTTCCCATGGAAGTCATAATTAAAAAAAAAATTACATAACATCAAAATATAAATCATAACTAACAATATATAAGTCATAATTAAATACACAAAAATTATAATGAGTACATAGAATTTCCCTTAGAAGTTTTACATCGACTATAATCCATAGTAGGAAATTAGATATTGTTGACCGAACATAGGGGTGTGATGTTCCTGATTTACTAAGGTAGTGTTTGGTACCGTTTATGTTTTTAATTTATGTTTATAAAAATTTTACAAATTAATTTTTATTTATTTTTGAAAAAACATAAACTACAAACGTGTTTAGTTTGAAAAAAATGTTTGAAAAATTTTAAAAACATAAATTAAAAAATATGTCTATTCAGGCCTAAAATATTTATATTTATCTTTTATAATTTATAACAATGGGATCATACACGTTATAATTGAAAAAAAAATTAATTGAAAAAAAAGTATTTGAAAAAAAAATTAATTGAAAAAAATTTTTGTTAGTCAAGTTTTTAAATTTCTGTTTAAAAATCAACAAAAACTCATTTTTTGAGTTTATTTTTTTTCCTCAAATTTACAAACTAAGACAACTATTTATAAACCAAAAAAATTATCAAACAAGTTTTTATGACAATTTTTAAAATTTTTGTAAATATAAACTGAAAATTAAAAATGAAATGGTTACCAAATAGGTCCTAAATAATTTATACAGTATTTAGCTATAATTAAGGTCTAATATTGACCCAAAACAAAAAACAAAAAAACTTACTAATAGATGGAAGTTTAATATGAATGTGGATCTCTTTACAATTATATTGAGAGATAATTAGTTTAAGGTCTTTCTCTCATTTTTAGTAATGAAAGAGATCAACAATATTATTTTATGATATCTATGATCCCTCAACCTTACACCTATATATCACAAAGAATTTTGACTATCTCAAATCAAACCTCATTTCTCTCTCTCTCTCTCTCTTTCTCTCTCTCTCTCTCTCTCTCTCCTCTTTGTCATTGTAAAAATGGCAGATTTCGTATCCCTACCCGACAATCCTCCGATGATTTCCCCCCCATCGTCATCCGGAGCTACCGTTGTTGATCATGACGATGATTTCGAAGACGCATATAGCATCTATCTCAAGCCTTTCAACTCCCAAGATCCTCTCACTGTATGTTTTTAATTTTTATATTTAAAAGAGTCGAATGTTAAATTTGTGATTTTAGGTTGAATTGAATTGAATTGAGATTTGAAGCTTCGAACTTGAACAACTCGAGATAGGTCTTTGAACTAGTTGGAATGAGTTTATTTGTGAAATAAAATAGCTTAATTTTTGCTCTCACTTTCGAAATCTTGTCACTGATTATAGTCGTTTGGTTTGTATATGTTTCAAAATTCTCTGCGAATAAAGTCAGAGAAATTTTAATTTTTTTTTAACAAAGTTAGAGAAATTTGTGAACAAAACTAGAGAAATTTCATTTTTCTCTAGTTTGAACCCATAATAATTTTATGCACGTAATGAGGCAAATTTCTCTAGTTTGTAGAGAATTTCTCTGTAGAAAAATTTTCTGGATCGATTTGAGGGACCTTAAACATTAAGAAAATATTGAATATCCTTTATATTATAAAATCTCAATATCAGGATCCCTAAAAAAAATCTCCATTATTTAATATCAAAATTTTATTAAATTTTTTTTTTTGTAAATTATTTTATAATTCATTATAGTTTCGTTTGGGATGTGGATTGGTTTTTCTACTTTTTGACTTTATGGTTATTTTAGCCTAAGGTTAAAAAGTCTCGTTTGAGATAGACTTTTTGGCTTTTTAAACTTTTATGAGAGAAAAAATGAAATGATTATAATTTGGATGTGACATTTTATCTTATTGGATTAAAAAATTAATTTTGTCTTTTTGTAATTAAAATAACCAAAAAATTAAAAAGTTGGACATGCCAAATGAATGCTATATATTCTTAGCATTGTTATCTATGCGGTGTTTGGGAAGTTTGGGACTTGGGTTTTGTAGACGTCCCCGAACGCCCCGGGAGGATGAGTCCCGTTCTGTTCATCTTGGGGTTCACTACAGTTCGGACTCAAATCGTCACGATTCTTAATCTGAACCAAAGAGTCCAAATCCGGCAAATCGTTTTGAGAAGACAAATTTTTTGAAAGAAGTGCCAAACATGGACTGCTTTGCCAGATACAGAGTCGCCACCTAAATGTTTTATTTTGGAAAAATTTAGGAAACCCTGGCTCGTTGCCTAAGGCCATGTGTCCGTCATCACCAAAATTGCCTCGGCTCGGGAACTTGGGTACGATTGGAGAAGGTCACTTCGTGAGCACCCCCGCTTGCCCGATCAAAGATCGGCCTTTACTAACCATGATATCTAGTTTTGAAAACTTTATGCGTTCTTATTCCGGTTATTAGCCTAGATTTACTATGTGATGCGCACAGCATACAAGTATAGACTGGATCGTTTGAATTGGAACAAAACATTTCATGTTTATTTTTTAAAGTGGTTTGATGGTGCTACTCGCAAGTAGGCTAAGATGTGGATTTGCCACCCTCGAGTGGGCTTAGAAAAACATGATTTTGCCACTTATCTAGTGGGCTTAAAACTCACAGTCAATGCATTTATTCCAATTCAAATAATCCAACCTTCACCCACAGGCATTCAGGCAGTTATATCACATAAGCATATAGCCTCATGGTAAGCATGCTATCATGGCAGTCACTCACACACATGCAAGGATGCTAAAGCATAAACACTTACTGAGTACTCCAAGCCAAAACAAAAGCTATGTTAGAAATCCATGCATGATCCTAACTATACAGAAATGCCTAATGCAACACATGCAAAATGCAACTAAAATAGGCTCGGCTACTCTAAAGATGGCATATGAAATGCTACAACTAACATGTATTCAACTTGGAATTGAGATACAAATGCAGTTAGTATGATGCGCCGAGCCCGGTGCATGCAAGACAGATGAATGAATGCAAACATGCTATCATACTGTATGCTAATTGAAACATGTCCTAATCTAACCATCATAAGCTGATAAATAAAAGGGAGAAAGACGTGGGGTTGGAAGACATACATCACACACACGCACACTTATTACAACATTGCCCTCGCGCAGAGGGTCCGAATAAATAATACAGTCCCAAATGAATAAATAATACAGTCCCGAATAAATACAGAATCCTAATTAATTAACAAATTAATCTAGGAAAGTAGTAAATTGGCACGTAAATCCATGGAACGCCTCAGCTCTGTTCCAAATGATAAATGATGCATGCTCGGGTTACCTTGTGCGGAGAATCCCTTGCGATGTCCCGGTTTGCCTCTGTTTACAATTATTCTTGGGATGCGTGCCAGGCTCAGGAAGGTTGCTGATTTCTGATTTGCTGCAACAGAGAGCAACAAAGGGGCATGGCAAAGTATTTTCACATGTGTATGCATGTCTACTCTTCAGGGAGTGTAGTCCTCGATCCTCGTGCCACCAATCACGCATCTCGATTCATGATGACCGAGAAGTCGAATTGCATGACTCAATATGAAATGAATGCACATATGGACACAACAAGGCCTAGACTCCATCATGGATAATCCGGAGTGTCGGCGACCGGGAATTGAGACACGTTCCGTCATTCGGAGTACAAAACGTCCCTCGTTTCCTGTGCTTGGGCTAACTCCTATCCCAAGCACAATGCAATATGTATGACATGCATGAATGCAATCTTAACATGCAACCTAGCATACGCAATGCTATGAAATGGCACACACAATGCACGATGTAACGAGGTATACACAATGCTCTAACATACAACCTTGCATACGCAATGCTATGAAATGAAATGGCATACACAATGCATAATGGACTTACACTAACATGAGTGGACCTCAGCCACACTCACATCAGTAGCCATTAGGTGAAAATGAGACTCTCGAAATGCGTGCACGCATGCACGCAAACCGAGAACCGAACCTAAGGCATAACATGTAACTCTAACAAGGCATGGCAAGGGATGCAAGATGGCATGCAAACTCATAAATTCCAGCACTGAAATATGATGCTAAACAGCCCCGAAACATGGAAAAATGCCACCCGATGCATGAGATGAAACCCGAAACTCGAAGCTAGGTACATGGAATGACTTATAGCTATACAAAGCATGCATTATTTGATCATGAAGCATGAAGACAGAGCCAAGGCAGTCCCAAAACATGAACATTTCCAGTTCAAAGCATGGCCAAAAGATGCTAGCATGGTGGAGAAAATAGAATGCAATCTTGACTAGCAATCATGGTTTACATGGCAAGTATATGAAGAAAATGTAATCTCACCAAACTAGAAAAAATCAGTGAATAAATCATGTGAAAATAGGCCCAAATAACCACTGATATGCAACCATGGTATGCAAAAATAATAAGTTACTTTGGAGGGCCATGCAAGGAGTTATTAAGCACATGCAAGGTAGACATTTAGCATGGCATAAACAACTATGAAAATCAAATATGGTAGTCCTAAAACTCACCAAAGTGACCCTGGAAAGTGACTTCGAAGCATGCAAGGTAGGGTCTCTTTGGAAGGCCAAAAAGGCCATCAAACAAGAGAAGGAGGGAGGGGGTCACCCCCCTCTAATCTTGGCTCTCAAAACAGTGTTCTAGCCATTGAAAATCCATTGGATTTCAGTGGCTAGAAGGCCAAACAAAGCGTGCAATTGGGGCTTAGGTGTAAGGCTCAAAACAAGGGACAATCAAGCATACAAGGAAGCATGTGACCTCAAATAAAATAATGCCTTAATAAAACATTAAGATGATGTCAAAACAAGCTTTTTTCCAGTTTATAATAAGTCTCAAAAATGAACATAAATAGGGTTAATCTATCATGCAAAAATGGCCCTAAAAGAGAGAATAGAGACAAGGGACAGCAGCTGGCCCCAAACAGTGAAGATCCCTTTAACAAAGTTGAAGAGAGGCTCAAAATCAAGTACTTTACAGTTTATATCAACTCTTGAAAATGAACAAAAGTGAGGCTAAATCAGCATGCAAGAAAAAAGCCTAAAAGAGGGCTAAAGAGGCAAGTGGTAGCAGCTGACCTCAAACAGAGGAGAGCCCTACAACAAAGTTTAAGAGGGGCTCAAAAAAAGACATTTCACAGTTTATGACCAAGTCCAAAACAGCTCACAAATAAGCCTAAAATACCATGCAAAAATAGGCCTAAAAGAGGGATTAAGCACAAAGGGTGAGGAGAAGACCTCAAACAGCAAAAAGTCCTTGATCAAACATGAAGAGGAGCTCAAAATATGACTATTTACGGTTCAGGTTGGAGCTCAAAAATGTAAGAAAAAGGGGCTAAGATATAAAACAAAATAAGGCAAGAAAGAGGAAGAAGAGGACTCACCCTTGTAGTACAAGTCTTCAGCAGCTTTTGGACCAAGGAAAGGTGCTCCTAACCTCTGAAAAACAGCCTCAAGTTTCTAGAATGGAGTGTGGAGGTTGTAGGCCTGGAGGTGGTGTGTAAAGGTCAAGAACAATGGGTGTTTGGAGCTTGAAAATGGAGAGCAATGGAGGAGGGAAGGGTGTATGCTCCAGCTGGTTTTTCTAACCCTTCAAAATGGTGGTAGAGTGCTGGTTTTAAAGAGGGAGAGAGGCTAAGGAAAGGGGGGGAAAAACAAATTCAAATTTCCCCCCAAAAGGCAGCCCCTCGGATATAGGATCTGGGGAGAAACAGCTGGCACAGCTGGAATGTACTTGGAGAGAGGATCATGGCCAGCGAGATTCAAAAGGTAGCCACCCCCCATGGCCGGCCGTCCAGGGGTCAAAAGTGTCAATGAAGATTGCTGGCCGGCCACCCCAAAAAGGTGGCCTCCCATGTGTGCACAACACAAATATGTGGTCAAAACCCAGAAAATATGAACCAGGAGAGAGAAAAGCCAACTTTTTAGAGGGGTTCAAAAGGGTCAGAGACAATTACTAGCCGGCCTATTCATATTGGTGGCCTCCCAGGTGTGTACAACACAAATATGGGGTTTAGGGCTAAAGAAAGTGGCCCGGGAGTGGTCAACATTAACTTTCTAGTGAGGAAAACGGGTGACGGAGAGCGATGAAGAAATAAAACTGGCTTTTCAGAAAAATTGCTGGCCTCCCACCCTCCTACAAGCTTTCTAACAATGAAAATAAGGTCTCCACCAAAAATGAACCAAAACGGATGCAAAACGGAGGTTCGGGGACCGAAACGCGCGGCCCGAGGCCCCGAAAATGGGCTGTTAAGCACCGGGCATTCGACCACGAAGTTGGTCTCTCGGGCCACAGTGTTCCTCAAAAGGGAGGAAATAAGGTGCATACCAAAAACCGGAGCAAACGGAGGTGGTTAGGCGGTCCCGAACCGAGGCACACGGCCGACGGCTCCGAAAAATCGGAAACCGGGCTCCAAACGGGAAAAATGGCCTACGACCAAGAAACGTAGCCTACGGCCACTGAGAGATGATCTACAAGACCTCTCCCTCCCTTCGAGAAGAGAAAACAGAGAAAACAGAGCCTGGTTCGCAAACCGAGGCAAGGCACGAAAGAGTCCGGAAGTCCGGAAACAAGGCTTGCAGTCGGGACTCTGAAACTTCTGAACGAGCACAATATGCAATATCGCCGAGCGCTCAATCAGTGACGTCTGAGTCTTAAGGTCGGTCAAAAATGGGGTGTCTATAGTTTTTTTTTGATTTTTTTCACAAAAAGACAAATTTTTTACAAAATCAAAAAAAAAATACATCCAAACAAAATATCACATCTAACCCCATAATCATTTTACTTTTTCTTTCACAAACATCACATCCAACCACAAAAAAACCCAACTATCTTCCCAACCACAAAAAAAAATTCTCCAATAATATTCTACAACTAAAAAAATACATAAAAACCTACTTTCCAAACACGCACAATAGGATGTGTTGCGCTTTAGGGGCTTTGAAGACCATCTTCATAATCTAAATTGATCAACGTATTATTTATGCAAAAAATGATATCAAATATTTTTAATTATATTATTTTGAAATATTGACAATAAAAGTAATTTTACGGATAAATAGTGCATTTCATTAATTTATTTTTTAGTTATGAATATTCTTCTTAGGTGGTCTTCTAAAATAAACGATTCAAATTATGAATGCGCATTTGGAGTAAACCCCCAAGACACAACGACTTTGTTAGGTTTGTATTTTGAGATATTATTTCAAAAATAATTTTCTTAAGAGAGTTTAGAAAATTTGTTTAGTTATATATTTTGAAAATAATTGTGGAGTTTTGGAATTTGTGATAATTTGATAGTTTTTGTAGTTGAATAAATGAGTGAGAGAAAAAAAAATGATTGATGCATAATATATAGAAAAGTGATTTTGATATTTTTTTTTTTTAAAAAAAAAAATTTCAACCAAACATATTTTTAAAATTTTTTCTTCAAAAATATATTTTGAGAGACAAACTAAAAACGCCCAACATTGCACAAGAAAGACCTCAAGTCTTTATTCTTTTCATGCTGCTACTGGGTGTGGGTGTTGATTTTCGACCACATAACCAAACGGAAAAACTCAGCTGGAAAGCATCAGCAGAACACATTAAGCTTGAACAATCTGTCACGGAAAGATAAGAATTCGGCGGTGGTTCATCCACCCAAGAGCACTCCAACGCTCAAGTTAGTAATCAAATATCTCTCAAAGATAGCTAATTATGCTTAACTCATAAGAAAGACCTTATTGCTCACAGTCTATCACACATACCTCAGACCCACGGGGGTGTCCTGCCTTTATAGTCAACACTGACCTGATCCTTGTAGAAGTATCATTTCAGTGGACTCAGGCTCAATGCTCATCCTGAACTCTTAACTAGATAGGGATAAACTCCCCAAGAGCTTTATCTTTATCCAGATTGAGGTCCTCCCCTATTCTAGAACTCTTGTCCCTTATCTGCTCATCTCAGATTCTGGCATCTTCGCAGATAGTCTCAGCCTAGCCGAGATTACCTTGGCGTCAGGACCAGGTCACGTGGCACCTCAGCTGACACTCCGGCGTCATCTCGGCCACGTGCTGTCATTCACAAAATATGTCTCCACAATTGCCCCCTAGGTTCTATTGCCTCAGCAACCTGAGGTGATGGAACCTGCATCGTCTATTTGCATGCTTATGTCGGTTAAAATTCATTCTTCTCTTCGACCGAGATCATGACTCATCGGTTTCAAATGCCTAGGACTCAACTGTCAATCTTTATCAATGACCAAGAACCAAAAACCAAGTTCTTTGAGTTCCTTAACTGAGATCGTTCCTCCAGTCGAGGTTTTCGCTTCATTAAATCAAGAACTCCAAGAGTTTTTTATGTTCATGAGCTGTTACGCACAGTTTTTTTCAACTGTTTCCGCCACGCGTCCTTTTTTTATTAGTTCGTACCTAACACGCGCTATTAAGTCGCGTCGCTTCTGCGCACGTCGCCTGACAAGCACATCATCCAAGGCATTTCATTATGGTTTCCTTATTTTTTGAGTTTTTAACAAAACTCTTTCTTCTCCCTTCGTCTTTTCACTTTCGCGAATTCAATTTGCCTCGTCTCTCTCTCTTAGACTCTCTCTCTCTCTCTCTCTCTAACATTTCTCTTCTAAATCGCCATTTTTCAAGCTTTCAAGATCTGCAACTGTAACACCCGCCTTTTTCCTTAGCTGTTACTTTTATGATTAATCTGAATTATGCATTTATTTGTGCCTTATATGTCTATTTTTATGCGTTGTGTCTGTTAACAGATATGTTCCTTTATGAAAAGACCTATCTGATTCGTTAAATCGTAAGAGTTATAAAATTGGTTAATGGATTAAGTGAGTGGGGTTGATTCACCTTAAATTAAGATAGGTGGTAATGTAATTAATTAAGTAATTTAACTAAAGTGACTCCCATTTAGTTAATCTAAGTTAAAGAATTGGGATATTATATATATTGAACTCAAATAGGAGGGAAATAGAGATATTACCTGTGAAAGAGAAAGTGTGAGTGTTAGAACTTGAGAGAAGGCTAGAGAAGAAGAGGAAAGAAGAGAAAGAGAAGAGAACTTGAAACAACTACACTAAATCAAGTCATTAAGGTAAGAATTCTTCCTAGTTATGTGCATGTGACTCCCTAATTCATGGAATTTAAAGAAGGAATGAGGAATTGGGTAGAGTAGGTTGTGTTATAAACCCTAATAGGAGGAACTCCCTACATCTTAGCATGAATAGTATAATTTAAGCTTGATTTTTTGATCTTCCATGCTTTTAACTTAGATATCCAAAATTTTGTTGAAATATAGGATTATTATATGCATAGGATTTTGTTTTCTTTAACCATGAAGTTGTGTATGAGTTTGGGGAAACTTGAGTTGAATTTGAAGATCTATGACCTTGGAAATTGTTTGTACACTGTGTGAGTGATTTTCTGATCACACTGCCCGCCTAGTATTCAGCTGGAAAAGCACTGGCAGAATAGATGACCTCTAGCTAACCTGTAACAGAAAGAAAAGTCTCCGGCGGTGGTTCAACCACCCGGGGGCACTCCGACGATCAAGTCAGTATATCTCTCAAAGATAAATCAAGTGCTAAACTTATTGCTCAAAGCATAAATTGCATACCTTAGACCCACAGGGGTGCCTCTCTTTTATAGCCAACTCAATCCTAATCCCACTAGAAGCCTGACTTCTATGGACTCCCATTCAGTGCTTACTTTGGATTTCACAAGAGATAAAGATAAACTCCCCAAGAGCTTTATCCTCAACTTTAACTAAGTCTCCTCTTTATCCTAGGACTCTTGTCCCTTATCCGTTTATCTCGGATTTCGATATCTTCGGAGATAACCTCGGTGCTGCCAAGATCACCTCAGCGTAATAACCAGGACATGTGGCACCTCGGCTGACACATCGGCGTCACCTTGCTACGTGTTGGTATTTAGAAAATACATCCTCACAACTGCCCCCTAGGTTCTATTACCTCGGCATTCTGAGGTGATGGAACCTATATCTGTATTTTGTTCCAGTAAATCGGCTTAAAATTTGACAGCCGAGATCATTAATTTCAGGCCGACATGCTTTCCCTAAAAAGTCAAGATTTTTAAGGACCTTCTCACGCGCATGAGCTGTCATGCACTTCAACCCAACCATTTTAGCCACGTGTTTCCTTCTTACTGGTCCGTACACGTAACGCGCCTGTTAGCCGCCTCTTTCTTCATGTGTGCCGTCTGACGCCCTCGTTCTTCTAGGCGTATTGATTGCTTTTGCCACCGTTTCTGTTTAATCAAAAACTTTTTCCCTTTTTTCCGTCTCTTCACTTTTTCATTTGAATCTCCTGCTATCTCTCTCTAGCTTTCGAAACCCTCCATTACTCAAGCTTCCAAAGCTCTGCAACCTTCTCCGTTCACCCCTTCCAGCGAGATTTCCACCGGTCTTCTGCTCCTGCAACCGTCATAAGACATCAGCAAATCCCTTTCCGGCTTCCCTTTTTCTGGTAAGCTACTGTTCTTTTCGTTTTTAATTCCCTGATGTTTCTTTTCTTTTTTTTTGCTGTCGCCATTACTGTACTGTTTCAAGCTTTTTTAATTCATAAATCGTACATCTGAATGCATTCATCCATGATTTTGCCTTTGTCCACATTTTGAACACACGCACTGTTTCGCCACTTCTTTGCACTTTTGCCACTGTTCTTGGCCATATACTCTTGTATTCTTCATGTTCTTGATAGCCCATCTCAGTTCTTGTTTTTTAAACTTCATTTTTGTTTTCTGTTTTTTGCATCTTTTCCAGATTCTTGCTTTCAATCCATGTTTCCATAGATTTAGGTCTGGGATTTGTCTGTAGAACCCATAACTTAGGAAAAAACCTGCACCTACCTTATTGTTTGCCAGGGTCCCAATAACCTTTCAAAAACATCTTCTGAGACCCACCTTCTAAGATTAAGTTGATATCATGGTGTAGACACCCCATTTTTGACCGTCCTCAAGACTTGGACGTCACTGTTTGAACACACGGTAATCTTCCATGTTTGTGTTCGTTTGGAGTTCCCGGAGGTCTCGGCTCGCGCGCCTTGCCTCAGGATCCCCGAACTCGACTGTTTAGTGTCTGGTTTTGCACCAAACACTTTTGTTTTGCCTTAGAGGGGCAGGGAATGCCTTGTGAGACATCCCCATACACCACCGGCAGTGGCTGGAGGCCACCGGCTGGTCTTTTTCTTCCATCGGCACTTTTGTTTGCCAGTCGGCACATTTTATTGCCGGTCGGCATAATTTGTTGCCGGTCGGCACTGTTTTTTGCCGAAATAGCTTTTTTGGGCAGCCGACCACTGTTCCTCCACTTTATGGAGATATTTTGTGCCAGCTGTGATAGCTGGCACTAACTCCTTTCCCCTCCATACACGTGTATGGAGGGATTTCCCTCTAGCCAAGCTTGTTGAATAAGCTTTGCAAGAGGGAGTCCTATAAGAGAGAGGCTTTCCTCTTGGTTCTAGGTTAGAAAAACAGAAGCAAAAATCAGCCTTAGAGATATAGATACATATTATCTCTATACCTCTCTCCCTCTCCCTTCTTGTGTGTGTTTCTTGGCCCAAAAGGTGTGTTTTACCTTACTTTTGCACCATTACACACACCATTACACCTTAGTCCGAGATTGAGGGACTTGGGGGAGTTGTTTCTTGAGTTTTGGACTGGTTTTGATCCAAAGAAGGAGGTTAGACCATTTTTTCTTCAAGGGTTCTTCAAGGGTGAGCATCTTCCCTTTTATTCCCCAAACTTGCATTGGTTTTCTACCTATTTTGTTTATTGTTTTGGCTCTTGTGTATAACATAAAAAAGGCTCATATTTTCCTTCTCTAACACTTTCATTAAGGTCACTTTGTGGTTAGATTGCAAACTCACCCTCATAGGCCTTGTTTAGCCTATTTTGGTGCCCTTTTGATAAGGTTTTGTTCACTTCAGCATTTTGATCTTTTCATCACCAAAAATCAGTGTATTTTAGTGTCAAAAAGGTTGGTTTGAAGTCTTGCATAGGGGAGGGACACCCCTCTCCCTTTATGGTTTTGTTTCTTTGCTTTTTGGGCTCAAGAGGGTAGCATGTGTGCTTGATGTTTCTTGGCTTCATTCCAGCATTTTTTTAGGCATCTTAGGTCATATATAATCTCTGTTTTTGGTCAAACTTGTGCCTCCTTGCATGCTTGTAATACTTGTTTTGTATTGTTCTACTTTGCTTAAAAGTGCACATCATGGTTAGGCCATGATTCTTGTGAGAGTTGGCTTAGTTCCATGAAGTTCTTGGTGATGTTTTTCCATGCTTAAGGTTTATTGGTTATCCATTTAGCCATGCTTGACATGTTTGTTAGGGTTGCTTTGTATTTTAGCTTAAAAGCTTTGAGCATGATGGCCTCTAGCATATATGTTTGTGATTACCCTCTTGGTTTAATATCATCTAAGGACTTTCTTTTTAGTCCAAGAATCATGCCTACATGTGTGCATGCATGGTCTTTTTCATATCCTGAGGGTGTGTCTTCCTATGCCTAAGAATGAGCCTTGGTGTATTTGTTTCATGGGGTTTATTTTAGTTGCCATATTAGGAGTTTTTGGGGTCCTATCTTGCATGCATAAATTCTGTTTTTACTTGTTTTAATCATGCCATGAATGGCCATGTTGGTGGGGGTAAGTTGTCTCCTTTAGTGCCTTAGCTTTGGGACCATAAGTTTGCTTGTTAACATGAGTTGATTGTCTATCATTTTAAGCACTTTTGGCCACTGTTTTGAGAAGGGTAAGGGCCTGCCCCTTTGCCACTTCAAGCCCTCTTGCATGCTTGCTCCATGTTTGTTGCATATTTGTTCCATTAAGCTTTGTAGCACATCAATTCCATGGTCAATTTGCCCCATGTTTGCATCATGTTTGTATCTTGTGTGCTTGGTATCATACATTTTGTCATGATAGTTGCATATTGCTTGTTGTGTTTTGCATCTTGGTGGCATGACACATTTGAGGCTTGTGAGCATTACATGCATTGCATTTACTTGGTTTGGGGTGTCAAACCAAGTGCGGGGGTCAAGGACCATTCATACTTCAAGTGATGTAATGTGCCTTGATCCCCGGTCATCGGGACCTTTGACTCCACCTTGATAAGGCCCCGGTTTTCATGTTATTTGTTGCATACATTTTCATATCAAATGGCAAATTCGATCCTTTGACTCACCATGTACCATTGATGGTTCAAGGATCGAAAGTCATGCTTCTTTGAGTTCAAAATATGATAAGAAGTAGGACCATGCTTACATGTGTCCAAAAACTCCATGCTATGCACTGTCTGTTCTCTGTTTGCTGTCAGATTGTCTTCTGCAGGAAGTTTCTGCCGACCGGCAGAATTTAGTGCCGACCGGCACTATCTGGAATGCCGATGAATCCAATAAAGTGCCGATGATAATTTTGAAGTGCCGGTGGCAATTCTGTCTGGCCGGTGGTGCTCTGCAGGATGCAAGGAGCTTGTTCCAGTACTTTGGCAATTTTCAGAAGGACAAGGCAGTACAAACAGAGGCGACAAGAGTATAGTACGGGTTTTTCGGGCAGGACGGACTCGAGCATGCATCATCCGCGCACCCCGAGGCAAAGGCTGTGGCTACCCTCTTCTTTCCTTTTGCTCCCTTTTTTTAATTAATTAGAGAAATTTTGTAATAATTTTATTTGTTCATTATTTTGGGACTGTAATATTAATTCGAACCCTCTGAGTGAGGGTAAACATGTAATAAGTGTGGGTGAGTGTGTGTATGTCTTCCACTCCCCATTTCTTTCTTCCCTTTTATTTATCTGCTTATAATGGTAGATTAGGGCATTTTTGAGATTAGCACACCTTATGATATGTACGCGTGCATTCATGCATCTGTTGGCATGCATCGGGCTCGGTACATCATACTAACCGCATTCGTATTTTCAAATTCCAAAATTGAATACATGGAACAGTTGGTTGCATATCATATGCCATATTTAGGTTAACCGAGCCTAACTAAAATTGCATCTTGTATGTGTTGCATTAGGCAAAATAACATGAACTAGGACACGCATATTTGCTAACTAGTTTATTGTTTTGGCACGGAGTACAATGTAAGTGGTTATGCTTTAGCATCCAACATGCGTGTGAATGTTGCCATAAAAGTATGCTTGCCATGTGGCTAAGTGTTTACATGAGATAAATTGCTTGAATGCCTGTGGGTGGAGGTCAAACTGCTTAAATTGGGATAATGCGTTAAAACTATATTTGTTTTAAGCCCACTAGATAGTGGCAAAACCGTCTTTTCTAAAAAAACCCCACTTGAGGGTGGCAAAACCTGCATTTTAGCCTACTTACGAGTAGCAAACCATTTTCAAAATGAACATAGAATGTTTTGTTCCAATTTGGGCAATTTGGTCTATACTTGTTTGCTGCGCGCATAACATAGTAATCTTAGGCTAATAATTGGAATAAGAATACATAAACGTTTTCAAAACTGGATATCACGGTTAGTAGAGGCCGGTCTTTCGGACCGGGCGAAAGGGGGTGCTCATAGCTGACCTTCCCCAATCGTACCCAAGTTCCCGAGCCGAGGCAACTTTGGTGATGACGGACACGTGGCCTTTGGCACCGAGTCAGGGTTTCCTAAATTTCCCATTAAAAAACATTTAGGTGGCGACTTTGTATCTGGCAAAGCAGTCCATGTTTGGCACTACTTTTTCAAAATCTGTTTCTCAAAACGATTTGCCAGATTTGGACTCTTTGGTTCAGATTAAGAACCGTGACACAAATCGAGTCCGAACTGTAGCACGAGGTCCCACGCGGGCGCTGTTACACATGGGTATGTGGGAACATAGGGTAAACACCCCCTCCAAACTAGAATACTTTAGACAGGAGTTTGAGATCCCAGCCGATGTCCATTTGAGGTTGGCTGGGGATGATGACTCCATCATGCCCACTGCCGACTCCATGCCTTTCCCCGTAGTTGCCTTTATCGAGTGTGGACTTCGGCTTCCATTAAACATTCTGTTTCGTGAGGTTCTCCATTACTATAAGTTGAACCCTATGCAACTGGCCATCAATTCTTACTAAGTGATCAATGGTATTATAGCCCTAGCTAAACAGGAAAACGCTAGGATCACCCTTGCCGATATCCAATATTGCTATACCATGTGTGGCCTTAACTTGAAAGAAAAAGGTTACATTTATTACCTTAAGCCGAGGTCCATAGAATTCAAAATTGTAGCCGACCTCCCAGACTCCAACAAGGGAGTTGGTGACGATTATTTCATTACTTCGGGGAACTGGGAGTTCGCCCCAGATGAAGACTTCCATCTCTTCCCTCTCCCACGATCAATCTTTATAGAGGGTAATGGTAAGAGCCCTGCATTTTTACTTTTAAAGTCTTGTATACTTTATCTGTTTCCTAATGTCTGCTTTTTCTTTGCTTTTGCAGTTCTTCCTCAACCGCCAAAAATTTTTCGCCAATCCTTTGTTCCCAGCAAGGATTTAAAGAAATTACTGGACCTGCCGGTTCAGAAGCGAAAGGCACCCCTGCTTCTCAACTTCATCCCAACATACAAATCAGCTCTCCCTGACGTCCCCAGGAAAAAGAAGAAGAAGAGCTTATCTCCTCCTTCTACTACAACTCTTCCAGCTGCATCAACATCGCGAACAGACCAAGGATCAATCTCTGATCCAGCAGAACAGCCATCGACCTTGGCTCCATACCTCATTCCACCATCCCAAAGAAAGCGTTGCCGACGTCTTGTTCTTACAGCCGAGATGGGTCGCGCAAAGCCAGTTGCTAAAGACCTTCTAGCCAACATTCCATCGTCCATTGACGAAAAACCAACACAAACCCAACCTCCAGCAAAACCAAAAAGAATTAAGAAAGCTCAACCGAAGGCGAAAGTGACTCAGGTTGAAACTGAGGACACTTTGTCAGCCCCAAAACTGGCTCCAAGTCAAAAACTGCCTCTGTTCCTTCGAAGAGGTCTGCCAAAGTACCTCATTCCGAATCCTCTAAATCAAAAAGGCTGAGGTCATCTGCAACGACTTCGGGGTTAAAGAAACCAGATGCCCCTTTGGGCCTCTGAAATCACCCTAGAGGATAAGCCCGTAATGGCAAGTGACAGCGCCGACGATATCAATGTCGGCGTTGCACTCAGTACCGCACTACTTCTCCCAGGTGACCTGGCACGGAACGCCCAGTATAGCGAGTATGAGAACTATGCCTTAATGTTACAGCACTCTGTTCAGGTAAACGTTTTCTACTTGGTAAATTTTTCTCTCTCTTTATTTCATACTTTGAATATTCTTTAATACCTCTGTTTTCTTTTAGGCCATCTAGCATGCCCACTCTTTCTCAATGCAGTCTTTTGAGAATAGGGAGAGGCTTGCCGAGATGAAGAGGGAGGTCTTCAGCCTCCAAAAGACCAACAAAGGCTTCCAGTCAAAAATGAAGAAGCTAGAAGACCAAGCTGAGGAAGCCATTAAGGCTTAGACCGAAGCCGAAGAAAAGGCTGAGGCTGCTGAGGCCATTAGGAAATCGCAAAGGAGAGAGGTCGAGGAAAAAATGGCCCAAGCTGAAAAAGAACTTCAGGAGGCCCTGGCCACCAAAGAAGCTGAAATCAAAGACACTGATGAAAAGGTGTACTCACAGGGTATGGCCGACGTTACTGAGGCCTATGAAAAACAAGTGAAGGAGGCATGCAACAAGGGTTTCACCCTTGGTTGGATGTCCCTTCTAAGAAAGCTTAATGTTCCTAATGACTCTCCATTGCGGAAGGCCGACGCCATTCCCTTGCCATTTCCTCCAGCCCCAACTCCAAGTGAAGATGTCGGCGAATCTGATGCTGAGGATGAGGTCGAGGAGGAAGAGGACGAGGCTTTGATTAGAAAATTAAAAGATGTTGATGGGGCCAAGTCCCCTCTTCAGAATAAGCAAGTCCTAGACTTGACTTATAATGAAGAAGGCGATGAGGTTGTCCAAGAAGCTGTTCCTGACATCGCACCAGCCGACATCCCTTCTGAGGTCAAGACTGTTGAAGAAACTCTCCAAGAAATTGACGCCGAGATAGCGGCAGAGAAGGAGGCCGATGTGGTATCTGATTTTCAAATTCAACAATCTGGAGGGGAGGAGCCTTAGCTCTAAGTCTTTTTTTTTTTTTTTTGGCTGTTCTGGGGCTATTCTATACTTAGAATATTCTGCACATCTTTTACATATTCTTCCCACTTTGTAAAATCTTCTCCGGGTGACATACCTCGGATACATAAACTTCTCGGTTTTAATCTTAACAAGTGCTGAATATCATGCTGGTTTAACTCGACTTGTAAATTGTCCACAAATTTCAACAAGTGTTAAACAATGATCTCGTCTTAACTTAACTTGTAAATTGTCCACAAATTTCAACAAGTGTTAAGCAATACTTTTCGGTTTAACTAACTTGTAAATTGTCCACAAATTTCAACAAGTGTTAAACAATGATCTCAGCTTAACTTAACTTGTAAATTGTCCACAAATTTCAACAAGTGTTAAGCTATACTTTTCGGTTTAACCAACTTGTAAATTATCCACAAATTTCAACAAGCGTTAAACAATGATCTCGGCTTAACTTAACTTGTAAATTGTTCACAAATTTCAACAAGTGTTAAGCAATACTTTTCGGTTTAATCAACTTGTAAATTGTCCACAAATTTTAACAAGCGTTAAACAATGATCTAGGCTTAACTTAACTTGTAAATTGTCCACAAATTTCAACAAGTGTTAAGCAATACTTTTCGGTTTAACCAACTTGTAAATTGTCCACAAATTTCAACAAGTGTTAAACAATGATCTCGGCTTAATTTTAACTTGTAAATTGTCCACAAATTTCAACAAGTGTTAAGCAATACTTTTCGATTTAACCAACTTGTAAATTGTCCACAAATTTCAACAAGTGGTAAACATCATATCAGTTTAACCAACTTGTAAATTGCTACAAATTTCAACAAGTGGTAAACATCATCTCGGTTTAACCAACTTGTAAATTGCTACAAATTTCAACAAGCGTTAAACAATGATCTCAGCTTAACTTAACTTGTAAATTGTCCACAAATTTCAACAAGTGTTAAGCAATACTTTTCGGTTTAACCAACTTGTAAATTGTCCACAAATTTCAACAAGCGTTAAACAATGATCTCGGCTTAATTTAACTTGTAAATTGTCCACAAATTTCAACAAGTGTTAAGCAATACTTTTCGGTTTAACCAACTTGTAAATTGTCCACAAATTTCAACAAGTGTTAAACAATGATCTCGGCTTAACTTTAACTTATAAATTGTCCACAAATTTCAACAAGTGTTAAGCAATACTTTTCGATTTAACCAACTTGTAAATTGTCCACAAATTTCAACAAGTGGTAAACATCATATCAGTTTAACCAACTTGTAAATTGCTACAAATTTCAACAAGTGGTAAACATCAACTCGGTTTAACCAACTTGTAAATTGTTACAAATTTCAACAAGTGGTAAACATCATCTCGGTTTAACTTAACTTGTAAATTGTCCACAAATTTCAACAAGTGTTAAACAATACTTTTCTCTTCCCTCTGCCCCCTAATGTGAGCCTGAGTTTCACTTGGGTTCGCATTATACATGTATTCCAGAGACGATGTCAAGTATCTTGAAAACAGAACTGAATCTTTATTTATTTATTTCGGCAAATGGCTAAGGAATAAAGGAATTCTAATGATAGAAAAATTTCAAATTACAAGTGTTCCAAGATCTTGGCAATTCTTTGCCCTCTTTATCTTCAAGCTGGTATGCCACATTTCCCAGTATCGAGATGATCTTGTAGGGTCCTTCCCAATTTGGGCCAAGCTTGCCCTCTCTGGGATCCTTTTTGTTGTCGACAACTTTTCTTAGGATGAGGTCACCACTCTGAAATTCTCTTGGATTGACCTTCTTGTTGTATGCTCTGGTATGCTGTTGTTGGTATGCTGCAAGTTGAACTGCAGCTTTCTCTCTTCGTTCTTCTAGAAGATCGAGCTCTCAGGCTAAGAGAACATCATTAGTTCTGTTTTCTACCCCTTGGGTTTTGATTCCAGGGATACCGATCTCCAGTGGAATGACTGCTTCTGTGCCATAAGCCATGGCAAAGGGGTTTCCCCAGTTGATCTTCTCGGCGTAGTCCGATATGCCCAAAGTATGTTGGGCAGTTCGTCTACCCATTTTCCTTTTGCTGCCTGCAGCTTCTTCTTTATTCCATCCAAGATTACTTTGTTGGATGCCTCTGCTTGCTCATTGCTTTGGAAAAAACTTGGTGTTGAGAAGTAGTTCTTGATTTTGAATTTTGCACAAAAGTTCTTCATCCCCATCCTGGACGAGGAGTTTTTTTAGTGCTTCTTCGCCATTCTCGGCTAGCTCCTTGTCGACGTCTTCTACGACTTCCACGTCCTCTTCTTCGATTTCTTCCTTCTCTAGCTCTTGAGCGCTGCAAGTAAACTTCATTGCTGCCATGGAGCAACTTTTTGCCTGTAGTTGATCACCCCTGACTTCTTCTATTCCATGCTCTGTTGGGAATCGCAACAGTTGATGCAATGTTGAGGGAACTGGCCCCATCGCATGCAACCATGGTCTTTCCAAGATGATGTTGTAAGGGGAGGATGTGTCGATGACAGTGAATTCTGTCTTGATTTTCCTGGTGCCAACCTGCACCTCCAAGCTTACTGCTCCCAGTGGCCATGTCGGCGTTCCATTGAACCCGACCATTGGGCCATTGGATCGTTCCATGTCATATGGGTGAAGGCCGAGCTCCTTGTAACATCGGATGTACATGATGTCACAAGAGCTTCCTTGGTCAATCAGGATGCGTTTCACTTGGTACTCCCCAACCTGGAGGGATACTATCAAGGCATCATTATGCGGGTGCTGGACCATCTCTAGGTCGGCTTCAATGAAGGTTATTATCGGTCCCTGGTACTGTTCTGCCCGATGTCTTTTCTCTCCGACTTGATAGACATGTTGTAGGTGTTTTACCTTCTGGGTTTCTTTTCGAATTTCGTTTTTGTTGACCTTTGAGTGGATTATGTTGATTACCCGAGGTCCTCCTGCCTGTGGCTGTTGTGCTGGGGGAGGTGGGGCTGCTGGTGCTTGAGGCAATCTCGCCCGTTCTTCCCTTGTTCTGGTTTCATCAACAAGGTCTCTCAGATGTCCTTGTCTTACCAGGTCTTCCAAATATGTTTTTGGGGTTCTGCAACCCTGAGTCGTATGTCCATCTGCATTGTGGTAGGCACAATGCCTACCAATGTTTCTTCCCATAAACTTTACTAGAGTCCTTTCTGGCGTTCTGAAATAGGGCTGGTTTCGAATTTGATCCAGGACTTTGGGAATTGGGATCCGGAACACGGTTGTTACTGCTTGTGTGGCCCTTAGTTCTGCCTCTTGCCTGCTCGTTCCATTGTTACCTCGGCCTCGCTTTGGCGAGCCGTTCCCTTTCTCCTATTTTATCTCCTTATTCGCCGATGTGTCTTCTTCGGCTCTGGCATACTTCTCGATTCTTGCCATGAGCTCTTCCATGCTTTTTGGCAAAGTGTTTGCCAAAGATTTCCGTAGCGGACAATTGTCTTTTAGGCCATTCTTGAATGATACGACCGCTACTTCTTAATTACATTCTGGTATTCGGTTGAATACCTCATAATATCTTTTTGCGTAGGCCCTAAGGCCTTCATCCTTGGTGATTTTTAAAGCCATCAGTGTGTCGACTCTCAAGGGCTGTAGTTTATTTGTCACAAACCTGGCCACGAACATCTCGGCCAGGCCTTCCCAAGTCTTTATGCTTCCCTTCGGTAGTTTATGGAACCAATCTGATGCAATTTCCACAAAGGATGAGGGGAATACTTTGCAGAGCAACGGCTCGTTCCCACTATATAACGCCATTGAATTCAGGTATAGTCCAACGTGAAAGTTGGGATCTGACTTACCATCATATATTTGGAACCTCGGCATACTGAATCTCTTTGGTGCCTCAAATTTGTCCAGTTTCACCGAGAATGGTGTCTTCAGCTTAACTGGGGAAGTTACCTCGGCTTCAGTATTCTGTTGTTTCCTCTTGAGGTAATCTCTCAAGTCTTCTTTACTCTTCCCTAGAGCTCGGCTATCTTTGGACTTCAATCTTTTCGGCACACTACTTTCAGTCTCGTGGTGGGCTCGTTTTGATCTCTTTCCATGTGTTGTGTCAAAGCAGAGCGCCTGCCCTTGAACATGCTGATATTCTTTGGGATCTGGGTCCTTCGTGTGATACGTTCTTCGGGACTCCTCTCGTCTCGGCTCCTCTCGTTCGACTTCCCTGGAAGGTCGGTGAGAGTACCTTCCGCTCCTGGTGTGCTAAGGGACTTCGGGGATTGTTCTTCTTCCTCTCTTCTGGGTATTAATTGCTGGCATCGGCGTATCCTGCAGCGGGTATGTGGCTGCATGACATTGTTTTGCATCATGAAGTTGACGACCGACTGTAGGTTTGCCAACTTATTTGTCAATTCTTTTACTTCCTCATCCCGCCGTAGGCACCTATCCCTCCATACCTGAAGGTTATCTTCGTTATAGTACTTGCCTTGGTCTGTTCTCTTTGAAGTGTCGCCCTCCTGGCCGACGTCTTTCTCTCCATGGCCCTGGTCATGAGTTTCTGCATTGTGGTTGTCTCCTTTAATGTCAATGTCAATTGGTCTGCCACTCTTAGCAGGAGTGTCGCCCTCAATGTTTTCCTTCTGTCCGTTACTGGCCATCTATTCTTCTAAGTTCCCACAGACGGCGCCAAATTGTGTGAGAAATTTTCCGACCACACTGCCAACTCAGTAATTCAGTTGGAGAGCACTGGCAGAATAGATGGCACCTGACTGACCTGCAACAGAAATATAAGAATCCCGTGGTGGTTCGTCCACCCGGGGGCACTCCGACGATCAAGCCAGTATATCTCTCAAAGATAATCAATTATTCAACTCACAAACTTGAGCCTAAAAAACATACCTTAGACCCATGGGGGTACCTCTCTTTTATAGCCAACATAAACCTAGTCCCAATAGAAGCCTAACTTCTATGGACTCAGGATTACTGCTAATCTTGGACTCCCAGTAAGATTAGGATAAACTCTCTAAGAGTCTTATCTTAATACAAACTGAAGTATTCTCTCATTCTAGGACTCTTGTCCCCCATCCAGGTTGAGTTCCCTTTTCATTCTAGGACTCTTGTCCCTTATCCACTTATCTCGGATTCCGATATCTTCGGAGATAACCTCGGCCTTGCCGAGATCACCTCGGCGTCACGACTAGGACACGTGGCACCCCGGCTGACACGTCGGCGTCACCTTGCCACGTGTTGGTACTCAGAAAATATATCCCCACATACACCATGTTTGCTAATTTTTTACTTTTAATTTGATTGATTTTGGGTTTGATTTTGAGGAATTTAGAACCCCAAAAACAGAGCAAAAATTCGGTTCTGGAACACCCAGAACTGCACGTGCGGTTAGGGAGCTCGTACGTGCGTGAGGCACTGGCGCACGTACGGAAAACAGGGGGAGAGAAAGATGCAATTCTGAAATAAAAACACTTGGAGGCGCACGTGCGGAGGGAGTCCCGCACGTGCGGCTGTTTGACAGCCTCAATTTCACTTTTCTGCTTCATTTACCCCGCTCCCGGGCCTCCGTTAACATGTTTTGCAACCGTAATTGCCATCCATTTGTATTGCATGAGCATTAATGACATGAAAAGCATTTAGGTCAATCAATTCCAAAGCTAATCAAACTAATAAGTTGATTGTATGGCAAATAAGTATTCTACGTTTATGTTTGTCTATGCAGGTCATACGTCATGTTCTAGTCACCTGCACCACGGAACCGACTGTGAGTAACACCGTTGTAAACATAAGAGTAATTAAATTACCGTTTCTCTACTTCAAGGTTGTGCATTGCTCTGATATGTTTCTTACATTGATGAATGATGATTCTATCTCTGTTCGCGTTGTTCATTGTGGCAACCCTAGCACTCGTTCATATGATTACAAAGCATCTCTGTTTTATAGTGTTGGTTATCATATATGATCTTCAGTCTTCGCGACCGCCTGTTCGGTCTTCACGACTGCTTTAAGAGTGGTTCTTGTATTTGCCAAAAAAAACTCATGAAAGTACCCTATTACTTTTTAAAACATAAATACCATATCAATTTAGATCATTATTACAGGAACACCGAATAAATTCTCCTTAAGTTAGGTGTATTTGTTGGATGAAGCTTCTATCATGTGGGGAGGTCACGTGCACTGTATGAGCCGTCTCTCTACTCCCTCTCGCCTCAGTCCTGATTATTGTCAGTGACAGAGAGAGAGAGGGACCACGCTATGCCATTGTCGTCGTTTTATTTATTTATTTATTTTTAAGTTATGTGGGGTATTCTAGACCAGTTATCGTGTCCTAGATTAAGTTCTTATAATCTGAACAAACTTTTTGAAACAGGGCTTACGTCTTGTGATCCGTGGCCCCAAAATATACATTTGTTGATTAAGGGATTTGAACATGAGACCTGAAAAAGCCAAATCTCTAGGCTCCAATAGTCATCCACTATACCAACCACCTGCGATTTGCCACTAGGGGAGTGTACGGTACGGGTCGGTGCGGTTTAGGAGAAAATTAAAAATTGTACGGCGGGTGGTAGATTGATAAAAGTGTCATTAGAAATTGTCATTTTTCTTACCAAAAATCTGCGGTTCAGTTGGCAAATAATGGCGGATTTGCCTTAACGGTTCGGACGGATTGGCGGTTTATAAAAAAATATAGTTCAAATTACAAAACTTGAATCAAAGAGTAAAAAAAATCTATTTTATAAATTAACTAAAATAGTCAAAATTAAAATATCCATCTAATATAATGTTAAACATTAAACAAAATAAAAAAATTACAATGATGATGAGAGTAACATAAAAAATTTATAATGATGATGAGAAGGGATTGTGTTTTTGCTCTTTAAGTAGTTGATTTAATTATTTGTCTAACAATAACTGAGATGAGAGGAACATAAATTCTAAAGCTAATCTACATAAATTCATATAAATTTATGAGAGTAACATGTCTAGTTGTGAATCCCAAATAAAAACTATCGATATGGGTTTGAAATAAAAAAAATTAAACAAAAAGGCACGGAGAGATGGAGAGCATTAAAGATATATTGTTTATTTAAGAGAGAGAGATAAAAAGCATATCGACATTTGCTGATTAACAAAGAGAGATAAAGGAGATTAGCACTGCAGAAGAGAGTGAGTGAGAGGGAGAGAGAGAGAGAGAGAGGGAAAACAAAAAGGCATGTATCGATCGGCGAGAAGAAAACAGCGACAGTAAGGAGAAAGCAACGGTGGTGAGCAGAGAGCATTGGCAGTGCGCGGAGAGTAGCGATGGTGAGTGAAGCGGTGGTGACAACAAGGCTATAGCAACGCCGATCGTAAGGTCGTAAGGTAAGGAATAAGAACAAGATAAGAGCCCTCAGACCAGCGACTATAATGGCCTCGTTTGGTGTAAAACAGCTTATAGATTATAGCTTAACAGATTATAGATTATGACTTTAATCAGAAGTTGTTAATCTGTTTGGTATAGCTGTTGGATTATAGATTTAAGTTGCTGAGTAGTGTTTGTTAAATAAGCTGTGAAATAGCTTTTTCAATTAATTTTTATTTTTTGTTTGTCTACATTTCTCATAAAAAATAATAATAATAATCTATAGTCCATTTGAGTCTTTTTCTCTTTTTAAAAAAATAAAAAATAAAAAAATTTAAGAGTATAATCATAAATTAACATGTCCACAGCAGAAGCTGATAATCAGAAGTAAGGGGTGAGCAGCTTCTCAGAATCAGCTTTTTTGAGTTAAAATAAGCTCTTAGAATCAGAAGCTGTTTGAAATAAGTTTAACCAAACAGTCCAAAATAACTTTTTCAAAACTAAAAGTCATAAGTTGGCTCTGAAAAGCTAAAACAAACACCCCCAATAAATGAGATGAGATATTCGGTTGTCAATTAGGTTTAATTGAGAAAATATTGTGTGTGTGAGTATATTTACATTTGGTATGATAGATGTAATCTAATGGTTGAGATGTAACTTGCTGGATCATGTGTATATAGCAGAATTTGTATAAATTATGTAAGGGCATGTCGGGTTGGGTCGGTTACATGGGCGGGTTGCCATTTTCCAACCGCTACCCGTGCCGACTCGATATTGTTGGGGCTCTCACGTCCCCAACCCGTCCGCCAAAGTTAGAAAAATGCGCGATTCAAAACAATTCGATGCGATTTTGACGATTTTAATGGTATTATGCACCGCCCTATGTACCACGGTCATTTGTTCCCGCTTGATTACAGTCCACTCCATTTCCCCAATCAAAACTATATGCTTATTTGTTCTTTTGCTTTTAGAAAATGCCTTAGACCACTAATTAGTGGTAGCTCTAATGATGTGACAGTGGGTCCCACCCACTATCACAGTGTATTTATGCCTTTATTTTTTTATCTTTTTTTTATTTTTTTTCAATTTCCACCTCACTAGTGATGGGGTTAGTGATGACAAATTAGTGGTCTATAGCATTACTATTTGTTTTTTGTGGAGTTTGTGTGTGGGCCTGTGGGTTTGTGCCATCTGTATATAAGCTTGCTGAGATTGGCCCAAAGGAAACTCACATTGAAGTCATTTTTAAATGGAAAACATACCGGCCGATTCTATTAAGTTCTACTCTCTCTCTTTTTTTCTTTTTCTTTTTTCTTTTTTTTTCTTTTTATAAAAATTATCAATATGTTTAAAAAATGTTGAGGCAAAATAATAAATATTTTTAAATTTATTAATGCATTAAAAAAAAATCACACTTTATTATAAATAATTAAGTCCATCACATTGGACTATCCGGAATTTAGACTTTTGAAATTGTTGTGGTTGGGCAGTCCATATTTAGCTCGAAGCCTATGACAAAATGGGGAGTTAATTTTGCATGAGAAACTATTTTTTTTTTTAAATAAAAATAAAAATTATTATTTTTAAATGTTCAAAAATATTTTAGCTCTAAAGGAGAAAATCATATGAAAATGATTAGTGTTATTTTAATTCTTTTAATAAATGATTTATATTTTTATTTATTTTTAAATAAAATTTAAAATTTAAAAACTTAAAGTCTTTTTTTTTTAAATGTTCAAAAATATTTTAGCTCTAAAGGAGAAACTCATATGAAAATGATTAGTGTTATTTTAATTCTTTTAATAAATGATTTATATTTTTATTTATTTTTGAATAAAATTTAAAATTTAAAAACTTAACCAAACATTATGATTATATTTTATAGTCCTTTAAAAACTTAACCAAACATTATGATTATATTTTATAGTCCTTATCCATTTGAGGCAAGTATCCTTATCCATTTGAGGCAAGTATATGGAATAGTGAAAGTTTATGTGCGGATCACAAAGTTAAAATTAATTTATCACGAAATTTCGCAACATTAATTATAAAATAAGTAATCTCATCACAAATTAGTATAATAAAAAATATTGTAAGTAACTCATAAATTTTTGTAATATCAATTACAAAATTTTAAATATTTTATTATGTTAATTTGTAGCAAGATTATGTATTTTTTTTTTATCAGAACACCAGTCGGCTGGGTGGATGTCTGGTTAGTCGACCGGCCAATGTGATTTTTCATAAATTTTTGCCTTGAGGTGGTCATCGGTGGTAAAAATCCAATAGTTATGAATAGTGATTTGATAAAAGGCACCTTCATCATCAATTTGATAAAAGATTTGAGAAATTTTGAATTTGATGAAAAATTTGGTGCTGGGTTGGAGTAGTAAAAAATGAGTTTTTTCATCAAATTTAAATTTGATGAACCATTAGAGATGGTCTTAGTGAATGCACATAGGCTTTCCTTGAAAAATAATGATTGAATAATGATACACATCCTTCAAAAGGTGTGTACTATATGCATCTTATAATTAAAAAGATATAAATTGGTATAATTTTATTTTTCTAAATCATAACTAAAAAAAAGAAAAAACATAACAACTAAACAAACACATGAGATATAATTACAATATTCATGAGTAATAATTTTAAAAAATAATTATAATTAAAAAAAACACATAATAAAAAGTGCATATAGTATAATTTTTTAAGGAAAATTTATTAGAAAATTATTTTTCAACTGTTTGCATCTCAATTAATTTATAAGATATTTTTGTATTTCAATAAGTCTTATTATTTGAATTTTTGATCTACCAAATCTTTATTCTCATATTTAAAGTATTTTATAGACATTTCTACCCTTACAAATATTTTTTGAATGGTTAGCAATTTGGTAATGTGAACATTCATGTTTTACAATGTGAATATTGACATTGATGTGTGAATTTTACATCAATAGTGTGAACATTCACATTAATGGTACAAACATTCACATTATGGAACATTCACACTGTAAATATAAATATTATTAGGAATATTTTGATAACTATGTCACTCATAGAACTTATTAAAATATAAAAAAATAATATGAATTAGATAGAATATAAATAAATAAAAAGAAATTTATGAAAAAGTGTTTTTTTTAATTTTTTTTTATATATATATTTTTTAAAAGCGGTATATTAAGGCCAAGTTTGGCATGTCTTGAAAAGGACAAAAAGTCAAAAAGTCACTATCCTATTTAAGTCACATCTTCTTATTTAAGTCACGTCACCTCTCTAACACATCAACCCAAACCCAACACATATTTTATAAAATGTCAAAAAGTACACTTATTTAGATCATCCCAAACAACCCCTAAAATTTGCATTCAATAATAGATTAATACATAGATGAATAAAAAATAACAAAAACCGCGCACACATGACTAAAAACCGCGATTTTTAGGGGGTATTATGGCATTGCTTGGTGTTTAAGCTGCTCTCCGCTTTCAGCAGCCCGAAGTAAGCAAGCGCTCGCACATATTTATATATATATATATATATATTAAATTGTTTTTTTGATCGATTCTTAGTTATTTCGTATTCCATTGAAGTGGACAATCACAGCAGTAGTGTTGTTCAAATGGAGATTGATATGGGGAAGCTTCCATTCGATATCGATTTTCATCCTTCGAACCCTCTCGTCACTGCTGGCCTAATCACCGGTCACCTTCTTCTGTAAGTTAACTTCTTCCTATAATTTTCCATCATCCCTATTATTAAAAAAAATAAAAATAAAAATGAAAATAAAAAAAATAAAAATTCTCTAATCAATTCGATTTTATGCGTTTTAGATACCAATACGCCGCCGATTCACCACCACAGAGGTACATAATGATATATCTAAATTTATCTTGGTTTGTGTTATTCTAATTCAGCTATATACATGCAAACCCTAGAAATAGAATCACTAGTTGTGAGAAAGTTGTGCTTAAGTTATGTTCGATTACGACCACTGTAACTGTAGGCTTTTGGAAGCCCATGCCCATAGCGAATCTTGCAGAGCTGTTCGATTCATCAACGAGGGTCGTGGTAATGCATTTTTTAGCTACTTACTTTTGTTTAGTGCAAAATTATGCTGATCTCCCCTGAGATTTACAGAAAATACAACAAACCCAACCCCACTGTTTTGACATAATTTACACCACTTTTCCTTCTAATTGAGTGGAACTAATGTAGATTGTGTGAAGACACACAGATAAACATAGTAAAATTTACATTTCAATTTAAATCCGTATGACTAACAAGTTTTTGATGAAAAGGGGTTACGGTAAGGTAAGGGACCCAATGTAATTATGCCAAACTTGTGGGACTTTCTGTATTATCTTTAAACCTCAGGGGGCAGCGTGTTTTGCCCTTTTGTTTTTTTAATTGATGAAAAGTGTCTTGAGTTGTTTTTTTTTTTTTTTTTTTGGTTGGTAAACACGGACGGGTGCTTAGGAATTGTCACGGGTTCACCGGATTGCTCCATTCTTGCCACGGATGTTGAGACAGGATCTGCAATTGCTCGCCTTGAAAACTCTCATGGGTGGGTTTTTAAATGCTAAATTATGCTACTTTTGTGTTTTTTTTTCTCAGGGATTATTTGGGTTCATCACTGTCGAAAACTGTAGTAGTTTTCGCTTTGGCAACTAGTTATTTAAAAAATGAGAAAAAAAAATAAATTTGCGTTTGGTTTTGTGGTACTTGGAAAAATTGACAAGTGATGGTGTTCATGTGCAGGGCTGCTGTCAATCGAATAACTAACTTGACAGAGTCAACCATTGCATCTGGTGACGGTGAAGGGTGCATTAAGGTATCCTTTCTTATATACATATACATACTTGTACTTTTTTTTTGGGTTAAATTTCTCTCTTTGACTGTAAACATTTCAGCTGTAGAAAGACTACGCTGTAAGCATAACTTCACCTGTTAGTGTGCTATTATCACAATCCATGTAAATTCTTCCGAAGAGAATATTATCACAGTCCATGTTATTATGGTTGAAGGTTTAGAGCAGGATTCAAATGTGCATTCCTAGTGATGAAAGTGTAGTAATCTACTTTCACAGTATCCCAAACTTTGGATCCATTGGCAACTTGCTTGTTGGTGAACAAGCAAGTAATATGGCTTCTATAGTGTTCAGTTTTACATAGTCAATGTGAATGATAATATATTTAGTGTTTCTGGTACTCCCAAACTACAATACCATTGAAAAGCAGTTTTGTAACTGTCAATTCTCCCTTTGAAAATAAAAATTCTCTCATGATGGAATTTTATACCAGCCTAAGTCATATTTTAGTTTAAATATGCATCCCATGTTAAGCAACATTTTGATGGTGTAGTCATTTTATACCAGGGTTTTATTTTTTATGTTTCTCATTATTTTGTAATTTCATGTCAACTTCAGCATAAAGTTAAATTAATGAGCTTAATGCTTCTACAATTATGAGAATGAAAATGACACCATTTTTTTTCCCTTGAGGGTGTTCCATGATTGTACTTGAAATGTTTACAATAATGTTTCTACAATTTTTGAAGAACCAGAGAAGCTTAAATCTGAATTTTAATAGCAGCTCCAGTCTCATGTGACCCCAAGGTCAGACCAAGGGAACTTCTTTTGGCAGTATGATGAGTTTGCATTATTCTTCTATTCATTATTTCTCACTTTAATGCAGGTTTGGGATACCAGACAGCGTACTTGCAGCAACTCTTTCAATGCTCATGAAGAATACATTTCTGATATGACTTTTGCATTCGATTCCATGAGACTATTGGGAACAAGGTACTTAATACACGTTCTTACCAAAACGAAAAATTTAGTAATTCCAAATTATTTCCTATATATTTCATTAAAAATTTTCTATAGGAGGGAAAAAAATCAAATATAATGAACTAAAATCTAGGGAATGGATTTTTGAATGACAACATATAAAACAAAGGCCATAATGTTTCTAGAATTGTATTTTTACATAATTAATTTATAACTATATTTTATTGGATGTATAACTATTAAATTATAATTGCCATCATATTTAGTAGTCTCTTAAATTCTAGTAGCTTGATCTTTACAACCCTGCCCCTAGCGTACTACATTTAGAGCATGTGGCATTCCCATGTTTTTGTTCCTATTTTTCATATCGGAATGATTTACGTTCCAGGTGAAATAGATCAGAAGGATATGGAATGTCAAATAAAGTTGGCATATCTTCTTTCTTCCTGTGCTGGATGCTACCATTTTGGAGTGTCCACTAATAGATAGATGTGTATGTCACATATTCCACACAATTCCCTTACCATGGTTGTGTTATATTGTTTCTTAGACAGATAGTGCTTATATAGGAGTGCTCGTAAAGAAGCTTCAATTTTTTTTGTTTGTTTTTTTGATGGATTTTGCTACAATATACTAATATAGTGAGTGTTTGGAAAGTAACTATTTTTTAGGCTTTTTTACTATTTTAGTAGGCTATTTTAATTTTTGTGTTTGGAAAGATAGGATAGATTTTTATTTGAGTTGTTGTATTGAAAAATGTGTTTGAAATGATGTTTGAGGCTGAAATGACAAATTTGTCCCTAACTTCACTTATTCCAAAATTGGTCTAAAGGGACAAAATTGTCATTTCCGCCTGTGGGACTAAGCTGTCACGCCCCACTGCCGGCTGCTTTTTTTATTTTTATTTTTATTTTTTAAAATATAAATCATTGGTTTAGGAAAAAATATGAGTCTATTTAGTTTTTTTAGTGTTTGAGGCTATTTTAACATCAAACTTGGGTTCCCAAACACCCCCATAGTATATACTTGTGTAAAAAGTGTTGATTTTGCAACGCAGACATCCAGTCGTTGACAAGTCTTATTGACAAGATCTCTCTATCCCCCGCTCTTTCTGTTTCTCCCATTGAGAAATTCCATGTCATTGTGCTCTGGCTATATGTGAGGACTTGATCATGAAATTTGTCATAGGATAATATTTGTAGACCTTTATACTGTGTTTGGTTGGGAGATTTGAGGAGGGATTTGGAAAGGAAAATGGAAAAGGTAGGTGAAATGAGAATGAAATATACCTAAATTTCACATAGTTTCACACACCTTTTCCCTTTCCCTTTCTAAATCCCTCCCCAAGTCCTCCAACCAAATGCAGCATTAATTTGCTAGCAGTGATGGAGCCAAGAGTTAATCCAGGGAGAGAAACTATTAACCACAACCTCAAAAACTATATTATTAATCACCCGTTTTACTTAGAAACAAAATCTTTTGTTCATTTATTTACTTTTCTTTCTTGATGAAAGACTTCATCATATTTATTTTATTCAACAATGTTGTTCTTATTTTCTGTGACATTGCTAAGTGGAGATGGGTCTCTATCTGGTTTAGGAATGGCAACGGGCCGGGGCGGGGCCGGAGACTACACTTCCCCGTTCCCGATCCCCAAAGGCTCAAAAATCTCCGTCCAATCCCTGGCGGGGAAACCCATCAACTCTCCGTCCCCGTCCCCTAAAAATTCCCGAGCTTTTTTTTGAATTTTGTTCAACACAACAACAAATCAATATATATCACTATGTTTTGTCATCATCAACAAATCAATATGTACACAATAACACAAATCAGACCACAAACAGATTTAAATTAAAAAAAAATTAATTTGAAAAAAAAAATCAGTTTCTAACAACAATATGTTTCATCATCATCAATAAATCAATATGTGTACACAGATCAGATCACACACAGATTTATATTTTTAAAAAAAAATTATTCTGGAAAAAAAAATTTGATTTCAACAACAATACCAGAGAGACAGATTTGAGGACACATATCAGATCACACACACACACACACATACACACAGAGAGAGAGAGAGAGAGAGAGAGATAACAGATCTGAGTTCAGATCTAACAGATTTGAGCGATGCCAGTGACCAGGCGCGAGATCTACGGTGGCTGGTTGTGGCGGTGGGTTCGGTGGTGGTGGCGGTGGCGGTGGCCATGAGGAATAGAGAGAGACGAAGTGGAGAGAGAGAGAGGGGGGGTCAGGGCTAGCGGTGGTGGTGGTGTCACCATGTCGGTGACTGTGAGAGAGAGAGTTGACAGAGAGAGAAGAGAGAGTGAGGGAGAGAAGAACGAGAGACACAGAGAGTTGAGAGAGTGAGATGAGAGTCAGAGAATGAAAGAGTGAGATGAGAGAGAAATATATAATTATAATACAACTAATAGGTAGTATATAATATACGCGGGGAAGCTTCGGGAAAATTTCTGGGCGGGGCCGGGGCCGGGAAATTAATCTTCGTTCCCGGCCCGAAAATCATCGGGGATGTATTTTTTAATACCAGCCCCGGCCTTACGGGGAATAATTTTGGGGAAAAAATCTATTTATTGGGACGGGGCGGTCGGGTCCCTGTCGGGCCGGGTTAATATTGGCATCCCTAATCTGTTTGCAACCTTCGGAGCAATAAGGTATATTCATTGGAATGCTCTACTGCTTTATTTGTGTGACCCAAGATATATTGTGCTTCTTGACATTTTCTGTCAATTAATTCTTGCTTCATTAGTTGATTCATCTTCTATACACTAATTTCAGCTTGCTCTGAATTTTCTGAAGATGAGCTGCTTTCTGTCATAATCATGAAGGTAGAATTTATCTATGTATGAAATGCATTCCTTTTATATTATCTTTCTTAATGTCCCCATTGCATTAAAATGTATGTTTTGTGCACATCACTGGCACATGCATTGCACATGATGTTTAAGCAGACAGTTTGCTGTGAACATTATTGCACATGTAATATGCCTACAAACATTAGGACTAAGTTTGGCATGATTGAAAAAAGACAAAAAGTCAAAAAGTCACTATCCTATTTAAGTCACATCATCTTATTTAAGTCACATCACCTCTCTAACAAATCACTTCAAACCCAACCAAAACCCAATCCATATTTCATAAAAAGTCAAAAAGTGCACTTATTTAGTCTTCCCAAACTAGGCCTAGATGTGGTATCAAGGCAGTGTGCCATCTTCACAGTTTTTCTTTTCCTGGTGCTAAACCTGCTGAGTGTTGTGACTGTTAATCCTTGCTTTTATTCCATTCCTACTGAACATGTTCTGGTGCAAAACATGTTCTCAGCAAATATAGATTAATTTTTGCATTTTAGAAGCCTGATTTGTCTGCTGGGGACAGTTCTATATGAATTACTATTTCTTTTGCTTTAATTTCTCCTATTTTTCTATTTCATGTGTTTGAGTTTTGCAATGCTGACTATTACTTTCTTGTGATCAGAACGGTCGAAAAGTTATATGTGGGACACAAACTGGAACTCTACTATTGTATTTGTGGGGATTTTTCAAGGACTGTTCCTTTTTGTTTTTATGTCCACAGTAAGGGAACATTTGATTCAGTAGGAATTTTACGCTTTCAATGTCTCAAGTCTTAATTTTCTTGCTGTGGAATGTTCCTTTTTGTTTTTCAGTGATCGCTATGTCGATCTATCCCCAAATTCTGTAGATGCCTTGTTGAAAGTTAGTGTCTTAACCTTATTGGCTTTTTCAAATTAGTTGGTATTTCATTCCAACTGAAAACTAAAGGCTTGCTTTTCTTGTGTTAGCTTGATGAAGACAGAGTTATTAGCGGATCTGAGAATGGACTCATCAGGCAAGAGACTTTCTCTAGAGGGATAAATTGTATTTGTTCATTGAATCTATCATACCCCTCTTTCGCTCTGTTTTTTTTATTTTTTGGGTAGTTCCTAATATCTGTGTTCCCCCCCCCCCCCCCCCCCCCCCCCCCCCCCCCCCGCGTATTTAGCCTTGTAGGCATATTACCCAACAGAATAATCCAGCCAATTGCAGAACATTCAGAATATCCTGTTGAGCGTCTTGGTATGACTTTCTAGCAAGTTACTTGTAAACATCTTTCTTTATTTTTGAACAGTTACTCTGCCTACAAATGTCACTTGGACTTGCAGAAAAGTAAATATATGTGGTTTTGTAGTCTCATCCATAAATTGTATTCCTAAATGAACTTGGTGTAGTCACCGGTTTGTATCATCTGCCATGGTCCCTTATTTCACGAAATTATTAGCTATGGTTTATGGGTGCACGAATGTTTATTGTGGACGGTGGAGGTACTTGAGATGGATTTGGAAAGGTGATAGGCAATGAGCTGGCAAGGTACCCTCAGAGATGGAGGAGGAGAGACAAGGCAGTCTTGCACAGAGAGGGTGGCAGTGGAGCATTCTTTTGAGCTTGCCAAAGGACAGTTGAAGCTTGCTAGTGCTTGCATGCATGGGGATGATCCCCATTATAGGAGAACAAAAACATGAAGGACAATTCACCTATAGACACGTGGCACAACTCTCTTGGTTTGACAATCTGAAGTTCCCCAACTTCCCAATGCACCATAGTTAGGTCTTGGAAGATGAATCATTGAGGTTGCAGTGGGTTGGTATGATGAGCATTGGAAATTGTATCCCAAGTCTGCAGGAGTAGATATGATATGTTGTCTGAGATATCACGTCTTGGTCATAGAGCACCTCTCTTAAGACTAGTTAAGGTGGAGCCTTCACAAAGGGGTGGGTCGATCAACCCTGATGATCCCTTGACTCTAGCCTCCAAGCCACAAGTTCTCCATTGGTCCTAAGTGGATGTCTGAGTCCATGCTCTTAGCCTAGGTTAACACTTTGAATCAAGTGTAAGTTGGAGACCTGCTCGCAGTATATATTGTTTGTCAATCATTCACTCGGTTGGTGAATACTGAGTATAGTAGCTTAACGGTTGCTTAACCAATTGATGACAGTTGAATGGGGGTTGTTCGATTGTTTATCAATTGAGGAGGCCGAGTGGTTGTCATGGTGACCAATTGGTATGGAACAATCGGGGAAACAAGTGGAGACTGATTGGAGACTGATTGGTGTAGACTAGTTGAGGATGCTGAGTGGTAACTTAGGAGGCCATTTGGTGGACTGATTGGGGTGACTGAGTGGTTGTTGGTGATCAGGCACCATGTGCAATTGCCCTTGGCCTGTTGGCTCATTTGGAGGTGCTCATGTGGCAGTGTGTCATTGGACTGTGCGTTGGCTCATGAGGTCAGCATGTGGTGCCTCCTGCCCGCCAATGTGGAGATGATGTGGCGTAGCCACTTGGTGGAGATTGACCCTTGTACCTACAGTTCTAGATACATATGCCATCTCATTGGCAAATATATAAATATATATATATTTTCGCCACATTGTTATTTGATGCTGCTGTCCCTTCTGAAGTTGGACCATTTCTTATTCAGTTGTTCGATTGGTTTTGCAGCATTTTCTCATGGCAAAAAGCTTCTGGGCAGTATTTCACATGGATCATACATTGAAGGTATGTAGATCTTTCTCTCCCTTCTGTAGTGGCTGTAGGGTTTTTTCCATGACTGATAGAATTCTCTCAACTATTTATATCCTTTCTCCTGTAGCTATGGGATATGGACAATTTACTGCTAAGTTCTTGAAGTACTATAAAGAGTCATTCGGCTGTGGCAGACAGTGATAGTGACGAGATGGATGAGATGGATATGGATATGGATATGCCCTCATTATCATCATAATTATTAGAATTTTTTTTAAAATTTTTTTTCTTTTTTTTGGGTGGGGGGTGACGAGTAGCTTATTAGATTGTGAGTTGTTTTGGAAAGTTGGTAAAAAGTTGACTTTTGACTTTTTACTTTTTACTTTTTACGAAGCTTTTTGGCTTTTTTGGAAGTGATTTGGAAAGTTGGTAAAAAGCTGGCTTTTTGCTTTTTACTTTAATATTTATTTATGGTGTCAAATCAAATTAAAATGACCAAAATACCCTTACCCAACATAAGAGATTTATTTTTTTATTTTTTTTTCATAGGCCTTAATTTGTAATTTTAAGGCTGCGTTTTTGGCATTTCTCAAAGGGATTTTGTTGCATTTTTGGCAGCCACGGTTTTGGACATTTTGTCTAAAAACGTGGCTTTTTACTATGCTCCCAACGTGATGAGTATTGCAAACATGACCTGCTGCTCCGGAGGCTTTCCAAAAAGTATTGTGGCTTTCAGGTATTAGCTTTCCCTGTGGCCGAATGGTGTTTTCTCATTGTTTCTTGGATTATATTTTAGACTACTCATCTTTTTCATATATGTTTTGGAAAGGAGAAATAAGGAAGTTACTTACATTCTTGAATGACTGTTACTTGGGGTGCATCGTCGTACTATGAAGTAGATTTTGATTTCTTTACCGTACAAATGAAACAAAAGAAACTGTTTGGCCCTTCTCGTGTCCTATACATCAATGTTACCAAAATCAAATTTGTAACAAAACATAGAAAACGTTTTTTGCAGAGCTTGTTTTTTGAAAATGTTTTCCTCCGAAAGTGTTTTCACCTAAAAAAAATACAAAACCCCCCTTTTTTTTTTTATTTCTCAAGCTGTCCTTTTTGAACCACAGAGCCAACACTGAACTCGCCTTCAAAAGCAAGCCCAGGTTGGATGTAATATACACATCCAACCTTTAAGAGCTCAATTAAACTTTGTAACAAAGGTACCGTGGTCAAAACATGAATTGCCAAGACTCTAAAATAAAGACAATGTAATTAGAAAAAAAAAATATATATATATATATATATATATATATATGTATTTACTTATTGAGTTGTGGGCGAGTGCAGTTAATATTAAACTTTATTTTTTTAACTCTGTAAATTTAAGAGTAAATTTTACTTTATGATTTTATACTGTTATTCATATACGGATTATCTCATTTTCATTTGAAAATAACTATTGTGGTTTGTATAATTAAACATTCCGTTTAACTTGAAATACGTGTCAAACATAAAGGGTTAAATTATAGATAGAATAAAACAGAAGAGTTTAAAATGTGTTTTGTTTTCTAAACAAATGGCAAAATAGTTGTAGTTCAGACATTTAAATTATTTATATATAGGGGTATTTAAGTCTTTTTATTAAATCGTTAACAAGGTTAAAGGTGCACTTTAGTTCATAAATTACATGATGATTATTTCCAAATACGATAGGATAATCTGCACATAGACTGAATTACAAGAAGCAAAGTGAAATTTGCCCTAAAATCAAAATTATTCTCAGCCATCCCAACCCAAACCCTTTCTCTAGGGGTGTAATTTTGGCCCGGCCCGGCCCGGCCCATTCGGGCTCGGTCCGGGCCCATATCAGGTCTTGCAGACTATCGTCAAAAAATCAGGCCGGGTTAGGCCACGGACCAGAAAACTAGGTCCAGCCCCAGGGGTATTCAGCCTTTGGGTGAGCCTAAACAAATTTATTTATTTATTTATTTATTTTTTTCACCAAAATTTGATTATTTTTCATTAAAAATAATACTGGGCATTAGGTGGGCCGGACATCAAAACGATAGCCTAGGCCCTGGCCCAAGGCCTCGGGCTGGGCTTGGGCTCGGGCCTAAACGGGTTGGGCCCATCTCAGACCGCGAGCAGGCTTCGGGCCGCCCGCGGGCCACGGGCCAAAATTGCACCCTACCTTTCTCTATCCCATGCACCCTTTCCAACCATTATCTCCCACTCCTTCACCACCATGACACCCTGCACCTAGGGGTATAAAAAAAGCTTGATCTGGCTCGTATGTGCTCGGGTTGGCCTAACCCAGGCCTAGTCGGGCTCCTTTCATTTTTCGAGCAGGTCCATTTGTCGGAAATCACGGCCTAGGGGTAATCTGTCCTAGGATCTTGGGCTTGGGCTTGGGCTTGGGCTTGGGTTAGGTTGAATTTTTTTTAATTTTTTTAAATTTTTTTCACAAAAATATGTTGGAAAGATGATGTTGCGTATCGGGTGGGTCAAGCCTCAAGCAGGACTCAGATCGGGCTCGAGTTGGGTAAGGCTAGAACATGTATGGCCTGCCTTAGCCCCTAGCTTGAGGGTCTCGGGTTGGGCTTAAGTAGGTCAGGCCTCGGGCCAGTAGTTCATTTTTACACTCCTACCAGCACCTAAGAGTGTGCGTGGTGCGGTTCAAACAGTTTGAGAGAAAAATTATAAACGAATGGCAGATTGGCAAATTGCGGTTTGAGCGGTTTTGAATGGATTGGCAGATTGAAAAATATTCTACGCAATTATCAAGCCTGTGCATAATATATTACACTAATTTACATAATATTTTTCATATATATAATACAAACTAAATTTACATAATATATATATATATATATATCTATATAATAAAGTAGGATGATTTTTGAATTTGTCCTACACACATTTGTCTTATTAGGACATTTGGACGGCTTAGATCTATTCAAATTATAAAATAACGGTTGAGATATATTTTTTAAAAAATATCCTACATTTATATTTTTAATTTTCCCGCTTCTCTCTCTTAGTTTTTCCTTTTCTTGTCATTCTATGATCCCACATTCCTCCCCCTCTCTCTCTTTCTCTCTTTTATATTTAATTTTCTTCAATTTTTATTTTTCTCTCATTTGTTTATTTTTTTTTTTACTTTTATCTTTTTGTTCACTTATTTATATTCATATTATATGGAAAAATCTATGATCCCAGAATTAGAAGTCAGGTTTTACTGTGTGTAGTGGAGATTATATTAATGAGTTTTTTAGTCCACAAATAAAATAAATTTGAACAATTAATTTTTATTTTTAAATATATTGAATACCTGATATGAATCTTCAACATCTGTATAATAAAGCAGGATGATTTTTGAATTTCACCTATACACATTTGTCCTAATAGGACATTTGAACGGCTCTGATCTATTCAAATTATAAAACAATGGCTAAGATACATTTTTCAAAAAATATCCTACATTTACATTTTCTTTCTTATTTTTTTTCTTTTCCCACACATCCTTCTATGATCCCATGATCCCACCTTCCTCTTTTTTTTTTTCTTTTTTTTTTCTTTTCTATTTATTTATTTTCTCTTTCTTGTTATTTTTATTCATATTATATGGAAAAAGTCTGCGATCCCAGAATTAAGAGCCAGATTTTACTGTGTGCAGTGGAGATTATATTAATAAATTTTTTAGTCCGCAAATTAAATAAATTTGAACAATTAATTATTATTTTTAAATATATTAAATACTTGATAGATTTCGTAAATTTAGACTGCATATGAATTTTCAACATCTATATAATAAAGGAGGATGATTTTTGAATTTGTCCTGCACACATTTGTCCTATTAGGACATTTGGACGATTCAAATCTATTCAAATTATGAAACAACGGTTATGATATATTTTTTTAAAAATATCCTATATGTACATTTTTTACATGTACATTTTTCAAGGAGTTTTTTTAAAAATATCCTACATGTACATTTTCTATTTTCCAGCTTCTCTCTCTTACTTTTTCCTTTTCTCACCCATCTTTCTATGATCCCATGATCCCACCTTCCTCTCTCTTTTATTTTTATTTTTTATTTTCTCCCATTTTTATTTTTCTCTCTATTTGTTTATTTTTTTTTATTTTCTTCTTTTTGTTAACTTATTTTTATTCATATTATATGAAAAAATCTGTGATCCCAGAATTAGGAGTCAGATTTTACTCTGTGTAGTGGAGATTATATTAATGAATTTTTTAGTCTACAAATTAAATAAATATGAACAATTAATTATTTTTTTAAAATTTATTGAATACCTGATAGATTTTGTAAATTTAAACCTCATATGACTCTTCAACATATTTTAATAAAGCAGGAACATATTTTTGTCCTATTAGGACATTTGGATGGTTCAGATCTATTCAAATTATAAAACATTGGCTGAGATATATTTTTCAAAAAATGTTCTACATTTACATTTCAACTTTCTTGCTTCTCTCTCTATCTTACTTTTTCCATTTCTCACACCCCTCCTTCCATGATCCCATGATCCTGCCTTCTTATCTCTTTTCTTTTTATTTTTTTTCTCCCGTTTTTATTTTTCTCTCTATTTGTTTATTTTTTTTTATTTTCTCCTTTTTGTTCAATATATTTTACACATATTTCCGTAAAATGTATGTATGCCCGTTATACACTAGGACATTACGGACATACATACAATTTCCGTATAATTATATAAGCAAAAGTAGTATTGTATGTATGTCTGTGGAAATTGTATGTATGCTAGGCACATCAATCTATTTAGTTATATATTATATAAGTAAAAACGAGTTTTTGTCAAGAGTTTTGTGAGAATTCCAAAATTTTATAATAAATTTGTGATTTAATCAAATTAAAAAATAAATTTAAATATTGTTGGGATTATAATTATATTCTAATCCTAATATTATTTATACTGTGCCTTCAGGCACGGGCATACGCTAGTATATATATATATATATATAACTACTAATCTATAATAAATTTAACATATTAAATCTCTTTTACTCATTTTTACTTTAATATTTCATTATAAATTAAAAAATATATATGTATTAATTATAATGGAGTGGTTTCGAAGACGGATTATAAATTTTAAAGTTTAAACCGCGATTAGTGGATAAAGCGGTGCGTGTTGATCGGATCGATACGATTTTAACGAATTGGACAATATTTTACACAATTGTACCTGTACCATTTTCTACCATTGTGACCTTTTTTTCTTTTTTTTTTTCTCACGTGACTCTTCCTATCTTTCTTTGTCACACTCAAGAGTTGCTGGAGAGAGGTGAGAGTAGTGAAGAAGGGTTTTAGAATGGCATGGAGGGACTGAGGTTTGGCGAGAGGGACGCGCATGGGTTGGGGTGGAAGTAAGGTTTGAGTTAGCATTTGCAATGTTAGTGTGTTAGCTTTATGTTAGTGGTTTAGACTTTATGTATAGTGTAATGTTAGTGCTTTAGCTTTATGTTAGTGGTTTAGACTTTATGTATAATGCAATATTAGTGCTTTAGATTTTCATCATTACAATTTGTAAATCGTCTCCTATATAAGGAGCCCCTAACCATATGAATAAATACAATCTATTCTACCTCTCTATACATTATTCTAACATGGTATCAGAGCTAGGTTAAGAACTTAATATTTTTCACTTCACCGGCGGGCGGCAACCTCGCCTTGGCCGCCCGCCGGACCTCAACCTATTCCGCTTATTTTCTACACATAACTTTGAGTTCTTCGCCATCAACGGCGGCAACATACTCCCTGAAAGAGAGACAAACAGGACGATCTTGAGCCATGGCACCACATTCTCTTCACAGACAGGTGCCGACACGGCAATACACCCACCGAAGCAACTTGTTCCTGACACGCCTTGCAACTCGATCCACTCGCCTCTCTCTCTCTCTCTCTTTGTTTCTCTCTTTTCGACGTTGAATCTTCATCTGGATCTGCCCCTTGCGCTCCATCAGCGAGCTCGCACGGCCTGCGCACCTCATGTCTGTCATCGGAAGCCTCGCCACTGCTTCCAGCCGTGACTGATCACTGTCTCTCTCCATGACCCAACTTCTTAATATCATATCACCCACTCCCTTCTTTGTCAATCACTCTCACATATGGGTGAGAACAACACTGCTACCAAGAACCAGAATCATCTTAACCACCATGCTATGGACATCTCTGCCGGCGGCTCTAAATGCTTCGATGACGATGGCCGCCTCAAACGGACAGGGACTCGGAGTTGCCATTGGGTACACCATTGCATCTTCCATAAGCATGATGGCAATCAAGAGGTCTAATTGCTTCCATGCAAATCCATGCCAGATATGCAAATCCATGCCAGATATCAAGCACTCCATATATGTTCATTTTTGGTGTTGATGAAATCATTTTCTCTCAAATTCCGGATTTCGATCAGATTTCTTGGCTTTCAATTGTTGCCGCGGTCATGTTGCGCATCCAGAAGAGTACTCGGACGAAAGGGGAGCCGACGCCTCCTGAGTTAACTCGTCAATTGATCTCTACCCAAGGACACCATCCAAAACATCTTCACTCAGCCTCAACAAAAGTAGACTCCAAACCCACTCACCGACTCCCCCAAAACAAAATAGAATCATCATCTAACTTTGCCACCCCTCTGATAATTATCCAACTAATCCACTCTACCATAGGTCCCTGACTCTTTTCTTTTAAAACTCATCCTTTTTTTTTTAAAAACAACTCCTCCTCCCCCAAAGACATAATCATCATTCTGACCATACACCATCCTCTACAATAATAATTCTTCATACACTCACAATTTGACCCATTCTTTTTATTATTATTATTATTTTTATATTTTTTTTTTCATCCCACCGTTTCAGACCCCATTAACAGTCTGTTCCCACTACCCCCACTTCCCCTTTACTTTAACCATCATTTCTTTCACACTTTTCATCACCTTTCTTTTGTTCTCTTCCTGACCCATCATCCATCGCCCAACCTTTATTTTCCTTATTAAACAGCTTCGTTGGTCTACCTTCTCAATTTTTTTTTTCTTTTATCCCACCCATCCACCGCCCACACTTTCTTTTTTATTATACAGCTTCCTTGGTACTCTCGATTCGCCCTGTTCCCCACTCCCCCCTTTATTATTTTTATTCATCATTCTATATTCATCTTCCCCAGGCTCATTTTCACGAAAGAACAAAAAAAAAAAAAAAAACAAACAAACAAACAAAAATTTTGCACCACAACCCATATTTTCTTCATCTCAGGGATCCACCCCAATCACAATTTTACACAAAAAAAAAAAAAAAACAACAACCAAACCAAAACAAAACAAACACAACCCACACAACCCCACCACCCAGAAACAACCACACCCACAGCGGGATTTTTCTTCTCTACTCTGCTACGGGTCTCTTCTTCTTGCTTTTCTCTTGGGTGTCCCTTACCGGTGCTGCCTCCGTGTTTCCCACGCCGCCGAGCACGTTCACTCCCCCCTGCTCCTCCACTGCAGCATATGGCGGACCTCCAAATCGGAACATCACGGTGGCCTTCCGCTTCAGCTCCTTATTTTCCGCCTTTAGCACACTTATCTCTGCTCGCGCATCCTTATACATGCGTTGGAGCAGAGCCAGTTGGGCGTTTAACTGCTGCACCTCATTTGTCCTGCTCTGCAGCTGGTGCGACAAGTTTGTGACCGCCGTCATGCTCTCCACACATGACTTCAAAGTATACTGATTGGCCTCAATATCAGTTTGCACCGCCATTTTTTGCTCCACAGACCGCATAGGAAAGTTCAACGGAGCAAACCCAGAGGCGCTTGGTTGAGGTTTAGGGGCCACCGCACCAGTTATCTCTCTTGTTGAATCGTTGAGGTCGGGAAAGAGAGTGAGCAGACCACGGGAAGACGAAGCCATTTTCTGGGCACCAGCGTGTTACAGAGTATCTCTCTGAGACAAGGAAGAGTTTTTCAGAGGATTTTTTCAGAAGTTTTTTGTCTGCCTCAGCCTCAGCCTCCGCATTGGTTTATATCGACACTGACGACGCGGCCGACACGCTGCTCTGTCGCCCACGTGCCTTGCCGCGTCTCCGGCTCACCTTTTGATGGCTCGACGCTTTCTGTCGGGCACGCCTTTTGATGAAGTGGGCGCGCCTTTTGAGGGCGCGACTTTTGAGGGCTCGATGCATATATACATGTATATCTTTTGGGCAGCCTATCTACACACTCATACAGTGTCTTCTACCACGGTCAACTTTCTCACTCCCTTTGTTTCAACCTCAAATAGGTTTCTATCTTCACATCTATTTGAGTTTGAGGGGGGGGTTATACATATATCATGTATCATGGTGAGCATGGTTACACACCATGGGAACCAACCAAGCCACCCCATGGCGCACTCCCTAAGTCGCCCCCTTGGTGCACCACCACAAGCTTCTACAACGGTCCGACATGACCCCATAAACTGTCCCGACATTGATTCCGGTCAGCTTCTACAACGGTCCGACATGACCCCATAAACTGTCCCGACATTGATTCCGGTCAGCTTCTACAACGGTCCGACATGACCCCATAAACTGTCTTCTACAACAACGGTCTGACACGACCACACAGTGTCTGCTACATCGGTCCGGCATGACCTCGTAAACTGTCCTACTACAACGGTCCGACACGACCATACCGTGTCTTCAACAACGGTTCGACACAACTATACAGTGTCTCCTATCCTATTTTATTTTGTTTGTAGTTTATTTTCCCGTTTTATTACTCTCTCCAAACTCAAGTTGGTTAGTTCCTATCCTCCTTGAGTTTGAGGGGGGCTGTTAGTGTGTTAGCTTTATGTTAGTGGTTTAGACTTTATGTATAGTGTAATGTTAGTGCTTTAGCTTTATGTTAGTGGTTTAGACTTTATGTATAATGCAATATTAGTGCTTTAGATTTTCATCATTACAATTTGTAAATCGTCTCCTATATAAGGAGCCCCTAACCATATGAATAAATACAATCTATTCTACCTCTCTATACATTATTCTAACATGCAAGATTAGGAATGGAGGTAGGGTTTGAATTTTATGATAGGATAGAATTGTAATAAAAAAAAAGTTTTATGAAGTTCAAAAGAAAAAAAAGAAAAGAAGGAGAAGGTACAATTAACAAATATTAATTGTGAATTTATCACTTTAAAATTTAAAATCTATAAACAAGTAATTTATTTACAAAAACAGCACTATAATATCATATCAGTTTAATTCCAAAAGGACATGAGTTTTCAATAGTCAATATTAAAGAGACACCTATTTATTTTTTAGTAATTCTATGGTCCAAGAAATGGAAAAAAAAGAAAAAAAAAGAAAAACCAATCTATGGTTGATATTTAAAGTTGGTGTCGTGTGTCTATCTTAAGTAAATCTAAATCATTGATATAAAATTCTAAATATTTTCTGAGTTTTTACGTTTAATTCTTTATTTTTTCTTCTTGTTTAGATAAGAAAACTTCTCATAGATTAAGTTTTTCAATTAATTTAAAATAGGGTTTAATAAGGGGGACGGGGGAGTCCATTGTTGTGTGGACTCAAAACAGTCATTATATATAGAGAAACCAAATTCTGAATAAGATATAACATAATACAACTCAAATTCTGAATAAGATACAACATAATACAACTCAAATTCTGAATAAGATACAACATAATACAACTCAGCTCCACTCAACGCTCCTTTCACAATCCCTCCAAGCAGATAAGCTTGATCAAAAAACAACGAAATGAAACAAGATGAAGGTTTTGATAGTGTTCACGAATACTGGTCGCATCGATTGGAAACCAACCCTATTATGTGCCGCATTAATTTTGAGCTTTACAATTATTGCGTTGTCGGGCCTATCGCAACAAATGTCCCCAATTTCAAACCATCCAATGAATTTTGATGTTAAAAATTGTTAGAGATTCAAAAAATTCTATAAAATGTCTTATATGGGTGTAAAATTCACATGGGACCCACATCATGTGGATCCCACACCTATGTGAGACATTTAGTAGAATTTTTTAGTCTTTAACATTACTCTTTTGGTATTACACAACAAATTACACCTCTGTTTGGAGTATTTCTTTTTTCTTTTTTTAAAAAAAGGAAGAAAATAAACATCATTATAAAAATCAAACTCAAAATGCCTTCAGTTGGTTTGCATTTATTTTTATTTTTATTTTTTTATATTGAATATTATATATATATATATATATATATTTTATTTATAAGTTGTTATGAAGATTAGTATATCAATTATGGTATTAGGAAGTCTCTCTTTAAGTATTATTTTTATTTTATTTATTTGAATAAATCGTCGATCAATAAAAAAATATAGTAGAATATTTTGAATTAATTTTTATCAGGTCATGAAAGTCGATTCTCCTTGTGTTAACTTTTATTCCTGTTTCTTTTACTTTTATTTTGTTTGTATCAATTTATGAGTGTAACTCAGCCAGGGCTTGACAACTTGATTTCACTTTAATTTTTTAAGAATTTGGATAACATATTTTTGAATTTGGTGTGAGTTTGAGAAGAAATTGAGAAACACTAATTAAATTAGGATGAGTTTGAGCAAAATAACAAACAACATGAGTAATCTGGAATTCGAATTATATATAAAAATATTAAATATGCATATAAATTATTAATTGTTGGATGATGTTAAAATAATTTTGATCATTAAATCATATTCACTATATATATATATATATACACGATACACAAGTAATAGAACACAAAATTGTATCATTTTCTTTTTTTTACTTATAAATTACAAAGACCATCGCATAGTTTACCAAAAAAATATCAGTATAGTATAATTTCATTAAATTAATTAATCTAGTTAAAAAAAAAGTTAAGAAAACGAAAGTTTTAAAAAATTGATTAAAATATTAAAAAGTTAAGTAAAAATAAAAAAATACAGATCAAAAATTTAAAAAATTATTTTTAAAAATTCAAAACTAAGCATAATTTTGTTTTGGAGTTTGGATTTTGATTTTAGCTAAGGAATGATTGGGTTGTATGAGGCTTTGTCCCATAAGTATTCTTTTGTATTGTTGCTAGGGCTGTTTTATTTTATTCTTTTTCTTTTGTTATAGTTGCTCTTTGAGTTGGAATCTCTTCAACCCCTCTTCATTTTGATTTGTACTCGCAAATGATTGGATTTACTTACTTATGTTAATTTATTTAAGTTTGTGTTAGTAAATGTTATACTTGCTCTCTTGTGCAAATATGATTGTGATGAGAGTCTTATTATGTTGATGTAGTTTTTGTTAGGGGTATAACTTGGGTGGGTTTAACCTGAGTAATTCGAACTTAGTTTGAATTTTTTTAGTGTTTGAATAAGATATTTTTAAGTTTGGTATAGGTTTAGACAAAAATTGAGAAGTCCGAATTAAATTTAGACAGGTTTGGACAAAGATATCAAATAATCCAATACCCAAATTATATATAAATGATTAACCATTACATGATATTAATATAATTTAGATTATTAAATCATATTGAATATATTTTATATATACCAGTAACATAAAATTTTACTTTTTTTATTTTCATTCATCAATTGCAAAGACTACTATAGCGGTATTTTCCTTACATTATATAAATTATTTGTTTTGATATTAATAATGATTTTTTTTAAAAAAGGCATAAATAAAGTCTAATTTTAATAATTTAATAATTTTGTTGAAAAAAAAAGAAATTTATTTACAATTCGGACAACTCGGATAATTCAGGTTTAACTCGGTTCGGATTTGGCCAGACAACCTCTTATTACAATTCGAGCTTAGTCAGACTTAGGCAGGTCTCAACACAACTTGAACTGGGCTTAGATAACCTACCAATCCGATCGAATCCGTCCGAGTTGCACCATAGTTTTTGCATTTTTATTTTTCTTTGTTGCTCTTGTACTTTAATCTTTATCAATAATATATATATATATATATATTACCAATAATTATTTTTTATGCTAAAGAAAAAAAATATATACTATACAGTGTAAGGACCAACATGCTGGCTCAATGCCCATGACCAAGGATGGTCGCTATCCCGTTAGGGTATCAATCCTTCCAAAAACTCGAGCAAAGAATAAAAATGGGACCTGATACAGAAAGGATGCTCAAGACTTTCACTTTTACTTGTTCTATTAAGTTAGCAATGCTCTGTTTGGCTTATGAATTTGGATGGATATTTAGAAACAAGAAGGGAAATGAAAAATATAGGTATAATATGATTGAAATATTTCACCTACGTTTCGCATACTAATTTTTATTTCACTTTTTAAATCTATATTCTAAACACAACTTATAATTGTTTTAAAAATTAAAGCAATTAGAAAATTTAATCTAATAATATATATATATATATATATATATATCAAGTTATTCAATGGCCTTGTTTGACAAGTTGGCTATTTAGTTTTTTTGTTTATTTTAACTTGACTAAAATAGTTGTGTTTAAAAAATTGGTTGGCTTTTTTTTTGTTTTGTTTTATTTTGTTTTTGTAGTTGATTTGATAGTTGTGAAAAAAAAGAAAGTAAAATGATTATGGATTAGATGTAACATTTTGCCTTATTAACTATTTTAGTCTATTTTATTTTTTAATAGCCTATTTTAATCCAATCATCTTTCCAAACACTCCCAATGTTGCGTTAGCCATTTTTTAGTTTCGTCTCACATGAGTTCTCAGTCTATTGGAAAATCTAGATATTACGAAAATTTTATGACCAATCAACTTACTTTCTCACTTTTTTTATTTTTTGTTTTTTAAGGGCAAATTATCAACACCTCTCGAGATTTGACTAAAATATAAATTTTCGTTTGAGGTTTGAGAAATTACATCCCGCTCCTAAGGTTTATATTTGTATAATAAATTGCCCACTTAGATTTATATTTACATAACAAATTGATTTGTTATGTAAATATAAATTTCAGGAGACAATTTGTAATTTTTCAAATCTCAGAAGAAAATTCGTATTTTAGTCAAATCTCGAAGGGGGTGTTGATAATTTGCCCCTTTTTTAAATAAAAAATGAAACAGACAAAATAAGAGATTTTTTTTCACCATTTTTCACTTAATTAAGTTAATTACATATAGAATAGTGACTTTTTGACTTTTTTCAAACATGCCAAATCAAGCCTTAGTTTCCTTGCATTTTCACTGTAATATAACTTTAGTCTTTTTATTTTGAATTGCGACACTCAAAAATCATTTGCACTTTAAGATAAGTTTCAAAATTATCCTTCCGTCTATCTATCATTAATGAGATTGATAAAAATTAAAAGCAAAGGAAATAAAATGAAATTTTGATAAAAATGTAGGTGTTTTAATGAGATAAAAAAATGTGAAGTTTAACTCATATGACGAATTCCGTAACCTTTTTAATAATGATAGGCAAATGAAATGATGATATTAAAATTTGACTTAAAATATAAGATATTAATTGTCACAATTAAAAATAAAAAAACTAAAATAAGATTACAATAAAAATACAAAGTCTTTACAAGTGTAAATAATTAACCCAAAACTTAATTTATAAACCTTCTAACTTCTAAGTCTTTCATTCCTTATCATTTGTCATCAAATCACAATCACCACATCTAAATTTAGACCGCTTTATGCATGATAAATTATAACATTGTCATCTGGCATTTTTATTCTAGTACTGACGGACAACATTATTTTTTTCACACTTATTATTTCATAACATTGGGGTTTACATGATAAATTTATAAAAAAAAAGAAAAAACTTTATTCGAGTAGTAGTGGACACGATTGTCATATTCTCTCTCCTCATCCATAGTTTTACTCAACAAGAGTGTCATATGAATAAATTGATATACTAATTAGTATACTAATATATGTCATAACATAGTAATTGATATCACATAATTTATTAATACATTAATTAATACATATAACTGTATTCTTTGCTCAAATGTAACCAAGTCGGTTAGGCATTTTCGAGAGTCATCACTGCCTCAAATATGGGAGAGGTGAAACTACCGGTTGAGACATATGACACACATCCGTTCCATTCATCGCGTTTGGTCAGGCCAGAATTGTACAATAGACCGCATATATGGTGCCAATGGCTTCGTTTGGAAAGTTGTTATTTTAGTAAGCTATTTTAATTTTTGGCTATTTTAGTAAGCTAAAATTTTTGTCGGTTTGATGTGATATTTTGTTTTATTAGCTATTTTAGCTTATTTTGTCTTTTTGTGAATTTTAGCCTAAACTAGGCTATTTTTTTTCTTGCCAAACACCCCCATGTTTGTCAAAGTGGTCAGCGTCCCGGATCTCTGTATACGCCTGCACATTAGATTTGTTTTTTTTTTTTTAAATTTATTTAATTTTTATTTTTTTTATAAACTATATTAAATTTGGGATGCAGTAGTGATTGTTGTGTAATTTGGAAATTCATTTTAAGTTTTATTTTGATAATTTAAATAGTTCAATTTTTAGAAAATATGAAGTAGAACATATCTGTAAAAAAATCAAATTGATCAGCTATATCGATGGCTGCATCATCATATTACATTTGTATTATGCTTTGATACTTAAATATTTATTTTTAATATATACAAATGTGATTTGATGGACATATTAATTATATTTGATCAATTTGATTTTTTATACATATGTTTTACTTGATATTTTCTAAAAAATGACTCGAAATTTCAAGTCGCAAGAGAGTCACTGCTGCACATTTGGTACAACAATGACCCCCACTCTTGTTTTATTAGCCTATTGATTTTAGTCCAATTCCTAAAAAGAGTTATCAAATTAAATGGTAACAAAAGGACTAAGTTGACAAATGGATATAATTGAGGGAGCCTAATACAATTATTCCAAAATTATTGGACTTCTTGTAATTTCTTCAAAGTTCAAAGGATTTTAGGGTAATTTATTCGCCCCCTCCTCTCCAAAAAAAAGATAAATTACACCTACCTTCCTTGAGACTTGTAAAAACTACGGTCAGCTTTGCACTTTTAATATAATTATATTGGCATTGTTTTTAGTAAAGTTATGAGTAGATACTAAAATAAACCAAAATAAATATACATTTTAGTAAAAAAAAGGTGACAATATAATTTTAACATTGATGCGACTAACGAATTATTGAAAGAAAATGGCATAACTATTATATGAATTAAAACTTGAAGAGAGACCAATATAAATGTCACAAGTACGTGACTAACTGTATTTTCTCCAAATCTCAATTAAAGTAATTGTAATTTATTCAAAAAAAATAAATAAATAAAAATAAATTAATGTCTGTATATATTATTGTGAATTAATCAATAGCATGCAATTCGAAGTTGGCCACTATGATTCTTCTAAAGGTTTAGGATTTAGTTTAAGGGGGAGATCATGGGTTCAATTTTTTCTAAAAAAAGTTCAATTGCAATAGGAATGAGACTAACTCTCATAATTGTTAATCTAATAACTAACGAGTGACTTTAGCTGATTAATAAAAAAAAATGACATGCAATTCCTTTTAAACACTAGCCGTGTTGTCCCAAGTTCTGTTCCATGGGTTGGACCAAGCTAGCATCCAGTCACAAGTATCGTCAGCTTGGTTCTTGCCGCGATACACAACAGCTGCAGTTGATCCTGTCGCAGTTCCAGTCGTTTTGACGTGTAGAAAAGCACCCCACTGCCCATTTGCAATCTCTACTGGTATGGAGCTGGTCCACAGTGGCCCCAATAATCGCAACTAGTAATAAATTTTACACGGTCCCCTGTAGCATTGTAAACCAGGCAAAGTGTGGAGACTCCTACACCCCATTGCGCCTTCAAGTTCTCTACATATTGGCGAGCATTCCGGTCCTTATTCTCTGCGTTTTTCATATTAAGGGCCACATGTGCCCTATCTGTGCGTGTGATTTTCTTGTCCGCATAGTCTGGCATTCCTTCTAAAGTTGCGTTGGTGATAGGGGTCCCAAACGCATTGTACGCCATGTCGATCTCGGGCTATAGATTCCTACAAATTGGAATTTAAAAATAAATAAATAAATAAATAAATCTAGGAGCCAAGGTGACTTGAGTGTACATGGGTATTTACAAAAATAATAATAACAATAAAAGAAATAACGAACCTTTTGTAGATAATGAAAAGATGATTCAATCAAAAGGATGCCTGTGACGAGAGAAAAATTGTATAGTGAAAAATATGCAAGGACTACAAAAGGAATAAAATTTAAAAAGATGTAGAAAAATAATTACACTCAATTTAGTCCTTATTTGGTAGAGGTCTAGGAGAAATAAATTGGTACAAATTTAACATTTGACATAATTTGCTCCAAGTGACCGTTTTCAACTTTGAACTCACAACCTTAAGATTAATAAGTTGAGTTTTAACTACTAAACAGTTGGCTCCCTATCATAAAATTGAAAAAGGAAGTGAAAAAGAAAAATGAAATAGGAAAACCAAAAAATCAAAGGGGTGTGAATTTGATAGAAGTTAGGGAGAAAATTGAAAAGAAAAGAAGAAACAGATGACAATACTGTAAATTCCGAGTAGGTGAGTGGCCCTCCCTCCTCTTGGGCAATCCTTGTTTGGAGTTCTACCCTTTTTCTTGGTGTTCTTCTCTCAAGCCTGCATGGTAGACTTCTTATATATGGAAAAGTCCATGGTATGCATTCATCAAAAGTGTACATCGACTGCGACATATATTATGTTCTAGGAAATGGTTTGTCTTTTTGTTTTTTTTTAATCTCTAAAAGTAAAAGTTTTGTTATAAAACCTTGGCCTAGTTTGATGGATGGAGATAAATAGTTGGATTGGAGATATTATCCATTGGGTTCCATATATCACTTGTGTGCAATTTCTTTTCAAATGGGATATGATATGCAGATGGATTGTATATCCTCCAAAACTACAGGATATATTATACCACACCCCCCAGTTATATAATAAGATATGAATTAAAAAGACATATATACTCCTTTCTCTAATAAATATATATGAATTAATGTTTGTTAGGAGGGTAAATTTGAAAATTACTTACTTATATACCACAATATTTTTTGCTAAACAAACATAACTATGATATATCCAATACTCATATCCTGAGTTAACAAACAAGAATGGTAGGATATGTTATTTACTACACATATCCTATCATTGCATATACTCATGTAAATCCCAAAGGAGATTATATGCTTCATTTTATCCCAGGACAATCAAATAGGGTCTAGGTGCTATCATCTCCTGCGAATTTTATCTGAGATTTTCTCGATCCACGTGGAGGGGACGCTTTGCATGGGTCTCGAGATTGATTAAGGTGCATGCAAGCTCGCTTGAATATTCGGTCATAAAAATAAAAAAATTTGTTATAAAAAAATATTAAGAGAGTAATTTTAGTTATTTTGTAAATCATCACGAAAAGTCTGATAAGAACAGTAAGCAAAATGACCTTAGCAACAAAAGTTTGAAAATGTCGCTAATAAATGTATCTTTTAATCACAAAATAATTTCGTGTCAAAAAATTACTTTTTTGAGGTGAAATTTTAGTCCCAATTATTTTAATATGTCATTACTAAATGTTGAATTTCATCACTAAAAATGCCACAATAATAATAACTAAAAATTTTATTCTTAATTTTTTATTCTAAATATTTAATTTGTTGTAGTGATTATGTATGCTGTGGTCTAAATTGTGTCTCTTCATTAAAAATAACCTACAAAATGAGTGATCAATGTGTGGTCCAAGTTTCATAGTTTGGGATTTATTTTTATGAATAATTACAGAAAATGGTATAAATTTAAATAATTGCAAAGGGACAAGATGAAGATTTAATTGCATAATTTAATCTATAAATTGCGTGTACTTTCATGACAAAGCAATTATTTTGTGTTAATATGCGTGTACTTTTATGACAAAGCAATTATTTTGTGTTAATATTATTTTTATGTAATTCTCCCTTATGTTTAATGTATTTGTGTTAGTTAATAACTTACAAAATCAACGATCAATGTGTGATTCAAGTTTTAAAGTTTGGGCTTTATCATTACTGTATTAGTGTTAGTTTTTACTATTCCTATGTCGGTAGTTATGGTGGTTGTATATGATTGTGTTGGATTTTCAAGTATCAAACATGTTTTTGACATGAATTATGTTTTAGAGATAAAAATTTAGCAATAAAATTATTTTTTAGAATTATTTTTGTAATCACAGTGTCATTATTTTATTTTTTTGGACGAAATTTGATATTTTGTGATAAATTATTGTCACTTTATAGCTTCTTTTTTTTTTGGTCTCAAAAAATTAATCTTTTTGGAGCTAAATTATTATTATTTTTCTCTAAAAATGCATTTATTAGGAATATTTTCAAAATTTGGTGGCTAAAAGTTTTTTTTTTTTTTTTTTCAGACAACTTTTTAACAACTATTATCAACAAATTTTTACTTTTTAAAATAAAAAAATTTGGTTCCTTAAACTTTTATTTATTATAGTTTTGGGATGTGATTATCTAATTATGATGCAATTTTACCACCATTGCTTGTTTTTGCGAAGGCGCCATCAGCATCATTATTTACCAATAATTTTTTTGGATGATCAAAAAAATAACAATAATAATCATAACATTCACAACTAACACAATCATAACAAAATTGTTACATCCACTACTGTATGTCATGACAAGCACCATAATAATTCATAAAAATACCACAATAATTCAAAAAAAATAAATTTACATCACAAATTATTATAACATTAAAATAGTAATATTTTTATTTGTGATTTACCTTAACGACTCATAACTTTTACCAAAACAATCATACTTACCATCATAATACCGTTACGTATCCACTAAACATCACTCTATTTGATTAGGAGTTTTTAAAAATATTTTTTTTGAATTTTGAATTCATATTTTTTTAGCAAAAATCTTTACTATTTTAATATTTTTTTTTAATTTTAGACTCATTTAATCTAGTACACTTAAAAATATATAATTTGTGTAAATTTTTAAAAAAATTCATCAAATACAAAAAAATATAAAAATTTAGTACATTTTCATATTTTATTGTATTCAATGATATTTTAAAAAAAAAAATATATATTTTGTGCAAATTTTGTATTTTTTTAATTGTATTTAGATTAAGTGGATTTAAAAATTAAAAAGTTTGATTAAATGTTCAAAAAATTCACTAAAAATAAAAAAATTTGAAATTGAAAACTCATGAAATTATTTTGGAGTCTTGCAAATGATCAAACCCTTAAGATCCAAGCACCGGATTAAATAATCGATTCAACTACTACAAGATCAAATAATTAGGGGTGAGCATGGTCCAGATTGGTTCGGATTTAGAGAAAATCAGGACCAATCCGTTATCTATGGTTCTTGAAAAATTAGAACCAATTCAATCCGTTTAAATCATAGAACCAATCCGAACCAATCCGTTAAATACGGGTTGGATCAGTTTAGGATCACGGATTCACATAATTAAATAACAATAAAAAATATAGAACATTTAAAGCAAACAACTTTCTTTGTGTGGGTCTATTTGTGTGTTACTGTTAAGAAATAACTGAACCACTATTCTAATGTTAGGAATTAATAAGGTCATGCATAATTCTTTGGCGATGTATTTATTTTCTACCAAATTAACTAATATTGCTGATAAATCAGTTTGCTACCAAATAAGGTAGATGGCTCAACAATGGATAGTTTTAGTGTCATGAATGCTTTTGTCAAATATAAAATACATATATACATAGTATATGGTTAACTTATTACAATATATTTATATTTATTTTTCTTAGGTTATTTCATGAATGAGCCTAGCTTTCAATCTTCATGGATGCACCTTAATTAGTAACATGCAGACTAAGTCTTCTGTCTTTTGTCTTACTTCCTTAACACAATGAATAACACTATATCAAAAATCAAAAAAAAACATACACTGTATATGGTATAAATATAGATTATTTTTAAACGGTCCGGATCGGTTTCAATCCAAAACCGTGGGGTTCAATCCGGAACTAATCCGTGACCTACGGATTTTGAAATTTCTAATTCGGAACCGAATCACGAATTCAAAAAATCAATCCAAACCTATTAGATTGAACTAAATCGGATCGAATTACAGATTTTACGAATTCCTTACTCAACCCTACAAATAATCAATCCAGCTACTACAAGACCTTTCTGGCTACCACTCCTCGTACGGCTGAAAATCATCTCAAACCAGCATTCATAAACCAATCATTTAACTTATTTTTGAAATACTTATTTATTGAATATATATTTTTATTTTCATTATTACTGAAAATAAATATAAATTTATTTAATTTTTTTATAATTAAAAATAATAAGCTATAAATGCTTTTTTTTTTTGTTCCAGGAAAATCCTCCCTACCCTCCCGCAGGTCCAAGGCAACGTCCCTTGCAAAGATCACCAAGGTGTCCTGTTAGCCGTTCCGAGCAAGGAGACTATAGCATGGGAACTTGCCCCGACTTCTCAAGACAAGCTCCGCTTAAGTCAGGACTCGCATAGCGGGGGAGTATTGAACCCACACCAGGTGCTGACTAGATAACTTGAAATCTAACCTCCTAACCAACAGTGCTTTACCGAGAAGATTAGCCCAATGGGAGAATTGAACTTGTGAACTTGGGCTACAAACCCCAAGGCCTAACCATAAGCTATAAATGTTACTAAGCAATCCCCTCCATTTTGCCAAATGAATCGCTTTTGAATGACCTCCAGCTAGAAAACTTTCGTTCTTATCTCTAGGACTGTCTGTCCATGCCGGTCCCCAATTTTGAATGACCTCCAGCTAGAAAACTTCAGCATAGGGAATAATTAAAAAAATAAAAAATTAAATTAAAACAGAATCATAAATATTATAAACAAAAATTGGACAAGTGAGACTTTTGAACGGAATTTTTTTAATTTTATTTGATTTGATTTTTTAAAAATTACTTTTAGGTGGGTTTTTATTTATTGTAGTTATTTTTTAAATATTTTAATCAAATTTTTTTATTTGTAGATAAAAAAAAAAAAAATTTACAAAATCACTAAAAGAAAATAAATATCTATTTAAAAATAAAACCAAAAGGAGTTTATAAATGGGTGACGGCATGCGGTGATGAGTGGAGGCAAATAGGAGTATCATGTTTGTTTTTTTCGGTTTTTTTTTTTCCTTTTTTCATTTAATTTGGTGGGGTTTTTCATTGAGCAACGCTATTTAGGATAAAAAAAAAAAAGAGGATTTTTTTTAAGATCCCTAGTAAGGCTTTATAATATAAGGGTAATCAATATTTTTATAATACCTAAGGTTCTTCAATATTGATCCAGAGAAAATTCAACCCAAAGAATTTCTCTGGCCTTTTCAGAATTTTTTTCTCCAAAGAAATTCTGGACCTCCCATAGATTTTCTCTCCAGAGAAATTCCCTCCAAAGAAATTCTGAATTTCTCTGGACTTCCTAGAGAATTTCTTTGTGTTTTAACTAATTTTCTCTGGTTTGCTCATAATTTTCTCTGTGTTTTTTTATCACACCAAACTGTAAGCCATTTAGACAACAACAAACCAAAGAAAATTGAATAACCATCATTTTGACCAATGTTCTCTGAGTATCAAAAAAATCCATAGAAAATTATGTAGAGAAAATTTGTGTGGCTTTGTGTTGCTCTATCCAAAGAAAATTGTGCTAGAGAAAATTTGTGTGGATTTGTGTGGCTCTATCTAGAGAAAATTGTGTAGAAAATTTTTTTGTGGCTTTGTGTGGCTCTATCTAGAGAAAATTATGCTAGAGAAAATTGTGTTAGCCAAAATTTGTGTGGTTCTATCCAGAGAAAATTGTGTTAGCAAAAATTTGTGAGGCTTTGTGTGGCTCTATCCAAAGAAAATTGTGTAGAGAAAATTTGTGTGACTCTATCTAGAGAAAATTGTGTTAGAGACCATTTGTGTGGCTTTGTGTGGCTGTATCTAGAGAAAATTGTGTAAAGAAAATTTGTGTAGCTTTATGTGGCTGGGAAAAATTGTATTAGAGAAAATTTGTATGGCTTTGTGTGGCTTTATCCAGAGAAAATTGTGTAGAGAAAATTTGTGTGGCTTTATGTGGCTCTATCCAGAGAAAATTGTGTTAGAGAAAATTTGTGTGGTTTTGTATAGCTTTATTCAAAGAAAATTGTGTAGAAAAAATTTGTGTTTTTGATCAAACTAGAGAAAATAGAACAAAAAATAGTAACATAACAAATGTAGGATGTTCAACGAATAAAAAAAATAGTAGGAATGGTCTTACCATAGCATTGCCCCATCGAAGCCGAACATTCAAATTTCTCTGGATTAACATTCAAATTTATCTGGACTAACATCAAATTTCTCTAGATCTCTGGACTAACATCAAAAACCCTTAAACTTTTCACAAATTTCTCTGGACTAACATTCAAATTTCTCTGGACTAATATCAAATTTTTCTGAATCTCTGGACTAACATCAAAAACCCTTAGAACCCTTCACAAATTTGCTGAAGAACAATCATAGATTCCTCTTAGCAAGTTTGATGCAGAACTCCATATCATCATTAATTCCTTCCAACAATGACAAGTTTAACTTAACTTGCAGTAAAGCAGTCACCGAACTTGTAAGGGTCTTCAACTTGAAAATCTGGATTCTTTTGCAATTTTTCCACATGCTAACAATTACAAACATGGATCCTTCTACTTTGTGTGGGCAAGTAATGCAAGGAATCTCCTCGAGTTTATCATAGCAAAAATCTGCAACTTCTCTTAGTACATTGAGAGTCTTCATAAAGAAGTCCTCTGTTGTATTTGCAAAATAGTGAGAAATGGGCCCCTGATACATGAACCACATAATTATTTCTCTACTTCTAGTTATAAAAGAAAGATATTATTTATGGATCTCCACTGGAAATCAGAGATTGATCCTTACTACCTTCTCCGCTACCACTCTCACCGGTCCAATACCGCCGCAGATTTGAATGATGATGACGATTAGATTGAAGAAGATGATAATTCGGATAGAAGTGGATCAGATTTTGTGATAGATCGATGTCATCATGATCATGCGATTGAGAGACAAAGATCTGAGTCGATCTACATTGGCGATAACTCCGACGGCGATGAAATCGACTCTGACGACGATGGTATTTACGGTAGTGGTGGCGGCAGTAGCTATTGAAGGGAGTGAAGTGAGGTTTGGATTTAGAGAGAGAGAGAGATAGAAAGAGAGATAAAGAAGGTAAAGAGAGAGAGAGAAATGAGGTTTGATGTGAGAGAGTCAAATTTCTTTGTGATATATGGGTGTGGGGTTGAGGGATCTTAGACATCATAAAATAATATTATGGATCTCTTCCATTATTAAAAATGGAGGAGAGACCTTAGACTAATTTTCCCTAAAAAAAATTATATTTAATTTTCAAATTTAATAATGTGGGACAATATTAAAATATTGGGTAAATTATTTATAAGTCCTATTTGGAAGATTAACACAAGATATGATCCTATGAAAAAACTTATAATCCAATAGGTCATGTGGTTTTCTTGTGGACACATCTACCCCCAACATTAATTAATTAATAACATGATTAATGATAATACAACGTATGAGAAATTTAATGTTAAAATAGATTGTGATCATATCTATATGGTTAGTAATTTGAAATTCAAAATAACCTAATTAATGAAAATACAATATATGTGAAATTCAATGTTGCCATAGATTGTGATCATATCTATATGGTTTGAAATTTGAAATTCAAAAAATAAATATAATATGTAACATCCCAAACCCAATGTGACATTTCAAAACCCAACATGACATTGAAATTCAAAATAACTTGATTAATGGCAATACCATATATAGGAAATCTAATGTTACTATAAATTATGATCATATCTGTATGGTTGGAAATTTGAAATTGAAAATATAAATATAAAATGTAACATCCCAAACCCAATGTGACATTCCCAAACCTAACGTGACATTCCAAATCCAACGTGACGTTCTCATATGCTTCTCATCCAAAATCCAACGTAAATGTAACATGCAACATCCCAAAGCTACCGCGACATTTCCATAAGCTTTCATCCCAAACCCAACATAAATGTAACATGTAACGTCCTAAAGCTACAGTGGCATTGCCATATGCTTCTCATCTGAAACCCAATGGGACATTCCAATGCACCACCGTTGAATTATGAATAATGTAACCTCCTAAATGTTGTAACATTCTAATCCAACCCATGTATTGAACCACTCTCATCCCTAACCCAGCGTAACTTTAACATCAAGCGATGTGATTCAACATTTATCCACATTCAATTACAAACCCAAATCCCAAATAATTTTGTGTAATGTATTGTGACATGTATGTAAACACTGATTATAACAAAGGTACGATACACATTCAAACATATATATAACCGAACAAACACACAAATGTTTGTTGGAACAATCTTCTGTATAAATAAAATAAATTGAAACTAATTCAAACAAAATAAATAAATAACATACCGAATTTATTTATCGAACCGAATTAAAATCAAAAGACCAAGTCGAGTGTGTGACACTCTGTCTTTAAGACAGATTCGCCCCGCTACGATGCTTACGGTTGAGTGGCGTCTATCTCCCAGGATACAATGATCTTAACCAATTTGTAATAGCACTCCAAAACAAATTGTTCGGTGAACCAAACCTGTGTTCTAACTCTCTGAATATTAATTCCTAAAATTATATATGAAGAATAATGCACTAAAAAGAAATGGACAACAAAAGGACAAAATTTCAGACTCAATTTTTTTCAGATCGCCTGGACTGCTGCAAATTGATTGTATATATAGGCAAAACAAAAGACCCGAACAGGTATGGACAATTTGAATGAACAGATGCACTATGAAAGAACAGGTGCAATAGTTAATTTCAAACTATTTTGACCATTGGTACAAGGACCCTTAAATTCAAACAAATTTGAAAAAGTTGTCCACGGAGGACCAAGTCAAAGAACTGTAGGTAATTCATTATTTAAACTATTTCAAATATATATATATATATATATTAAACTAATTGAATATATATATATATATATATATGTTAAACTATAGAAATAGTTAAATAAATAAATGAAGAGGCACAAATTTTAGGAAACTTCTTAGGAACCTAAAATTTGAATTTAGAATTAAATTAAATTCCCACAATTACAAATTTTAGGAAACCACTTAGGAACCCAAAATTTGAATTTAGAATTAAATTAAATTCCCACAATAATTTTTATTGAAAAAATTCAAATGAATTTTATCTAAAAAAAAAAATTAATGTTAAACCTGAAAACGACGTCAATTTCCCATTCACTCATAAATGGTTTTGACGTTTCGTCTTCACCGTGTGAGTTGCCACGCGACAAGGAACACGTCACCTCTACGGACCCACCAAAAAAGACGTTTGGGGCCCACTCAAATTTGGGCTAAAAAATATGCCTATTTTAAACCATTTTTCCAACAATCCCCCACATGAATGGAATTTGACGGAGAGAAAATGCAACAACATGACCTATCACAGAGAGTACAGAAATTGGAAATATTCTGCAAAGGATAGGTAGCTTTTGGCTTTGAACCTTCCCTTGCGAGACACTATCGGATTTACTAGCTAACCAGTGAACATGATGTCTTGAACTGTTTAGCCATTTGTGTAAACCAAGACAATAGAACTCACACAGTATATTCCCAGACACAGTTTAGTTCTCACTATTGTGTTCATTTTGGCCCTGAACAACCTGGTCTTTCATGGGTGCTCTAGAGAATTGTAGCCCTTCACAAATCTCATAGAATCGGCCCAGTTCACACTCACATAGGTGATTCTTATGAAGAGTATCCTGTTATACTCCACTAGGTTAACCTAGATATAAGAATCATTAAAAGTTTTACTTAACCTAAAACGCTATAGTCATCACTATTTCAGCATAGAAATGGGTAGGAGTTTAACTCCCCAGTGATCCTTCTAAATCATTCACAACTTGGTTGTCTCTTTGAACCTAGATCTTGGGATTTCCAGTCAACTAGGTTGGGTTGCTGTTGTGGTAACTCTTATTTAATAGGCTTAAGCCCCATTCCCCTCGATGAATTCTCAACTAGCTCTCTTGCTAACCTTTTGGTTAGTGGATCTGCTATGTTGTCTTTAGACTTAACATATTCTATGGAAATAATTCCATTAGAGAGTAGTTGTCTTACGGTGTTATGTCGACGACGAATGTGCCGTGACTTACCGTTATACATACGACTCTGTGCTCTACCTATAGCTGATTGACTATCGCAATGTATGCATATAGCAGGCACCAGTTTTAGCCATATTGGAATATCTTCAAGGAAGTGGCGAAGCCATTCTGCCTCTTCCTCTGCTTTGTCTAAAGCTATGAATTCTGATTCCATAGTAGACCTAGCAATGCAAGTTTGTTTGGAAGATTTTCAAGATACAGCCACCCCACCAAGAGTAAAGACATACCCACTGGTGGACTTTGAGTCTCTTGTATCCGATATCCAATTTGCATCACAGTATCCTTCAAGTACTGCTGGATATCTAGTATAATTCAGCCCAATATTACGAGTGAATCGGAGATATCTTAGAACCCTTATAATTTCTTTCTAATGTTCTACTCCCGGATTACTCATATATCTACTTAATTTACTTACTGCATAAGCTATATCTGGGCGAGTGCAGTTCATCAAGTACATTAATCTTTCAATAATTTGGGCATACTCTAATTGAGAAATACTTTCATGTACATTCTTAGAAAGATACAAATTAACATTTACAGGAGTTTTAGCAAGATGATCATCATCTTTGCTGAATTTGTCAAGTATTTTATCAATATAATGAGATTGTGACAAAGCATATCCTTCTGATATTTTGGTAATTTTCATACCAAGAATTACATCAACAGTGCCCATGTCTTTCATGTCAAAATGTTTATTCAACATTTTTTTGGTAGTTTTAATCATATCACTATTACTACCAATGATGAGCATATCATCTACATAAAGACATACAATGACATAACATTTATCTGTGTTTTTAATATAAACACATTTGTCACACTCATTAATTTTAAATCCATTTGACATCATTGCCTTGTCAAATTTCTCATGCCATTGCTTTGGAGCTTGTTTTAAACCATATAATGATTTAACCAATTTACACACTTTCTTTTCTTTCCCTGGAACAGAAAACCCTTCTGGTTGCTTCATGTAAATTTCTTCCTCTAACTCACCATTTAAGAAAGCGGTTTTAACATCCATTTGATGAATTTCTAGATTGTATAGAGATGCAATGGCAATTAGCATTCTAATGGATGTTATTCTAGTAACCGGTGAGTATGTGTCAAAGTAATCAAGACCTTCTTTTTGTCTAAAACCTTTTGTTAGGTTTTATTCTTGGCAACCCCGTTTGACAAAACTCCTTTCAATTGTATTTGTTTTTGAACCTTTTATTTCAGTGAGGGTATGAGTTTATTAGATGCGAATCCAACCCGAATCGTGCCTTTGTCAATTTCCATGGATCAAAACCGAGGTGGTAATAGGATCAAGTTTTCCAGATTTTCTAATTTTGGGCTTCCTGCTCGAGCAGGGAAAGTGACGCTCGAGCGGAGATTGCAAGCTCACAGCATCTCTGCTTTGCCTAAAAAAGTGTTGGATGGTGTGATTCGACGCTCGAGCGTGGGGACGTCCGCTCGAGGGTGAAGCCTATATGAATCACACAATTTTGAAGCCTCCGCTCGAGCGGGAATTCCCACGCTCGAGCGGACCACACGAACACAGATTCTTGGATTTCTATAAGGAATTGGTTTTCTTCCAAAACTAGGATTACTTTGGTTTTATATAAGTAGTTGGTTTTCTCCCAAAACTTTGACAAGTCCTCCAGATCTTCTTTTTGGATTCTAAGGTTTATATCTGGGGATTTTTTGCTAGTTTTCTTTGATGTTTTCATTGAGTATTCAACTCATGGTTTAAGAAACATACATCAAAGGTTCGTTTGTTTATTCTACTCAAAAGATAAAGTTGTTCTTCGGTGGATTCTGAAGAATTGGAGCCTGAAGTTTTGGTGGATTCCGGAGTGGCTCATCGTCAAGACAATTCCGAGGTGAAGACGGGGTTGGAAGAGGCACATAGAGGTTGGTTCAATTCGGGCGTGGATTCGCTAGGTAATTGAGAGTATACCTGTGTAATTCCTTTATATCTTCCTAGTGGATTGTTTTGTGGCTGTTGCTCGTGATTTTTTTATCACAATTGGAGGTGTCCAATTGTGATTTTTTCACGTAAAATCGTTGTGTCGATTTGTCTTGATTGTTTGATTGGGATTGTTATATATTGCTTAAAATTGATACATAATCACAAATCAATATCTGGGGGATTTCTAGATTTTTCAATTGGTATCAGAGTAGGTCGTTCTTTTTTTTTTTTTTTTAAATATTCTTTTAGAACGAGATCTTGTTTGATTTGTGATAATGGATTCAATTCGTGAGGGAAATTCTATGGTTCGACCACCCTTACTTGACGGATCCAATTATTCTTTTTGAAAAGCTCGGATGAGATTGTTCTTGAAATCTATAGATGAAAAAGTTTGGCAATCTGTCATGAATGGGTGGACCGAACCAAGAATTACCGTTGATGGAGTAACTTTCTCCAAACTAATTGAAAAGTGGGACACAATAGATTACCAAAATAGTAGCTGGAATAGTAAAGCTATCAATTCTTTTTTTTGCACTGTCACATCTGAAGAGTTTAGTCGTATTTGCAATTGTGAAGCCGCAAAAGAGGCTTGGGATATCTTACAAACTATTTATGAGGGCACTCCTTCGGTGAAACGCTCAAAACTTCAAAGGCTCACGTCTAGTTTCGAAAATCTTTCAATGAAAGATAGTGAGACATTTGATGAATTTTATGCGAAGTTAAGTGACATTGTAAATTCCAACTTCAATTTAGGTGAAAAAAATACTAGAATCCAAAGTTGTGGGAAAAATTTTGAGATCCTTGCCCGATCGGTTCCAACCAAAAGTTACGGCTATTGAGGAGGCTCAAGATGTTGACAACCTCAAGCTAGATCAGTTGGTTGGAAATCTTCAAACTTATGAGGCACATAGGAATTTCAAAAAGAAACAAAAAGATGTTGCTTTTAGTAGTGCTCATAGAGTTGGAGAGGATTTTGATGAGGATTGTGAGATAGATTCCAAGATTACGGCTGCTTTTGTTAAACAATTTAAAAAATATTTTTTGAAAAAGAATCCTAATCTTTTGGAATCTACCCACACTCATAAATCTATAGGCAAAGATAAACTCAAAATTAATTCTATAGCCAAGAAGGAGAAAGGAAAGATACAAGGGAACTCTGAAAGACTCCAATGCTATGAATGTCAAGGATTTGGCCACTTTGCTTCAAAATGCCCCACTCGTTTGAAGAAGAAGAAAGCCCTCGCCATCACTTGGGATGATGAATCAGAATCTGATGAAGATGAAAGTGACAATGAAGATCAAGGCGAAGAGGGACATAAACAATTCCTTGCTTTCATGGTGGCTTCTAAAACTGAAGGACGAACAGAGTATCCGAAGAGCCCAGTTGAGAATGCCACTGATGATGAATCCTCGGGAAGTGATGATAAAGAGCTTGAGCAAGCTTATGAAAAGTTGTATAAGGAATCTCTTAAGTTATCCAAATTGAATGACAAACTCACTATGAAACTCACAGCATGTGAAAGTGAGAATGTCAAACTAAAGGAGGAGATTTCTGAGGCTAGGATTGATGTCATCAAGATTTCTAATGATCGACAAGCTCTTTGTGCAAAACTCTTGACTTGTGAGACAGAGAGGAACGAGTTACAACAAATCTATGCAACATATGAAGAAAAAATTGAAACTCTCGAAATGTCTCAAGTTGCTTTGGAAGAACTAATGATCAAGAAAAACGAAGAACTCAAGTGTGCTATGGTTACCATTGGTCTTTGGAACAAAGAATCAAAGACTTTGGACAATATCATTGGGTCTCAACAAATCTGTTCTGACAAGAGTGGCATTGGCTTTGGTGGTAAGAAAGTGCAAAAACAGAGTTCTTTAACATCTCATGATACAAGAACTCAAAGAAAGGGAGAACAAAAAATTCAACATAAGGATGGACTTCTCAAACTTCCTAGAGTTGGTAAGGTAAAAGAAAAGAAGGTACACCCTGTTTTTATTTGTCATCATTGTGGTATGCATGGTCATATTCGCCCTTACTGTTATAAGTTGCATGAGAGAGTGTATTTGCCTAGACCTAAAAATTGGAAGTTGGAAGCCAAGTCGAGATGGGTTCCCATTGCAAGGGAAAGGAACCACAACGTCAAGACACCACCCAAGAACCGCAATTTTCATAACTTTGTTCGTACTAAAGCAATTTGGGTGAGAAAACTTGACTTGTGTTAATTTGTTTTGTCATTTTAGTTTTTGGGTTTCTGTGTGTTTTTTTTTTCTTACATGGGTGCTTGTTCATTTTTTTGTCTTGCTTTTTTTTAAAAAAAAAAAAAAAATCCCAAAAAGATTTTCGTAGTATGGTTTTGCAAGCTTGAAATTTTTGAGTGGTCCTTGGTGCATATTGGAATTGATGAGAATATCCATTACATGTTAATATATGTGTGTTCTGTGGTCATTACTCATTTTGGAGTGCGTGTTTTTTGATTAGTATGTCTCATTCTGCACACACTCTTGGATTAGCAAATTTTGGAGTCTTCCGCCTTAGTGATATTTTTTTTTATGGACTTCTGGCATTGTCTCTTTTGTTTTTCTAGAGGAATTGACCTATACTAGCATATCATGGGTGATGTTAAGTCTCTTAACCACATTCCATCTTTTTGCATCTCCACAGCTTTTCCCTCGATTCTTTGTAGTCCAGCCATGAGAAAAAGGCTACCTCCCAGTCACCAACCAGGCCATCCTTATTATATCTATGCTTCTCTGGTTCGGTTTCCATACTCTTGAGCGTATCAGCCGCCAATGAGTGTGCAAAAGAAAAAGAAAAAGAAAAAGAAAGAGAAAGAGAAAGAGAAGAAGAAAAAATATGCAAAAGAAAGAAAAAATGTGCAAAAGAAAGAAAAAAAAAGAAAAGATTCATTGATTGAGTGGGAGCCTCTGCCTTTACTCACCAAATACCACTTGATTCCTAGTGGTTTGACTTTCCCTTGTTGTGCTTAGATTCTCTTGACGGAGGTCCAACTTTCAGATCACTACTAGGATTGAATCTAGTGTTTGTCGAACTCCAAGAGTCACACACACACTTTATCATAGGATCTATGCTTTTAACATAATGCATCGCTTTCTTTCATGGGGAATCTTCTATAGACTGTGCACATTGTGTTTTCAAGTAATTGTGTTTCTTGGATAATCTTGTGTGTTCTAAGGCACAAATCTAAGATTTCTTGCTTGCTCCACCATATTATTTTTGTCATTTTCTTCTTGTTCACTGTTTTCAGTGTTTGTGATTGCTTTTAGTGAGACGGAGTTTGGTTCATCTTGATTTGGGTTGGTAAGGGAGTTTGTTTTTTCTTTGCAAGAGTTGTTTAGCATGAACACTTTGATATGTTTGGTAAGGGAGATTGGCTATAATATTTGCATGTTGCTATGCACTGTTTGCTTATTATTTCCTTCTTGCATGCTCCTGATATTTATATTGTCATATCATTGCTTGTGTGGTTTATGATCTTACTTTTGTTGTTTGAGAGTTATTTTTCATGAGTTTTAGTTTTCATCTATTCATGTTTTCCATCTCATGTTTCAAATTAATCGTGTCATATGTCTATTGCTTTTTCATATACTCTTGTGGGACTAATAGTTATTTTGGAGATTGCGGCACTAATAACTATTTTGCAGATCATGACCTTGAGAAAAAAGTTGGCTTTTGTTGGCTGTAATAGGTTGGGGTGTTTAGGATTTTATTTGTTAGGTGTGTTTTATCACGGCATTGCCAAAGGGGGAGATTGTTAGGTTTTATTCTTGGCAACCCCGTTTGACAAAACTCCTTTCAGTTGTATTTGTTTTCGCACCTTTTATTTCAGTGAGGGTATGAGTTTATTAGATGCGAATCCAACCCGAATCGTGCCTTTGTCAATTTCCATGGATCAAAACTGAGGTGGTAATAGGATCAAGTTTTCCAAATTTTCTAATTTTGGTCTTCCCACTCGAGCGGGGAAAGTGATGCTCGAGCGGGGATTGTAAGCTCACAGCATCTCTACTTCGCCTGAAAAAGTACTGGATGGTGTGATTCGACGCTCGAGCGTGGGGACGTCCGCTCGAGGGTGAAGCCTATATGAATCAAACAATTTTGAAGCCTTCGCTCGAGCGGGAATTCCCACGCTCGAGCGGACCGCACGAACACAGATTCTTGGATTTCTATAAGGAATCTGTTTTCTTTCAAAACTAGGATTACTTTGGTTTTCTATAAGTAGTTGGTTTTTTTCCAAAACTTGGACAAGTCCTCCAGATCTTCTTTTTGGATTCTAAGGTTTATATCTGGGAATTTTTTGCTAGTTTTCTTTGATGTTTTCATTGAGTATTCAACTCATGGTTTAAGAAGCATACATCAAAAGTTTGTTTGTTTATTCTACTCAAAAGAGAAAGTTGTTCTTCGGTGGATTCTGAAGAATTCGAGCCTGAAGTTTTGGTGGATTCCGGAGTGGCTCATCGTCAAGACAATTTTGAGGTGAAGACGGGGTTGGAAGAGGCACATAGAGGTTGGTTCAATTCGGGCGTGTATTCGCTAGGTAATTGAGAGTATACCTGTGTAATTCCTTTATATCTTCTTAGTAGATTGTTTTATGGCTGTTGCCCATGGTTTTTATCACAATTGGAGGTGTCCAATTGTGGTTTTTCCACGTAAAATTGTTGTGTCGATTTGTCTTGATTGTTTGATTGGGATTGCTATATATTGCTTAAAATTGATACATAATCACAAATCAACATCCAGGAGATTTCTAGATCTTTCATCTTTGACCACAAGTCTTGCCTTGTATTTGTCAATTGATCCATCTGCTTTTATTTTTCTTTTGAAAATCTATTTGTACCCAAGAGGTTTACAACCTGGTGGCAAGTCCACTAATTCCCAAGTGTGATTTTGCAAGATAGATTCAACTTCACTGTTGACAGCTTCTTTCCATAAAGGAGCTTCAGGACTGGACATAGCCTCTTTAAAGGTTAAATGCTCATTTTCTAACAAAAATGTTAGAAAATCTAGACCAAAAGATTTTGAGGTTCTAGCACATTTACTACGCCTAAGTTCCTCTTCCTCATTTTGATCTAACTCTTGTTTGATCATGTTCTTGATCCTGACTAGTAATAGCATTATGAGATCTTTTATTGTTACTAGTTTCTTTTCCAGTCTTATTTGGAAATACATGTTCAAAGAAAGATGCATTCCGAGATTCAATAATAGTATTTACATGCATTTTGGAATGTTCTGATTTATGAATCAAAAACTGATATGCACTACTATTCTTGGCATAACCAATGAAAATGCAATCAATGATCTTAGGACCTATCTTAGTCTTTTTAGGACTAGGAATAGCCACTTTAGCCAAACACCCCCACACTTTTAAGTATTTGTAGGATGGTACTCTTCCATGCCACAATTCATAAGGTGTTTGATTCACTTTCTTTGGGGGTACTTTATTAAGTATATAATTAGCAGAAAGTATTGTTTCCCTCCACAAGTTTTGAGGTAATTCAAAACTTATTAACATGGCATTCATCATTTATTTTAAAGTCTTATTTTTCCTTTTAGCAATTCCATTTTGCTGAGGTGAATAAGGAGCGGTGGTTTGATGAATTATTCCATGTTCTTTACAATACTCACCAAAAGGTGATTCATATTCACCACCTCTATCACTTCTAAGTTTCTTGATTTTCTTACCAAGTTGATTTTCAACTTCATTCTTATATTGAATGAAAGTTTCCAAAACTTCATCCTTGGTTTGAATTAAATAAACATAACTATATCTAGTATAGTCATCTATAAAACTGATAAAATATTTTTTCCCACCTCTAGTTTGAATTGATTTAAAATTACAAATGTCATTATGAATTAATTCAAGTGGTTCCGTACTTCTTTCAATTGAATGAAAAAGAGTTTTAGATAATTTTGTCTCAACACAAATTTCACATTTATGATTTGAATCAATGTCAAATTTAGGTAAACATTCCATATTAATTAATCTACACAAAGATCCATAATTAACATGTCCTAGTCTACCATGCCATAGATTTGAAGACTCAAGCAAGTAAGAAGAAGATGTATTATTATTAATAACTGAGGGTACAACGGTCATTACATTTAACTTGAAAAAGCCATCAGACATGTAACCTTTTCCTACATACATCACATTCTTAGTAAGTACAAATTTATCACTCTCAAATACTAGCTTAAACCCATTCTTACTCAACAGAGATCCGGAAACAAGATTCTTGCGAATGTCCGGTACATGCAGCACATTGTTGAGAGTGAGTTCCTTTCCAGATGTCATCTTAAGTACAATATTTCCTTGTCCTTCAACTTTGGAAGTTGAGGAGTTGCCCATAAAGAGTTGTTCACCATTGTCCATTGTAGAATAAGATGTGAACATCTTTTTGTCGGCACAAATATGACGAGTAGCACCAGTGTCCACCCACAATTCTTTAGGATTTCTGACAAGATTTGCCTCAGAAACAACTGCAGAAAGATTGATGTCATGGACACCATTGGAAATAATGTCCACTTCGGTCATATGGGCTTGAGCAGGCTTCTTGCTTGTTCTCCTTTTGCTTTTGCCTTTGCTACCGCAATCTTTGTCCCAATGTCCCTCTTTATCACAAATGTAACATTTGCCATTAAACTTGTACTTTTTATTTTCCCCCCCTTTAGAGCCTTGTGATGAACTTTCTCCAGAAGACTTTCGTTTCTTGGTTTTTGAAGCATGTTCCACCACATTTGCCTTAGACTCCATAGGATGCTTACCAGCCCGCTTTTCAGAATTGCGGTTGTCCTCCTTAATCGTTAAATGCACAATTAACTCGTCCATAGAAATTTCTTTACGCTTGTGTTTGAGGTAGTTCTTGAATTCCTTCCAGCCTTTTGGTAATTTTTCAATTAAGGCTGCAACTTGAAAGGATTCACTGAGAGACATGCCTTCTGTGTGAATGTCATGCAGAATGAGTTGGAAATCTTGAGCTTGGCTGATCACAGTTTTTGAATCAACCATTACAAAATTCAAGAATCTGCCAACCACAAATTTCTTTGAGCCGGCATCTTTCGCTTTGTACTTTTTCTCCAATGATTCCCAAAGTTCCTTTGCTGTCTTGATTGGACTGTAGACGTTGTATAATGTGTTGTCAAGTCCGTTCAAGATGTAATTCCGGTAAAGGAAATCTGCATGTTTCCAAGCATCAACCGTAGCAACCACTTGCCGGTCGGTTTCATCCTCTTTCAGGATAGGAGCATCTTCACGGAGGAAACGAGCCAGGTTCAGAGTTGTAAGATAGAACAACATTTTCTGTTGCCATCTTTTAAAGTCAGTTCCTGAGAACTTCTCTGGCTTCTCTCCATGATTTATAGGTACTGTCACTCCAGGAGAGGGGATTGGTGCAATTGCAGCCACCACAGTAGTACTTGTTTGGGCATTTGTTTCAGTAGCCATCAATTCTAATTTATAAAACAAAATTATAATTAGAATTTACACTACACAGAAAATTAAACCAAATTCACAGAATTAAATTCTGTAAAAAATAAAAGAAACAAGAATGTAACTTTTATTTTTCAATTAATTTGGAAATAAAATAAAAATTTATTTAACCAAATTAATTCCACATAAGAAATTAAATTCTGTAAAATAAAAGAAATAGGAATATAACTTTTATTTTTCAATTAATTTGGAAATAAAATAAAATTTTATTCAACTAAATTAATTCAACACAGGAAATTAAATTCTGTAAAATAAAAGAAATAAGAATATAACTTTTATTTTTCAATTAATTTGGAAATAAAATAAAATTTTATTCAACCAAATTAATTCCACACATAAAATTAATTTCTGTAGCACTTCAATAATTAAAATACTAAAACAGAATTTTAAGTAATGAAAACTCAGAAAATAATTTCTAAAATCCAAATTTAATTTCTAAAAAAATTCCACAAAAATATATTCTGAATTGTTAATGACACGAGTATCGTACTACTAGTTGTCAAAGAAATAGACAGTATATTACTACTATTTGTCAAATAGCATATAATCACTATTTGTTTTTCCAACCAGAATATTATTTTGAAAATCCATAGAAAATAATTTTTCTTAAAAGAAGAAAGAGAAAAGGAAACAAACGAAAAATTCTATAAACAGAATAAGTCGAATCTGTTTTAAGATTGTTGGAACAATCATCTGTGTAAATAAAATAAATTGAAACTAATTCAAACAAAATAAATAAATAACATACCAAATTTATTTATCGAACTGAATTAAAATCAAAAGACCAAGTCGAGTGTGTGACACTCTGTCCTTAAGACCGATTCGCTCCGCTACGGTGCTTACGGTTGAGTGGCGTCTATCTCCCAGGATACAATGATCTTAACCAATTTGTAGTAGCACTCCAAAATAAATTGTTCGGCGAACCAAACCTGTGTTCTAACTCTCTGAATGTTAATTCCTAAAATTATATATGAAGAATAATGCACTAAAAAGAAATGGACAGCAAAAGGACAAAATTTCAGACTCAATTTTTTTCGGATCGCCTGGACTACTGCAAATTAATTGTATATATAGGCAAAACAAAAGACCTGAACAGGTATGGACAATTTGAATGAACAGATGCACTATGAAAGAACAGGTGCAATAGTTAATTTCAAACTATTCTGACCGTTGGTACAAGGACCCTTAAATTCAAACAAATTTGAAAAAGTTGTCCACGGAGGACCAAGTCAAGGAACTGTTGGTAATTCATTATTTAAACTATTTCAAATATATATATATATATTAAATATATATTAAACTAATTGAATATATATATATATATATATATATTAAACTATAGAAATAGTTAAATAAATAAATGAAAAGATACAAATTTTAGGAAACTTCTTAGGAACCTAAAATTTGAATTTAGAATTAAATTAAATTCCCACAATTACAAATTTTAGGAAACCACTTAGGAACCCAAAATTTGAATTTAGAATTAAATTAAATTCCCACAATAATTTTTATTGAAAAAATTCAAATGAATTTTATCTAAAAAAAAATTAATGTTAAATCTGAAAACGACGTCAATTTCCCATTCACTCATAAATGGTTTTGACGTTCCGTCTTCACCATGTGAGTTGTCACGCGGCAAGGAACTCGTCACCTCTACGGACCCACCCCAAAGACGTTTGGGGCCCACTCAAATTTGGGCTAAAAAATATGCCTATATTAAACCATTTTTCCAACACAAATGTCATCTACTACATAGTGTATGTGAATTAACGTTACACACTAAATGTAACTGCATCGTAACACGATCATTCAGGTCTCAATGTACAATTGTCATCTTATGACGTGGTTCACATTCGACATCCAACTAATAACCAAAACCAAATACACCTTGAACCCATACACACCACCCCACACATCAAACATATCAAAACGCATCAACCATTACAATGTCAAATACACACATTCAATCAGAGTATTGGCCAAAGTATGCCTATCAATGAGTGTTATAATATATCCTATTAAAGATGAACAATCCACACTTCAATAAACAACAACACATTTTAACACAAAAAAGAAAAAAGAAAAAACATTTTCTTTTCAATCGATTGGAGTCGAAATATGTCGAAGGAATGAACACACAACCCTTAAACTTTACCATATCATCGACCATATCCATATCCATTTAAGCAACATTTGAAAATGCAATGGAATCTTGCGATCAAGGCGAAAAAAACTAAGCTTGTCTTCCCTAAAAGCCTTTCCAAATGTGATATGATGATTGAAAAAATAAGATACAATATGGAAACAAATTAGGGGTATAATAGTACACTAATATCATTCATTTATAACTCATAGGACCTTATGGAACACATTCCTATTTAAATAGGACATCAAACTTTAAAAGAATATTCATAGGGCTTCACATTAAATAAGTCTTTCAAATAGGACTTATAAATAATTTTTTCTAAAATATTTAAAGTAAATTTCTTTCATATATTCTTTGATCATTTACTAATCATTTCATTTACATCGCCTCAGATTTGGATAAATTATAAAGTAAATTTATGGGTAAATTACATTTACATCCCTTGAGATTTGGATTTGATACATGTTACTTTCTGACGTTTGAAAAATTATACTAACCCTCTGTCATTGTAATTATTTAGACAGAATGAAAATATTGAACTCATGCATTCTTTCTTTTCTTATTTTGCTTTACTTCCATTTTTTTCCCCTTTTTTCTTTGCTTTATTTTTTTTAACGTAATTTTCTCTATTTCTCTACTCAGAGTTATTGCATTTTATATAAGCAAGAGATTTGTGAAATGAGACTATTAACCACAGAGGTGAGAATGTAATTCTTAAAATGTCAAGAGGTGAGATATAATTAGACTAAATTTCAAGGAGTGTTAATGTAATTTACCCTTAATTATATATCATTTTCTTTCTTTTGTTTTATAGTCTACTTTTGTAATAATAGGAGGAAAAAGAAAGAGAATTTGGATCAAAAGTGAAACAATTGGAGGATCCATTTGATAGGATGATAGGATAGGGAATAAAGGCAATAATACTTAGTTTATTTTTTGTATTTATTATTTAATGTGGCACTTTTCATAATTTTTAAATCGTTAGGTTTTGTTTGGAAATATATTTTTTTTGTGATTTTTTTAATTCTTTTGACTAAAATATGAAATGGCGAAAACTAGTATATTTAAGATAGTTTTTTGATTTTGTACGAAAAAATGTGTAAAAAATAGAGTGAGTAAACATAAATTTTGAATAAACCTATATGCATCAGTTAGTACACTAATTAGTGTACTAAGAAATGATATGATATAATTTTATTAATTTTGAATCTTTGTAATTTGTAATCTCTCTTTTTTTTCTTTTTTTTTTCCTCTCATTCTCCTCTTTCCTATTTTCTTGGAAAGTGCCAATTAAAAAATAATAATGTCTAAAGTATTTAGCAGGGTAGGAATTCCTTGGTTGGAATGATTTAAGAAAATACATTATTTCATATGGTATTATCAGTTAATAAAAAATTAAAAATTAAATTAAATTCTTTTTATTTACCTACTAAATTAATCATGTAGTCTATCCACTAGTATAATATAAGATTTCTTATTACTTAATATTATTACATGATATCATAATTATATTCAATATTTACCACTTAGCTAAGTTTTACTCTTTTTTTTTTTTGTTATAGGAAAATCCTCTCACTCGCCCGCAGGTCTAAGGCAGCGCCCCTTGCAAAGATGACCAGAGTGTCCTGTTGTTCGTTCTGAGTTAGGAGACTATAATCTGAGAACTTATTCCGACCTTTCAACAAAAATTTTGCTTAAGTCAGAACTCGCACAACGAGAAAATATTGAATCCACACTAAGTATAATAAAGCTGCTTGAGTTTAACCTCCTGAGCAACTGTGCTAAGTTTTACTTCATTTATCAACAAAGCGAAGAAAAGAAAGGAACATATGAAACGAATATCAACACTTTTTTGTTCGATGGAAAAAATGACACCAAATGTGAGCCATTTGGAATCCAAACACTTTCTACTTGTGCATATGATGAGCACTTTATTCTTTGAAAAAAATCTACACGCATAGAAACTACGCAAATATATAAATGCAAGACAAAATATTTATAATTTTAAATGTTTATATTTTTTTATAATTATAAATGCAAATATTTTGAATCATATTTGTGCTCTACTTTATAAAATTATTTTTCTATCATGTAACACAACTGTTGTTCTCTTTTGATGATGCACCCTGTTTTTTAAAATGAATTCTACAATATCCTTCATGTTATATAGGTCTTGTTTAGGAATCTTGATTTTTTGTTAAAAAAATTAAGAGTAAAATTTACTTTATCCCCTTATGATTGGAGCTTGAAGCACTTTACTATCTTATAGTTAAATAGCAAATAGATCCTGTATGCTTTTGGATTAAACTGTAACAGCTAACTTTTCCATTCAAATTGACTAAAGGCGCAACACACTTGCCAATTTTGAGAGTGGATAACAATTTTTCTTGAAATGAAAATGACATCAAAATGCAGAAAGTCATTTCCACCATCCCTGCCCCCTCTTGTCTTTTGGACCACCATCACAAACAAACCCCTCTTCTCTCTCCTCCCCAAGTATTCCCGTTATCCATTTTTTAGTCCCCCTCCTTAACTGTCGTTGACTTCCCTTTAATCCTCATCCACCATTGCAGACATCTCTCTGATTGTTCACTTTTTGTTCAAAATTTCACTTCAGAGCTAGTGGTTTGCATTTTGGGTGGAAGTTGAGATTTGACTTTTACTGTGTACTATTGATAACTTGAAGTTCTTGATTTTTTTTGAAAAATATATGTTTCATATGGGTTCTGTGATCTTTTTCAATGTATCTATTTGTGGACGCGCCCTCGGGCTTTATGCCACCACAGTTTGGACTCCCTTTTGTGTTACGGTTTTTAGTCTGAACCAAAGAGTTCAAATCCGGCAAATCGTTTTGAGAAAAACAGATTTTTAGAAAAGAAGTGCCAAACATGGATTGTTTTGCCAGATACAGAGTCGCCACCTAAATATTTTTTAATGGGGGAATTTAGGAAACCCTGACTCGTTTGCCTAAGGCCACGTGTCCGTCATTACCAAAGTTGTCTCGGCTCGGGAACTTGGGTACGATTGGGGAAGGTCAGCTATGAGCACCCCCTCTCGCCCGATCCGAAGATCGGCCTCTACTAACCATGATATTCAATTTTGAAAACGTTATGTGTTCTTATTCCGGTTAATTAGCTAGAATTACTATGTGATGCGCACAGCAAAACAAGTATAGACTAGATCGCCTAATTTGGAACAAAGTATCGCATATCCGTTTGCTTGGAAAATGTTTTGAAATTTGCTACTCGCGAGTAGGCTAAAACACAGATTTTGATGAGTTGTTCCAACTCAAACAATCCAACCTTCACCCACAGGCATTCAGGCAGTTCATATCACATAAGCATTTAGCCATATGGTAAGCATGCTGTCATGTTAACATTCACACTCGTGCGAGATGCTAAAGCACAAAATACTTACAGTGTACTCCAAGCCAAAACAAAGAACTCGTTAGCAATCAATGTATGATCCAAGTCCATGTTAAGTGCCTAATGCAACGCATACAGAATGCAATTAGGATAGGATAGGCTCGGCTAATCCTAGGATGGCATGTGAAATGCAACCATTTGATGCACATATTCAAGTTAGATTTGAAATACTTATGCAGTTAGCATGATGCGCCGAGCCCGGTGCATGCAATGCCGATGAATGATGCACACGTGCATAGCATAAGGTATGCTAAATTAAATATGCCCTAATACTAACCATCAAAGCAGGTAAGTAAAAGGGAGAAAGAAGTGGGGGTGGAAAAACATGCACACACGCACCCACACTTATTACAAATTCGCCTTCGCTCGGAGGGACCAAAAGAATAATACAATTAATTAACCTACAAGCTAATTAATTATTACAGACAAATTAAACTAATTAAGCAAATTAACTAATCTAATAAAACAGTAAAAGTAGCCTCGGGAAGAGGGCCCGATGTATGCGCGCTCGGTTTCGCTCGAAAACCCACTGCCATGCACAAGTTGCCTCTGTTTTTACTGTTTGGCACTTCTGAAAATTGCACAAACTCCAAGGTTGCTTCTTTGAGTGCTGTGGAACACCACCGGCCATGAGGAATGGTCACCGGCCAGGGGGAATGGTCATCGACCACCGGTGGAGATATCGGCCACAAATTATTGGTCGGTCGACACTGTATGTAGCCGACCGGCCAAAACTTCCTGCAGAACTTGTTTTGACAGCAGCAGAGGACAAAACAAGGCATAGCAATGCATTTCAAGCAAATGTGTGCACCAACACATCCCTTGTCATGTTTGTGACTTAAAGGGACATGGTTCTCGATTCTCGGACCACCAACCGCGCATTTCGATGCGTGATGGCCCAAGAAACCAAGTATGCACTTTGATTTCAAATGAGATGCACATCAAACAAACAAGTGAGGCTCAACCTCTATCATACTCAATTCAAGAGGCAAAGCATGCATGCCAATGCAATACAACCTAGGCATGTTAACTAAGTATGCAACATGGGCATGCAATGCACAATGCATACTAGGCATACAACCTATGCAAACAAGCATGCAAGGCATGGGGCAATGCAAACTAACAAGTGTGCATGATGCAATGTGGATGTTCAAGCATGCAACAACACATGGAGCAAACATGTTAAATAACCTAAACATGTAACAACACACAAGTATGGAACAACACACAAGGTGAGCATGCAACAACATGCGAATAATGAACTTAAACTAATTTGGGCAGCTCTATGCTAAGCCCAAAACAGTGGCCAATTGCTAAGAGAATGAGGACCAAATAACATGCAAGCATGCATCCACACAAGGACCAACACTTAGGCATTGAAGAGAAACTCTCAAGCACACTTAAGAGGATGAAAACAAGGACAAATGGCAAACATTATAAGCTCTGAAAATCAAGTCATGAAAGGTGCCAAACCAACTAGACAAGACAAACAAGGCATGCAAGCAAAGCCAAAATTCAAGGCAAGGCAAAGGTGTATTGAACTACACTTAGCAAAATCGGACATGGCATGAATTAAGCAACCAAAATCAGAGTTTTAGCATATTAAGACAAAGCCAATAACACATCTAGATGGCATCTAAATGGCTTAAACATGCAAGCATGCATAAGGGCCTAAACAAGGGAAATAAGACAATAACCTTTTAACCCATTAAAGGGGCATCAAATGCAAGCATGCAAGCATGTCATGGGGACTGAAATGACATGTTAAATGGTTCTAAACCACTGGAATAATGCAAGTAATGCATGCTCATGGTTCATACACTTGAGGCTTACAAGCCAAGAATGCAAAGAGGCTAAACGAAGCATGGCAAGCATGGCTAAGACAACCTACATCAGACCTTAAGCATGGCAAAACAAGCCTAAAAGCTTCACAAAGCTTGGCCAAAACAAGCAAGCATGGTAATCTACATGCTAAGTGCATGTTAAGGCAAATGATGGCATTACAAGACATGTATGCTAAACAAGCACGGTGTGCCTAAACCAACATAAAACAGTGCTATAGCATGGCAAAATAACACTAAATAGCAGCTAAGATATGGCCGACATGAACCTAAATAAGATGCTCACTCAAGAGGCTAAAATGGCCCTTTTCAAGGACAACAAGGAGAGGGGGTGGCCCTCTCCTTCGTAGGACCTTAAGGCACCATCCCCACCACTGAAATCCCTCAAGATTTCAGTGGTGAGGAGGCCCAAACAAGGTGGTCCCGGAGCTCAACCAAAATGGCACAAAATGGGGGCCAAACAAGCCCTAAGAGGGGTCAAACAATCCCGAAGCTCAAAACACTCTTAAACAACTATTTAGAATAGGCAAAAACAACACTTTTATATGTTATACACAAAGTCTAAAAACAGTTGCAAGATAGGTGAAAAAGCTATGCAAAAATGGGAAAAAAGGGATAAGATTGTTACCCTTGTAGACCCTCTTCAAAAATGGAAGACCAGCCGCTTCCTTAGGCTTAAACCAGTCCAAAATCTCCAAGAACAAGCCCCTTATGCCTCAGCAACTAAGGTATGGTGTAATGGTAGGTGTTTGTGTGCAAAACTAAGACTAAACACACACACAACACTCAAGAGAGAGAGAGATATGGAGATAGAGTATGAACAAACCCTAACCTTAAAACTCAAAGCTCCGAAAAAATTTTCTAACCCTAATGGAGGGAGAAGAGGCTCCCTCTTATAGACATTCCCTCTTGTAAAGCTTTCCAAACAAACTAGTCAAGAGGAAGATCCCTCCATACACGTGTATGAAGGGAAGCAAAGTGTATGTTAGTTAGCACAGCTGGTATAAAAATATCTGCAAAAGTAGATGAACAGTGGTCGGCCAGCAAAAAATGCAATTTGACCAAAATAGATGGCCAGTTGACTATCTAGAGTGTCGGTCGGCCAAATATTTGGCCGATGGCAACAAAACACAGCCAGTGGCCTCAATCCATGGTCGGTGGGGTGTGGGAATGGCCAACGAGCCATTCCCTGCCTTCCAAGGCAAAAACACAAGTGTTTGGTGCAAAACCAAACACAAAACAGTTGAGTCGAGAGATCCTAAGGCAAGGCGCGTAGTCGAGACCTCCGGGAACTCAAGACAAACACAAACAAGGATGATCACCGAGTGTTCAAACGGTGACGTCCAAGTCTTGAGGACGGTCAAAAATAGGGTGTCTACACTATTTCATCAATTACAAGCATGATTACATCATGCAGTTCCTTAGCTCCAATCAATGTTGAATTCCAAACTTTTTACCGTGTGAATATATATGTGTATAATTGCATTAAATAAATATAAATTTAAGTTAATAAGTGATTTAATTAATTAATATAGGATTAAATTAAGACTATGTGTATAACAGAAGAGAGATAAATAGTCTTTTTGGACCAGGGTACAACAGTCTTTTGATGGATAAAGTTAATAGATGTTATAGAGTGCTGCTATTAGTACCTGCCAAAATTCTTTGGACCCCCCATTTTATAATTTTTTTTTATTACAATTATACCCTAAAGTACAATTACATTAAAAGACATTATTAAATGGAACATTCACCTATCAATAAGAACTAATACTCTATAATATTGGACACCCACCCCCAACTCCAACTCCAACTCTAACTATACGTATTCCATGTTTGTAAACCCTAAACCTATTACTTTTCATAACCAATTAACATAAACCCAAAATCTATTATTTTTCATATCATCTTAAATCCTGAATGTGTCATTTCAATCACCATCATCAACGCTATTGAACTTGAAAGTTTTGCTTCAAGTATAACGTATACTTCATCACTTATTTCACTGTGTAAAGTAATGGCGGACATGGACAACAATTCTAGTGAGACCGGCGTTCCATTGGTAAGTTTATCTGTCTTGTATTAACATTCTCGGTCGTTTTCGGTCGTTCTTGTTTCGTTCGAGCTGTTTGGTACTGGTTTGCTGACTGTTAGAATTATGTTTGGTAATACAGTACTGAACATAATCCTTTCGTTCAATACATAGGTTCCGAACATTAATGCAGATAGTCAGTACTGTTGAACCGAATATCATCATTATTTTTGTTACTGTTGAACTGAACAAAACCATTAGTTTCGGGACAGTTGAAATGAACATCATTTTCTCAATTTTGAAATGAACATCATTTTTTTTTTTGTAGCTCATTTTGGAGCCTGGTCATCTTATTCCACCCATAGCAACTAACTGGCGGAGGTACCATGACCCTTGTGTAGTAGGCTGAGAGGTTGCATACAGTTCCAGAGTGCAACATTTCAAATCACTCATCAGTCTAGACGTAGCCACAATCGAAACAGTAGACCTGGATGAGGACTAATGTTGTATGAGTGAGATAGGAAATAGAATTAGAACGGATTTCAATTATGTAGTTTTTTTGGTTAAACTAACTTAGAATGGAAAAGAGTGAATTGGAATGGATTTAAGTTATGTATTTTGAATGGATTTAATTCATGTTATTTTAAGTTGTGAATTGGAATGGATTCAAGTTACACAGTGATGAACAAATTTTGTTCGGACATACAATGCTGGCAGGATCATTATTGTTCGACAAAATAGTTCCGAACAAAATACATTTTTTCAGCTACACAATGGTGAACAAATTGTTTTGGGCTATATTCAGAATTCTGATGGCGATTCAGACAATGATTCTGTTTTTCCTCATCTTGTAAACGGTTATGCAAATCCCGTAGAAATTGGAGTATCTTCGATCGATCTCAACGATGACGAAGATACAAAAAGAAACGAAGAAGATGATGATGGAAGGATGAGAGAGGTTACTGATTCGGCGATACGGAGAGCATTTAGAAAAGATGAGAGTCGTCGGAATGCTCCGTTGACGGTCGAGATAGCGATGTGAGTGATGGAGGGTTGGGGTCCAAGAATTCTATACTGGACCAAAGCTCCAAACTCTGAAGATTGAGTGAGTCAGGGAAGGAGAGGGATGAAAAATTAGGTGGGTGTGCATTTTATTGTGAAAATATTATGAATATGGGTAGATTTGGTAATAAGTGGGGTGCCCAAAAAAATATTATTAAAATTTAGGATTTAGGGTTGGGGTTCGAAGAAATGGGAGGTCCAAAAAATTTTGATAGGTGCTAATAGCAGCACTCATGTTATATTGTAATTTGGTCTAAAACACGGAAAAACATGTGGAGATTCTCACAAAGAAAGTCCCATATTCTCACTCCAAACACCAGATTATCCTCACTCGCTTTCCATCAACAACAAAACCAAGACTTGGTCGATGAAATCACCACCATACTCAAGCGCAACAAATGGATCCACCTCTTGGATTTATCAGAAATACCCAAGAAGTTAAACCCAGATGTGGTTCGAACCGTTCTTCACCAAACCAGGTGGGTCTTGATTCCACACACATCCTCAATTTCTTCCGCTGGTACAAACACGAACTGGGTTCAATCAAAGATTTAGATACCATGTCAATTCTAGTCATTAATCTCTGTAACTCTCACTGTTATGGAGCTTCTTGTGGTGTAATTGACCGAATGATTAGGTCTTGTTCTACTTCTTCTTCACAATCCTCGACTTCTCACTCATTGTTTGTATGGTTAAGGTTTGGGCATGAGAGGCGATGGCCGGCGGGAAGTGGCTGGTGAGATGGTAGTGGATGAGATGTGTATGGAAAAATTGTGAGATGTGTGAGTGAGGTGGTGGTAGGTGAGATGGTAATTTTGTTAAAGGATAAAATTATGATTCTGAAAAAATTCATTAAGTGTGTGGAGTAAGGAAACTTGATGTGTGAAAATAGAATTTCCCAAAACGCAGGAAACTCTCTACCTATATTCAAATTGTAAGGGGTAAAGTGTTTCGAGCCTAAACCACAAGGGAGTAAAGTAAATTTTGAGCAAAAATTAAAAAGTCATTATAAGTTATTAAATTATTTTTTCTATTTTTTACACGTATTTTTATAAAATGTCAAAAAATTCTAAACCTTAACCCCCAACACAACTATGATTCTTTTTTGATGATGCATTGTGTTCACGAAAATCAACTCTATAATATCCTTCATGTTATCTATAGATTCCTTTAGTTGTGGTAGCTTTTCGTGAGAAATCTTACATTGGTTTGGATTATTATCGAAAGAGTATCAGCCTTGACAGATTGTTACAAAAAAAAAAAAAAAACTTTATTCTACCATCCTTATCATATCTTTTGCATTAATATATTATTATTTTATATTTTTATATCATCTGTGTTAACTTTAATTATTTTAAATTTGTTAAAAGAATAATTAATGTAATTATATTAAAATGTGATTTTTATCTGATGATACTGCGTGTTCCAGATGGAACGGGTTGGACTGATCCATGCTTCCCAAACTAGGGTCTGAATGACCAAGCCCACAGAGAAACCTGCACAAGAGTTCAACGGGGAACGGGGAGTCCCCCACCAAATCCTCCGACGAGCAAGTTAGAAAGAGAGGTGGAATATAGAAATAGAAAGCTTAACCTTCTTCTTGTCTTCGACGTCTGCTTATATCCTCTGGTAATCATTTCATTGTCCCTTTCGACCTGTCATCTTGGCTGAAAGTCTATGCTCTAGCTTGCCTTGTTCATGGTGAGGCCATTCTGTCTCGACGGGGAGGGGTTATCGTAATAAATGCTGTAAGGGACTTCATTAATGGCTGATGTACAGTGCAATAACTTTTCAGGACCTTTGTCTGCTTAAGTGGCTTGTCCTTCTCTTGTCACGTGTTTAGATGTCATTGTTTCTTAATGCTATGTTGAGCTCTAGCAACGTTGGGCTTTAGTATTTGAATTATGTATTGGGCCCTAAGTGGTGGGCTTGGGTTGTTCATGGCGGGCTATAGCCTTTATGGGCTTACCCATGTCAGTAGTCCCCCATTCTCGAGTGTAGATTTAGTCCAAGGAAGGGAATAATGAAGAAAACGATGGTTGTTAGAGACCAGCGGGGCGAAGACCGACCGAGAGGTGGGCTGACGGTGACGAGTGGCCGAGCGGAGGGGCCGACCATGATGAGGGGTGACCGAGTGGAGGGGCCGACCACGAGGAGGGCCAACCGCGAAGGGTGAGTAAGTGGAGGGACCGACCATGAGGAGGGCCCGACCGCGAAGGGTGAGTAAGTAGAGGGACCGACCATGAGGAGGGCCGACCGTGAAGGGTGACCGAGTGGAGGGGCCGACCATGAGGAGGGCCGACCGCAAAGGTTGACCGAGTGGAGGAGCCGACCATGAAAAGGGCCGACTGCGAAGGGTGACCAAGTAGAGGGGTAAGTGGCAGTGCGCGAGGCTCGAGGAGTGGCAGGGCACATAGTGATTTGAAGTGGAAAAGACAAGGTAGGGGAAGGGGGCAGTGGATTGTGGTTGTACATGTGACGGAATCCCGTGGTGGGGGAGGTTAGGCGTTGGGCAAGAAATGAAAGGGTAGGCTAACATAGGGTGTTAAAAAGGCAGTTTTGGCAGATTTTTTGAAAATTTTCAAGCTAGCAAAATTTAATTGTGACCCTTGAAATACAGGCAAGCCTTGGGCTTTTGATGTTATCCGCTTTACCTATCTTTTTGCAAAAAATCAAAACGCTCCAGAAGTAAACTCTTTTGTTTCCAATGACACACCTCTGCAACATTTTGTGAACTTTTTTGTGCCCGCGTCCGAAGCCATTCGCAGACACATAAGAGAATGGCTCGAGAGGATGCGCCCACCATGAGACAAGATGTGTTGGGAGACGATGATGCGGTGGACCTGGCGGAGCAATACAGGACGGAGAGGCGAGTAGGAAGCAAGGGGGAGCCGATGGGGCAACCTCATTCGTCCACACTAATAGAAACTGCGAAACCAATCAGTCAAGTTGAGCCAGATCACTAGCACACGAAGGCCGACAAGTCGACCGTTACTGTAGAGGAGTTGGAGGGTATGCGCGAGAAATATCAGATTCTCGCGAAAATAGAGTTGAAGCTGCCGACATCGAAGGAGAGGCCATTTGACGCCTGACCAGGAGAGTTTGCCCTCTACGAGGAGGCGTTGAAAGGAGGGTTAAGGTTGCCGCTTCCGCATGTGGTAGTGGACGTGCTAAACCGGTTGGAGGTGGCACCGGGTCAACTAATGCCCAATGCGTGGAAGATTTTACTGGCCTGTGCAAGCGCGTGGGCATAGGCGAATGAGGGGGCGACAATGACGGCAGATGAGTTTTTTGCATGTTACAAGGCTTCTGGCCAATAAGAAACTTGGATCACTTTGCAAGCGGCTGCAGGGAAGGGTCTGGTGGCGAGGTTGTCGTCGTCAATTAAGGGGTGGAGGTCGCGGTGGTTCTATGTGTCCGCAAACGGAGGAGTGGGAGTGCACACGGTGTGGAGAGTGCCCACCAAATCCGTGGAGCCAAAACTGGGGGCAGTAGCGGAGGAGAGGGTGAAGAAGGTGAAAGCATGGAGGGAGAAGGAGGGCGCCAAGTGGGACGACCTTGTGCAGCCCTCAGCTTTGTTTGCCTCAAGACTGGGCCCTCAGCCGTCCAGTGGAGATCTAGCACCGGCAGAACTAGAGGCGAAGAGAAAGGCACAAGAGGCGGAGGATAGGGCAATTTTTGCCAAGGCCAATAAATTCAAAGAAGCACAGTTAGGCCGTCCCCCAAAATCGATCGCGAGGGAAAGAATCCAACCGTTTCCCAAGCCGCTGGGGGCAAAGGACTTGAGCGGTTTTGAGCCACGATTGCCCCCAGTTGATCTGTTGAAGGAGAAAGGGAACAATGAGGTGGAGACTGTGTTGAAGAAGAAGAAGAAAAGAGTAAGGGAGAGTAAGGAGGGGCCAACCTTGAAAATGATGAGGTGACGGTGGAGGAGACCCCCGAAGTGGGTTGGAGGAGGCATCAAAAGGAATGGACAGTGAGGCGACTGTCCCTAAGGAGCGAGCAGAGCAGCAGCCCAAGGGGGGGTTTGTGCCCCAAGGAGAGGAAGAAGGGGTCTAGTTAAAGACTGCCATCTACCACGCTCCAACAGTGTCTGGGCGACTGGAGGGAGAAAGAGGCCCAGCCAGGACTGCTGCCGATCGGCTCTTGGGCGTCGTGGAGGACGCGGCAGTGCGTTCCATGGATAGTTTCACTGAGGCCGAACTGCTAAGGGGGTTGTGCTCTACCCAGATGGAGGCGACTGCCTTAGCAGGAGCCCTACTGAACAAGGCAGCGACTGTAAAAGGCGAAGTGAGGCCACTGAAGGCAAAGTTGGAGAAGGTGGAGGCCCATCTTGAAAGTTTGAGGAGGGAGACCGCAAGCTAGAGGAAGACTGCGCGGAGTGCGTGTGTTAGGGGGCTGGAAGAGGCCCAGAAAGCCAAGAAGATGGAAGTGTTGGCAATGGTGCAGGGCTATTCAGCTGACCGAGCTAATGCTGAGCTTCTCGCGACCAAGTTAGAGCTGGAGGCGGAACGCCACAAGGTAGTGTCGCTCGAGTTTCAATTGGGTGGCGAGCAGAAGAAGCTAGAAGAGGCCCAGAAGACCTGCACCGTTGCCAACGAAAGGTGGGATGAGGTCATGACCTACAACGAAGATCTGCATGCTTAGTCGATCAAAGAAAAAGAAGAAGCAGATCTGAAGATTGCTAAGTTGGAGAGGGCGCTGGTAGACGAGTGGGCCAAGTCAGTGGCGGAGAAGGCGGGGTTGGAGAAGGCCTTGGGGAAGGAAAGGGCCAAGTTGGCATTTGAGAGGGCGGCGTACCCCGATCTGTGTGTTGCAGCGATAGAGCAGTTCAAGGGGTCTGCCGACTTCCAGATGGCCATTGATGCTACCATCGCCAGCACCTTAGCGAGAGAGGGAGATAGGGGGGCTGGCCCGTCAGGAGCGGCAGCTAGAAGCAGGAGTGAAAAGGAAGTGATCCAGAGCTTCCAGCGGTCGGACTTCTACAAGTATGAGATGGCTGAGTTCTGGGACAACGGTTGGAAAACTTTCAGCCGCAAAGCAGAAGAGCTGTTCCCAGACTTGGACTTCAACAATGTAAAAATAGATGAAGACGACGTGGCCCAGACCTTCCTTGATGAGGGGTTGGATGAAGAAGACCTGGCCTCAAGCGAGGATGAGTGATTGATTGTAAAGAAAAATTTGTAAACAAATTTTTTGTTGTTTGTTGTTTGTTTGTTTTTTGTTGTGTAATTGCTATAGTGGACTTATGTGTAAGTTTGTAAATAAATAAAATTATGAGTTTGTATTTTTTCATGCTGTTGCCTTTATTCCTTATAGATCTGAAAAGAATGGTCACTCAAATAAGGCTTGTGTATAAATCATAGTAAAGGCTGAGAAGTAGGGAGCCAGTCTAACTCGGAAGAAAACCTCAACGCAAAGTGAAGTTTAAAATGTGAGAATGTTAAAAAATGTGAAGTTTCAAATCACGACCCAGTAGGGAGAGTGTTGATAAATGGAAGTTTGGGTTGGGAAATGAAAGTTAAAAAATGTAAAGAATGTTAAAAGGCGTAAAAGCATAGACCTGGAATTTGACTAACTATGGCAACTATGTCACAATCATGAAGTTGCAAGAATGGCCTTGGCCGGGCTCTTCATTCGTGCTCAGTTTGGGTTAAGCCATAATTGACTCAGTTTGGCTGACTCTTCAAGTAACTTAGTCTGGCTGAGCTCTTCACGCTCAGTCTGGCTGAAACTTTAAGTAACTCAGTCTGGCTGAGCCCTTCATGCTCAGTCTGGCTGAGGCTTTAAGTAACTCAGTCTGGCTGAGTCCTTCATGCTCGGTCTGGCTAAGGCTTTAAGTAACTCAGTCTGGCTGAGCCTTCGTGCTTCGTCTAGCTGAGGCTTTAAGTAACTTAGTCTGGCTGAGCCCTTTGTGCTCAGTCTGGCTGAGGCTTTAAGTAACTCAGTCCGGCTGAGCCCTTCGTGCTCAGTCTGGCTGAAGCTTTAAGTAACTCAGTCCGGCTGAGCCCTTCGTGCTCAGTCTGGCTGAGGCTTTAAGTAACTTAGTCTGGCTGAGGCTGCGAGTAGGGTGTTATTGAAATACCACACAGATAACTGAGATATAAGATTCTTGTCATTTAAAGTGCAGCCCGTTTGATCATAAATTTACACCATGTGAGAAGAGAATAAGAACATTCAAGTGTGTAGATTACCAAAAAGAAAATACAGCAACTGATCAATACAAAAATAGGGCTTTATTGAAAATAATGTTTCAAGTGCTCGGTGTTCCATGGATGGGGGAGATCTCGACCTTCCATGTCCTGAAGTCGGTAAGTGCCCAGACGAGGTCTGGCCTTAACAACGTAAGGTCCCTTCCACATGGCTGCCAGTTTGCCCTCAGCCGGATTTTTGGTGGCAAGAGTTGCCTCGTGCAAAACAAGGTCCCCCACGGCGAACTCCCTCAGTTGGACTTTGCGGTTGTAGTGTAGTGTGTTCTCATTTTTTGTTGATATGAGGCCCGCCTGACAGCAGTGGTCTCTCAGAGCTCTTCAATCAGGTCTAGGTCTGCCCGATACAGCTTTTCAGTTTGTTCCGGATTCGGGTGTAGGACCCTTGGGGTGGGAAGACCGATTTCCACTGGGACAACCACCTCAGCGCCGCATGTTAAGCGGAAAGGGGTCTCCCCAGTGGGGATTCGGGCAGTAGTGCGGTAGGCCTAGAGTACATTTGGTAATTCCTTAGCCCAGAGGCCTTTAGAAACTTCCAGCTTAGCTTGGATGATCTTCAGGAGAGAACGGTTGGTAACCTCAACTTGGCCATTGACTTGGGGATGACTGGGGAAGAAAAACATGGCTGGATTTGAAGTTCTGCACAGAATTTCCTGAACTTGGCATTGTCGAATTGTTTGCCGTTGTCAGAGACGATGGCCTGAGGGATACCAAATTGGCACACGATCGACTGTCAGATGAACCTGGTTATGTTACGCTCAGTAATTGTGGCAAGGGATTCCGCCTCCACCCATTTAGTGAAGTAGTCAATGGCGACGATTGCGAATTTTGTTTGGCCCCAGCCAGTGGGCAATGGGCCAACTAAGTCGATCCCCCATTTGGCGAATGGGTAAGGGCTACAAAGTGTGATCAGTTCAGTAGGAGGAGCATGAAGAATGTTAGCAAAGCGTTGGCACTTATCACATTTAAGCACGAATTCAGTGGCATCTTGATTGAGAGTAGGCCAGAAGTAACCGGTGCGAAGTATTTTGTAGGCTAGTGACCTGGCACCCGAGTGATTACCGCATTCACCTTCACGCATTTCCTTCACCACGTAGGTCGCTTGAGCAGGATTGAGGCATCTCAGGTATGGGTGTGAAAAGCCACATTTGTACAAGAGACTGCTGATAAGAATGTAGTTGAACAACCGGGCCCTGATCTTAGCGACCTGGTGTTTGTCGGCGGGTAATTCCCCATTTGTCAAAAATAGCTGGATATCTGCCGCCCATGGGATAGGTTTATTTTGGAGGAAGTGGACTTGCTGCTGTTGTGGGGAAATGGCTGGGTGGGCCAGGTATTCAAGGCGAACGCCATGACTGAGGTCTGACTGGTCGGCAGAAGCTAACTGAGCCATTTCATCTGCCTTGGAATTTTCCATCCGAGGGATGTGCTTGATGTGGAAATTATTAAAGAGGCGAGCAAAGGGGAGTGCAATATCCCTGTAAGCCCGCATTGTGTCTTCCTTGGCATCGAATTCCCCCGTGATTTGTCCGACAATGAGCTGGGAATCACTGAACACTTGGATATGGCTGACACCAATGTCTCTGGCGAGGCGAAGACCTGCAATCAATGCCTCATATTCAGCCTCATTATTGCTTGCGTCGAATAAGAAGCGGAGGGCACACTTGAAATAACCACCCTCGGGGGCGGTGAGGATGAGACCAGCCCCACTGCCTTCTTTGCAGGATGATTCGTCGACGTTGAGGGTCCAAGAGTGGGGGTGTTCTGCCTCAGTGTGGGATTGCAGAGGCGGATGAGCTGTGGTTGGAGTGGGATTAGTGAATTCCAGGATAAAATCAGCAATAGCCTGCCCTTTGATCGCCGTTCGAGATCAGTAGGAGATGTCAAATTGGTTGAGCTCGACTGACCATTGCATAAGTCTGCCAGACAACTCTGGTTGTTGCATTATCTTCTTCAAAAGTTGATCAGTGAGGACCATTATGGAGTGGGCTTGGAAGTAAGGGCAGAGTCATCTCGAGGCGGTGACCAAGGCCAATGACATTTTTTTCTAATAGTGGGTAATTTTGTTCTGCGCCTCTGAAAGCCGGGCTAATGTAATAAACCAGGCACTGAACTGAACTGTCCTCTCTGATGAGGGCCGCACTAACTGCGGTGCTGGATACGGCTAAATAGAAAAAAATGGGCTCACTCGTGAGCGCCTAAGAGAGTAAGGGGAGGTTGGCCATGCACTGTTTCAATTGTTGGAAAGCCTCTTCAGACTCGGTCGTCCACTCGAAAGCTTTCCGAAGATCTTTGAAGAAGGGGAGACACTTGTCCATTGCGCGGGAAATGAAGCGGTTGAGGGCGGCGACTCTACCAGTGAGCCTCTGAACCTCCTTAACCGTTCTGGGTGACTTCATTTCTATCAAGGCCTTGATCTTTTCGGGGTTAGCTTCGATGCCCCGCTGACTGACCATGAAACCCAAGAACTTCCCAGATCCTACGCCGAAGGCGCATTTCTCCGGATTGAGCTTCATTTGATACTTTCGTAGGGTGCCGAAGGTCTCTCGGAGGTCGGCCAGATGATCAGTGGAGAGTTTGCTCTTGACTAGCATGTCATCGACATATACTTCTATGTTCCGGCCTATCTGATGATGAAAGATGACGTTCACCAACTGTTGGTAAGTGGCTCTGGCATTTTTCAACCCGAATGGCATGACACGATAATGGTAGGTTCCCCGATCGGTGATAAAAGAGGTGTGTTCCTGGTCAAATGGGTGCATCAAAATTTGGTTGTACCCAGAGAAGGCATCCATGAAGCTGAGCATTTGATGACTGGCCGTGGCGTTAACAAGCAGATCTATGCGAGGAAGGGGATAACTGTCTTTAGGGCAAGCTCGGTTGAGGTCGGAGTAGTCGACACAGAGTCGCCATTTGCCGTTGTTTTTACAGACCAAGACCACATTCGACAGCCACCTGGGGTAGTCCACGTTTTTGATAAACTGTGCCTCAAGGAGCTTATCTACTTCAGAAGCAATAAGAGTATTGCGTTCCGGGTGAAAGATGTGCTGCTTCTGGCTGAATGGTCGGAAATGAGGCTTAATGTTGAGACGATAGGTGATGAAGGAGGGGTCAATACCCGGCATGTCGGAGTGGGTCTAAGCAAATACGTCGTTGTACTAAATCAGGAGGGTCGTAAGGTCGGCCATGGCCTGGGAGAACAGTTGACTGCCGATCTTGGCAGTTCTTGTCGGGTTGGTGGGATCGATGAGGACCTCGACAAACTCTTCCACTGGTTTCCCTCTGACCAGCTCGTTATCGTCTTTGACGTCGAGTCCTTCAATGATCATAGCTTCTTTTAGCTTGACCTCTTTAAGTAAAGCGACGTAACATTCTCTGGCCATGGTTTGCTCTCCCCTCACCGCGCCGACCCCAAGGTCGGTGGGGAATTTGACGGCAAGATGGAAAGTGGATATGTTAGCTTGGAAAGCATTTAGGGGGGTGTGGCCGAGGATGATGTTGTAAATAGAGGGACAGTCGACGACAAGGAAGGTGAGCAACTTTGTAGTCTGCTGCGGGTATTTGCCGATTGTGATGGGGAGATCAATGGAGCCAATGGAGGTCACCCGATCTCTAGTGAAACCGACCAATGAGGTTTGGAGAGGGGACAGACTTTCTTCCCCGACCTTGAGCTGGCGAAAGGCATTTAGGAAGATGATGTTCGAAGAACTACCGTTGTCGACGAGAACCCTTCTGACTTTGTAATTGGAGAGGAGGGCAGAGATGACGAGGGGATCGTCACGGGGGTAATGGATGCTTGTGCAGTCGGCCTCCGCAAAGGTGATGGGCTCCATCCACCACTTGGACTATTTGGAAGGGCGGTCCAATGTGGCAACTTCTTTGTCTGAGCCCTGCCTTATTCTTCTGAGTTCTGCCCGCTGAGCCGAGCAGGATGGTCCTCCATAAGCAAGCCCACCAGCAATAACTCTAATTTCTCCAACAAGGGGGGCGGGGTTACCTTGTGCTCGGGATTGCTGTGGAGGGCGATCATGACCTTGGTTAGGTTGTGTTGGTTGCGGGGGAGGGGTGCTCCGGCGGTTGTTTCTGATGGGTTTAGTCCTTTGCCTCTGCTGAAGGCGGGCGCCCGTGAAGTGACTGAGACGTCCCTGACGTATCAAGCCCTCGACCTAGTCTTTGAGGTTGACACACTCCTCGGTATTATGGCCGTGGTCCTGGTGAAAACGGCAGTATTTAGACTGGTCTCGCCGGTTGGAAGTAGACCGCGACGGTTGGGGCCATTTTAGGGGATAATCTCGTTGAATCTGGTTCAAGACTTGTTCCGTGGGAGAATTGAGGGGGGTGCATCGTTTAAACCGGTCGGGCGGTCGGGTTGATGCCGACCGGTCAGCTCGGGGTGGTCGGTCGGTATACTGAGGTGTTTGGTGAGTGTACTGGGTGTTTTTGGTTTCTGAGTCCTTCTTCTTCTCTCTGGGGGTCGGGTTTTTGGCTATAGGATCTTGTCGGGCGACTAGGGAATCTTCGGCGTTCATGTATTTTTGGGCTTTAGAAAGTAGGGTTGCCATGGGGGTCGAAGGGTTTTTGGAGAGGGAAAAAAGGAAATCAGATGATCGTAGACCGGCCATAAAAGCCGTGAGGATGACCTTGTCATCATTTTCTGCCACCTGTAAGGCCTCGTGTTTACACGGGTGACGAAGCTGCACAGTGACTTTCCCTCCGTCTGACGGATGTTGAGGAGTTGAGTTGCCGGACGCCGTTGGCGCTGTGCACCAATGAAATGGCTGAGAAGGAGTCACTCAGGTGCTGAAAGGTAGAGACAGAGTCTGTTGGGAGTTGACTAAACCACAGTCGGGCTGACCTCTTAAGTGTTACAGGGAAAGCCCGACATATGATTTCATCAGGGAATGCATGGAAGATCATGAGGGTCCTACAGGTCTCCAAGTGATCGACTGGGTCCGTTGTATCGTCAAAAGAGTCAATCGAGGGCAATTTAAACTTAGGAGGTAGAGGTTTGTCCCTGATGGAGGCAATGAATGGTGAGTTGGCTGTAGTTGATAGTTTATTCTGTATGTTCTGCATGACTCCTGGGAGCTGGAGCTTCATGGCTCAAAGTTCTGCATCCTAGAGAGGAATGTTGTCACCACCGGAAGGCAGCGGAGGCTGGACGCTACTGGCCTCTCCTTTGGGGGTTGGTACCGGGACTAATAGATATGGGGCCCGGGGTGGTAGGTTTATATCTGGGGGAGGGGTTCGCAAGCCTTCCAAGTTGGGTGGATGGGGCTGCTGGATAGTGTGGCTCAGGGCTCATTCTTGGTTGGGTGGGATATCTGGAGGTGGTGGAGGGGGCATAGGAAGGTTTCTTTGTAGTAGAGCGTTATTCAGGGCTTGGTTTTGTTCGACCAGGCGGTTAATGTTGTTGGTGAGCTCGGTGAAATACTGCGGTGGGTTGTTTGGATTGGGAAGGTCGGCTTGGTGGTCTGCAACATTGTGGTGAGAAGCCAAGGATCTAGTTGTGACCATCCACCTTGGTGGGTGGCAGGAAAGGGTTAATGGGAAAGGGTCTCCGGCGACAATGAGCACAATTGGGGCGCGGAACAAGGAATTTCTGACAGACGGTGCCAACTGATGATACTGCGTGTTCCAGATGGAACGGGTCGGACTGATTCACGCTTCCCAAACCAGGGTTCGAATGACCAAGCCCACAGAGGAACCTGCACAAGAGTTCAACGGGGAACAGGGAGTCCCCCAGCGAACCTTCTGACGAGCAAGTTAGAAAGAGAGGTGGAATATAGAGATAGAAAGCTTAACCTTCTTCTTGTCTTCGACGTCTGCTTATATCCTCTGGTAATCATTTCATTGTCCCTTCCGACTTGTTATCTTGGCCGAAAGTCTATGCTCTAGCTTGCCTTGTTCATGGTGAGGCCGTTCTATCTCGACGGGGAGGGGTTATCGCAATAAATGTTGTAAGAGACTTCATTAATGGCTGATGTGCAGTGCAATAACTTTGCAAGATCTTTGTCTGCTTATGTGGCTTGTCCTTCTCTTGCCTCGTGTTTAGATGTCATTGGTTCTTAATGCCATGTTGAGCTCCAGCAACATTGGGCTTTAGTATTTGAATTATGTATTGGGCCTTAAGTGGTGGGATTGGGTTATTCATGGCGAGTTATAGCCTTTATGGGCTTACCCATGTCATTATCGAAAGAGTATCAACCTTGATGAATTGTTAAAAAAAAAAAAAAAATTCTTTGTTCTACCCAATGTTTTAAAAACCGGACCGGTGAACGAACCGGAAAAGGTATCGGGTGGACGGGTCACCGGTTCAACCGTCGGATTGAACCGGAATCGAACCGTGACGTAATAAATATATTAAAATTATATTTAAATAAAAATATAAGTAATAAAATTATAAATTAAAAATATTAAAAATATTAAATTATCTTAAATATTTGTCCTAATATTTTTTTTACTGAAAAATATAATAATATATTTTAAAATATTATTAATTTCAATTTTGGAAGATGAAATCAAATATTTAATATTCCCTCCATATGATTTTAATTCAAATAATTTGATTGAAAGGAAAGCAAAAATTTTGGAGGGATATCAAAATTTCAATATTCCCTCCAATACATTTGATTGAATCCCACATGGATTTCTTGAGTTTTTTTAAAAGAGTTTTTTTCTTATAAATAGGTGAAGACTTTCACAATAATTTCATCAAACTCTTAATGGGATTCCTCATAAGAGGAGACCCTTGAAAAATAGTTTCAAATTAAAATTTTCTTATATTCTTATATTTTATATATATATATATATATATATATAAAATAAGAAAGAAAGAAAGGAAAGAAAGAAAATAAAAAAAAAACAAAGAAAAAATTTAAAAAAAAAAATTGCAACCGGTCCGGTTCGGTCAAACCGTGGCCGGGTCGACCGGTTCACCGGTTTAACCGGTGGGTTCACCGGTTTTCAATAAATAGGCCGGTTTTTACATTTGGCCGGTTTAAGGGGGCTGACCGGACCGGAACCCCATCCGGTCACCGGTTGAACCGGTCGGTCCGGTCCGGTTTTTAAAACCATGGTTCTACCATCCTTATCATATCTTATGTAGTAATATATTATTTATTTTATATTTCTATATCATTTGTATTAATTTTAATTATTTTAAATTTGTTAAAAGAATAATTAGCCTCCGTTTGGAAAGTGAGTTGGCTTTTTGACTTTTTGGTTATTTTAGTCTGGGCTAAAAAGTTTGGTTTGGAAAGGACTTTTTGGTTTTTTTGACTTTTTTGTGAGAGAAGAGTGTAATGATTATGAATTAGATGTGATATTTTATTTTTTGTGCCCAAAATAGCCTATCTTGCCTTCTATGGCTAAAATAGCCAAAAAAAGTTCCGTTTAACTCTTCCCAAACGGAGCTTTAATTGTACTAAAATTGTGAAATTTATTCACTATATTTGGTTTGAGTTTTCTGGATTAAGTTTTTTGAAAACTGACTTTTTGGTTTTCATGTTTTTTTGTTATTAGTGAATATTTTTTAAATTTTAAACATTTTTTTTTACTTTTTTAGATGTATCTAAAAATTAAAAAATTTGTGAAAAAATATTTTAAAAAATTAATAAAAATATAAAAATATAAAAAATATACTGAATTCTTATATTTTTTTTTGTATTTTTGGTACTTAGTGAAATTTTTTTACAATTTTTTTACTTTTTAAGTGTATTTATGTTAGATGTGTCTAAAAAGTAAAAAAATTGCTTAAAATATTAAAAAAATTCAGTAAAAACAAAAAAATATGAAAAATAAAAAGTAGAATTTTTTGAAAAGTATTTTTTGAAAAGTGAAAATAAGCAAGGTGAATAAGGTTAGTATAATATATTTATGTTAGTTTATTTTTTTTTCAAATATAAGGTTAGTATAATTTATTTTAATGGAACTTCTTTGTGGAGTTTTTATATTATTATTGGGCATGCTCTTTTGTGTCAATCTGGTTGAAATTGAAAAGTCTTATGCTATGACATGGGAAAGCTGTTAGATTATTTTTTCTATTTTTCTGCACGTAATTTTATAAAATGTAAAAAAATTTTAAACCTTAAACTCCAACACAACTATGGTTTGCCTTTGGAATCATAATTTTAAAGGCAAATATTCCGAGTCACTTTTCAAAATTTTCCGAAGTCAAAATTTTCAAATCATTTTTTAAAATTTATAATCAAACACACAACTTAAAATTATTCAAAACTAAATTAAAAAATTAAGTTCAAAATTCATAACCAAACGCACAACTCAAAACTCAATTCAAAATTCTTTTGATGATATAGTGTTGAAGATGATTACTGTTAGTGATTGGATTGTTAAATTATTTTTATAAAAAATCTAAAAAAAAATAATTTCTATATTTAAAAAATATCTAAAACAAAAATATATATATATATATATATGTATTTTCAAATAACAGATTGCAACTGCAAAAAAAAAAAAATTACACTCCGGTCAACCGACCGGACGTCTGAGAGGATGTTCGGGCAGACGACCGGGTAGACCTAATTCGCTCTTTTTGATTCTCTTTCCAAACTCAAGATGTTTATCCTCTTTAAGTTTGGATGGATATTAATGTATATGTGGTATTCTTATATATATTAGGCATTAATTTCCTAGATATATTTGGGAATAGCCATAGTCAAGTTTCTTATTGAATACTCTCTCTCATAGTTAGGTTTCTAATAAGATACTTTTTCTCAATCTATATATATAAGCATTCTATTATATAAAAACTTTATTCATTAAATATAATATATATTATTTACTCACTCTACTATTCTAACATTATCTATAGATTCCTTCAGTTGTGGTAGCTTTTTGTGAGAAATCTTACATTTGGCTTGGATTATTGTCGAAAGAGTATCAGCTTTGACGGATTGTTAAAAAAAAAAAAAAATCTTCATTCTACCATTCTTATCCTATCTTTTGTACTAATATATTATTTATTTTATATTTTTATATTATTTGCATTAATTTTAATGATTTTAAATTTGTAAAAGAATAACTAATGTAATTATACTAAAATTCTAAAACTTATTAGTATATATTTTTTTTCAAATATAAGGTTAGTATAATTTACTGAATTTATTTTGATGGAACTTCTTTGTCAAGTTTTTATATTATTGTTGGCATGCCCCTTTGTGTCGATCTGGTTGAAATGGAAAAGTCTTACGCTTTGATGCAGTTATTATATATATATATATATATATATACTAGCGTATACCCGTGCCTGAAGGCACGGTATAAATAATGTTAAGATTAGAATATAATTGTAATCCCAACACTATTTAATAACTTATCAATTATCAATTATTAATTTAATATAATTGTAATCCCAACCTTTCTTGTCTTAAAAGTAAATTATCAATTATAGAAATGAAATTATGTCTTCAACCTGAAAATTCCTGTTTTTATACCAAGAAAATGGCATAGGCAAACAACCATTGTTGAGCTTTGGTGACCCACCATGAAACAAACTCAAAAACATCTATCTAAGTTCACAGAAGCTGTGGGAGTTTCCAATCAAATGAAGGGATTTGAAATTAAAGTTTATAAGAACATATGCGAGTTTTCAAATGAAATTCAATTAAGGCCCAAATAGTTTTATTTTAGTTTAATTACGTGTTTATGCGATCTTTAATTTGTTGTTCTGTTCTTTCATTTACCGTCAACAATAAAGCAAAAAGTTTTGCAAGCAGGTAAAGAACAAAGTTTTCCAACAATCAAAGCACATCCAAACTCAATGTTTGAACTTTCAAGAAAGGAGAAAAAAAGAAGCTTGAAAACAAAAACCTATTTGGTAAATTTTTGGCAAATTTTCTACAGACTTACAAGCCTAGAAATAAAACGTCCACTGTTTAATTGAGATTTAGATGGGATTAAGTCCAAAATTGGACATATCTCTATAAAGTGACATGTCAAATAGAAGGCTGACTACTACAAAAGGGAAGCACTGTGTGCTGTACATGAAATCTTAAAAGTAATACAAAATATTATCAACCAACAAATCCAAAAAACAAATCCTTCAGGATTCAGAATTCAAACAACAAATCCAAACAACATAATCAACCAACAACAATGATCAAGAGCAGAGAAAGGGAAATTCAAGAGACAATGTAAAATACCTCTATTTTGGTGTTGAACGATGGGTCTTAAAGTCACTGTTGGGAAATTAAAAAACATTAAAAAAAAATTGAGTTATTGACATAGAATGGTAAAGCTAAAGAAGAAGGTCTATTAGTGTGTCTCAAATCTGGGAGTCTTTTGCATTATATATAGGACAATCAGTAGTGATGGGTCATCACTCATGTCCATCTATGTGTGTCCATATCTCACCTCATCCTTTGCCTTCTTCTATGCAAACATTTCAACTGTCATATTTGTAATCTCTCAATCTCTTCTTCTGTGTATCTTTGCTATTTTCATCTTACCCCTTCAAATGCCAACCACCAATCTTATCATCCTCTGTAATAATTTTTAGCATAATAATCTTGTAATTTAAACATCTAATTGATTGTCTTTTGGGGTTTGAACTATCCTTAAATCACCCATGCAAGATTATTATACATTTTTTGTGTGTGCATAGAATCCTAGTATCTATATATACACACACAGTGAATACATTGCTTGATTATTCATGAGGACTTCAAATTAGGGCACGTCGAAAGATTGTTCACTAAATAATTTGACCATTTCTATAATGGAAGTGCGATAGGATATGAGTTCCTTTTTTTGTGTGCTTCAATTACTTAACAATTTCTTGGAATTTTGTTATCTTGTATGTTATCTCATGAAAAGTGGATGAAGATTTACATTTATCAATTTGGAACTATTTAATAGTTTGGTTGAAACTAATTCTTTTATATTATACTAAAATTGTTGTAAATTAGAGGATGATTAGTCAGTTGCAGATTTCTGCATGGCAAAGCATGGGGTTGCCGAACCAAAAAAAATATTGCAAATGAAGGAGAGAAAAAAAGGTAAGTGTGTGCATGTTTGATTAGCAAGCCACAAAATTAAATACAGAGACATAGTTAGCAAAATTACTATTGAAGGGTTTTGACACATGTGTATACAACTAACCAATGATGAGCTTGGAATGTGTCCTATGCATTCACAAACACTGGAATGTAGCCCATGCATTAATAGAGGGAGAAGACCAGCAAGAAAAGTTTATGGGATGAAAAGTTTCTGCAGCAAGAAAAGTTTCTAGGCAGATAAGAAAAAAATAAAATATTACCTGGGTTTCTTTGTAAGGCTATGTGCTTTATTGCGAAGGAGGGGCTTTGTTTGGAGTTTCAAATCCTTAGACTATATCACATCGCCACAAATAGCTTATCGTATCATAACCCAAATAAAAATGCTAGATTCTCACACCCTCACATTTACACAAATCATATCACATTTTACACAAATAGAAAACCCAAATAAAACTCCTTGATTCTCACACCCTCTTCCAAAAAAAACCTAACCCAACATGGTACAAATGAAAATACAACGGAACAATAACAAAAGAGGGGAAAAAAAGTGAGAATTTAACCTTCTACCTTGGAGCTGTGTGAATTGAGCTGTATAAAGGAAAGTCGGATGGTGCTATTGTGGTAGAGAGGGAGAGCTTGGGAAGAGGAAGAGGTGTGGTGAGAATGAGAGGAAGAGGTGTGAGAGAGAATGAAGTTTCAAATTTTGAAATGAAAATGAGGGTGAAAGAGAGAAGATGTCTGTGACATGTGAGAGTTGAGGCGTGTTTGAGATGTGAGAGACATGAGAGTTGGTGTTAACCCAAATAGCTAAATCTAGACCATTCAAACTGAATAAAACTGATCTCAACCATTGAAATGTCCCAATAAAACTCTTCTTAACTGTATTTAGGCTCTATTTGAAAATTGCTAACTTAGTTAATTTTCTAATTTTTGACCCAAAAAAAATCTATAAAAAAATGATAAAATATTTTATAGTGATTTTTAAAATTTTAATTAGAAATTATAATTTCGAAACAGACTTTAAATTTTTTTTTTTTTACACACCCACCCCAAAGAGCTAAAGGGCCAAGTCGACTCAATTTTTTTTCACTCTCATTCAAACCATAATTCTCAAACGGGTTGCAAATCATAATTCGATTAGAAGCGGGTGAGTTTTTTTTCATCCGATCTTGTCAAGTCGGTCGACCAATTGATGGTAAAATTGAGGCTCAACTTGTGAACTATACGTAACACAATACTATCTTAATTAAAAAAATGTTACATGAATCATCCAAAAGCACACAACATAGAAAAACCAAAGTAATGAAACCCAAGGATCTAAAAACTTAAAAACAGGTTCTAATTGCTTCTTTGAAATCAATGTTAATGGAAAAATCTAACTAAAATTAAACCCAAGGTTCATTAAATAAAATTAACTGTACTATTTTTTAAACAAAGATTACAACCAAATACTTAAGCATACATCCACATATATGAATGTTTCATAAGGGTAAAGTTTTGTCAAGATTTGGGGTTAGCAATTCAGATTATACAAAATTAGAAGTGAGCAACCAAACAAACCCCTAAGAAGTGAGGCAGTGACTTGAAGAATAAAAAAAGGTTTCTAACAAATTGCTATCAAAATGGTGGGTTTTCTTACCTATCAAAATGATGTTGAGGTTTTCATTTTCTAGAGTTCCAAGAATTAAAACCCCATAATACCTTTTGTGGGTAACAAAACAGAGCAGAAAGAGAAGGAGAAAGAGATTACCTTGGTGAGAATCAGTTCAGTTCCTGCTCTAGAGTCGGAAATTTCTGTTTGGTAACTGGTAAAAACAATGAAATCAAAAATGAAAGAGGAGCGAGGAATTTCAAAAATTAACAATTGTATATTGCAATGAAAGGAAAGAAAAATTTATATAATATCTTAAAACAGGAAAAACAATTCACACCTTAATTAAAAAAATAGAAAATAAATAAACCTCTATCATTAAAACAGGTAAAACAATCAAACAATAGATCATTGAAAAAGAAAATTCTTCTATCATTAAAACAAACATTGCAAAATCAAGAAAACATTGTGAAGAGGAAAGAAATTTTTTTATAATATCTCTCCTCTATGACATGAAAATATTACTTCAAACCCCAATGACAACATTTTGAGATTAATGTTGGGATGACAGTTGCTATAAAATTGATGTTGGGATTAATCCCAATATCTCCAAACATTTTGTCCCAAGATTAATCCCAAGATTAATGTTGGGATGACAGTGTATACCCGTAATAAAATTGGATAGGAGAAGATTGGATAGGAGAAGATTAATCCCAAGATTAATCCCAAGATTATTTCTCCTTTAGCAATGAGAGGATAGAAAAATTTATAAAATATCTTAAAACAGGTAAAACAATTCACACCTTAATTTAAAAAAATAGAAAATAAATAAACCTCTATCATTAAAACAGGTAAAACAATCAAAAAATAGCTCATTGAAAAAGAAAACTCTTTTATCATTAAAACAAACAGTGCAAAATCAATAAAACATTGTGAAGAGGAAAGAAAAATTTATATAATATCTCCTCTATGACATGAAAATATTACTTCAAACCCCAATGACAACATTTTGAGATTAATGTTGGGATGACAGTTGCTATAAAATTGATGTTGGGATTAATCTCGAGATTAATCCCAATATCTCCAAACATTTTGTTCCAAGATTAATCTCAAGATTAATGTTGGGATGACAGTATATACCCGTAAGAAAATTGGACAGGAGAAGATTGGACAGGAGAAGATTACTTCTTCCATGTGGTTTTGGTAGAGGCAAAAGTAAAAACAACGGATGAAGGCAAGAGCAGAGAAAAGGAAAAAAAAAATGTGAACACAGTTTACACAGTTTAGACATTCAAAAATCAAAACACATTTAGAAATGAAACCCATTTCACATTTCAGAAATCAAAAATGTTTAATTTTTCCAACACAAACACAAATACAATTTCAATTTAGAACTTTGTATATATTATTCTTCATTAAGCTAATAATATGTTACCTGTAGCTCAATGAGGGAAAAACATCTAAAATGCAGATATCAAAATCTAAAACCAAAGTTGGAATTCGAAAATAACTTCATAATTGAAACAATAAACGATGGGGGAAAAAATTAAAAATTAAAAATCATACTAATGGAGAATTCTAAGAAAATAAAAAGACCTTCGCTAATGAGATTAATTAAAGCTTGAACAGTATGATGGTATACTCGATATACTCGATACTCGATATACTCAGAGGAGTCAACATGAGAAGAAGCAGCAGCACAAAAACAAATTGACAATATCAAAAAATAGTAAATTTATGTTTCTATACTAAACACAAAACTAATTAGGTAAATAGAAATCAAGTCCATTACTCGGTTCCATGTGCAGTATTGCTGATGTGTCCAGAAGATTGAGGTATTCAGTTATGCAACCACCCTTCAATCCAAATTACCTGCTTCAAATAATTAAAATGAGTTTCAAATTTAATGTTATCTTGTTACCTTTCTAATACAGATTTCACTTAGGTATGCTACATCTGGTTGGCGTTAAACAAATGCAAATCAAATGGTGGAATCTTAAAACTAATTCTAGGGTTAAAAAGATTTAGATGTCAGCCAAAACTTTGCTGTTTATTTACATGTGCATCATTTCCTGTGGAGTACACATCGATAAATCAAACAAATATTTTACTCAGATAAATTGACAGCAGAGTTGATCAGTCTTGTTAGGCTTACATATCATGAAATGATGAATGTGAAGTATATGCCTAACAAAGAACCAAGTTTCAATTTCAGCTACTCAACTCTTCCTTCCTGTGCTTTCAATTGAGGCGTGGAAAATAAATGGTTTTCATTGATATGTTCTACTAACGGGAAAAAATAATTTCACTGATGGCCATGTAAAACTTACCATAATCTCCTAACGTTCTCCATTCTTAACATGATGCAAATAAGAGCATCTCCAATTGTATGCACAACCTCACGCCAAAGCCAAAATTTGGGATTTGAGCATAGAAGAAGAACCGCTCCAATGGTATGCCAAAATTTGGCATTGTATTATATTTGGGCACCAAGTGTAGCAAAATGCCAAATTTTATCACATTTGATCAATTGACATTTTGTCTAAAATTTACAAAGTTGTTATTTTTCCAATTTCAGAATTTACATTTAGACACGGTTAAACACGTTGTACGGTGTAGATTGAATCATATGGTGGTTAAAAAAAAAGACATTTGTACCATGTGGCAATAACCATTGGAGATGCCACACTTGTGTGTAGCTATTATATACCTGTGTGTGTGTCACTTCATCAAGATATTATGATTTGGGATTAGGTGGAAAAAACTGAAATTCATTCAGAAGCTAGAAAATAGGCTAAATTCATGTTCAAAGCCAATAAAAATCTTAACAAATCACAAAAGAGAAAAAATTTACATTTAGAAATTGGCAATATGAGAAGAAGTCAACATGAGAAGAAGCAGCATCACAAAAAAAAATTGACAATATCAAAAAACAGTAAATTTATGTTTCTATACTGAACACAAAACTAATTAGGTAAATAGAAATCAAGTCGATTACTCGGTTCCATGTGCAGTATTGCTGATGTGTCCAGAAGATTAAGGTCTTCAGTTATCCAACCACCTTCCAATCCAAATTACCTGCTTCAAATAATTAAAAAGAGTTTCAAATTTAATGTTATCCTGTTACCTTTCTAATACAGATTTCACTTAGGTATGCTACACCTGGTTGGCGTTAAACAAAAGAAAAATTTATAATAACAAAAGAAAGGTAACGGGATAACATGAAAAAGAAAAAAATCAATTAACAGAATTTGAAAATCAATTAACTGAAAAAGATTCAAATCCTAACAATTAACAGAATAAAAATTTAAAGCCATGGTTGTCTAACTTGACCATACAAATCCTAACTATTAACACATTCATTCATCAAATTGTTGGTATGATTTTTTTTATTTCATCATTAACACATGACACATGACCAAAAAAATAAAAATGAAAAGTATTTTTATTGTGTTCAATCATATACCTACAAATCATACCTATAGCAAGCATGATGGATGATAATTTCCTACAAATCAAAATAGTTTATGGATGAAATCACAACCACTCCAACCACAGAGGATATCAATCATATACCTACAAATCAACAATTTTATGGGAAGAAGAATACCATGGTTGCAATAAGAGCAATGAATTTCTAGTTGATAGTAGAAATCAAACACATAAGAATACCATGTAATCCTCTTAATCATCAAATGTTATTTCATATTTATGTGGGTGTGTTTTGAGTTATTGACTCCTAATATTATTGTTTCATACAAATTTAACTAAACCTATCAAATCCATTTCAAATTATTAGAAATCAAAACCCATCAAACCCATTTCAGAAATCACAACCACTCCAACCACAACAATTAAAATAGTTTACACCGAATTAAAGTTAGAGACTTACAGTTTCACCATCTCTCTGCGTTTACTTTGGGAAGACAAATTATTAGAAATTAGAAATCAAATTATTAGAAATCCATTTAACTTCGAATTTCTGCGAATTAAACCCTTCAAACCCATTTCAAATTTCAGAAATCAAAACCCATCAAACCCATTTCAGAAATCACAACGTACTCAATTTTCAAACAGATATAAAATGCATGACACAATGTCAACCAATAGCTAAAGGATCAACTATGGAATAAGTACAGAGCTAAGCACAAATTTCAACTTATTGTTTTGTAAACCTTTTGGCAATCCTAGAATAAAAATATATGGGAGAAAGAAAAAGAATATTACACAGTTGCAGCAACTGGGTTCCTTGGCAATCACATAACTAAGCCAATTAAGTATTACCTAACGGGTCAATTCAAAAACTCATCTACAAAAAATAAATGCACAAATAGATAAATAAATAAATAAACTTTTAAAGGATATTAGACCTCATTTGGAATAAGTTATTTTAATAATTTTTAATTTTTTTATTAAAACATAAGGTAAAAAAATTAATATATTTTGAATAACTTTTTAATTTTTTATAAAAAATTGTACAAAATAGAGAGAAATTTTTTTCTTTTTATTTTTTTGTATAGGTCGTTTACTTTTAAATTTTTTTTTTTTTGATTTTTTAAATTTTAAGCTAAAATATTGAGAGCTAAGACAATGAAATTCTCATTTTCTAGTCAATTACCATGAAATCAAGAAAAGACCTAGATCCAGACCCATAAAACACTATCTGATCATGTAAACTTAATTCAAAATTAAAGGAAAAATGAATAACTCCATAGAATTGTTCAAATCTCTAGTTACAGAAGCGAATTTAAATGCCAAAGAATGAAAATCAAACCTAGAAATGAACGAATCTAGTTGATCTTGAACCACAAAATATCTATAAAATTCAATCAAATATCTATATATGTACATACGATCTCCCTCTTTGTATTAGTGTGTGGGTAGTAAAGATTAAATCATGCTGCATACTTCTAAGCATATCTTCACACAAACTCACAAGGTACTATTGTTGACTTCCTCATTGACTTGTTACATTTAAAAACAAACACAGGTTTTAATCTCTGCAATTTCCAAATCAAAGAATATGCAGAGCAATCCCATTGCTATATTTTCTTTCTGTCAACAGGCTATTTACAATCTCAATTATGCATGATTATAGATTTTTTCTTTATATAGTGAAAAATTGAACAAACAAAACAATACCAACAACACCACCATCAATCCAAATCATCAATCGACTAAAAACACAACAATTAGTTACCTTACCCGTATTTTCTCTGCCACGTTTTCCTTGTCGCTCTTCACCATCGACAGTTACCTCTGTTTCATGAATCTTCTTCTCCAACACACGTTCCTTTTCCTTTGAATCCTTATCTTTTCGCCCCAAATCTTTTTCAGACTTCCGCTTCGACTCAACTTTGCTGCTACTCTTACTCTCCTCTTTCTCTCCCACTAAACCCACACTTTCCTCTTTCTTCTCACCACCACCACCAGGGAAAGCACGATTCTACTACTTTTACTCTTCGAATCAACCAAAGCTTTCGACTTTGAAGTCTTATCCCCGTCGATCCTTGAACTTTCCACTTTCATCTCATCCCCACAACTATTCCACCTATCCAAATCGGCCTTCTCTTTCTAACGCTTCGAACCGACATAATCTTCCGAAGCATCACCATTAGCGTGACCAGACAGATCTTTACGCTTCTCGCTCGAGACCGAATCCCTACAAACCGTACCTAAACTTTCCTCTTTGCCATTCCATTCTTTCATCTTCACATCCGATTCTGATTCCAAGTGCTCTCGAGCGTCTCTCGAACTGTGTTTGCTCTGTTTGTGAGATTTGTGGCGTGAACTCTGCGTCATAACTGTGAAATAGCAGGAATAGAACGAACCAAAAAACGATAATTCAAAACCCTTATTACCGAGTCCCCGCGGACCAAGTTCATGGCGGTCTTCGATTCGGTTGATGCAATGCGGGACCCGATTCGCCCCCGAATCAATCAGAATCAATGGCGAAGTAGTTTCCGACCTGCACCAAGCGAATTAGAGTTCGTCGCAACATCACCTATACATACACATATATAATGTTTGCATGTTGTAATGCGAAGGAGAGAGAGTGAGAGAAAACCCTATTTGAGAGAGAACCCTATCAATTTCACCATCTCTTTGCGTTTGCTTTGGGAAGACATGGTGACGGCGAAGGACGATTTGAGATCTAGGAGGGAGAGGAGGTGAAGAGTGGCTATCGGTGGAGATCGGAGGCGGCCCAACGGTGGAAGCGGAGCGGCAGTGGAGAGGAGGGAGAGGAAGAGAGAGAGCACTTGAGACTTGAGAAGTTGGAGAGAGAGAGAGAGTGTGTGCAAATAATGATTGGGTGCAGGAGATAGGATTGTTTTGGGCGGGACGTTGAAAATATTACAAAGCATCTCAGCCATTCATGCTTAAAAACAACTCATCTCAGCCGTTAAATTGAAATGTATCTCTGATACATTTTCATACAAATTCAAAAACTCTTCTCCCTTATTATATAGATATATATATTTTTGTTTTTGTACATTTCATATTTATGAATAATATTCAGTGTATTTGGTTTGAGTTTTTTGAATTAACTTTTTTGAAAACTGAATTTTTTGATTTTCGTATTTTTTTGTTTTTAGTGAATATTTTTAAAATTTTAAACATTTTTTTTTTACTTTTTTAGACGCACCTTACTTAGATGTATCTAAAAAGTAAAAAATTTGTGAAAAAATATTTTTAAAAATTAATAAATACATAAAAATACAAAAAATGTATTGAATTCTCATATTATTTTTATATTTTTGGTATTTAGTGAATTTTTAAAAGATTTTTTTCAATTTTTTTTTTTACTTTTTAGGTATATATATGTTAGGTATGTTTAAAAATTAAAAAAATTGCTCAAAATATTAAAAAAATTCAGTAAAAACAAAAAAAAAACGGAAAATAAAAATTGAATTTTCTAAAAAGTGTTTTTGAAAAATGATAACCAAGCATAGTGATTTTCTTTTTTAGTGAAAAAAATAAATAAATAATTTGCTAAAGAAAATATATAGTGTGTAAGGAGGACCCACATGCTGGTTCAGGCCCACGACCAAGGATACTCATCTTCTTTAAGGTATCAATTCTTCCAAAAACTTAAGCAAAGAATATAAATGGGACCGAAGGAAGATATTTGAACTCAACACTTTATTTGTTCTATTAAATCACAAATTGTATTAAAAATTAAAATTATTGCAAATTTTGTCTAATAATGGCCTTATTTGGGAAGTTAGTTATTTGATTTTTTGACTATTTAGTCTGGTTAAAATAGTTATGTTTAGAAAATTGTTAGTTAGTTAGTTGGTTTGTTTGTTTGTTTGTTTGTTTGTTTGTTTGTTTTTTTTTTTTTTTTTTGTGTGTATAATTGATTTAATGATTGTCAAGAAAAAAATAAAATAATTATGAATTGAATGTGACATTTTACCTTATTTACTATTTTTGTTTATTTTATCTTTTAATAAGCTATTTTAATTCAACCCTCCTCACAAACCCTCAAACTATCAAGTTATCTATTTTTTTGTTTTGTCTCACTTGACTTCTCAATCTAATGGAAAACCTCTCTATTATAAAGTTTTTATAATCAATTGATTTTTTTCTTAAGTTTTTTTAGCAAAAAATAAAATAGACAAAATAAGGAAGATTTTTTTTCCTCATCATTTCTTTAGTACCATTGTATTTTCATTGTAAACTCACTTTGTCCCTTAACTTTCAATTATGTCACCCAACCTTTTATACTTCATATAAGTTTGTAATGTCATCTTTTCGTTCATCTATTACTACTAAGGAGGTTGATGAAGATTTTATTACAATTGCAAAGATTAAAGTGAGATTTTGACAAAAAATAGAAGTGTTAATAAGTTTAAAAAAATGTCGCGTTTAACTCATGTGAATTTTTTTTTATTAACGATATAGATCAAATGTGATATTACAACTTGAATTTAAAGAGTGAAAGATTAATTGTCACAATGAAAAATTAGACACTCAGGTCATAAGTTAATTTTTGAATCTTTTGGGCTATTAGGTCCAAACTCTAATCTCTTTAGGCCAACAGGACACAATTTGTCTAAAAAGATAATTATCTGTTATAAATCAACCTATTTCTCTATCGGTTTGAAATTTACCAAACTAATTATCTATTGAAATATGACACATGTCACTCCTTCAACAATCTATCTGTTGAATATCATATATTTTTCTACGTCACAACTACCACCTGTTGCCATTGGCCGTTGCTGACTTTTTCTAATGAAATTTTTTTTGTCCTTCATCACCAAATAATATTTCTGCAATGGTAGAGGGCCACAAAAATAGTGGGTCAAATGGTTCAAAACTGCCAAAACGACGTTGTTTTGGGCGCAAAACCTACCAAAACGACGTCGTTTTGATAGTTTTGAGTCATTATTTTTATGACCCTCAAACATTTTTCATAATATTTTAAGTTAGATATAATATCTTAGGCCATTCGAGATGAACTTTTTACCAATTTTCTCTTAAAAATAACGGTACCAGTTCTGTGTTTCATTGACTTTATTAAAAAAATAAAAAATAAAATAATATAAGAGTGTTACAAGTGTAATTAACCTCAATTTATAAACATTCTAATTCTCTTCAGTTTTGTTATAGTTTCTCACCAAATCACAATTACCCCCATCAAAACCATAGTTCTAAATATCGGCCGATACGCTACGTATCGGCCGATACGTATCGGAAAAATGGGGTGCCGCGACGGATACATGCCGATATACCACTGAGATTAAAAATCGCAGGAGTATCGGCCGAGTCCCGGTACGTATCGGCCTGTAAGCGTTACACAAGCCGCGACGGGCCGATACTCACCGGTTCAGACCGGTACGGGAAAGAAAAAGTTGAAAAACCTTTGAAATGATTTTTAAAATTTCACCACCGCGACACCCGATTCCCGATACGTACCGATCGATACTACCGATACCGATACTCCGCGATCGATACCGTTACGTTACCCGATACCGCGATTTAGAACCTTGATCAAAACAGACTGTATTGGCGGCCGGCCTTGTAATTCTCGAGGACGATGAGCAACTGCGGAAGCTCGCGAAGGTAATTTACTACCAAGAAGCAGAATCCATCAAAAACATCAAATTCAACTCCGAACCCGAACGCGCCAAATACCTCCGAGAATGCAAAGCAAATTACGAACCCGTGCTGGGCCTTTTAAACTCCGGCGGAGAATTAAAGCGCAGGTTCGGGAACGACAACGAAAGGGCTCGGTCTTCGGTCGCCAACGACATCTACTCTTACATCTTGTACTGTATCAACAGCGCACTCCAAACCGTGCGAAACTACACTCTGAGAACCAAGTATTTGTGTAAAATCGGCGAGCATGTGAGGTCGATTGTGAAAGCGCTGGAAGAGCTGAATATGGTTGGCAACGATGCGGCGACGAGAGTTGCGACTCTGGGAGAGGAGCTTTTGCTGTATAAGAACGCTATGTTGAGGTATGTGAGGGAGCATCGGAGCACTGCGTCGAAGAACTTCTCCAGGGGGATCAGGGAGAGTGGCTTGGAGCTTGAGGATGTTGTAAAAAGGTTAGTTTGTCACTCTCCCCTAATAAGTATATTACTCCTGCTATCCACATGTATAAATAAATAATTAAAAATTAGTTTTAAAATTAAACAATAATATAAAATTTATCTAAAATATATAGGAAAAATAATTTATAATCTATTAAATTTTATTTATTTTTATTACAGTTATATATATTTATGCCAACGTGACATCAAATTTGTCTTGGTCTATGCCCAACTTATGAATTATTTTATCTATTTATTTTATAAACTGATAAATAAATATCTATAAGTATTTTTTATAATAAAAATAAGAAATTTGAACATATTTTATGCATATCTATTAAAACAATTTGAATTTAGGTAAAAAAAATTGTATATTTATGTTAACACTATGAAATAAATAGTTACATATATTCATATATTAAAAAATTATCTAGCTATCTTAAATTAAATGTCATATTTTACTTTTAATCTTACACTTAATCTAAAAACTTTACAGTTAATTAGTAAACATTATGTATAAATTATATTATAGTTTATCAATTCATGACTAGTATGAGTTAGTTTAGGGATTCAAATATTGAATTAGGCTATGTTTGGTATGTCCATTTGGGCTAAAATAGCCATATAGGACAAAAATGGCTATTTTAGCCAAGGAAAAATGCCTCAGAGCTCGAATTTTTCATGGCTTGAGTGGCTCGAATCCAAAACGACGTCGTTTTGGATTTTTTTTTCTTTTCCCTTTTTTATATCTAAAGCAGAGGGAGGGGGGAAGAAAGAGAGAGAGAGAAGGAAGAGAGAAGAGGAAGAGAGAAGGAAGGGAGAACAGAGAGAAAGAGACAATGAAGAGAGAAAAGAGAAGAGAGAGGGGAACATCACCGGCGCCCGCCATCCTCTGTGTATACACAGATAAATCTGTGTCTGTATATACAGATCTGTATCTCTCTCTGTGTGTATATCTATCTCTCTCTCTCTATGTGTGTGTGTGTATATCGCTCTTTCTCTCGTTCTCTGTATCTCTCTCTCTCTCTGTGAAGTCTCTATGTGTGATGATGATGATGTGTTGGTTGTTGATGATGATGATGATGTGTTTGGTTATTGATGATTTGAATCTCTCATCTTTTCTTCTTTCTTCTTCTGCTTTCTTCTTTTTCTTTCTTCTTCTTCTTCTACGAGTTATGGAAAGGATGAAGAAAAGAGGGGGGGGGGAAAAAGGCTAAAATGACGTCGTTTTAGGATTTCGGGCCACTTGACCCTCTAATTTTTTGAGCTACGTAGTGGGATTGTTAGCCAAATAGGACAAAATATCACATCTAAACCATAATCATTTCATTTTTTCTATCACAAAAGCCAAAAAAATCAAAAAAATTCATCCGAAACGAGACTTTTTAACCCTAAACTAAATAACCGAAAAGTCAAAAAGTCAATTAACTTCCCAAACGAATGCTAAATATTAAAAATGAGACTAAAAAATTTAAAGGTTGTTTGGGGTGTCCTAAATAAGTGTACTTTTTGACTTTTTATGAAATATAGGTTGTGTATGGGTTGGGTTTGAACTGATATGATAGAGAGGTGGTGTGACTTAAATAAGATGATGTGACTTAAATAAAATAGTGACTTTTTGACTTTTTAAATTTTTTTGAAGATGTCAAACTTGGCCTTAGTTTGAATTGATTTTTTGCCAATATTTAAAAGCTTTGACACCGTTTTATCTATCTTCGCATTGAAGCCAACAATCATTTGTTAATTAGCATAGAAGTTGAAGGAAGCATCTACAGAAGGAGCTAAAGACGAAGCCTCAAAGAAGGCTAAAATGAGACCGAAAAATTAAAAAAAAAAATTGTAAGGGATACTTTTTTCATGTAAAAAGGAAGCAATGAAAAATATGTTAGAGATCTTCTTAATTTATAAAAAAGTAATGAGACGTGTTTCCTATGTTGGTTGTTCATTTTAAAAAGAAAATTTGAATATTCTTTTAAATTTGAATATTCTATATAGGTTTCTTAAGTAAGTTTGTTTTTCATTTCAGGGAAAAAATTCCTTAAATCATAGATATATATTATAATTATTTTGTGGACTAAATGTTTAAATTTTATATTTTAAATTTTAAACTCCTAAATCATTTGTGTATATTGATAAATGTTACTAAAATTTTAAATTTTATTTTATATTAACCAATGGATGCTTCTCTTTTTTTAAAAAAAAAATAAAAATAAATATTAGAAGTCAACAAATTTAGTTTGAGCCTTTAGAGGTCTCACAATTGAGTTAAGAGTTTGAACTATAAAGAAGTCCTATTAATGTTTAGTGTATATGAAAATAATGAGGTTTGATATATACTTAATGGCCATGGTGAAAAAAAAATAAACATGTTACGAAATTTTAATTATATAAATCATTTTATGCTTTATGATGAAGAATTTAAAATATTTTACAACTTGAGTGTGTGATTTATTATTATTTTTAATTGGAAAACTCCTTCAGTTTTGAGTATTGAGTGTGTGATTTATTAAAAAAAAAATTAAATTGGAAAACTCCTTTTTGTTTTTTAGTGTGTGATTTATTAATTATTTTTTCTTAATTGGAAAACTCCTTCCTTGTTTGATTGTAAGGAATAAATGATTTTAGGAATAAAAAATGCATTCTTTGTTTAAAAAAGAAAGTGTTTGAGTGTACGATTTACTAATTATTTTTTAAAATTAAAAAATCAAGAAATTTAAATTGAGCACTTGGTGTTCTCTTAACTATTCTCACTAAAATCCCTATTTTGCTTTTATAATATATATATATATATATATATATATATAGATAGATAGATAGATAGATAGATGGATGGATAAGTCTGCAAGATTAAATGATAAATTTAAATTAAAAAAAAGAAAAAAATTATTTAAGTGGAAGGTAGAAAAAGTATTTACAACTATTGTCTGAAGTATTTTCACATAAATTCAAGCCTAAAAGTTAGACGCATTTTCTAAACTCAGTGATGTATCAAGACGATAACTAGTTAATAATTAAATATTCTTTAATTATCAATCAATTATTTTCTTGACACGTTATTGGGTCTAGAAAGCGGGTGTTTACATCATTTTCCTTTAAAATATTCTCATAATTTTTTATTTATATTTATTATTATTATTTTATACTAGTCATATTACTTAGGTTGTGCAAAATATCGCATAATCTACACTGATTTGTCCAATTTGCACCGATCCGGCTGCTAGCTGTAGGTTAGTTTGAGCGGTTTGAAATTTATAATTCGCCTTCAAAACCACTTTGACTCGCCATAGTTAATACATATGTTTTTTTACCTTTAATGAAATATTAAAGTGAACAACTCTGCTGGGGACCCGAGTGAGGGTGACCCCCAGTGACCCCCCAGTGCCACGTGTTGGCCTGGGGTTGGCTGGAAAAAAAAAAAAAAAAAAAAAAAACTATTTTTTGGGCCAATCACAGGAAACCCCCAGCACCACCACTGGGGGTCTCAAGCTTTATTCTAAAGTGAAAATCATCGTGAGAGATATTTAAGATGTGAAATTTGTTGTAAATTAGTAACATATACATAATATTATGTCAAATTAGTTAGTGTTACATATATAAAAAATATTATGCAAATTAGTATTATATATGTATTATGTAAATACTTAATAATTATTTGAGATTATTCTTTAGTTAACTAGCAAATTAAAACCGCTCAAACCGTCCAAACTGCGATTTGATTATTTGTCAATACGCCATTCACAATTTGATTTATAATTTTATCCTCAAACTATACTAAACCACACCGCGCACATACTTACTACGATAAAAAATGACGTGTCTCTAATCTTATTATTTTTACACATTCTTACATAGTTTTTAAAAAATAATATATAAATTTACTTTCTAAATCCAATGATGTGTAAATAAGATGATTAGTTGATAATGAAAGAAAACATGAGAGAGAAAGAGAGAGAGAGAGTTACCTTAGATGTTTTAGTAAACTGCCCATTAAACTTGAAAAATGTATTTAATTTTTAGATTAAAGTAACACTAGTCATACTTTTTACACCTCTACCAAATTATTGACATGCCAAAAGGTTTTCATTAACATTTTCTTCATCTTCATTTTTTAATAGGATTGGATTTCTCTTCAGTTGAAGAGAAGTTCATTCCAGTCCAATGAAGTCTGTCTGGTACACTACAAGTCTCACTCTATGACCTACATTGTTCATTTTTTAGGTCCTATGTCTAAATCATTTATGAAAAAAAATTAAATTGATCCGATAATCATAATTATATGATTTTATTAGATTTATATTTAACAAATTAATGAAAATATTATTTTTAAATAAATTGCTCATTTTTTCTTAACACAAATCTAACATGATCATAAAATTACTGTTTTTTCCTTCTAATTTATGTTTTGCATTTACCATTTAAACATACATGTTTATGTACCACGGAGTTCCCATTTGCTTTGGGCCAATTACATCACACATGCATGCATATTTTCTACTTGGAAAATGTTTGAGAGCCACAATTTTTGTGGCCACAATGGCTCAAAACTACCAAAACGAAAACGAAAACGACATCGTTTTGATAGTTTTGAGCCATTGTGACCACAAAAATTGTGGCCCTCTAGCATTGTTGTTTCCACCTTAATGGAATCTTGTATTCCCAATTGGTGCATGAATACAAGTGATGCAGGTACCAAAAGGAAAAGCTTAAAATTGATGGACCTTTCAAAGACCTGAAAGATGAACAAAAACTAGACGTAAATGGCCCATCAAATTTGCAACTTCGCTTAACAACAGTTTTGAGCCCTTGGAATGGCCCATCAACAAAAAGGGAAACGGTTGTTTCCTCATGATTACATCATAGTCCAGATCTAGGCCCATTTAATAAGTTTATGTTTATAAGTTTTTTTTTTTGGCTTATATTTATAAAATATTTGAAAATTATTTGGTGTCTATTTTTACTTATGAAAAATGTAAAAAAAGTTTATAAATTCTGCTATTTGTTTGAAAGTTAGCTCACTTATTGGCTAAAAATAAGACAACAAAAAAAAATAGTTTGTTTGATAAATTTCTAGATTTTTGACTTTTGTAAAAAAATAAAAATAAAAATAAACATATGCAAATTTGATTAATCCGAGCTTTTTGACGGAAAATAAATTTAGTAGATCACTCATGACTTTTTTTTGATAATATGAAAATAATTTTTTTTAATCATACATTGACTTCTTATGAAAAGTTCATTTTTAAATAATTTGAGAATTTTTTTTTGAAAATAACCGTTGTCAAATGAAACCTAAATTTAAAAAAAAAATATTAAAAAATGTACTTTTTTTGATTACTTTGAAAATAAAATTTTTATTCTTTTCTTCCACCCCAGCCCAATTGGACCATCTCTAATGAGGACCCCCACCTCCAGCCGCAACTTCCAACAAGTCCTCGCACCTTCAACAGCCAACCACAATTTCTGATCATTGGCAATGGCAACCTTCAGCTACCACCATCCTCCTCTCACTTTTTTTAAAAAAAAAAAAAAAAAACACGTGTACACTAAATATATTTTTATTTTCATTTTAAACCCTCACCCCCCCCCCCCCCCCAAAAAAAAAAAAAAAAAAAAACCAGCTTTCGTATTTGCTTTTTCACAGATTTTGACATTACTACGCGTGATGTAGGTGTATGAGGCAATCATTGAGGCATCCGGACGAGGAATAGATGCAACGAAGAAGATATCAAAGGCCTTGGGAAAGATGCCATTAAAAGTTGCTGGCATAGCAGTGTTCCTTTTCTCTGCAGGCATGATGGTTTGGGACATATTTTCATCTGATCACATCATTCAAGCTGCAACACATGAAGCTGTTGTGAGTGTAGCCTCAATGGGTGGTGCAGAGCTTTTTTATTTTCAAAGGGAGAATTGACAGTTACAAAACTGCTTTTCAATGGTATTGTAGTTTGGGAGCACCAGAAACACTAAATATATTATCATTCACTTTGACTATGTAAAACTGAACACTATAGAAGCCATATTACTTGCTTGTTCACCAACAAGCAAGTTGCCAATGGATCCAAAGTTTGGGATACTGTGAAAGTAGATTACTAGACTTTCATCACTAGGAATGCACATTTGAATCCTGCTCTGAACCTTCAACCATAATAACATGGACTGTGATAATATTCTCTTCGGAAGAATTTACATGGATTGTGATAATAGCACACTAACAGGTGCAGTTATGCTTACAGCGTAGTCTTTCTACAGCTGAAATGTTTACAGTCAAAGAGAGAAATTTAACCCAAAAAAAAGTACGAAGTATGTATATGTATATAAGAAAGGATACCTTAATGCACCCATCACCGTCACCAGATGCAATGGTTGACTCTGTCAAGTTAGTTATTCGATTGGCTTCACCCCCTGCAGGTAAGATTAAACTGAACGTTGATGGCTGCTCCAAAGGTGATCCGGGACAAGCTGGCTATGGTGGGCTGTTGCGGGACGAAACCGGCATATGGATCTGGGGCTTCTATGGAAAGTTGGGCCACTGTTCAAGTCTTGAAGCTGAGTTGTGGGCTATATATCGTGGCCTCACCATTTTATTTCAAAAAGGCACTACAGGAGTAGAAATCGAATCCGACTCTGAACTTGCTATTGACCAAATACAGAACGGTCCCAATACCAACTCTCCATACAAAGCTCTGATTGAAGATGCAAGATTCCTGCTGAAAAGATGCGATTGCCTTCTGCGACATACACTACGGGAGGGCAACAGATGTGCTGATAAGCTTGCAAGCCTAGGTGTGGAGCAAGGTGAACATGTGGTGCTGCTGGAGGACCCTCCTGAAGAGGTGAAGAATCTGGTCATAGCAGATATGACCGGCGTTAGTGTCCTAAGAGACTAGTTCTTAGTTTAGCTGTTGTATCTGTTCTTGTATCTGTTGTTTCTGTCTTTCTGAACTTCCTTTGAATCAAAAAAAAAAAAGGGTGGTGCAGAGCTAGGATCAGTTGTTTCAGCTGCCTTGACATCTAGATTGGTCGGTGTTGCTGCATCGGCTTTGTTCGTGACTGTGACAGGAATCGTATGTAGCATCGTAGGCGCCTTTATTATTGGAGCATTTGCTGGTTGGTTCATCGATTTGGTTTCTAGCTCGGGAGGCAGTGCCCCCTTCAGCACTGATGGCCATCGGTGCTACGTTGCACCGTTGCCTGATGGGAAGACTCTGGCTCGTCAAATTGCCCATCGTACCAAAATTTCAAACTAGTCGTTGTTAGTTATAGCAACATCCTTTTTAAAAGGTTTCACCGCAAGGAACCACCTCTAAGTTATAAATTCTGTAATTTTGAATATTTATAATTTGTATAATAAATGTGATCAATAATAATATTATAACACTAGTCGGTATATTAGTGTGTATACTAATTGGCGCATGTAGCACCACCATTATTAGTAGTGGCACATGTGAATTTTTTTGTGTGTGTTAATATTCATAATAATATTAAAATATTTAAATTGTATTTAAATCATAAATTTTAATAGAAATTTAGAAAAAAAAAAAATAGGAAAAAGCGAGGGAAATAAAAATAAAATGAATATATATTTTTTTTTCACATTTTATTTTTGCTTTTAAAACCCATAATCTAAACGCATTGTCTTGTTATTATTATTATTCTATTTTTATTTTTTAATGCAATCTTGGACTTCTTTGAACAACCAAGACAATAATAATGAATGATATTAATATTAGAGTTACCGATTAAAGGTGTATGTAACTCTAATATTAATAAAAATCACATAGGATCGGAAAGAAAAATATAAAACCTCAAAATTTCGGATTCGTAATACATTAAGGCCATGTTTGTTTGGATGGATATGAGCTTGAGATTGGACTAATAGTCTAATAAAATTATTAATCTGATATTTGGTTAAACAATTGAAGTACGGACTAATTATTTTAAACTTGACTATTAGTTAAGATAAGATACATAATCCAACGGATTCGTAATCCTAAGACTATTAGTCATGGGATGCTAATCCAGTCCGCCTAAACAAACATGGCCTAAGGCTAATGTAATTATTTGATGAAAGATATTGTCAATCATGCAAATGACAAAATGAAAGTAAAATCTTTGAACATATATAGGAAGCAAACCTAGAAACAGCAACATAGACATTTGGCTAAACATTCATCAACTGTCCTTAACCCATATAGCGTAGCCAATTTCCATGGAAGAACACATCCACAAATGTACGTGTACATGTATTTTAATACTAAATATGATGATTTTAAATTCAGTTCAAAAGGATTGATGGTTTCAATTATACAGATAACATGGCATTCAATAAACAAACTTGAGTCTCTTTTTTTTAAAATACAAGAAGAAACAATCAAACATAATTCCAATCAACATCAAAATTTATTCAAAAAATAAAGTTATCAAAATAGAAAAAGTATAAGAGTCATTAAAGCTTCATCTCAATTATAACTCCATATACTCTTGCAGAAAAACATCAGTAGCCAAATGCCACTACAACAAATGACACTTTTATTTAAATAAATAATTAAAATCATACTTTAATTTTAATTTTAATTTAAAATTAAAATTAAAATTATTCTTTTATAACACATATTGTACCATCTAATATTTAAAAAAAATAAAATAAAATAACACATGCATTACACGGGTCAACTGCTAGTTTACAAGTAAATAGAACATTAAGAGAGGTTATTTCTGGAATAAAAAAGTGTAGAAAACATCATCCAGTCTTTGCTCTTTTTTAATAGTAGTAGATAGTAGATAGTGGATAACTAAACCGTGTTGGGAGCTATCATGAGTTTTACTTTGATTATTCAAATCGTTATTTTTTATATCACAATGTGTAGATCGTTTATGAAAAAAATAAAATCTATTCGACAACCATAGTCACATTAATTTATTACATTATTATCTCCCAAAAAATGAATCATATAGTTTTCAAATAATATTTATTGTTTATTTTTTAGCAAATCTATTAAGCTTGGGCTGGGGTTGGGTAGGTTTGAGCACTACTGGGTTGGGCCTAGGTAAGTCTTGAGCCCAATCCAATTCTCTGGACTCATACTCAGAGTTTCATGCACTCTGAGAATAAATTTACTGTGAATAGTGAATATTAATCAGTTATTTTTATTCATTGCAGATTTGTGAAGGAAAACAAGAAACGAAAAAGAATTTATTTTCTGTTCTCTAAATTTTTTTTCGTCTCAACAAATTCTAACATCTAAAGACCATCTTCAACACAAACTCAAATCTTTCATCCAATTTAAATTTGATGAAAACAATGTTTCAACCGTTTCACCAAATTTGTATCAAATAAAGGAAGCCCTATTTTCCCATCAAATCAAAGAAACATTTAACCTTTCATCGAATCTCGCAAGTCAGCATTGGTAGACGACTGCATGGATGACCGGTCGGACAAGCGGATAGACGACTAAATTGGAAAAAATTTAAAGAAAATTTACACTAGGCCAGACCACCGCTCGAACATTCTCCTTATCGTCTTCTCAGTCGATCGATTATTTAATGAAAATTGAAAATTTAGCGTTGGAACACTTGGTATCAAATGAAGCTTTGAATCTAAATTTTCACTTAAAAAAAAGAAACTAGAGATGTTCTAAACACAGTTTTTAATTACTAAAAGATATCAAAGTGGGTATGATGTCATGTGGCCCATTCAAGTACCCAGCTCTTTAGGGTTCTTCAGATTGCCGGTCTCATTAACCACATGACATTACTATTGGAAATAAAAAAAATTAGACCTAATTTTTAAATTTAATAATGGGACAACCAATTAAAATATTAAAAGTATTATTCGTTTTCATAGATTTTCTAATTATCAATCAATTATATTATTTATACATTATTGGGTTTAGAAAATAGGCGTAGAAAGTGAGATTATATATCATTTTCCAAACTACATACATAGCATTTGATTAATGACAACGGGTGATTCTATTTGCACTTAAATAATAATTCAGTATGTCCAACTAAAGTTTTGAGATTTTAGTTCTTATTATACCTTATTGTAAATTTACTAATAAGGACAACGTACATTAAATCTTAAAATATGTATGTATATATTTTTTTTTATGGTACACCTAAACTATTTATACGTATTTTTCATATTTAACTTTCTACATATTTTTTTTTAAATTTTAATTATTTTCTCTTCATCTTCTCCCTCATTTCAAAATTTCAATCCACTCACCAAAACTTACCATTATTATCATCGTTAGCCTATTTAGGCATCGTTTGGCATGCGAGTGCTTTATCCTAAAAGTCAAAAAGTAACTAAAAAAAATTAAAAAGCTAATAACCTATACTAAAAAGTCAAAGATTCTATTTTATCTCCACTTTTTGCACATATTTTCGTAAAATATCAAAAAAATCATTTTAAACATACTAGTTTTTTTTTTACCTCATATTTTAGCTAAAAAAGTAAAAAATTACTAAAATAGCATGTTCCTAAACGAGGCCTTAGTTTCACTTTTCTAGTTAATTTTCAAAAAAAAATTTCTAAAAAATGTTTTTAGAAAATGAATTATTGTTTGGTTGTTTCAAATTTTTTTGTAGGGTAAATTACACTGACACCCACTGAGATTTATGTTTATTACAGTTCTCCCCTCACCTTTTGAAAATTACATCTCCTCCCTTGAGGTTTGAAGTTTCATTACAGATTTCCCCCCTCAGCAATTTAATTTTTTTAAATACCAATTTTTCCCTCATTGGGCAAATTACATTGACACTCCTCACATTTTAGAAATTACAAACCCCTCTCTAAGGTTTAAAGTAGCATTACCAATTACCCCATCGGTTAGTATTAGTTGAGAAAAAAATTCATTGAAATTGAAAACAAAAATTAATTGAAAATTTTTTTTGTTACTAAAATTTTAAAATTTTTATTTAAAAACCAACGTAAATTCATTTTTTGAATATACAATTTTTCCTCAAATTTATAAACTAAGACAACCATTTATAAACTAAAAAAATTATCAAACAAGTTTTTATGATAGTTTTTAAAAATTTTGTAAATATAAATTGAAATCTGAAAACGAAATGATTACCAAACATGCCTCAGATGGTAAAAATGTCGTAAAATTAACAAATAATTAAATAAGTTACTAACGCAAGAAATGACTTGTGAAAAGATTCTTAGGCTATGTATGGTTTGATTTTTAGAATTTTTTTTTAAAAATTAAAAATTAATTTGGTTAAGAAATGAAAAATAAAAAATAATTATCATTTAAGGGTAAAAAATAATTATCATTTTAACTTTTGGGCAGGTTATATACATACGTATAGCTGTTTCAATTTAATTTGTAAAAAAATTATTTCTAACCAGTCGAAAGATAAAAAATTATATAAAAATGATACTTATTTTTTATTTTTTATTTCTTAACTAAATTAATTTTTAATTTTTAAAAAAAAATTCTAAAAATCAAACCATACATAGCCTAAGAATATTTTGTTAAGTCATTTCTTACGTTGGTAACTTATTTAATTATTTGTTAATTTTACGATATTTTTACCATCTGAAGCCTGTTTGGTAACCTTTTCGTTTTCAGTTTTAATTTATATTTACAGAAATTTTAAAAACTGTCATAAAAACTTGTTTAATAATTTTTTTGGTTTATAAATGATTGTCTCAGTTTGTAAATTTGAGGGAAAAAATGTAAATTCAAAAAATGAGTTTACGTTAGTTTTTAAACAGAAATTTAAAAATTTTACTGACTAATTTTTTTTTCAATTATTTGTCTTTTCAATGAATTTTTTTTTTTCAACTAATACTAACTGATGGGGTAATTGGTAATACTACTTTAAACTTTAGGGAGGGGATTGTAATTTCTAAAATGTGAGGGTGTCAATGTGATTTACCCATGAGAGCAAAATTGGTATTTAAAAAAATTAAATTTTTGAAGAGAGAATTTGTAATGAAACTTTAAACCTCAGGAAGAGATGTAATTTTTAAAAGGTGAGGGAAAAACTGTAATAAATATAAACTTCAAGGGGTATCGGTGTAATTTACCCTTTTTTGTACGTTGGAACAAAAATTCAAAAATTTCTTCCAAAATAATGTGGTGCTTTGGCAAATTAGTAAAAAGTTAGTTTTTTGGATTTTTTACTTTTTTTGATGACTTTTTTTTTTTTTTTTTTTGGTAAAAAATTGGATTATTTTTGATAAAAAAGTTGACTTTTTGGATTAAAAAAATCGACTTTTTAATTAAAAAAAGTTAAAAAATCTGCATTTTTACCAATCTTGCCGAAGTGCCCCAATGACTCACTGGGATGCTTTGGATTTTGGGTCTAACTCACAACAACCAATCATTCAGCAATAAATAAAGGCTCCATTTGATTTAGTATTGAAATTCATTTTGGAAGATAAATTTTTGAAAAGAATTTGAAAAAATTATTTAAATTTCGTTTGGCATTCGTTACGGTAGTCAATTTTTTTATGTTAAAATTTTTTTAGCCTTGTTTAGTTTTTGTTTTTGGATTTTTTTAACTTTTATGAGATAAAAAGTGTAATGATTATGATTTAGATATGACATTTTATCTTATTAGTTTATATAACTTATTTTGTCTTTTTGTGTGTTTTTTTAGCCCTAAAATGTTTACCAAACCAGAACTTAATTATGAATTTTGAAACTAGTTATTTGAGTATTAAATTTTGAAAGTTATTTTTAGAAATTTGTAAATTGAAAACTTGTTTGGTTAAGAATTTTTAAAACTAATTTTTAATTTGAGCCTTTTTTGTCTTTTTTTTTTTTTTTGTCCTTTTGTAGTCAAAACTTTTTACAATATTATAGTCAATTTTATTTACTTCTTTTACATACATAGTCAAAACTTTTTACAATATTATAGTTAATTTTATTTTTATTTTTTATCATTTTATTTTTATCTATTTTTTTTTATATACGTAATCTAAATATACTTTGTAACCAGGTCTAATATAATCTATTTGACAAAATTTCATACGTACATATTAGTTTGTAAGAACGTTTTTAAAATTTTAAAATTGCTTTTCTCAATTATATCAACTCAATCCAATCTAGATAACGTTTCATATTTATTACATTTGTTTTCCATTTCTTTATATTTTGTTTATTATTTACATATATTTTTATGATCTCATATATATGTCTAAAACATAATAAATTATTTGGCCAATATTTAGAAAAAAATTTACAAAAAAAAAAACCAAAATCACTTTTCTTTTTAGGTAAATTACAAATACACCCCCAAGATTTGATTAAAATACAAATCACCTTTGTAGTTTTAGAAATTACATTCTATCTCCTGAGGTTTCTAATTTCATAACAAATTGTCCATTTTATTAATAAAACATGAAGTCAATTAATAGTTTTTAATGATATTAAAAATATATTTCAATTAATAATTTAAGATAATTTTATTATTGTATAAGAGAGTAAATATGAATTTTATTTTTTTAGTTAATTCTGTTAAGGAAAAAAAATCTGACAAGGGGACATTTGTAATTTTTCAAATTATAGGGGCAATCTATACTTTAAGCAAACCTCAAGAGGCGTATTTGTAATTTACCTTTTTTTTACTACACACTAATCAATCATTTTTTTTTCTCTCCTCTCTGTTTCTCAATTATTTTTTCTCTCACAAGTTTGGGAGGCTGCTGCGCACCATGCACAGCAGTGACTGTTGCGCAATCCATGGGGTCTTTTGTCGGATCTCATTCCGACGATCTAAACCGTTCAATTTTTAGAAGACATTGAGTAGAATATGTACACAAAAATTCAAGTTGATCGGACTTTGGTATCCCATTCATCCAGGCATGTTTGTATTCATATTTATACTTAAAATTAAATTTACCATTCAATTTTTTAGATACAAATATGTCTGGATGAAAAGGATTCCGATCTCCGATTAATTTGAATTGTCACAAGTATATTCTACTCAATATCTTTTAAAAAGTGAACGGTTCGGATCGTCGGAATGAAGGCCAAACAAGGCTCCATTAATTGTGCAACAGTGACTGCTACATATAGTGCGCAGCAGTCTCCCCAATCCGTTCTCTCACACTTATCTATTCAATTACAAAAAAATATCAAATCATTAGGGGGCGGTCACGGATTGGTTTTGGATGGTTTGGTTTGCAATTTAGACCTTTCTGCATGTCTGCGGTTTGGGAAAATTGAACCCATAACTGCCCGCAGTGCGTGTTGCGATTTATGTAGATAGGATTCACGGATATATGGGCGGTTTGCGGATTGGTCTTTTTCCTTTAAAAAGAAAAACTTGGGCAAAATATTTGCACTACTTTCAGTCTATGAATTTCAAAATGTCGAGGAAAACATAGAACAGAGGTGAACTTCGTCTTCAAAGCCAAAAAGGCAGAGCATAATTGAGCAACTCCCAAATGCTTTAACCAGAAGTTCAGCTTCTTCATGACTTTCACATAAGCCAAAGGAACAATGCCTGGTTGTCTAAGTGTACGTTAGACTACATTAAGGAAAGGAATCTCATTAATTCACCTTTTAGCATTTCACAGTTGTTAAACTAGAAACAGAATACAATTACAATCAGAATATGTGAGATATGAGAGGAGAGACAGTCCAGGTTCTTTTAAAAAAAAACATAAAATTGTTTAGTGTAGGAGGGTGTTTGCGGGTGTGGATGAAACCAGCAATCGGCCTGCAACTGCTCACAACCTGCAATGAAGGAATAATCTAAATTGCACCCGACCCTACTTACATTTGAAACTGCCTATTTGTATGTGGTTCAGATCGGGTTGGCACAGTTTCTGCAGGTCAGATAACCATATGTCCAGCCTTACATATCATCCTAAACTCTAAAACTATTTTCAAAATATATAATCAAAATTTTGAAATTCTATTCAAAAAATTATTTTTGAAATAATATCTCAAAACATAAACCAAACGAGGGCAAATTTAAAACTTATTTAGTTATTAATTTTGAAAAGAGTTTGAAATTTTAAAACTTGTTTAATTATAAATTTTGAAAGGAGTCTTAAAATTTTAAAACTTGTTCACTTATGAATTTTGAAAAGAGTTTTCAAATGGTTGAGTTGAATATAGGTTTGAAAATCCAAAACCAAATTACATTTTGGATTTTAGACTATCAAATTGTGATTTGAAAAATAAACCAAACAGAGTCAGAATATTTTTATTTCTAAAGTGCATCCAGAAAATTGAGTTTTGAAATTCCTTGATTTTTTGGATAACCAAACATGAAGTCTAAATTTTTCTAAAAAATTTAATTTCAAAAAGCGAAACCAAACAGGCTTGTTTCTCATTACAGTTATTCTTTTAGAAAGGCTTGTAACCCAACAGTCATGGCCACAGTTTCAAGATTCCCTTTGATCTGCCGCCCATTACTATCTTCCTCTACAATCCTCTTGTTTCTTGTCTTTATTAATAATGCACAAGCGTGCGTGCGCGCGCGCACATATATATATATATATATATATCAGATATATGTATGTATATATATCATATAGATATATTCAATTGTTGCTCTTGAAAGCTACTGCCATATTCCTTGAATGAAGCCATCTTCCATGATTGCTTTGACCCTATAGTTGGTGTTTCTTTTAGAATTCAATAATTTTGATTAGATTTACATGATTAAAAATTTAGTTTTGTTATTTTTAAATGTCTCAATTAGTTCCTGAATGTTATTGTATATTTGTTGAATAAAAGGAATAATAGTAATGCGAAAATTATTTAAGGGTATTTGAAAAGGCTTTTGAAAGTGGTGTAATTTGAGTTCAAAAAAATAAAATAAAAATGGTGCAATTTGAGATTTTTGATTTATTTATTATTTCGTGTATCTTGAAGGATCATTTGAGAAAAAACATAGGATATGTTGAGAATATATTATAAGTTTAAATAATTTAATAGAATACTATTAAGAAATTGAACGTACTTAATACTTTTTTAAGTGTAAATAGAATTGTCCGAATAACAAGTGACCACAAACATTTAAAATTCTTTTGCACATTATTTGGGGTTTAGAGTTCAAGCTAAACTAGGGGTAGGCTAGTAAAATCAACCAAGTTATTGGAGTTTAATTTCTGTTTGACTTATTAAAAATTTGTTTGAGATAAGGGTTGGTTTGGAGAGTCCTAAAAAAATGCACTTTTTGTCTTTTTACGAAAAGATGTGCAGAAAGAAAGAGAGGTGATGTGATGAAAAAAAGATAAAAAGATGGATTATATAGTAGATGCCAAACCAACCCTAATTGTTGTGTAAATAAACTAAACTTAAAATATATTTTAGAATTTGTTAAGTTTCAACAACTTACTTCTTATCTTAATCCGTTTATATGTAATACAAAAAAATAAATTACTCAAGCACAACTTTTAATTTGGTCAATTTAGAGTTTGTTTAAGATCTATTTGAACGATAGTTAGATAAATTAATATTAAACACATTTTGAAACACAGTAATTTTTGAAGTCAAATTTATTCTATGCTCATTTAAAACCAAACCAATCCTACGCATATATAAGCATTTAATGCTCACCAACTTGAGGTTTTTGTCTAAATTTTTATAATTTGGATTTATCTAAGGCAATATGAGACTAATAGATTGACTTAGTGGATAAAGTGCCCCTTGCTGGAGATGATTTCTATCGTGAAACTTTCTCCTTAGTTCATATTACCTCGTTATAATTCTCTACTTTGAGTTAATAAAATTTCTCATTTTTTCATTGATGAAAAAAACAAAAAAAAAGCTTCAATTTAAGTTTCACCATTTCAGTTTTTTGTCCTTTATTTCTCACCTGCTGAGTGTAAAATTTCAAAACAAATTATTGAAGACAATGTCAAGTGCAAACTTTCTATAAACAATTTACTGAGTTTTCTATGAACAATTCAAGTTTCACCATCGTAGCTTTTTCATCTCTATTTCTCACCTACCGACCATAAAATTGGAAAGCAATTTATCGAAGGCAATGTCAAAGTTCCAAACTTTGTATACTTATCAAAATCTCAAGTAGACATATTTAAATCCCATAAATCATATATTAGTTGGACTTATGTGATACGTTAACTCATACCATTATTGCCATTGTCTTGACAATGACCATGATATGATTTTTTTCCATTTTATAGATATGGGTGGTTCATGGTCAATAACTCAAGAAATAACCCAAAAAAGAAAACAATGAAGGACAAGAACAAGAAGAAAAAGTAACCACACATGTATGGTTGGTTTATCCTAATTAGTTCATGTTTGATCAAACCAAACCAATTACTTTGTATAATGCTCGATGCCGGTCTTCCTTTCCATGTTGCATTTTGAAAATGTAAGTGAACCATTGCGTATAATGTTTAATTAATTGAGACATTTATTAGCTTTGTCAAAATTGTGGGATTGTCTAAAAAAATTATCAAGGATTTTTTTTTGATAGGATCAAACACACCCTGAAAAATTATCTCACACACACAGAGAACACAATATTTACGTGGTTCGGCCCAATGCCTACATCCACAGACAGAAATGAGAATTTTCACTAAAATGGAGCAAAATACAAATACAGAGAAGGAGATGAAACTCACTCAACTCACAGCTCTCACTCTCCAATTTCTGATATATCTCTATCATCCTCTCCCTCCCGTCTCTATTTATACATAGAAGGAGTAGGAGGGAGAGCCTTCCCACGTTTTTCATGCATGTGGGTTGGTGGCTGCCAAGCTGGACTTGGTTGGTTGCCTTCCCACGTTTTTCATGCATGTGGGTTGGTGGCTGCCAAGCTGGACTTGGTTGGTTGCCTTCCCACGTTTTTCATGCATGTGGGTTGGAACAACAATTCTCCTCCTCCATACCCATATGCATGACTGACTTCTCACTTGAAATCCATCCCGGCAATGTCTCTGCAAATTTCGAGTTTGTCTCTCGAGACCACCTTTGTAAGCATGTCAGTTGGATTCTTATCTGTGTGGATCTTGATCAGTTCCAATAACTGCTTGTCCATCACTTCGCGTATCCAATGATACCGAACATCAATGTGCTTTGTGCGAGAATGGTACATCGAATTCTTGCTCAGGTCTATGGCACTCTGACTATCACAATGTACCGTGAACTTTTCTTGCTTTAATCCCAACTCTTGGAGAAACCGTTTCAACCACAACATTTCTTTCCCGGCTTCCGCTGCGGCAATATACTCTGCCTCAGTTGTGGATAAAGCAACACACTTCTGCAGCTTGGACTGCCAAGACACAGCTCCCCCTGCGAAGGTGAACAGAAATCCTGATGTAGATTTCCTACCATCAAGATCGCCTGCCATATCTGAATCAGTATAGCCTTCCAAGACTGGTTTAGCATCTCTAAAGCACAAACACATTTTTGTTGTACCCTTGAGGTATCTCAGAATCCACTTGACTGCTTCCCAATGCTCTTTTCCTGGATTGGAAAGGAATCTGCTTACAACTCCAACCGCATGAGCAATATCTGGTCGGTTGGACACCATTGCATACATCAAACTCCCTACAGCGAATGAGTAGGGAATCGCCTCCATCTTTTGTCTTTCCTTCGTAGAGGAGGGACAAGAATTCTTGCTCAGCTTGAAATGATTAGCCAGCGGAGTACTGACTGGCTTGGCATCTTTCATGTTGAACTTCTCAATCACTCGTTCAACGTACTTCTCCTTTGACAGCCACAACTTCTTGGCTTTCCTGTCACGCACAATATTCATGCCCAAAATTTGTTGTGCAGGGCCTAGGTCCTTCATGTCAAATGACTGTAATAACTCCTTCTTCAGTGATCTGATTGTTGTGGCATCTTGTCCAACGATCAACATATCATCAACATAGACCAGAAGTATGATAAAGTTTCCACCGGGAAATGTCCTGACATAAACACACTGGTCTGCAGCAGTTCTCTTGTACTCATGACCTACCATGAATGAGTCAAAATTCTTGTATCACTGTCTCGGCGCTTGTTTGAGGCCATAGAGACTTTTCTTCAATCTGCAGACAAAGTTTTCTTTCCCTTTGACTTCAAAACCTTCTGGCTGCTCCATGTAAATTTCTTCCTTCAGATCCCCATGGAGAAATGCTGTCTTCACATCCATTTGTTCAAGTTCCAAATTCAAACTAGCTGCTAGTCCCAAAACTACTCAAATGGATGTCATTTCACAACTGGTGAGAAGATTTCATCAAAATCAATACCTTTCTTCTGCCCAAAACCTTTGACAACCAATCGAGCCTTATACTTGACTAGCTTTCCGCTGCCATCTTTCTTCAACTTGAACACCCATTTGTTCTACAATGCTTTTCGACCCTGGGGAAGTCACTACAAGAAAAACGTACTTTAGTGGCACTACACTAGTGACATATTTTTAGAAAATGCCACAAAAAATGATATTTAGTGGCACGTTTTTGAAAAATGCCACAAAACGACAAACATAAAAGGCTCTAGTGACATTTCAATGAATAAGTGTTACAAAACTACAACAAAAACATACTTTAGTGGCACTACACTAGTGGCATATTTTTAGAAAATGCCACAAAAATGATATTTAGTGGCATGTTTTTGAAAAATGCCACAAAACGACAAACATAAAAGGCTCTAGTGACATTTCAATGAACAAGTGTCACAACACTACAACCAAAACATATTTTAGTGACACCATAGTAGTGGCATGGTCTTAAAAAATGTCACAAAAAGAATATTTGGTGGCATTTTTTAGAAAAATGTCATAAAGCCACAAACATACAAGGCTCTAGTGGCATTTCAATTAAAAAAAGTGTCACTTCACTGCAACAAAAATGTCACTACAACAAATTTACACTTTAGTGACACTACACTAGTAGCATGTTTTTAGAAAATGCCACAAAAATAAAAATTGGCATTAAATGTTTTAGAAAAATGTCATAGAACCACAAAACATATAAGGCTCTAGTGGCATTTCAATAAAGAAATGTCACATCAATTTTATGACATTTTATAAAATAATGACACAAAAAATTATGTTCGTGACATTTACCAACAGATGCCACTAAACTTTAGTTGCAATGGCATTTTTTAAAAAATGTCAGGGCACTAGGTAGGTGCAAATTACTTTTTATGGCACTTAGGTGAAAAGTGCCATAAACAAATATTTTATAGCATTTTGAGAAATGCCACTTAGCCAAAAACTTTCCAAGCTTATAATGACATTTTTGGAAAAACAAAAAATGCCAATATATTTTCTAAATTTTTAAAATGCAGTAAATGATTAAAAATAAATGAATTAAACTCAATATACACTACAGGAAAAAGTATATTCGGCGACTAAATTTTCTGACCAAAAAAATTTGGTCGCTGAAAGCTAAAGTATATTCGGCGACTAAATTTTCTGACCAAAAAAATTTGGTCGCTGAAAGTATAGCTTTCAGCGACCAAAACAGCATTAGTTAAGCTTGTTGGCGACTAAACAATTTTATTAGCCAAAAGTCTACAATTGGTGACTAAAACTAAGTTTGGTCGCTGATTATATGGGTTTTAGTGACTAAAAAATTTTTAGTAGCCCAAAGTAAAGTTTTTTGGCGACTAAGAAAATTTAGTAGCCAAAAGTCTACAATTGGCGACTAAAAATAAGTTTGGTCGCTGATTATATGAGTTTTACCAACTAAAAAAATTTTAGTAGCCAAAAGTAAAGCTTTTTGGTGTCAAAAAAAATTTTAGTAACCAAAAGTCTACAATTGGCGACTAAAAAATAAGTTTAGTCGCCAAAAGTGGTCATTTTTAGCGCGGGAGAACTAAAATCCTAAGGGGGAATAAAATTTTTTGGTTGCTGAAAGTGCATCTTCGGCGACCAAATCCGATTTTGGTTGACAAAAGTTAAGTTTTTTAGCAACTAAAAAACAATTAGTAGCCAAAAGTATAGAATTGACAACTAAAAAATATTTTTAGTCGCCAAAAGTGGTCTTTTTTTTTATTTTGGTAGTAAATAGTTTATTTTACATAAATTATGTTCAATAAAATAATTATGTTTATACATATATTTTATATTAATATGGATGTATGTACTATATAAATAATATATGTTGCATATATAATCATGTGGTGCTATAGAGGTGTAGTGGGAAGAGTGTGGTGTATAAGGTTTATGGTGCGGAAGGTTGGCGGTTCGAGTCTCCGCAAGAGCGGATCAAATTGTTCTACAACGAATTATCGTCATGAATGGCACTTGATAGCGTCACGAATAATGCCTAACATGACGTTAAAGTGTCACTGAAAGGTTTTAGTCTTGATGGTGTAATGACACTTACAAGTGTCACTAACTCTTTTTTTAATGGCGCTTGATAGTGCCACAAATAATATCTACCATGACATTAAAATGTCATTGAAAGTTTTCAGCCATGATGGTGCAGTGGCACTTGCAAGTATCTACCGTGGCACTCGTATCTACCGTGGCACCGATAGAAGTGGCACTTGTTCAAAATGTCACAAGACCAAAAAATGTCATTAGAATAATAGTTTTGTGGCACTTTCAAATGTCACTAAATTAAGAAAATGTTATAGTGAGTTTCACCAAATCATAAGTCTGATTCTTCTGCAAGGATTGCATCTCTTCTTGCATAGCTTGCTGCCAGCTACTCTTCTCCTTATGATTTTGAGCTTCTTGAAAACTTTCTGGCTCCCCCTCATCGGTAAGCAAAATATACTCAGAAGTAGGATATTTGGTTGACGGCTTAAATTCTCTTGTTGATCTTCGTAACTGTGGACCAACAGTCTCTGGTAGAGGGGGTTGTGGCTCCCCCTACTCAACACCCTCTGCTTCTGGATCTTCTTCTTCTAGAAATCCATCATGCAACTCTACATCATTGACTGCATGCTGCGGTAACTCTTCTTCATCAGTGGCATGCTGTGATGGTGCAGGGTTTGGAATAATTTCTGAAACATCATCAACTTTGGGTTTGGCTGGTTGCCCAAAGTCTTCAAAGGTCTGGCCTTCTTAAAACACCGCATCTCGGCTTCGAATGACCTTTTTGTGTTTCGGATCCCACAATCTGTATCCAAATTCTTCATCTCCATAGCCAATAAAGATGCATGGAGTGGCTTTGTCATCCAGCTTCTGTCAGTGCTCCTTGGATACATGTGCAAATGCTTTGCGCCCAAACACTCTCAAGTGAGAGTAAGAGATCTCCCTTCCAGACCATACTTCTTCTGGAATCTGAAAATTCAGTGGAACTGATGGCGATCTGTTGATCAAATAGCAAGCAACACGAGCAGCTTATCCCCAAAATGGCTTTGGTAGCTTTGCCATTTTGAGCATACATCTGACCTTCTCCACAATGGTTCGGTTCATTCTCTCGGCTACACCATTGTGTTGTGGGGTTCTAGGAACAGTCTTCTCATGCCGGATGCCGTGAGTAGCACAGTAGGCTTAAATTCCTTTGACGTGTACTCGCCTCCATTGTCTGTTCGGAGACATTTCAGCTTCTTTCCAATCTCCCTTTCCACCATAAGATGGAATGTCTGAAAATGCTGGAACACCTCAGCTTTGGTCTTTAAGACATAAACCCATACCTTCCGTGATGCATCATTAATGAACGTCAGAAAGTATTTTCTACCACCCAAAGATTCCACTTCAATAGGACCGCAAACATCAGAGTATACTCTGCTCAACAACTCTGATTGTCTTCTGGATGATGAATGGAAAACGACTCTATGATGCTTCCCAAACAAGCAGTTGTCGCAAGGATTTAATTTTGCATCTTTGGCAAAGGGAATAAGTGACTTCTTTGCCAAAATCTGTAACCCTTTCTCACTCATGTGACCCAGCCTTTTGTGCCACAAATTTGGTGACGTCTCATCTTCTGCTGCGTTGAGGCTATTTGAATTCACCTCCACATGAGTCTTGTATAGTGTGCCAATTGCCTGTCCTTTGGCTACCACGAGAGATCCCTTTTTCAACTTCCATATACCTTTGCCAAAGTAGTTCTCATAGCCTTGTCGATCTAAGGCTATCCCTGAAATAAGATTCAAGCGTAAATCGGGAACATGCCTGACATCTTTCAACACCATCGTGCACCCAACTTTGGTTTGGATATGAACATCACCAATTCCCACAATTTTTGAAAAACTGGAGTTACCCATTTTCACTGTACCAAAATCTCCAGCTTGGTATGTACTGAAGAACTCCTTCTGGGATGTAGCGTGGTAGGAAGCTGCTGTATCTACCACCCACTCGGTGTCGTTGTCTGACATATGGAGGCATTCTTCTTCTTCAACAGAGAATAATGCAATATCCTCTGAGATAGTAACTGCAGTGGTCCCATCTTCGGTCTTTGGCTGTCTATTACCTTGTTGTTGTTCTCCCTTCAAAGCATAGCAATACTTCTTTATGTGACCCTCCTGGCCACAATGGTAACATCTGAACTTTGGCCGGCTCGTACCTTCTCTGGATTTCCCTCTGTCTTGAGATCTTCCTCTGCTGTGTCCTCTACTTTTGCTTCTTCTCCTACCCCTTGTAGACGTCCCCGAACGCCCTGGGAGGGTGAGTCCCGGTCTGTTCATTTGGGGTTCACTACAGTTCGGACTCTCAAATTGTCACGGTTCTAAATTTGAACCAAAGAGTCCAAATCCGACAAATCGTTTTGAGAAAACGGATTTTGAAAGAAGTGCCAAACATGGACTGCTTTGCCAGACACAGAGTCGCCACCTAAATGTTTTATTTTGGGAAATTTAAGAAACCCTGACTCGTTTTCCTAAGGCCACGTGTCCATCATCACCAAAGTTGCCTCGGCTCGGGAACTTGGGTACGATTGGGGAAGGTCACTTCGTGAGCACCCCCGCTCGCCCGATCAAAGATCGGCCTCTACTAACCATGATATCTATTTTTGAAAACATTATGTGTTCTTATTCCGGTTATTAGCCTAGATTTACTATGTGATGCGCACAGCATACAAGTATAGACTGGATCGCCTGAATTGGAACAAAACATTTCATGTTTGTTTTTGAAAGATGGTTTGCTACTCGCAAGTAGGCTTAAAATGCAGATTTTGCCACCCTCAGGTGGGCTTAAGAAAAGATGGTTTTGCCACTATCTAGTGGGCTTAAAACTCACAGCCAATGATTTGTTCCAATTTAAGTAACCCAACCTTCACCCACAGGCATTCAGGCAGTTATATCACATAAGCAAATAGCCTCATGGTAAGCATGCTATTCATGGCAGTCACTCACACGCATACAAGGATGCTAAAGCATAAAAACTCACCGAGTACTCCAAGCCAAAACAAAAGCTAATTAGAAATCCATGTATGATCCTAATTATGCAGAAATGCCTAATGCAGCACATGCAAAAATGCAACTATAGCAGGCTCGGCTATTCTAGACATGGCATATGAAATGCTACAGCTAACATGTATTCAATTTGGAATTGAAATACAAATGCAGTTAGTATGATGCGCCGAGCCCGGTGCATGCAAAACAGATGAATGAATGCAAACATGCTATCATACTGTAGGCTAATTGAAATATGCCCTAATCTAACCATCATAAGCGGATAAATAAAAGGGAGAAAGACGTGGGGTTGGAAGACATACATCACACACACACACACTTATTACAGTTATGCCCTCGCGTAGAGGGTCCGAATAAATATACAGTCCCAAATAAATAATTACAGTCCCGAATAAATACAAAAAATCCTAATTAATTTACAAATTAATCTAGGAAAGCTATAAACTGGCATGCAAGCCAGGGACTGCCTTGACTCTGATGAATTATGTATGTTTGGGCTGCCTTGCGCGGAAATCCACTAGGATGCCCCAATTAGCCTCTGTTTGCAATTTATTCTTGGAAAGCGCGCCAAGCCCTGGAAGACTGTTGATTCTTGATTTGCTGCAACAGAGAGCAGGAAAAGGGGCATAGCAATGTATTTTCACAAATATATGCATGCCTCGATCCTCGTACCACCAATCACGCATCTCGATGCATGATGGCCGAGGAGTCGATTCGCATTACTCAATATAGAATGAATGCACATGAAAACTCAACTAAAACCTAACTCCATCATGGATAGTCCGGAGTGTCGGTGACTGGGAATTGAGACACGTCCCGTCACTCGGAATACGAAACGTACCTCGTTTCCCGTGCTCGGGCTAACTCCTATCCCAAGCACAATGCGATATGCATGACATGCATGAATGCAACTAATATACAACCTAGCATGCACAATGCTATGAAATGGCATACACGATGCACGAGGTAACATGGCATACACAATGCTCTAACATACAACCTAGCATACGCAATGCTATGAAATAAAATGGCATACACAATGCATGAATGGACTTACACTAACACAAGTGGACCTCAGCCACACTCACATAAGTGGCCATTAGATGAAAATGAGACAACTCGAGATGCGTGCACGCATGCACGCAAACCGAGAACCGACCCTAAGGCACCAAATGCCACTCTAATAAGACATGGCAAGGCATGAAAAATGGCATTCAAACATGCAAGTTTCAGCAGCAAAACATGACCCAAAACAGCCCCGAATCATAGGAATATGGCACCCGATGCATGAAATGGTCCCGAAATGCAAGATTAAGCTCATGAAATGACTTGTAGCTACATCAAGCCTGCATTATTTGATCATGACATGTGAAGACAGATTCAAGGCAGCCCCAAAACAAGCATGTTTACAGTTCTAAGCGAGGCCAAACAGCAAACACAAATAGGGCAAAACTAGCATGCAAAAATAGCCCTAAATGTGAGATAAAGAAGCAACTCACAGCTACTGACCCCAAACAGATTAGGGACCTCAACAATGTTGAAGAGGGGCCCAAAATATGATGTTTTACAGTTTATGGCAAACCACAAAAACCAACACAGGTATGGCTAAGCTCTCATGCAAGAAAAGGGCCAAAAGATGGACAAAGAAGCAAGTAGTGGTTGCTGGCCTTAAACACAAAGGGGCCCTTCAACAATGTTGAAGAGGGGACAAAAATAATACACTTTACAGTTTATGGTCGGACCCAAAACAGTATGCAAGAATGCTCAAAATGCTATGCAAAATAAGGCCAAAAATAGGGATATAACACAAAGTATATAAAAGATGCCTCAAACCATGAAAGACCCTTAATGAAACATGAAGAGGGGGTCAAAATAAGACTGTTTTCAGTTTTGAAAAGAGACCAAAAACAGAAGCATCCGAGGCTAACAAATCATGCAAAAAAAATGGCCAAAAGAGAGATATAATGACAAGTAGTAAATGGAGGCCACAAACAGCAATGAGCCCTTCAATAATGTTGAAGAAGGGCTCAAAATAAGCAACTCTTCAGTTTATGACATGCCTCAAAACAGATTATACATAAGCCTAAAATACTACGCAAGAAATAGGCATACAAGAGGGATAATGAAGCAAGTGCAAGATGGGGATCTCAAATGACAAAAGTCCCTTAATGAAACATGAAATAGAGCTAAAAAAAAACACTACTTTCAGTTATGGCCGGAGCTCAGATATACAAGAAAGAGAGGCTAAGAAATGTTGCAAAAAATGAGCTAGAAAGAGGGAAATGGTAACTCACCCTTGTAGACCAATCTTTAGCAACTTCTTGGACCAAATTTGCTACCTCCTAGCCTCTGAGAAGACCTCCAAGCTTCTGGAAATGGAAGTGGTGGTGTGGTGCTAGGTGATGGTGTGTAAAAATGGTTAAGAACTTAAGGGGTTTTGAGGTTTAGAGTAGAGAGAGAGAGAAATTTAATGAGAGAGCTCAAAACCAAAATTTTCTAACCCTCCAACACAGCTGGGAGCTGCTGGTTTTATAAGAAATAGAGTTGGAAAAGAGGGGGAAAAAAGGGGGGGAAAACAATTCAAGTTTCCCCCCAAAAAAGGCCAAAAAGTGGGATATAAAGGCAAGTGGTAGCTTCTGGACCCAAATGGCCGAGATCCCTTCAACAAAGTTGAAGAGGGGCTCAAAACAAGACACTTTGTAGTTTATGACCAAATCCGAAACAGCTCACAAGTAAGCCTAAAATACCGTGCAAAAATAGGCCTAAAAGAGCATTCAAGAAGCAAGTGATAGGAGGAGATCTCAAATAGCAAAAGGTCCTTAATCAAACATGAAAAGGACCTCAAAATATGACTATCCCAAGTTTGGGTCGGAGCCCAAAAATGTAGAATGAAGGTTCGGGAGCCAAAACACGCAGTTCGGGGCCCCGAAAGTGGGCTGTTAGGCACCGGAAGTGATGTTCGACCACGAAGTTGGTCTCTCGGACCACCGTGTCCCTCAAAGGAGAGCAAATAAGATGTATGCCAAAAATTGGGGCAAACAGAGGTGGTTAGGCGGTCCCGAACCGAGGCACACGGCCAACGGCTCCGAAAAATCAGAAACCGGGCTCCAAACGGGCAAAATGGCCTACGACCACGAAGCGTAGCCTACGGCCACCGAGAGATGATCTACGAGACCTCTCCCTCCCTTCGGTAAGAGAAAACAAAAAAAATAGAGCCTGGTTCGCAAACCAAGGCAAAGCGCAAAAGAGCCCGGAAGTCCGGAGGCAAGGCTCGCAGCCGAGACTCTGAAACTTCTGAGCAAGCACAATATGCAATATCACCGAGTGCTCAACTGGTGACGTCTGAGTCTCAAGGTCGGTCAAAAATGGGGTGTTTACACCCTTGCCTCTATCTCTGCTTTTATTTTCTGTGACGAGGGCATGAGATTGATCTCCACCCATTTCTTTCTTTCTTGCCTCTTCACTAAATAAAGCATCTGTAACCATGCTCATGGTCAGTTTCCCTTCTGGGGCAGAGTTGCTGAGGGACACCACCAATGTCTCCCAACTGTCTGGCAAAGAACTGAGCAGCAATAGGGCCTGCATCTCATCATCTAACTCCATTTTGACAGTTGTTAGTTGGTTCACCAAATTTTGAAACTCACTGGTGTGTTCAGCAACAGAGATACCGCCTTTCAACTTCAAATTCACAAGTCTTCTCATCAGGAGGGCTTTGTTCCGAGCAGTCTTCGACTGGTACAAGCCTTCTAACTTTGTCCAGAGAGCATAGACATCAGTCTCCTGGGCGACATGGTGGAAGACACTGTGATCAATCCATTGTCTGATCTGGCCAATGGTCTTTCGGTTCTTCCGCTTCCAGTCTTCATTTTTTTCCGTTGGTGGTTTAACTCCATTAAGCTTAATGAGGTCAAACAAATCTCGGCAATACAAGACATCTTCCATTCTGGGCTTCCAAATGGCATAATTGGAAGCATTTAACTTTATCATGGAACCTGAAGTTGACGTTGATTCCTCCATCATACAAAAATGATCTCTGGCTGAAAAACAGGTTTTGCTGTGGAGTCCGGACCGGTCAAATTAGCCGGAAAAACACTTCGGATTGCCAAAAGAAAGATGGCAAAATTTTGAAATCTGATTTAAAAAATCTGACCATACGGATGTGTCCGGAATATTCCAAATAGTTGGAAAGCACTATTGGATCACCCAAATCGGACCTCAAATGGCTTAAATCAAGCCAAAACAGATTGAATGGTTCAGATCGGCAGAATCTGGTGCGGCTACGAAGCACCAGATTATTTCTCGGCTTCGGCTGGCGTCGGACTGACGTCAGCGGCTCAGTCAACGGCTCGGTCAGCGGCTTTGGCTTCATCCCAGCTCGGCTTAACGGCTCGGCTTCGATCGGCTTGGTCAGCGGCTGGAAGGCTTGGTCAACGGCTCAAATTCGGCTCGGCTTAGCTGATGACGTCGGCTGGCGCACGCGCGTGCAGCGCGTGTGTGCTCGTGAAATCACGCTTCTTCTTCCTCTAGGAACGCGTGAGGCGCGTGTGATGGTGGGGGCGCGTGGGAACGGCGTCACAGAGCGCGTGTGGCGCGTGTGTGACCGTCCGATCTCCGTTTTCGACGTGGTTTTCACCTCTGTGCTCGTCTTGTCGAGGGCTTTAAGCTGGTGTGATCAAAAGTGGATTTTGACCACTTTGATTTCTGGGCATTTCCGAAAAATGCACTATGTTTTTCCGAAAAAGACTCAACCAGCTCTGATACCACTTTGATAGGATCAAACACACCCTGAAAAATTATCTCACACACACAGAGAACACAATATTTACGTGGTTCGGCCCAATGCCTACATCCACGGACAGAAATGAGAATTTTCACTAAAATGGAGCAAAATACAAATACAGAAGAGGAGATGAAACTCACTCAACTCACAGCTCTCACTCTCCAATTTCTGATATATCTCTATCATCCTCTCCCTCCCGTCTCTATTTATACATAAAAGGAGTATGTGGGAGAGCCTTCCCACGTTTTTCATGCATGTGGGTTGGTGGCTGCCAAGCTGGACTTGGTTGGTTGCCTTCCCACGTTTTTCATGCATGTGGGTTGGAACAACATTTTTTTCCTTCACAACAAAAAATTAAGGTTTTAGAAACCAAAATTTCGGGACAAAATTATTTTTTAGGGATCAAATATTTTTGTTGCGAAAAGTGTTGTTATTATATTTTTAGCAACAAAAATTAGACATTAGTAATGAATTATTATTTTTTTGGGACCAAATTTTTTGTCTAAAAAAATAAACCATTTTGAGATCCAATTATTTTGTCCCAAAAATCTATTTATTAATGACATTTTCAAAATTTTGTTGCTAAAAGGCTTATTTTTAACTTCTCGGTATGACCTTTTAGTGACTATCCTTATGACGATAGAAATTGGTCCCTAAATGTCTTTTGCAACAAAAATTTCACTTTTAAAGACCAAAACATTTGGTTAGAGATTTCACTACAGGAAATTACACTTTTGCCGACTAAAAATTTAGTCGGCAAAGGCCATTTTTAGTCAACAAAAATTTTCCACAACTAATTTTTTTAGTCGCCACTTTGGTTGCCAAATGAGGGTCGGCAAAAGTAATTTGGACTAAAATATTTTTTAATCGAGAAAAGAATATATTTACCGACTAAAACTTTGGTCGTTGAATATATAATTACCGCGACTAAGCCATTTAGTAGCTAAAAATCGTTAGTCGCTAAAAGTACTAATTACCAACTAAATATATTAGTCGCCAATTATGCCATTCCCCGACCAAAAATGTTAGTCGCCAAAAATAATGCTTGCGCGACTAAAACTTTAGTCAGCAATAAACCTATTCGCGACTAAAACTTTGGTTGTCAAAATTAATAATTTTACCGACTAATTATTTTTTTTAGATAAGTAAGTCATATTATAACCAAAAAAGAAAAATATACAATGAAGTTCAACACACAGTTTTTTATGGGAGCACAAAAATAAACAAAATAAACTACTCCATCAAAAAACAAATTGAGCTTATAGAAAACAAGCACAACATTCCCAACAAAACAAAGATTCAGAATTTCCTTCTAGCATTCTTCAAGTCATGAAGTTTCGCTTTAAGTTTTCTTCTGTTATCCTCTTTTGAAGTCTCCCCATAATTAGGATCACTTGGAGATGGACTCCCACTAACCGACTAATTATTTAGTCGCTAAATGTACCTTTTCGCCGACCAATATTTGAGTCGTCAAATATGAGTGGCAAAACACCAAGTAATTACTTGATCGCCAAAAAAAAGAAGAACTAATTTGAATCTTAGTTGGGCCAAAAGTTGTAGGCTCTCCTAAAAAAACAATTTCGCGCGACATTATCAGTGTAGTTCAAAAGCTCTGCACATTAATAGTTCACTTTAGTGGTTATTTTGAGTCATTTCACTGAGCAAGGATCCTCTAGAGTGATTTTTTCTTAAAATTTCCTAGAGTGCTACATTGTGTGGTTGAGATTTACTAACAAGTCACATCAATTTTTCTGATGTGACTTGCCAGTAAATCTCAACCACACAATGTAACACTCTAGGGCCCCGTTTGTTTCCAGAGATGAAATGGAGGGGATTGATAGTGAGGGGATTAATAGTGAAGGGATTGTTAGTGAGGGTCGTTTGTTTTCAGAGATAGAATGAAGGGGATTGATAGTGAGGGGATTGTTAGTGAGGGGATTGATAGTGAGGGGATTAGTAGTGAGGGGATTAGTAGTGAGGGATTGTTAAATTATTTTTATATAAAATAATAAAACAAATAAAAAAATATAAAAAATTAAAAATTATATTTTTAAAAAAATTTCCAATATAAAAAAAATAAAAAAATTTCTAATCCCCTCACTATTTTTCTAATACCATCTCTACCTCCTCACTATGAATCCCCTCCTCAAGGGTATTAGTAATACCAAGGTATTAGTAGTACTCTCCCTATCTCTCAAAACAAACAAGGTATAGTAATATTAAGGTATTAGTTAGTCCCAAGGTATTAATAGTTCCTAGGCTATCTCTCAAAACAAACACCCCATATACTAATCCCAAAGTACTAGTAATCATAATCCCCTTGCTATAACCCAAAACAAACGGGGCCTAGAAAATTTTAGGAAAATTTCACTCTAGAGAATCCTTGGTGCATTTGACTACAAGGAGGTTATGTTATGTCAGACTTCTGTTGATTAGGTGTCGTTTGGTAACACTTACGTTTTCAGTTTTCGGTTTATATTTACAAAAATTTGAAAATTTGAAATAAAAACTTGTTTGGTAAAATTTTTGATTTATAAATCAGTAGTCTCAGTTTATAAATTTGGCTAAAAAATGAAAACACAAAAAATGTGTTTCCGTTTTGAGTTTTGAGTTTTTTTTTTTTTTTTACCACCCAACACTAGCCACCACCCGTCACCATTTTCCACCACCGTCTTCCGCCACCACCACCCACCCCCCACCACCACTCACCACCCACCTGCCACCACCACCCACCACCTACCACCACCACCCACAAGTCACCACCCACCTGCCACCCACTCGCCACCACCACCCACCCCTCGCCGCCGCCACCACCACCACCATCACCCACCACCTACCTGCCATCCACCCACTACCCGCCACTACCATCTACCGCCTGCCACTACCACCCGCCACCTACTTGCCACCACCACTCATACCCACCTGTCACAACCAGCCACCCACCACCACCACCACCACCACCACCACCCATCCCCTCCCACCACCCACCACCACCACCACCACCACTATCACCCACCCGCCACCCACCTGCCACCACCACTCCCCACCCACCACTACCACCACCCACTCGCTACTACCTACCATCCGCCACTGTCACCCACCCACCCACTACCACCACCACCACCACCACCACCTGCCACCTACCCGCCATCCGCCACCCACCTGCCACTACCACCCACCGCACACCACCACCACCACCACCACTCACCACCGTCACCCACCCACCCACCATCACCACCCACCACCCACTCGCCACCACCCACCCCCACCCGCCACCGTCACCCACCCACCCACCCACCATCACTACCCGCCACCACCACCCACTTGCCACCACTCGTCATTCGCCACCCACCTGCCACCACCACCCACCACCTGCCACTCGCCACCACCCACTCGCTACCACCCACCACCGTCACCCACCCAACCACCCACCGCCACCACCCACCGTCACCACTTTCCACCGCCGTCTTCTGTGGCCACTTGCCACCACTTGTCATTTCTTACTCTTTTTTATATTTTTATATTTTTTAAAACATTTTGTCAATTACCAAACGCGTTTGTAGCTTATGTTTTTCTAAAAATAAACAAAAAATAAACAAAAATCAATTTATAAAATTTTTGTAAATATAAACTGAAAACGTAAACGTTACCAAACACGTTAACCAGAAGGACTCTATTCACGAAATTTGTGAGGTAATTTTGCATAACTAATACGCTGCCCCCCGAGCAGGAAATAAATCCATTAACGCAACTACTGACTTCAATCTGAAAAACATAGTTTGGTTTAGACTTTTTAAAGTATACAACCTATACAGCCACCATCTAGATTTTCTTTCATGGCTTTTGTTTAGGTAATATTAAAAAAGATTTAAATATATATAATAATATTAAATTTTTGAATATTTAAATTTTTCTTACTAAAGACATAACATTTTTTTACATATATGTATGATATATTATTTTATTAATATAACCAGTAAATTGGACTATAACTAGTCCTTGGGTTTTTCTTTTGGTGTTTGTTGTTTTAGAATTCTGTCATATATTAAGCTGAGTAAAATGTTTACTGATATTTATTTTTTTCTAAATATATAATATTATTGATGACTGATTTTTTTTTTCTTAAAATCCTCTTCTTTTTTTTTTTCTCCAAACTAGTTTCTAGTTTTTTTTTTTTTAGATTAAAAAAAATAATCTAAAAAGTAAAACCAAACAGAGTGTTTTTTTATTTTCAAAATCTGACCAGAACAACCACAAAAGTTAATAAAAAAACAAAAAAACATGAAAGGAGAAGAAAAGCACAATCCAAAAATTATTCAAGAAACTAATATGATTTCAAAACCTAGCCACAACAATCACAAAAAATACCTAAAATATTGAGAGAACTAAGTTCTACTATCAAAGAATCTAACTATTTTTTATTAACAAATTAAGCTCTTCAAAGGAGAAAAAAAAAATATTGAAAATCACAAATCGGAGAGCAAGAGAAAGAGAGCATGAGAGTGACTGAGTTACTTGAGGGGGTAAAGCTAGCGGCTGATGGTGGAAACGGTGGTGGCTGAGAGTAGCAGTAGCATTGCGGAAAAAAAAATGCTAGGGTTCACAAATTAGGGGTAGGAGAGACCATATGTAATGCCCCCAAAATATAATCACAAGTTAAACCCAAATATATATGAATAACTGCATGAATCAGAGTGTAAAGTCCTTTCATTTCATAACTTAATAGTACAAAAGAGTTTAACATGAATAGGTGCCTTAAAGGCTTACACATTTCTAAGTCTTGACTTGGTTACAATAAAAATGAGACTAGCTCATACAATTAAAGCCCTAAGCTATACAAAAATGAAACAAAACAAAAAAGCTATTGCTTCCCAAAAGTCCCTCTAATGCTATTGTCTTGGTGGAGACATGCCAGCATTACCTGAAAATGTTGTTCCCAAAGAGGGTGAGCTACAACCCAGTAGGAATAATCTAACACAATATATGAGATTTAACAAAGGTATAAGTACAATATGCATAAACAATGTCTGTGGCAAACATTCACGTTTTATATAGCCATGAGGTGCCAAATCCAAATCTTAATCCATTTCCATTCAATTTATTTCCAGTTCATTTAATCTTCTCAATTCATGAGTCAAGTCCATTATCTTTCAACAACCAAACTGAGACTACAACTCAGTGGTTTTCCAATCAAACAAAACACACATAAACACTTTAATTTGCCATTTTACGAATATTTCGTCTGCGAGATCGACACCCATGTATAAGTTTCGGGACTTTCACCCAGAACACTCCGACCAACTTAATTATAATGGAGCCCATCCTTTTTTTCCTCCCAAACAGTGGAGTCCATCCATTTTTCCTCCCAAACAATCATATATATACAATGTATTCAAACACATAATCACATATGGAGTACATCCCATTTCTCCTCTCAAATAATCATACATATACAATGTATTTATACATGATCATATTCAATGATAACCAACCATGGATTAGTTTTAATTCACCTAATCCTCATACAATTTCTACAACAATCATAGCTATCCTCCACCAATTGTCCAATACAGTTATTTCTAAACAGATATAAAATCTCAATACAGATAGTTTGTTCAAAATTTCCAAAGGTGTAAGATAATACATATCCAATTCCACCATTATATTAACAATTGCCCAATTTCACATTTTTCCATGTCAATTTCAATTATTTATACAAAATAACAATTTGACCCAAATAGGGCAAAATTTCCCTTTTCCAAATATCAACCCAAGTTCCAAAATCAACCATTTTGACACAACATGATCTCATTTTCAAACCCCATACCCATTTATTTCACATTCACCAAAAATCCCTCTTTCCATTTCACACCCAAACCCTAGGTTTGCTCAAACTACTCCCAAATCTCACTATTGTTACACAATGACAAATAACTAAGTTAAAAACCATATTAAAGTCTAGAAAAATCCCTACCTCAAAGAGAGAAGACTAGCCAAGCAAAATTGAAACTCTAAAGACACCGAAACCCAAGTTTGTTTAGATCAAAACGAAGATCTTGAGAAGCTCTACCTTTTTATCAAATGAAGTAGGGTGGAGAAATCACTAGATCTAGATGGAAAAGTAGAGATAAGGTAAGTTTAGAGAGAGAGGCTCTTGGTTCTAGGGTTTTGAAGTAAATAGATCTCAAAAAGTGGTGTAAAAAGTCATTTTTGCGATCGGAAAGACGCACAGTCTGCTCAAGCGAAAGATTTGACGCTCAAGCATCAGACACAAAAAGTAGTTCCACTTGAGCGTAAGAAAGGCCGCTTGATCACCAAGACACAATGAACGCTCACCGCTCGAGCACAAGAATTTGCCGCTCTAGCATAGAAAACACACATTCAAAAGTTTTGCAGACAACAACCCAACACTCGAGTGCAGGAAGAGCCACTCAAGCGCCCACCCGCTCAAGTGTAGGAAACACCACTCGAGCGTAAAAAACACTCTCCTAATAGTTTTGCAGACCAGCAAAACACTGAGAGTTCACAAAGCTCACTCGAGTGCTAAAAGTGCTGCTCGAGTGGAGGAGTAAAGATTGCAAAGCCCGCTCGAGAGCAAGAATGGTCGCTCAAGCGGATGAGTAAAAATCTGGGCAACAAAGGTTTGGAAAAACAAGTAACGAACCTGTTTCGAACGCACAACTACAATCCAATAATCAAAACAAGAGGGGAGACAAAGGAAACAAGATATAAATCACCATTCAAAACTATATAAACCCGAGTCCGGGATACAACAAGTGACGGGTCAAAACTGGAATAGCTATAACCTCCCCCCTTAAAGAATTTTGTCCCCGAAATTACAAATCAAGTTCAAAATCAACATTAGACCATTCATAATAATATTGGTTCTGTTTGGTGTAGCTGTTAGAACATATTATAGATTATACCTTAACAAATTATAGATTATGACTTTAATCAGAAGCTGTTAATCTGTTTGGTATAGTTGTTGGATTATAGATTTAAGTTGCTGAGTAGTGTTTGTTAAATAAACTGTGAAGTAGCTTTTTCAATTAACTTTTATTTTTTATTATTCACTATTTGTCTGCATTTCTCATAAAAAATAATAATAATATTCTATAGTCTATTTGGGTCTTTTTCTACTTTTAAAAAAATAAAAAAAATAAAAAAATCTAAGAGCATAACCGTAAATTAACATATCCACAGCAGAAGCTGAGAATCAGAAGTAAGGGGTGAGCAACTTCTCAGAATCAGCTTTTTTAACTTAAAATAAATTGTTAGAATCAGAAGCTGTTTGAAATAAGTTTAACCAAACAGTCCAAAATAACTTTTTAAAAGTTAGAAGTCATAAGTTGGCTCAAAAAAGCCCCACCAAACACCCCCATTATTCTCACAAATTTAATACCATAACCCATTCTCCGGTCATCCATTTTCATCGGCTCGATACACAAGTCCCATATTGAAATGAAATTTATAATTTTCCCAAAACAGTTACAACGTTTAATCAAAATCCGAGTTTTTCAAAAATTTACACAGCATATACAATGCTTCCAAAAGTGATACAACACTCACAATATTCCATATTCTCAAAGTATATACATTACTCATATTGAATCCATGTTCCCAAAATGCCCATAACATATACAATGTCTTCACATTTTGTTTACACAATGAAAATCTCAATATAAAATTAAACATTAATAAATAAGTCCAGATATTTTTCTCAAACCTCCAATTCACGTTCCCAAGTTGTTTCCTCAACTCCATGATGTTTCTACAATACTTTAACCAAGGGTTGTCTTGCCTCGCAAAACTTGATCCCGAGTATCCAAGACTCTCACTGGTCTTTCTTCATACGAGGCATTTTCATCTACCTCTAAGTTGGTCCAATCAAACACGTGTGATGGATCCGGCTTATACTTCCGAAGCATAGTAATATGAAATACGTCATGAACTCCAAAAAGTTGTGGCGGTAACGCCAAACGATAAGCAACCTTCCCAATCTGCTCAAGGATCTCAAAAGGGCCAATAAACCGAGGGGACAACTTCCCACTCTTTCCAAATCTCATCAAACCCCGCCTAGGTGATATTTTCAAAAAGACATGATCTCCCACCTCAAAAGACAAAGGTCTCCTCCTACGGTCGGCATAACTCTTCTGGCGACTCTGAGCCATAACCAATCTTTTACGAATAAGTGTTACCTTCTCTGTCATCTCCCGAACCAACTCTAGGCCCAACAAAGGTGCATCACCCACCTTGGCCCAACACATTGGGGATCTACACAGTCGGCCATACAAGGCCTCAAATGGTTCCATGCCAATACTTGATTAGAAGCTGTTATTATAGGCAAACTCCACTAAGGGCAAGTGCCTCTCCCACGACCCTTTAAAATCAAGGACATAACCTCAAAGCATATCCTCAAGGATCTTAATAGTATGCTCAGACTACCCGTCAGTCTGAGGATGATACGCTGTGCTAAAGGTCAATCTAGTGCCTAAGGTACTCTGCAAGCTCTACCACAACCGAGCTGTGAAACGCGGATCTCTATCCGACACAATCATCACAGGGATCCGTGCAATCTCACTATGTCCCTCATGTAAAGGTCGACCAGATAGTCTACCGAATCACTCACCCGGATAGGTAGAAAATGTGTTAACTTGGTCAATCGGTCAACTACTATCCAAATGGCATCACTATCTCGTTGAGTCCTCGGAAGGCTCACAACAAAATCTATCGTGACATGCTCCCATTTCCACTCAGCTATAGGCAAGGGTTGCAACAAACCCACTAGACTCTGATGCTCAGCCTTCACTTGCTGACAAGTAAGTCATTTCGATACAAACACAGCTACATCCTTCTTCATACCTTTTCACCAAAACTGGCGACTCAGATCATGATACATCTTTGTGCCTCCCGGATGCACCGCAAGGCATAAATGGTGAAACTCTTGGAGTACTTCCTCTCAGCAAGACTCCGGTACGAACAAATGGCCACGGTATCTCACACTCTGGTCGGGATATACAGTCAAGCCTCTTTCTACCTTCCCATTGGAAATCTTCTCTCAGAGCGTTTCTACTTCAAGGTCACCCTTCTGTGCCTCCATCACTCGGTTCACAAGTGTAGGTTGGGTAACTACCGTAAATAAAGCCGCAAATTCAACAGACTCGTCCAGGTGCAAGTCAAACTCACCAAGATTACCCAATATCTCCCATTCTCTAATGGCAACACAAGCCACACTGTTAATAGACTTCCTACTTAAGGCATCAGCCACTACATTGGCCTTCCCAAGATGATAATGCAACTCAAAGTCATAGTCTTCTATAAACTCCATGCACCTTATTTGCCTCAAATTCAAGTCTTTTTTAGTAAACAAATACTTCAGACTCTTGTGATCAGAAAATACCTTGAATTTCTCGCCATACAGGTAGTGCTTCCAAATCTTCAAGGAAAATATCACCGCTGCTAACTCTAGATCATGGGTAGTGTAATTCCTCTCATGTGTTTTCAACTACCGTGAGCCATAGGATACTACATTTCCCTCTTGCATCAAAACGCAACCCAAACCTTCCTGTGAAGCATCACAATAAACTAAGTAATCCAAACCCCTCTCCAGAATAATTAAGACTGGAGCAGTGGTAAGCCTAACATTAAGCTCTTGAAACGACTTCTCACAAGTCTTACTCTACACAAATTTTATTTCTTTCCTTGTCAATCTAGTTAACGGTGAAGCTAATCTAGAGAAATCCGTCACAAATCTTCGATAATACTCGGCCAACCCCAGGAAACTACGAATCTCAAAAGCATTCTTAGGTTGTGCCCATTCCTGCACTGCCTCTATCTTGGATGAATCTACAGTCGCCCCTTCCCCGGATACCACATGGCCTAAGAACTTAATTTCCCTCAGCCAAAATTCATATTTCCCGAACTTAGCATATAGTTTATGGGTTTTAAGCAACTCAAACACTACTTGTAAGTGTTCCTCGTGTTCCTCGTGTTCCTCTTCGAAGGGCGAATAAATCAAGATGTCGTCCACAAAGATGACCACAAAACGATCTAGAAACTCACGGAAGATCCGATTCGTCAAATCCATAAACACAGCTGGAGCATTGTTCAGCCCAAAAGGCATCACTAAAAACTCATAATGGTCATGCTGTGTACGGAATGCCGTCTTCGGGATATCCTCCTCCCTTACCCTCAACTAATGATAACCCGACCTCAGGTCTATTTTAGAAAAATAACAAGACCCCTTCAACTGATCAAATAGATTATCTATACGAGACATTGGGTACTTGTTCTTAACAATTACCCGGTTCAACTTCTGATAATCAATATAAAGTCGTAACGCTCTATCTTTCTTTTTAGCAAAGAGAGCTGGTCCGTCCCAAGGTGAAGTACTGGAGCAGATAAAATCCTTATCTAGCAGTTCCTGGAGTTGAATCTTTAACTCACTCAATTCAGTCGGTGCAAATCTATATGGAGCCATAAAAATCGATGCCGTGCTAGGCACTAAGTCAGTAGAGAACTTGATCTCTCGGTGAGGTGGTAAACTAGTAAAATCCTTAGGAAAGACATCGGGGTATTTACAAATCACCCTTAGCAACTCAACCTGGCCTTCATCACACTTACTAAGTTCACTCCACCCACGCAGATCGTACACTGGTGATAAAACTCTATCCACCCGGTCTCCCAAGAAATAAAAGTAATCGCTGCTCAAAGTACATACAGTAACCCTCTGACAGTAACAATCAATAATAGCCCAATATGACGATAACCAGCCCATATCCAAAATAACATCAAAACTAGTCATATCAAGCAATACAAATGAAAAAGGTAATCGACGACCGGCAACCTCGATGTCACTACCCTAACACCCTTGTTTTAAGATAACCTCACCACCAATAGGTGACTCTACAAAAATAGGAGATGCTAACTGCGCCAACTCCAATCCCAAAACTAAGGCAAATGCAGACGAGATAAAAGAATGGGATGCACCCGTATCAATCAACACATTAGCAACTGAATTGCAAAACAAGAAGGTACCCCTCACTATAGAAGGTGCTAGTACAAGATCTGGCGCGGTAACAGTGTACATATGCCCAGTAGGTCTCTGCTCAACCTGCTCACCCCTCGGAGCATATGCTTGATGCACTGACTAAGCCAAAGAGGCTTCCTGATTGGCCCTGGAGGCCTGTGCTAACTGTGTAGGCTGGTGACTCTGTGTCTGCCTCGAACCGGACACACCAGATGTGCCACCTAACTGTAGAAAAAATCTCTTCAGGTGCCTCGCTTGTCCACACTGATAACAAGTGGGTGGCTGCCATCTCCCTTGGCTCTGGCCCTGAGAACGAGCCGAAGACGATGTTGATCGCTGCCCTCCTCCTCTCTACGAGCAAACTAGAGACTTGTGACCCAACTGACCACATTTGAAACAAGTGATGTCTCCCTGACCACCCCTCCTAGAACCCGAACTCGGCACTGGAAAGGTAGACTTCGACTGTGCTCCTTGGGACTGCTGAGGGTTAGAAACCCTCTGCCTCTTACCATCCATTGACTGTCCTAACTCCTCTAGAAGCCCCCCATCCTCTCCTCCTCTGCCTACATAATGGTCTCAAAATAGCATGCCGCCTCTACAAGGCACCCATAGTCTCTAATCATGGATCCGACCACTTTAAGCATGAATCTGGTCCTCCGTCTCTTCTTAAATTCCAGACAACGACGCTCCTTAGTCGCCACCAACTCAGGTGCAAACCTACAGAGGCTAGTGAATGTGGCTTCAAACTCAGTGACTAGTGTATTCAACTGCACCAGCTTAGAAAATTGGTCCCTCAATTTCTCCCTAATAGTGGGAGGCAAAAACTTCTCCTGGAATGCGTCAACAAAAGCCTCCCAAGTCCCTCCAATGCGTTCTCGCGCATACTTCTACCATTGACTCATGTCTCCCTTCAACTGGAAAGACGTTAAGGTCACTCTTTATCCCCCGTCCTCGATGCCAAGCATCTCAAAAGTCTTCACCATCTGCTCTAACCACTTATCCGTTTTCAGTGGTTCCTTAGGATCACCCAAAAACTTATTCGAATTCAATCGGAAAAACTCCCTCTTCAGAAAGGATGGCCCTACTTTAGCAACCTAAGCTTGGACTTGATTCTCAACTCTGAGAATGTCCATAGATTCCTACAAAGCTCCAGCCAATTCACAGGGCGCCCATGGCTTGTTGACCTACTGGCTCGACCACGTTGGCCTGACTAACCCCTTCTTCCTGTGCCAGAATTTCATCTGGTATAGGCATCTCATGCCTCATAGGCCTACCACGCCTACCACCACGACCGCACCCTGACATCCTAATAAAAATAACAAAAAGATTAGCACATTCACAAATGTACCAAAGCTAACTCACTCGCGTCCTAGTGCGATGGACAATAGTATATCACACCACATAAGCATGTAATCACATAAACACCTACGAATTTCCTTCCTAGATAATGATCGTCCCACAGCGTTGCTAGAGTTCTAATTAGAAACAAGTGCTCTTCTAATAGGACTTCCTGAAACCTGTAGACCCAATCAATATCTTAGGAACTAAATACCATACCCATATAATCATATAAACATGTTATCACATAAGCATACAATACATATCAACGTCTCAATCAAGCGAGACAAACCCATTGTGGCACTAACTACTTCTCACGTACCCAAAGGATTCAAACCTGGTACATTCTGATACCAAGTTATAATGCCCTCAAGATATAATCACAAGTTCAACCCAAATATATATGAATAACTGCATGAATCAGAGTGTAAAGTCCTTTCATTTCATAACGATTATAGTAGAAAATTGTTTAACATACATAAGTGCCTTAAAGGCTTACACCTTTCCAAGTCTTGACTTAGTTACAATAAAAATGAGACTAGCTCATACAATTAAAGCCCTGGGCTATACAAAAATGAAACAAAACAAAGAAGCTCTTGCTTTCCAAAAGTCCCTCTAATGTTATTGCCTTGGTGGAGGCATGCCATCATTAGCTGAAAATGTTATTCCCAAATAGGATGAGCTACAGCCTAGTAGGAATAATCTAACACAATATATGAGATTTAACAAAGGTATAAGTACAATATGCATAAACAATGCCTATGGCAAACATTCACGCTTTATATAGTCATGAGGTACCAAATCCAAATCTTAATTCGTTTCCATTCAATTCATTTTTCAGTTCATTTAATCTTCTCAATTCATGAGTCAAGTCCATTATCTTTTACCAACCAAACTGAGATTACAACTCAATGGTTTTCCAATCATACAAAACACACATAAATACTTCAATCTGTCATTTTACGGATATTTTGTCCGCGGGATCGACACCCATGTATAAGTTTCGGGACTTTCACCTAGGACACTCCGGCTAACTTAATTATAATGGAGTCCATCTCCTTTCTCCTCCCAAACAGTGGAGTTCATCCTCATTTTCCTCCTAAACAATCATACATATACAATGTATTTACACATGATCATATTCAATGATAACCAACCATGAATTAGTTTTAATTCACCTAATCCTCATGCAATTTCTACAACAATCATAACTATCCTCCACTAATAGCCCAATACAGTTATTTCTAAACAGATATAAAATCTCTAAACAGATAGTTTGTTCAAAATTTCCAAAGATGTTAGATAATACATATCCAATTCCACCATTTATATCAACAATTGCCCAATTTCACATTTTTCCATGTCAATTTCAATTATTTATACAAAATAACAATTTGACCCAAATAGGGAAAAATTCCCCTTTTCCAAATATCAATCCAAGTACCAAAATCAACAATTTTGACACAACATGACCTCATTTTCAAACCCCATACCCATTTATTTCACATTCACCAAAAATCCCTCTTTTCATTTCACAACCAAACCCTAGGTTTGTTCAAACTACTCCCAAATGCCACCATTGTTACACAATGACAAATAACTAAGTTAAAAATCATATTAAAGTGTAGAAAAATCTCTACCTCAAAAAGAGAAGACGAGCCAAACAAGATTGAAACTTCGAAGACACCAAAACCCAAGTTTGTTCGGATCAAAACGAAGATCTTGAGAAGCTCTACCTTTTTATCAAAGGAAGTAGGGTGAAGAAATCACTAAATCTAGATGAAAAAGTAGAGAGAAGGTAAGTTTAGAGAGAGGCTCTTGGTTCTAGGGTTTTGAAGTAAATAGATCTGAAAAAGTGGTGTAAAAATTAATTTTTGAGATCTCATATATGCACAATTCACTCGAGCGTTAGACATAAAAAGTAGTTTCGTTTGAGCTCAAAAAAGGCTACTCGAGCGCTAAAACACAATGAAGGCTCACTGCTCGAGCGCAAGAATTTGCCGCTTGAGCGTAGAAAACACACATCCAGAAGTTTTGCAGATAACAACCCAACGTTCGAGCGCAAGAAGGGCAACTCGAGTACCCACCCGCTCGAGCGTAGGAAACGTCGCTGGAGCATAGAAAATACTCTCTCAGTGGTTTTGTAGACCTGCAAAGTACTGAGAGTTCGCAAAACTCGCTCGAGCGGAGGAGCAAAGATTGTAAAGCTCGCTTGAGCACAAGAATGGTCGCTCGAGCGAAGGAGTAAAAATCTGGGCAACAAAGGTTTGGAAAAACAAGCAACCAACCTGTTCCGAACGCACAACTACAATCTAATAATCAAAATAAGAGGGGAGATAAGGGAAACAAGATATGAATCACCATTCAAAATCATACAAACCCGAATCCGGGATACAACAAGTGACAGGTCAAAACCGAAATTGCTATAGCATAGAGGGAGGGAGGGAGAGAGAGAGAGAGAGAGGAAAAATGAGGAAATACCTGGCGGATGAGAGCTTCGAAGGTTGGTTAAGGCGAGGAACTTGTGCGTGCGTGGTAAAGAGAAACGAGGGAGACCTAGGTGCAATTGGCAAAAGGAATCGATTAGAAATTAGGGCCAAATCACTAAATCTCATCTACCACACCAATAATCAGTTCAAAAGACCATAAATCTAGAACACAAATCAAAACCCAGCTACTCATTTTACAGAAATCAAAATCATACAACATCAAAAAAATAAAATAAAATACAACCCTAGAGTTAGAGTGAAATAGGGAAAGATGGGAGAGAGAGAGAGAGAGAGAGAGGCGAGCATAGAGAAAGAAAAACCTGAATGTTGATGGGAGGCAAGACAATGGTGAACGGCAGTGGCGGTGTGATGATATGTGATAGTGGAAGATAAGAGGCGATAGTCATGTGCAACGGTGAGATGAGCGGCGGTGGTGATTCATTCTGTGTGTGAAAGAAAAAGAGCAAGAGAGAGAAAGAACTTGCTTTCTTGTGAAGAACTAAAGACACTGATATAGAAAAAACGGCAATCTTAAAATTTTCCCACTAAATTTGTGTACACAATTTGCCAACCAAAAAAATATTTTGTAGCCTAAACCCTAAACTTAATGCCAACTAAAATTTTTTTGTCGCTTATTGTGAAACTTTTGGCAACAAAATGTTTTTTAGTCGGCAAAAAGTAATATGCCCCGACTAAAAATATTTAGTAGCCTAAAACCTAAATTAACACTGACCAAACTTTAGTCGGTATTTGCCAAAATTTTGTTCAATACCACCAAAACAGCGTAGTATTATTATCTGCGACCAAGATATTTTAGTCGCTAAATTTTTTTTCATTCCCACTTTTTTTTTTTTGGTCTTCCCTCTTCAACTTTTGCCCACCAAATTTCAATTTTGGTTGCAAAAAATTATATTTTGGCAACTAAAAAATATTAGTCGGCAAAACTCCAAACCTTTCTTGACCAAATTTTTATTTAGTCACCAAATAAAAATTTTTTGCAACTAAATAAAATTTAGTCGGCAAATTTGGTCGGGAAAAATGTAATTTCCTGTAGTGTTTGACACACATTACGCTTGTGCAATTTAATATAATTGTGAAAGTTTTGAAACTCATAAATGATACCTACTCTGAAAACTATCTTGAATGTGAAATCTACAGTGTAGCTTCAAACTTGTTATTATCAGGGCCAAAGTAAGAAAGAGCCTTGTGTGCAAATATTAAATTAAAACATTCTTCTGTATAGGTTTTTCTGAGTAAGTAGTATTAATTAATTTGAAACTAAATGTTGAAGCTATTGTTTAGTGTTGGTTAACTTAGCTTACTTGTTTGTCCTTTGCAGTATAAATAAAATAAAATAAATAAAATAAAACAGTAAAAGGAATGACTTTCTCAATGCAATTTTAGAATAGAAAAAAAGTTACCCACAACTTTATTTTTTGAGTTCACACTAATTAAGATGTTTCCTTTATAATATAGTAAAAATGTTGAATGATTAAACACCATTTGACAAAATAGAACCTTGAATATACGACACAAAAAGTTATATATATATATATATATATATTTTTCATTAATACAAAAAAATATTTCAAATATGGAATGCTTGGAAATTACATTTAGACATTAAACATAATGCGTGGATACAAGGTATGATGAGCAAAAGTCTAGCAATAATATATGGGATAGCCATGGTTGAGACATGTAACGCAAGTTCAGGAAAATACAACTACTTCATATAAATAATATAATAAGGGTAAATTATTAATAAATCCTAATAGTTAGACTTAATTTCTATCCGGTCATATTGAAAACAAGTCCTAATAAAATTGTAACTAAAAATAATTTTTTGTAATTATTTTTTGCATATGTCGCTAAAAATTAACAATTAGTGACTTTTTGTCATTATTTTTATAAATTGTTGCTAATACTTACAATTAGTTACTTTATTTGTAACGAACTTTTTAAACTGTCACTGAAAGTTACTAATTAGTGAAGTTTTTTTTGTGACGATTTTTTTAAAATGTCGCTAAAATTTATAATTAGTGACTTTTTTTGTGACAAATTTTTCAAACTATCGCTGAAAATTTAACAATTAGTGATATTTTTAATAGAGTTTGATAAAAAAAAAAATACCATTAATTATCATAAGAACTATTAAACAATGAACCCACTTATTAGGGACTACACATAAGTTCCCTACTAATAATGGTCAACATTTAACATTTTAAAAGCATTGAGTAATCGAGTCAGGGCAGTGAACAAGTGTCTTAAAGCTTTAACTCATACGGTTGGATTTAATTATTAAAATTCCCTTCTTTATCTTATTAGTCTAGACTAGGATTTTTTAATAGAAAAAAAAAAGCATTAAACTTGCTTGTTTTCATTTTTTAGAAAATACTTTTCAGAAAATTTTACTTTCTTATTTTCCGTATTTTTTTATTTTTACTGAATTTTTTTAATATTTTAAACAATTTTTTTACTTTTTAGACACACCTAACATAAATACACCTAAAAAGTAAAAAAAATGTAAAAAAAATCTTTTAAAAATTCACTAAATACCAAAAATATAAAAAAAAATACAAGAATTCAGTACATTTTTTATATTTCTATGTATTTATTAATTTTTTAAAATATTTTTTCCCAAATTTTTTACTTTTTAGATACATCTAACTAAGGTGTATCTAAAAAAGTAAAATAAATGTTTAAAATTAAAAAAACATTCACTAAAAACAAAAGAATACGAAAATCAAAAAACTCAGCTTTTAAAAAATTTAATCTAGAAAATTCAAACCAAACACATTGATTAAGATTTTAATAATGTCATAATGATTATATTTAGGGAGACTTACGTGAAGATTATAATATGTGAACTTATTATCCAATAGATCCTATGATAATTAACATCATTTTTCATTAAATACTATTAAAAAAGTCACTAATTGTTAATTTTAAGAGACAAATTAAAATTTGTCACAAAAAAGTCACTAATTATAGGTTTTAGCGACAGTTTAAAAAAATCGTCACAAAAAAGTTACTAATTTTTAACTTTCAGTGACAATTTAAAAATTTTATCACAAAAAAGTGTCACTAATTATAAGTTTTAGCAATATACATAAAAAAATTGTCACAAAAAATTATTTTTAACAATGATTATATTAAAACTAATTTTCAATAAGATTAATGAGAATTAAATTTAACTATTAGGATTTATTAATAATTTAAACTTATATTTAAGTAGTAAATTTTGAATATAAGATGGTATTAAAAATTTAATACTTAAACCCTAGCATTATTGTTTAGACTTAACACATGCACACAATTTTATTTTATTTTTCCTTTGTATGTAGCACGTCGAAGCAACCTACAAAATTATGACATCCTCGGTTAAGCCAACCTTGGTGGCTTTGACCAAAGCCACAGCCAAACACTGGTCAAAATAAGTTCCTTTATTATTATTATTGTTGTTATTATTGTTGTTGTAGTTGTTATTATTGTTGTGTTCTTTGACCATGAGAGGAAGGTGAAACGTAATAGCAGATAACATTGAAATAAAGGCATCAAAGAAAGTTTGGGTTGAGTTTTCAAAATATGAGTTAGTGTGCCTTTTTTTCTTCCCTTCAATAAAAACTAAAAAATAGTTTGGTTAAAAAATAAAAATAAAAATAAAAACACTCAATATTTTCATGTGATTTTCTCTTTTTTAGGCCAAAAACACACATCAAAGAATGACAATAATCAGTGTGTTTGTCAGTTTTCTGAAAATTGAATATTTTATTTTTCATATTTTTTTATTTTTAGTAAATATTTTTAAAATTTTAATCATTTTTTTACTTTTTTAGATGCATCTTACTTAAATGTATCTAAAAAGTAAAATATTTTTAAAAAATTAATAAATACACAAAAATACAAAAAATATACTGAATTTTCTTCTTCTTCTTTTTTACATTTTTGGTTTTTAGTCAATTTTTTAAAGATTTTTTCACGAAAATTTTATTTTTTAAGTATATTTATGTTATGTGTCTAAAAATAAAAAAAATTACTTAAAATATTAAAAAAATCAGTAAAAATAAAAATATACAAAAAAATAAAAAAATAAAATTTTTTGAAAAATATTTTTAAAAAACTGAAAATAAACATGATGATAATACTGTAGTTAACATTCCAATTATTAGCCTAATTGTAATAGGGCTTCAAGTAAAGGTTTTAAATCAAACTTTAAGTGATCACATCATCATGTCCAGCAATCTTTTCTTTTTGAGAGTTGAAAGGTCAAACTAATTTTAGTTCAGCCCTTCAAGATACTTCTTTCAAGGAAGATGGGCTGAATATGGAAAATGCTAGAGGTCCCAAATTTTCTACCAAATAAATGACCAAATGTCTCACATGGGTGTGGGGCCCACAAAATTGCGGACCCCACACCCATGTGAGACATTTGGTCATTTATTTGGTAGAAAATTTGGTGTCCCTAGCATTACCCGCTGAATATATCTGACTGTGTGGGTGAAAATCTAACCACACTGCCTGTTTAGTGATTAATTGGAGAGCACAGGCAGAATAGATGGCTTCAGTAACCTGAAACAGAAAGAAAAGGCTCCGGCGGTGGTTCTTCCACCCGAGGCACCCCGACGATCAAGTCAGTATATCTCTCAAAGATAATCAAGTGCAAAATTTAATACTCAAAACATAAATTGCATACCTTGGACCCACGGGGGTGCCTCTCTTTTATAATATACTAAATCCAAGTCCCACTAGAAGTATGACTTCTATGAACTCCAATTTAGTGCTTACTTTGGACTCTTTAAGAGATAAAGATAAACTCCCTGAGAGCTTTATCCTTATCTTGGTTAAGTCCCCTCTTTATCTTAGGACTCTTGTCCCTTATCTGCTTATCTCGGATTCCGATATCTTCGGGGATAACCTCGGCAACTCCAAGATCATCTCGGCTTAACTACCACGACACGTGGCACCTCGGCTGACACGTCGGCGTCACCATGCCACGTGTTGGTATTCAGAAAATATATCCCCACAACTGCCCCCTAGGTTCTATTACCTCGGCATTCTGAGGTGATGGAACCTATATCGACATTTCAACATTTCTTTTCTGAGTAATGGCTCAAAAACTGTTTAGCCGAGATAATCCTCTTCCAGCCGGCGTGTTTTCTTCGGAGAACAAGGTTTCGAACGTACTTTCCCACGCGCATGAGCTGTCATGCATATCTAACCGTTCCTTTCACGTGTTTTGTCTTCATTGGAGCGTGTCTGTGACACGCCTGAAAGCTGTCTGTCATTTGTCTGCGCCGTCTGACGCGTGCGTTGCTCCAGGCGTAGTAATTGCCCTAATTTTGCCGCCGTTTCAAATTTTTGACAAAAGTCTTCTTTGCCTCTATTTTTCCTTCACTTTTTCATTCTGATTTCTTGCTCTTTCTCTCTCCGAAAGCTCTTTTTCCTTCGAATCTGCCATTGCTTCGATCTCTCGTCTGGAACTGTCCTTAATCTCCCATTCTTGTGAAGCTTTCTTTGCTGTTGCAATCGATTTCTGAGCTCGGCGAACATTGCCCCGGCTTCATTTGTTCTGGTAAGATTCTTTCCTTTCATTCTTAATTCTCTCTATGTGCTTTCGTCTGCCTGTTGCTTTTATCGCTTTTGTTCAAAGCCTTGGATCTGTTTGTATCTTGAATCATGGCTACATCTTGAACACTTGCATTATTTCACCACTTTTTTTTGCCACTGTTCTTGAATTTTTTTTTATTTTTTCTGTATTTCTTTTGTTTCTGAGAATCATACCTCTGTTCTTTGATTCTGAAGCGTCGCCTTTGTTTTTTTGTTTAGATCTGTGCCTTCGATCTTGATCTTTATAGTTCTTTGGCTTGGGAGTTGTGTGTAGAACCTTCAATTTTTAGGGAAAACTGAAACAAGCCTTATCAGTCCTTTCCTAGGTCTTTGCCGAGGTTCTTGCAACCCTTCTTAAAACGCCCATCTTCTGAAACACATTTTAAGCCGACATAATGGGTATGTGGAGGCATAGGGTAAATACCCCAACAAAACTTGAATACTTTAGGCAGGAATTCTCTATCCCAGCTGATGTTCACCTTAAGCTAGCTGGGGATAATGATACCATCATGCCCACAGATCATACAATGTCTTTTCCTATAGTAGCTTTTACCGAATGTGGACTTCGGCTTCCACTTCACCCCCTTTTTTGTGAAGTTCTTCATTTCTACAGGCTGAACCCCATGCAACTTACTATCAACTCCTATAGGGTGATTAACGGTATTATAGCTTTAGCTAGGCAGGAGAATCTTAGAATCACCCTGGCCGACCTTCAGTACTGCTATACCATGTGTCCCCTCAACCTGAAGGATAGGGGCTTCGTTTATTACCTTAAGCCGAGATCTACCCAGATTAAAATTGTAGCCGACCTTCCAGACTCCAACAAGGGGGCTGGAGATGACTTTGTTATTGAGTCGGGAAATTGGGAATTTGGCCCAGACGAAGATGTCCACCTCTACCCTCTTCCTCGAACAATTACAGAGGGCAAGGGTAAGAGCCCTGAGCCAACACTTAGTTGTTTTTATTTAAGTCTTTAATACTTTCTGTTTCTAACGTCTGTTTCTTTGTCCTGCAGATCTTCATCAGCCACCGAAAAACTTCCGTCAATCCTTCTTCCCAGGAACAGATCTAAAAAAACTCCTTGACCTTCCAGTCCATAAACGAAAAGCCCCACTGTTACTAAACTTCATCCCTACATATAAATCCACTTTGCCCGACATCCCAAAAAGGAAGAAAAAGAGTCTCTCTCCACCTACTGCTACAACTGTAACCGCTTCTTCATCCCGAACAGATCAAGGATCCACCTCTGACCCAGCCGATCTTCTATCAACTTCGGCCCCCTACTTAATACCAATTCCAGAACGTAAACGTCGACAAAGACTTGTAAAGACTACCGAGATGGTTCGTCCAAGGCCTGTCGTTCAAGATCTTCTTGCCGACCTTCCAACTGACGCCGAAGCTGTACCAACGCAATCAATGCCCCCACCAAAGCCAAAGAGAGTTAAAAAGGCTCAGCCCAAGGCCAAGGCTACAGATGCCGAGGCTGAGGATGCTTTGTCTATTTCTAAACTGGCAGAAAGCAAAAAATCAACCTCTACTTCCACCAAGAGGTCTGTTGAGGGCCAACCCTCAGGGTCTACACAATCAAAGAGGCCAAGGTCATCGTCCGCGACGACCTCGGCGTCAAAGAAGCTCGACGTTCCATGGGCTCCTGAACTAACTCTGGAGGATAGGCCCATCATGGCTAGTGAAAGTGCCGACGATATTAACGTTGGTGTCGCCCTCAGCACTGCTCTTCTTCTTCCGAAGGATTTGAACCGAAATGCTGAGCTTAGTGAGTATGAGAATTACGCTCTTATGCTCCAACACTCCGTTCAAGTAAGTGTTCCTGTCTGTACTTGTGATTCTTCCTTCTTGTTTCTTACTGAGAATATTTTCTAATACTTCTGTTTTTTCTTCAGGCCATCCAACACGCCCATTCATTTTCAATGCAATCCTTTGAAAATCGGCAAAGGTTGGTTGATATGAAGAGGGAAGCATCTTCCATGAAGAAAGAGATCAAATCTCTTAAATCAAGGATGAAAAAATTGGAAGATCAGGCCGAGGCGGCTACTAAGGCCCAAACTTTAGCTCTTGAGAAGGCCGAATCCGCTGAGGCTGTTAAAAAAGTTGTTGAGGCTGAGAAAAGAGAGGCCGAGGCTAAGAAGGCCCAAGCGGAGAAAGAGCTCCAGCAAGCTCTGGCCACCAAAGAGGCCGAAGTCAAAGAGGCCGATGAAAAGGCCTATGCCCAGGGTATGGCCGACGTCGCAGAGGAGTATAAACTTCAAGTCAGGCAGGCATGCAACAGGGGATTTTCCCTTGGTTGGATGTCCTTGATTAAAAAACTTGATCTCCCTGTTGACTCGCCCTTTCGTAATGCCGATGTCATTTCTTTACCATTTCCTCCTCCAAGTCAGACTGAAGACGAATCAGAGACTGAGGCAGATGCTGAGGATGAGGATGAAGAGAAAAATGATGATGAAGCCTTGGTGAGGAAATCCAAAGATGGTGCTGAAGCCAAGTCCCATCCTCCTGCTGAGCAGGTTATGGACTTAACCTTGGATGAGGAGGGTGATGAGGTTGAGGGGGCAACCAAGGAAATTGTCACTGGGCAGCTATCGTCCGATCTTCTCTTGGTAGAAAAAAGTGTTGAGACAACAATCGCAGAGATTGATGCCGAGATACAAGCGGAAAAAGTGGCCGACGAGGTTCCACCAGAATCGTCCGAGGTCCCAGTCCCTGTAGCTGCTAATACTGAAGAGTCTTGATAACGTCTTTTGTACTTTTTTCTTCTTTTTCTGCACTTTGTACTTTGTACTTTCTTTTAATTTCTAGACAATGTAAAACTCCTTTTTAAGGCCGACGTAGCCTTTTCAATATGTAACTGTAACTGTTCTTTTTACAGACGTTTTTAATCTTGTGATGTTCTGTTGATTGCTTCTATCATGGTTCTATACTTAGAAATTTTCCTTTGTGCAATCTTCTCGGGGTTACATACCTCGGGTATAACTACAAAACTTTTACTTCGGCAAGATACTGACCTGCAAACTTTTCATAAATTTTAACAAGTATAAAACATATACTACTTAATGTAAACTTTGCAAGCTTCTTCTCAAGTGTTAATAAATATTAAACAGTGATCTCGGTTTATCCTATTTGTAAATTGCTACAAATTTCAACAAGTAGTAAACAATATACTTAGCCTTTACTTCAACCTGTAAATTTCTGTATACCTCAGCGGGTGATCATATGTCGGTCTTAACATGAACTTGTAAATTGCTATAAATTTCAACAAGTGTTAAGCATCTTCCTTAGGTTTAAGCAACCCATATATTGCTATGAGAACTTAAGCAATAACCTCGGCTTAACTTCAACTTGTAAATTGCTGCAAATTTCAACAAGTGAATTAAGGAATAATCTCGGCTTAATTTCAACTTGTAAATTACTACAAATTTCAACAAGTGAAGATAAGGAATCAGCTTAATTCCAACTTGTAAATTGCTACAAATTTCAACAAGTGAATTAAGGAATAATCTCGGCTTAACTTCAACTTGTAAATTGCTACAAATTTCAACAAGTGAAGATAAGGAATCAGCTTAATTCCAACTTGTAAATTGCTACAAATTTCAACAAGTGAATTAATTAATAATCTCGGCTTAACTTCAACTTGTAAATTGCTACAAATTTCAACAAGTGAAGATAAGGAATCAGCTTAATTCCAACTTGTAAATTGCTACAAATTTCAACAAGTGAATTAAGGAATAATCTCGACTTTTTCTTTGCCCCCAATGTGAACCTGAGTTTGACTTGGGTTCACATTAATTATGTCTTCAATAAACATCAATGCATAACTTTCTCAATCATATGTGTTGAAAGAATTCTGAAAAGACTTTATTGATGATATCGGCCAAAATATGATGTACATCTAATGATAGAAAATTTTCAAATTACAAGTATTCCAAGGTCTGGGCAATGCTTTGCCCTCTTTGTCCTCAAGCCGATAAGCTCCATTGCCTAATACTGAAGTGATTCTGTAGGGTCCTTCCCAGTTTGGGCCAAGCTTGCCTTCCCTGGGATCCTTCTTGTTCCCGACGACTTTTCTCAGGACTAGGTTGCCGACTTGAAAATCCCTTGGATTGACCTTCTTGTTGTAAGCTCTGGCAAGCTGTTGTTGGTATACTGCAAGCTGAATTGCAGCTTTCTCTCTTCGTTCTTCCAACAAATCCAGATCTCGGGCTAAGAGTACGTCATTGGTGCCATTCTCTACTCCCTGGGTTCTGATCCCTGGGATGCCGATCTCTAATGGGATGACTGCTTCTATGCCATAAGCCATGGCAAAGGGGGATTCTCCTGTTGATCTTCTCGGCGTAGTCCGATATGCCCAAAGTACGTTGGGCAACTCGTCTACCCACTTTCCTTTTGCTGCCTGCAGCCTCTTCTTTATTCCATCCAGTATTACTTTGTTGGATGCCTCTGCTTGCCCATTGCTTTGAGGAAAACTTGGTGTTGAGAAATAATTCTTGATTTTGAATTTTGCACAAAAGTTCTTGATGAGTTTGCTGTCAAACTGTGTTCCGTTGTCGGCAATTATTGCTCTTGGAATCCCAAATCTGGTGATAATGTTTCTCCATATAAAATTCTTGACATCCACATCTCGGATTTTGGCAAGAGGCTCTACCTCTATCCATTTTGTAAAGTAGTCTGTTGCTACTAGCAAGTATTTTCTCTGGCCAGTTGCCTGGGGAAGTTGTCCAACCAGATCCATGCCCCATTGGGCAAACAAACAAGGGCTGGATACTGGGTTCAGGTCAGCAGCTGGCTGATGTATCAAAGGTGCAAACCTTTGGCATTGTTCACGCTTCTTCACATAGGCTTCGGCATCCTTTTGCATGTAAGGCCACCAATACCCCTGGGTAATGGCCCTGTGGGCTAATGATCTGCCCCCAGCATGGCTTCCACAAATTCCTTCATGAATTTCATAAAGAAAATCTTCAACCTGCAAAGGGTGTACGCACCTTAAAAGCGGCCCAGTGAAGGACCTTCTGTAGAGATGGCCTTCTGCTGTTAGACTGAATCTGGCCGACTTCAGTCTGATTTTATGTGCTTCCTTATGGTTTTCTGGCAGCTTCCCCTCTTTTAGGAATGCAATGATTGCATCCATCCAGCTTGGTCCCAAGTCTACGCACATTGCTTCTTGTTCGGTGCTCTGTTTATCTATGCTTGGGGCCGACATGTAGTCGATCATAATTGTCCTTGTTCTTCCAGTTTGAATTGAACTGGCCAGGTTAGCCAACGCGTCGGCGTGGGTGTTGTCATCTCGGCTAACTTGGAGTAATCTGCAGTTCTGAAATAGGGCTGCCAGTCTGATGACTTCCTTTGCGTATGCCGACATTCTTTCGTCTCTGGCTGCAAATTCTCCTGTTGACTGGTTAACAATGAGTTGTGAATCACAAAAAACAATTACCTCGTCTGCCTCTGCTGCTGCTGCCAGCTTTAGCCCTGCAATTAATGCTTCATATTCTGCTTCATTGTTGAAGGCTTTGAACCCCAAACGGATGGACTGTTCTACTATTTCTCCATCTAGAGAGATCAGCAGTACTCCTGCCCCTGCTCCCTGGCGATTTGAACTTCCATCGACGAATAGTCTGAATGAATCGCCGATGTAGATGCTGCAGGGTCTGAGCTTCTCTTTCTCTTGTTTTTTTGTCTTTGGCTGGGATCCTTTTTTCTTGTTGGGACAATTCTCATCTTGGCTCGACGGAGCCCGATGTGTGATGGCTTCAGGTGTGAGTTCTGCGACGAAGTCGGCTAAAACTTAGCCCTTTATTGCTGTTCTCGGCCTAAACTCCAGGTCAAACTGGCCCAGGGTTACTACCCATTTTGCTATCCTTCCTGTTAAGTCTCCTTGTTGCAACAAGGACTTCAGTGGGTGCTCTGTTAGGACCACAATCTTGTATGCCTGAAAGTAATGGCTCAACTTCTTTGAAGCCATTACTAAGGCCAGTATTAATTTTTCCAGTGGTAGGTATCTTGTTTCTGCGTCGGCTAAAGTTTTACTTACATAATAAACAGCCTTTTGTTCTCCTTTTTCCTCTCGGATTAGCACTGCACTGACTGCGTGTTCTGAGACTGCTAAGTACAAAAACAGTTCCTCCCCTGGTACTGGGTTGGAAAGAACCGGAGTTGTGGTCAAGTACTTTTTTAGGTCGGTTAAGGCGGCTTCACATTCTTCTGTCCATAGGAAGTTCGTGGCTTTTTTCACCAGGTTGAAGAAGGGTCTGCACTTATCTGAGCTTCTGCTGATGAATCTGTTTAGGGCTATGGCCCTTCCAGTAAGCACTTGAACTTGCTTTGCCGACGTCGGGCTCTGTAAGTCCAGGATGGCCTTGATTTAGTCTGGGCTGGCCTCAATGCCCTTTCTTGTTACCAGATATCCTAAAAATTTACCTGATTCAACTCTAAAGGCGCACTTTGAGGCGTTGAGTTGGAGCCGATATCTTTTGAGTATGTCAAAGACCTCTTTTAGGTCGGCAAGATGACCCTTTGATTCCTTGGTCTTCACGACCATGTCGTCGATGTAGACTTCTACTGTTTTGCCAATCAGGTGCTTAAACATCTTTGTTACTAACCTCTGATAGGTTGCTCCTGCGTTTTTCAACCCAAAAGGCATTACTTTGTAACAGTACAGGCCTTTAGGGGTGATGAACGCGGTTTTCTCCTCGTCTGGAGGGTACATGGCAATCTGGTGGTACCCTCTGTATCCATCCAAAAAACTCATCCTTTCATATCCTGAAGTGGCGTCTACCAGTTGGTCGATTTTAGGCAGAGGAAAGCTGTCTTTGGGGCAAGCTTTGTTGAGGCTGGTAAAGTCTACACAAACCCTCCATTTGCCATTCTTCTTTTTTACTACTACTGTGTTGGACAGCCATGTTGGGTACTGAACTTCTCGGATGGCCCTGGCCTCCAGGAGTCTGTCTACCTCTTCTTCTACTGCTTCGACGTGCATCAACGTCGGTCTTCTGGCTCGTTGAATCACAGGTTTTGCCGATCTGTCGACATTCAGTTTGTGGCAAGTGACCTCGGGGTCAATACCTGGCATTTCATAAGGTGTCCAGGCGAACACCTCTATGTTTGCCCTTAAGAAATCTTCCAGTTCTTTCTCTTCTTCTCTAGCTAAGCCTGAACCGAGAAGAAAGAAACGCTCTTCGTCGTCCTCTTGGACGAAAACTTTTTTTAGCGCCTCTTCGCTCTTTTCGGCTGGTTCCTTCCCGACGTCTTCTAGGACCTCCATGTTCTCATCTTCAACTTCTGCGTTCCTTGGCTCCCGTATACTACAGGTGGATTTCATTGCTGTCATGGAGCAATTTTTTGCTTGCAGTTGATCCCCTCTGACTTCTTCAATCCCATGCTCTGTTGGGAACCGCAGTAGTTGATGCAACGTTGAGGGAACTGCCCCCATTGCATGCAACCACGGCCTTCCCAAGATGATGTTGTATGGTGAGGGTGTGTCAATTACCAGGAATTCCGTCTGGATCTTCTTAGTGCCGGCTTGTACCTCCAAGCTTGTTGCGCCCAGTGGCCATGTCGGCGTTCCATTAAAGCCGACCATCGGGCCGCTGGATTGTTCTAAGTCATCAGGGTGAAGGCCCAGCTCCTTGTAACATCTGACATACATGATGTCACAGGAGCTGCCTTGATCTATTAGGATGCGTTTTACTTGGCACTCCCCAACCTGGAGGGATACTACCAAGGCATCATTATGCGGATGTTGGACCAATTCCAGGTCGGCTTCAGTAAAGGCTATCATCGGCCCTTGGCATTCTTCTGGCCGATGTCTCTTCTCCCCGACTTGGTAGATATGCTGTAATTGTCTTACCCTCTGGGTCTCTCCTCTGACTTCGTTTTCGTTGACCCTAGAGTGGATCACATTAACTACCCTTGGTCCTCCTGCTGGTGGTAGTTGTGCTGGGGAAGGCGGTGCTGCTGGTGCTTGAGGCAACCTTGCCTGTTCTTCCCTTGTCCTGGCCTCATCGACCAGGTCCCTCAGAAGGCCTTGTCTTACCAGGTCCTCCAAGTGTGCTTTCAAGGTTCTACAACCTTGAGTTGGGTGCCCTTCTTCATTGTGGTAGGCACAACGTTTACTAACGTTCCTTCCCATGAATTCCCCTGGTGCTCTTGCCGGAGCCCTGAAATAAGGTTGATTTTCAAATCTGATCTAAGACTTTATGGATTGGGATCCGGAATACCGTTGTTACCGCCTGTTTATTTCTCAACTCTGTTTCTTGTTTGGTCGGCCCATTGTTGCCTCGGCTTCGCTTCGGCGAGCCGTTTCCCTTTTCTTGCTTTATCTCTTTGTTTCCCGATGTATCTTCTTCGGCTCTGGCATACTTCTCGATCCTTGCCATGAGTTCTTCCATGCTTTTTGGCAATGTTTTTGCCAAAGACTTCCGTAGCGGGCAGTCATCTTTCAGGCCATTCTTGAAAGACACGACCGCTACCTCTTGGTTGCATTCGGGTATTCGGTTGAACACCTCGTAGTACCTCTTCGCATAGGCCCTAAGGCCTTCTACCTTGGTGATTCTTAGAGCCATCAAAGCATCAACCCTCAGGGGTTGCAGCTTGTTGGTCACGAACCTGGCCACAAACATCTCGGCCAGGCCTTCCCATGTCTTTATGCTTCCCTTTGGTAATTTATGGAACCAATCAGATGCAATTTCCCCAAAGGATGAGGGGAATACTTTGCAGAGCAACGGCTCGTTCCCGCTATATAACGCCATTGAATTCAAGTATAGCCCAACATGAAAGTTTGGATCTGACTTGCCATCATAAATTTGGAACCTCGGCATGCTGAATCTCTTTGGTGGTTCGAATTTGTCTAGTTCCACCGAGAAGGCTGTCTTCGGCTTTACCGGGGAGTTTACCTCGGCTTCAACATTCTGCTGCCTTCTTTTGAGGTAGTCCCTCAGGTCTTCTTTGCTCCTTCCTGGAGCTCGGCTGTCTATGGATTTTAGTCTTTTTGGTACACTGCTTTCGTCCTCGTGGTGGGCCCGTTTGGATCTTTCTCCATGGGTTGTGTCAAAGCAGAGTGCTTGCCTTTGAACATGCCGATGTTCTTTGGGCTCTGGATTCTTCGTGTGGTGCGTCCTTCGGGACTCCTCTTGCCTCGGTTCTTCTCGTCCGACTTCCTTGGAAGGCCGGTGAGAATGCCTTCCGCTCCTGGTATGCTGAGGGACGTCGGGGATTGTTTTTCTTCCGCCCTTCTGGGCGTTGGTTGCTGGCATCGGCGTATCTTGCAGCGGGTATGGTGGCTGCATAACATTATTTTGCATCATGAAGTTGACGACTGACTGAAGGTCTGCCAACTTGTTCGCCAATTCTTTTACTTCCTCATCCCTCCATAGGCATCTGTCCCTCCATACCTGGAGGTTATCTTCATTGTAGTACTTCATTGGTCTGTCCTTTTTGACGTGTCGCCTTCCTGGATGACGTCTTTCTCTCTGTGACCCTGGTCACGGGCTTCTGTATTGTGGTTGTCTCCTTCAATGTCAAGGTCAATTGGTCTGCCACTCCCAGCGGGAGCGTCATCCCCAATATTTTCCTGCTGTCCGTTACTGGCCATATATTCTTCCTTCGTTCCCACAAACGGCGCCAAATTGTGTGGGTGAAAATCTAACCACACTGCCTGCTTAGTGATCAACTGGAGAGCACAGGCAGAATAGATGGCTTCAGCAACCTGAAACAGAAAGAAAAGGCTCCGACGATGGTTCTTCCACCCGGGGGCACTCCGACGATCAAGTCAGTATATCTCTCAAAGATAATCAAGTGCAAAATTTAATACTCAAAACATAAATTGCATACCTTAGACCCACGGGGGTGCCTCTCTTTTATAATATACTAAATCCAAGTCCCACTAGAAGTATGACTTCTATGAACTCCAATTTAGTACTTACTTTGGACTCTTTAAGAGATAAAGATAAACTCCCTAAGAGCTTTATCCTTATCTTGGTTAAGTCCCCTCTTTGTCTCAGGACTCTTGTCCCTTATCTGCTTATCTCGGATTCCGATATCTTCGGGGATAACCTCGGCAACTCCGAGATCATCTCGGCTTAACTACCACGACACGTGGCACCTCGGCTGACACGTCGGCGTCACCATGCCACGTGTTGGTATTCAGAAAATATATCTCCACACTTACAATACACTACTATTTAAAAAACAACACAAAAATGTATATCATTTATTCGTGCACCCTCACTTTGCATTTAGTAAAATTACAAATTTAGATTTTTTGCTCAAAATTTTATCTCATATATATTATAAATCTATTATATTTATTTATTGTACACATGATCTTATAAATATCAATTCAGTCTCCACCGCACTACCATAACATTTCTGACAAACTTTTTATAAATAAATAGATTTGTTAGCCTCCGTTTGAGAAGTGTGTTAGTTTTTTAATTTTTTAATTTTTTAATTATTTTAATTTGAAGTTAAAAAGTTTAGTTTGAGAAATTTTTTTTGATTTTTTAATTTTTTTGACTTTTTTTGTAAGAGATGAGTGTAATGATTATGAGTTGGATTTGATATTTTGTTTTTTGTGACTAAAATAGCATATTTTATTTTTTATGACTATTTTAGCCCCTAACCCACCAAAACCAACTTCCCAAACTATGCCTAATATAGCTTTATTGAGATGTTGTTATTACATAACATGACAATTTTTTTTATTGATTCAGATCAGTGGCGGAGCCACAGCTGGTCTAGGGGGTCACGTGACCCTTGGATTTTAGATTTTTTTTTTTTTTTTTTTTTGGTGCAAACATAAAGAAAACATTTAAAAAAAATTATAAAATATTATTTAGAATGAAATATCAATGACATTTTTATTATTATGAGAATAATAATGGTTGTTTTTTATTGAAAATAAAGATATTATGATAAGTCATATTATTATTTATGAAAATTTCAATACAATGGTGATATCTATCATTATTGACATATAATTATAATTAATCTCAATGAAAATTTAGAATTTATTGAATTATTAGTTACATTTGACATGTGGGGTTCATCCTCTATGTGTTTCTTTACTATTGGGTAGTGATATCATATGTCAATGATAACGTGGTATTACTATTATATTGAATTTTTATTGAAATTTTGTATAAAAAATTACTTTATCATTATATAATTTATTTTAAAACTTATATCTATGATTTTTTTTATATTGTCCATGATATACTAATTACATATAATATGTATATATATATCTTTTATGAAGTCAATCATAATTATTTATGTGAAATATTTTTATAAATTTTTATAATATTACAATTAATAAATACCCCTCCTAAATTCAAATGATATGGGTATGTTTGGTTTGTGTTTGTAAAGTAGTTTTTGAGATAAAAAAGTACAAAAACTTATTTGGTTTGTATTTTTCTAAATATTCTTTCTAAAATAACTTTGATTTTTTTTATTGTACTTTTTGAGATAAAAAGTACAAAAACTTGTTTGATTTGCTTTTTTTGCAAACATGTTTTAAAAATAATCCTGGAAATTGGATTACCAAACACATTTCTGATATTTTTTTTGAAAAAATCTATTTGGTTTAATTACTCTTAAAAAAATATTTATAGAGTATATTTCTAAATTTTTTTTTCTAAAATCAAACCAAACAATATCTTTTATGAAGTCAATCATAATTATTTATGTGAAATATTTTTATAAATTTTTATAATATTATAATATTATTTATGTGATATGTGTTTGAGAATTATTTCACGTCCTTAAACGAGAACGAAAGCACCGTGCGCATACCAAAAAAGAAAATAACATTAAAATATTCAAAACTCACATTACTATGAGAAATTAGGGGTGTTCGCGGCTCGATTTGAGATGATTTGCAATTCGATTTAGACCCGCTTGCATCTATGTAATTTGGAAAAAAAGTCAACCCGCAACCGCCCGCAAAGCGGTTTGCGGTTTGTGCGGATACGGTTCGCGGATGTGCGGGTGGTTTACGGATTGAACTTTTTTATCAAAAATTTATTTTTAAACCCTTTTTTTTCTCCCATTCTGTCAATCATTATTTTGGTCCTTTTTCTCATATTTTCTAAAATGCTCCAACATTAATAATTAATGAATTAAAATTTATAAAAAACTTATAAAATAAAAAACACAACAAATTTAATTTGTAACCTAAACAAATCATTCAAAATCTACATTTATCATTAATTTGCATTCATCCTATATTCATCATTCATAACCCAAATAAAAAAATTCTACATTGAAAATTCTACATTTACCATTCCTAACCCAAATACAAAAAAAAAAAGAAAAAAAGAAGTAACTCTTCATTAACTTAGATTCATCCAAAATGTAAAAAAAAATAAAAATTCATTAACTTACTGTGGGGATGTATTTTCTGAATACCAACACGTGTCAAGGTGACGCCGACGTGTCAGCCGAGGTGCCACGTGTCCTGGTTGTTACACCGAGGTTATCTCGGCAAGGCCGAGGTTATCCCCGAAGATATCGGAATCCGAGATAAGCGGATAAGGGATAAGGAACAAGAGTCCTAGAGTAAAGAGGAGACTTAGCCAAGATAAGAATAAAGCTCTTAGGGAGTTTATCTTTATCTCTTGAGAAATCCAAAGTAAGCCCTGAATGGGAGTCCATGGAAGTGAGGCTTCTAGTGGGACTAGGTTTATGTTGGCTATAAAAAAAAGGCACCCCCGTGGGTCTAAGGTACGCAATTTATGCTTTGAGTAGCGAGTTTAGTACTTGATTATCTTTGAGAGATATACTGACATGATTGTCGGAGTGCCCCCGGGTGGAAGAGCCACCGCCGGAGCCTTTTCTTTCTGTTGCAGGTTAGCTGAAACCATCTATTCTGCCGGTGCTCTCCAGCTGATTACTAGGCGGGCAGTGTGGTCAGAAAATCACTCACACAATTTGGCGCCGTCTGTGGGAAACTTAGAAGAATAGATGGCCAGTAACCGACAGAAGGAAAACATTGGGGGCGACACTCCCACTGGGAGTGGCAGACCAATTGACCTTGACATTGAAGAAGACAACCATAATGCAGAAACTCATGACCAGGGCCACGGAGAGAAAGACGTCGACCAGGAGGGCGACACTTCGAAGAGGACAGACCAAGGCAAGTACTATCACGAAGACAACCTTCAGGTATGGAGGGATAGGTGCCTACGAAGGGATGAAGAAGTAAAAGAATTGGCGAACAAGTTGGCAGACTTACAGTCAGTCGTCAACTTCATGATGCAAAACAATGTCATGCAGCCACCATACCTGCTGCAAGATACGCCGATGCCAGCAACTAATACCCAGAAGAAAGGAAGAAGAACAATCCCCGAAATCCCTCAGCACACCAGGAGTGGAAAGCACTCTCACCGATCTTCCAGGGAAGTCGGACGAGAGGAGCCAAGACAAGAGGGGTCCCGAAGGACGTATCATACGAAGGACCCAGAGCCCAAGGAACATCGGCATGTTCAAGGGCATGCGCTCTGCTTTGACACAACACATGGAGAGAGATCAAAACGAGCCCACCACGAGGCTGAGAGTAGTGTGCCAAAAAGATTGAAGTCCAAAGATAACCGAGCTCCTGGGAGGAGTAAAGAAGACTTGAGAGATTACCTCAAGAGGAAACAACAGAATGCTGAAGCTAAGGTAACATCCCCGGTTAAACCGAGGACACCATTCTCGGTGGAACTGGACAAATTTGAAGCACCAAAGAGATTCAGTATGCCGAGGTTCCAAATATATGATGGTAAGTCAGATCCCAACTTTCATGTTGGACTATACCTGAATTCGATGGCATTATATAGTGGGAACGAGCCGTTGCTCTGCAAAGTATTCCCCTCATCCTTCGGGGAAATTGCATCAAATTGGTTCCATAAACTACCGAAGGGAAGTGTAAAGACTTGGGAAGGCCTGACCGAAATGTTTGTGGCCAGGTTTGTGACAAATAAACTTCAGCCCTTGTGGGTCGACGCACTGATGGCTTTAAAGATCGCCAAGGATGAAGGCCTTAGGGCCTACGCAAAAAGGTACTACGAGGTGTTCAATCGAATACCCGATTGCAACCAAGAGATGACGGTCGTGTCCTTCAAGAACGGCCTCAAAGATGACTGCCCACTACGGAAATCGTTGGCAAAGACATTGCCAAAAAGCATGGAAGAACTCATGGCAAGAATAGAGAAGTACGCCAGAGCCGAGGAGGATACGTCGGGCAATAAAGAAACAAAGTAGGAGAAAGGAAACAGCTCGCCGAAGCGAAGCCGAGGTAACAACGGACGGACCAAACAAGAAACGGACTTGAATGCGAAACAGGCAGTAACCACTATATTCCGAGTCCCGATCCATAAAGTCTTGGATCAAATACGAAACCAACCCTATTTTAGAGGACCGACAAGAACACCAGGGGAATTCATGAGAAGAAACGTCGGTAGGCGTTGTGCTTACCACAATGAAGAAGGGCACCCAACTTAGGGCTGTAGAGCCCTAAAAGCACACTTAGAAGACTTGGTAAGGCAAGGACATCTGAGGGACCTTGTTGATGAAGCCAGGACTAAAGAAGAACAGGCAAGACTACCTCAAGCACCAGCAGCTCCGCCTCTCCCAGCACAACAACCACCCGCAGGAGAACCACGGGTGGTTAACGTAATTCACTCAAAGGTAAACAAAAACGACATACGAGGGGAGACCCAGAAGGTAAAACACCTGCAGCACGTGAACCAGGTTGGATATAAACGACCTCGGCCTGAAGAATGCCAGGAACCGACGATAACGTTTACTGAAGCCGACTTAGAGATGGTCCAACATCCCCATAATGATGCCTTGGTAGTATCCCTCCAGGTTGGGGAGTGCCAAGTGAAACGCATCCTGATTGATCAAGGAAGCTCTTACGACATCATGTACGTTAGATGTTACAAAGAGCTGGGCCTTCATCCTGATCACTTGGAGTAATCAAATGGCCCGACATGGCCATTGGGCACAACAAGCTTGGAAGTACAGGCTGGCACTAAGAAGATCAGGACAGAATTCATGGTGATTGACATACCTTCGCCATATAACATCATCTTGGGAAGGCCATGGTTGCATGCAATGGGGGCAGTTCCCTCAACATTGCACCAACTACTGCGGTTCCCAACAGAGCATGGGATTGAAGAAGTCAGAGAAGATCAACTGCAGGCAAAGAATTGCTCCATGGCGGTAATGAAATCCACCTGCAACATTCGAGAACCAGAAAAGACAGAAATTGAAAATGAGGACATGAAAGTCCTAGAAGACGTCAGCAAAGAACCAGCTGAGAAGAGCGAAGAAGCACTGAAGAAAATCCTCGTCCAGGATGGAGACGAAGAACGCTTCTTTCTTCTCGGCTCGGGCTTAGCCGAAGAAGAGGAAAAAGAGTTGGAGACTTTTTTAAGAGCCAACATTGAGGTGTTCGCCTGGACACCTTACGAAATGCCTGGCATTGACCCCGAGGTCACTTGTCACAAACTGAATGTCGACAGGTCGGCAAAACCTGTGATTCAACGAGCCAGAAGACCGACGTTAATGCATGTCGAAGCAGTAGAAGAAGAAGTGGACAGACTTCTGGAGGCTAGGACCATCCGAGAAGTTCATTACTCGACATGGCTATCCAACACAGTAATGGTAAAGAAGAAGAACGGTAAATGGCGGGTCTACGTAGATTTTACAAGCCTGAACAAAGCTTGTCCCAAAGACTGTTTTCCTCTACCCAAAATTGACCAGTTGGTAGACGCCACATCTGGACATGGAATGATGAGCTTCCTGGACGCTTACAGAGGATACCACCAGATAGCCATGTACCCCCCAGACGAAGAGAAGACAGCGTTTATCACCTCGAAAGGACTGTATTGTTACAAGGTAATGCCTTTTGGGTTGAAAAACGCAGAAGCAACTTACCAAAGGTTGGTAACTAAGATGTTCAAAAACCTGATTGGCCAAACAGTGGAAGTCTACATTGACAACATGGTCATGAAGACCAAGGAACCAAGGGGTCATCTTGTCGACCTAAAAGAGGTCTTTGAGATACTCAAAACATACCGGCTTCGACTCAACACATCGAAATGCGCGTTTGGAGTTGGATCAGGTAAATTTTTGGGGTACCTGGTAACAAGAAAGGGCATTGAGGCAAGCCCAGATCAAATCAAGGCCATCTTAGAGCTAAAAGGCCCGACGTCGGCAAAACAGGTTCAGATGCTTACTGGAAGGGCCGCAGCCCTAAACAGGTTTATAAGCCGAAGCTCAGACAAATGTAAACCTTTCTTCAACCTGGTAAAGAAGGCCACAGACTTCCTATGGACTGAGGAATGTGAGGCTACCTTGGCCGACCTAAAGAAGTATCTGACCACTGCTCCAGTCCTCTCAACACCTGAACTTGGAGAAGAACTATTTTTGTACTTAGCCGTTTCAAAACATGCAATAAGTGCGGTATTAATTCGTGAAGAAAAAGGGGAGCAAAGGGCTGTTTACTATGTAAGCAAAACCTTAGCTGATGCAGAAACAAGGTATCTGCCCTTGGAAAAATTGGCACTAGCTTTAGTAATGGCTTTAAAGAAACTGAGCCATTACTTTCAAGCGCACAAGATTATAGTGCTAACAGAACATCCACTGAAGTCCTTGTTACAACAAGGAGACTTAACTAGAAGAATAGCAAGATGGGCAGTGGTCTTGGGCCAATACGACCTGGAGTTCAGGCCGAGAGCAGTAATTAAGGGCCAAGTTTTGGCCGACTTCGTGGCCGAATTCACGCCGGAATCCGAGAAGTGGACAGACTGGGTTGAGCCGAGATAAACGATGTCCAAGCAAACAAGAAGAAGCCCAGCCAATGACAAAAGAACAAGGAAAAGAAAAACTAAGACCATCCAACATTTACATCGGCGACTCCTTTCGCCTGTTTGTCGATGAGAGTTCAAACCAGCAAGGAGCGGGGGTAGGAGTGGTGTTAATATCTCCTGATGGGGAGATATTAGAACAGTCTATTCGATTGGGGTTCAAGGCCTCAAACAATGAGGCAGAATACGAAGCACTGATTGCAGGACTAAAGCTAGCAGTGGCAGCAGAAGCAGATGAGGTAATAATTTTTTGTGATTCACAACTTATAGTAAATCAAACAACAGGAGAGTTTGCAACCCGAGATGAGAGGATGTCGGCATACACAAAGGAGGTCATCAGACTGGCAAGCTTGTTTCGCAATTGCCGACTTCTTCAAGTCAGCCAAGATGATAACAACCACGCCGACGCGTTGGCCAACTTGGCAAGCTCAATGCAAACTGAAAAAACAAGAACAATAATGATTGACTATCTGTCAAGCCCGAGCATAGAACAGCCAATCACAAAGCAAGAAGCAATGTGTGTGGACTTGGGTCCAAGCTGGATGGATGCAATTGTTGCATTCCTGAAAGAGGGAAAGCTGCCAGAAGACCATAAGGAGGCACAAAAGATCAGATTGAAATCAACAAGATTCAGCCTGACAGCAGATGGACATCTCTACAGAAGGTCCTACACAGGACCCCTTTTAAGGTGCGTACACCCTTTGCAGGTTGAAGATTTTCTATACGAAATTCATGAAGGGATTTGTGGAAGCCACGCTGGAGGCAGATCTCTAGCTCACAGGGCCATTACCCAAGGGTATTGGTGGCCCTACATGCAAAAAGATGCAGAAGCCTACGTGAAGAAGTGTGAACAATGCCAAAGGTTTGCACCTTTGATACACCAACCAGCTGCTGACCTGAACCTTGTATCCAGTCCATGGCCATTTGCCCAATGGGGCATGGATCTCATTGGACAGTTGCCCCAAGCAACTGGGCAAAGGAAGTACTTGCTGGTAGCAACAGATTATTTCACAAAGTGGATAGAAGCAGAACCTCTTGCCAAAATCCGAGATGTGGACGTCAAGAATTTCATATGGAGAAACATCATCACCAGATTTGGCATTCCAAGAGCAATAGTTGCCGACAACGGAACGCAGTTTGACAGCAAACTCATCAAGAACTTCTGTGCAAAATTCAAGATAAAAAATTACTTTTCAACAACAAGTTTTCCCCAAAGCAATAGGCAAGCAGAAGCATCCAACAAAGTAATTTTGGATGGGATAAAAAAGAGGCTGCAGACAGCAAAAGGAAAGTGGGTAGATGAGTTGCCCAATGTACTTTGGGCATATCGGACTACGCCGAGAAAATCAACAGGGGAAACCCCCTTTGCCATGGCTTACGGCACAGAAGCAGTCATCCCACTAGAGATCGGCATCCCAGGGATCAGAACCCAAGGAGTAGAGAATGGTACAAATGATATACTTTTAGCCCGAGATCTGGATCTCTTAGAAGAAAGAAGGGAGAAAGCTGCAATTCAGCTCGAAGCATACCAGCAGCAACTTGCTAGAGCTTACAATAAGAAGGTCAATCCAAGGGATTTTCAGATCGGCGACCTAGTCCTAAGGAAAGTTGTTGGCAACAAAAAAGATCCAAAAGAGGGCAAGCTTGGCCCAAACTGGGAAGGTCCTTACAGAATTACTTCGGTATTGGGCAATGAAGCATACCGGCTTGAAGATAATGAGGGCAAAGCATTGCCAAGACCTTGGAACACTTGTAATTTGAAATTTTTCTATCATTAAGATGTTCCTTGTTATTTTTTGCCAAACATCATCAATAAAATCTTAGCAAAATTCTCCAAGACTTGTGAATTGATAAAAGATACATAATGATTGTTTCTAAATAATGAGAACCCAAGTAGAACTCAGGTTCATATTGGGGGCAGAGAGAAGAAGTAATGCTTAACGCTTGTTGAAATTTGTAGCAATTTACAAGTTGAACTTAAGTCGAGATAATTATTTATCTTCACTTGTTGAAATTTGTAACAATTTACAAGTTGAAGTTAAGCCGAGATAATTGTTTATCTTCACTTGTTGAAATTTGTAGCAATTTACAAGTTGAAGTTAAACCGAAGTAATGCTTAATGCTTGTTGAAATTTGTAGCAATTTACAAGTTGAAGTTAAGCCGAAATAATTATTTATCTTTACTTGTTGAAATTTATAGCAATTTACAAGTTGAAGTTAAACCGAAGTAATGTTTAACGCTTGTTGAAATTTGTAACAATTTACAAGTTGAAGTTAAGCAGAGATAATTGTTTATCTTCACTTGTTGAAATTTGTAGTAATTTACAAGTTGAAGTTAAACCGAAGTAATGCTTAACGTTTGTTGAAATTTGTAGCAATTTACAAGTTGAAGTTAAGCCGAGATAATTATTTATCTTCACTTATTGAAATTTGTAGCAATTTACAAGTTGAAGTTAAGCCGAGATAATTGTTTATCTTCACTTGTTGAAATTTGTAGCAATTTACAAGTTGAAGTTAAGCCAATATATTGTTTAGCACTTGTTATAACTTGAGAAAAATTTATAACCTTTATATGTTTATCCTTATTGAAACTTATAAGCAATTTACAGGACAAATACTTGCCGAGATAAATTATCGGGTGACATTACCGAGGTGTGTTACCCTGAGAAGATTGCACAAAGAAGAAAGAGTACATACGATATATGCAGAATATTCTAAGTATAGAATCATACGAAGACAAAGAAGAAAAGACAGAAGTACAAGCATTCAATAAAAAAGAAAAGTTGTATTAGCATTCAAAGTAAAAAGGGGGGCACATCGGCCATACAAGGAACATACATCTTTCCCTAAGATAAAGAAGCAAGAAGATACAAGTAAAAAGAAGACATAAAACTAAGGCTCCTCCCTTCCAGATTATTGAAATTGAAGATCAGATACCACCTCGGTCTCCTTCTCTGCCGTTATTTCGGCGTCAATTTCTTGAATAGTTTCTTCAACAGTCGTAACCTCAGAAGGGATGTCGGCTGGTACAATGTCGGGAACAGCTTCTTGGATAACCTCATCACCTTCTTCATCCTGAGTCAAGTCTAGGACTTGCTCACTCTGAGGAGGGGACTTGGCCCCATCAGCATCTTTTGATTTTCTTATCAAAGCCTCGTCCTCTTCCTCCTCGATCTCATCCTCAGCATCAGATTCGCCGACATCTTCACTTGGAGTTGGGACTGGAGGAAATGGCAAGGGAATGGTGTCGGCCTACCGCAACGGAGAGTCATCAGGAATATTAAGCTTTTTAAGAAGGGACATCCAACCAAGGGTGAAACCCTTGTTGCATGCCTACTTCACTTGTTTTTCATAGGCCTCAGTGACGTCGGCCATACCCTAAGAATATGTCTTTCCGTCGGCTTCTTTGATTTCAACTTCTTTGGTGGCCAGGGCCTCCTGAAGTTCTTTCTCAGCTTGGGCCATCTTTTCCTCGGCCTCTCTTCTTTGAGATTCAGCCACCTTTCTGATAGCCTCAACAGCCTCAGCCTTCTCTTCGGCATTATTCTGAGCTTTAATTGCAGCTTCGGCTTGATCCTCCAGCTTCTTCATTTTTGATTCAAGGCCTTTATTGATCTTTTGAATAGAAGAGAACCTCTTCTTCATGTCGGCCAGCTTTTGTCGATTCTCAAAAGACTGTATTAAGAATGAATGGGCATACTGGATGGCCTGAAAGAAAACAGAGGTATTAAAGAATATTCAAAGTGTGAAATAAAGAGAAAGAAAAAATTTACCAAGAAGAAGACGTTTACTTGAACAGAGTGCTGTAACATTAAGGCATAATTTTCATACTCGCTGTACTTGGGGTTCTGCTCCAAGTCGCCTGGGAGAAGTAGAGCGGTACTGAGTGCAACGCCGACATTGATATCGTCGACACTGTCACTTACCATTACAGGCTTATCCTCTAGGGTGATTTCGGGGGTCCAGGGGGCAACTAGTTTCTTTGACCCTGAAGTCGTTTCAGATGACCTCGGCCTTTTTGATTTGGAAGATTCGGAAAGAGGTACTTCGACAGACCTCTTCGATGGAACAGAGGCAGTTTTCTGACTTGGAGCCAGTTGTGGGGCTGGCAAAGTGTCCTCAGTCTCAACCTGAGCCACTTTCGCCTTCGGTTGAGCTTTTTTAATTCTTTTTGGTTTTTTTGGAGGTTGGGTTTGTGTTGGTTGTTCATCAATGGATGATGGAATGTCGGCTAGGAGGTCTTTAGCAACTGGCTTTTCGCGACCCATCTCGGCTATAAGAACAAGACGTCGGCGACGCTTTCTTTGGGACGGTGGAATGAGGTATGTAGCCAAGGTTGACGACTGTTCTGCTGGATCAGAGGTTGATCCTTGGTCTGTTCGTGATGATGATGCAACAGGAAGAGTCGTAGCAGAGGGAGGAGATAAGCTCTTCTTCTTCTTTTTCCTGGGGACGTCGGGGAGAACTGATTTGTATGTTGGGATGAAGTTGAGAAGCAGGGGTGCCTTTCGCTTCTCGATTGGCAAACCCAGAATTCAAGTCTTTGCTGGGGACAAAGGATTGGCGAAAATCTTTTGGTGGCTGGCGAACAGCTGCAAAAAGAACAGACGTCAAAAACAGATAAAGTATTTAAGACCTTGAAAGAAAACAGGCAAAACTTAATACTGGGCTCTTACCCTTGCCCTCTAAAACTGATCGGGGAAGAGGGTGGAGATGGATGCCCTCGTCTGGAGCAAACTCCCAATTTTCTGAGGTAATGAGATAGTCATCTCCAGCCCCCTTGTTGGAGTCTGGGAGGTCGGCTATGATTTTGAATTCTGTAGACCTCGGCTTAAGATAATAAATGAAGCCTTTTTCTTTCAAGTTAAGGGCACACATGGTGTAACAATACTGTATATCGGCTAGGGTGATCCTAGCATTTTCTTATTTAGCTAGGGCTATAACACCATTAATCACTCGGTAAGAATTAATGGCCAGTTACATAGGGTTCAACTTATAGTAATAGAGAACCTCACGAAACAGAATGTTAAGTGGAAGCCGAAGTCCACACTCTATAAAAGCGACTACGGGGAAAGGCATGGAGTCGGCAGTGGGCATGATGGAGTCATCATCCCCAGCCAACCTCAAATGGACGTCGGCTGGGATCTCAAACTCCTGTCTAAAGTATTCTAGTTTGGAAGGGGTGTTTACCCTATGTTTCCACATACCCATGATATCGGCTTAATCTTAGAAGGTGGGTCTCAGAAGATGTTTTTGAAAGGTTATTTTGACCTCGGCAAAAAATAAGGTAGGTGCAGGTTTCAGTTTTTTCCTAAGTTATGGGTTTTACAGACAAATCCCAGACCTAAATCTATGGAAACATGGATTGAAAGCATGAATTTGGAAAAGATGCAAAAAACAAGAACATGAAGAATACAAGAGCATATGGCCAAGAACGGTGGCAAAAATGCAAAGAAATGGTGAAACATTGCGTGTGTTCACAATATAGGCAAAGGAAAAATCATGGATGAATGCATTCAGATGTACGATGTGTGAATTAAAAACTTGATACAGTACAGTAATGGCGACAGCGAAAAAAGAAGAAACATCAGGAACTGAAAACGAAAGGAACAGTAGCTTACCAGAAAAAGGGAAGCAGGAAAGGGATTTGCCGATGTCCTACGACGATTGCAGGAGCAGAAGACCGGTGGAAATCTCGCCGAAAGGGGTGAACGAAGAGAGTTACAGAGCTTTGGAAGCTTGAGCGATGGAGGATTTCAAAAGATAGAGAGAGAGAGAGAGAGCAGGAGATTCGAATGAAAAAATGAGGAGACGGAAAAAAGGGAAAAAGTTCTTGATTAAACAGAAGCAGCGGCAAAAGCAATCAATACGCCTAGAAGAACGAGGGCGTCAGATGGCGCACGTGAAGAAAGAGGTGGCTAACAGGTGCGTCACGTGTACGGACTAGTAAGATGGAAACGCATGGCTAAAACGGTTGGGCTGAAGTGCATGACAGCTCATGCGCGTGAGAAGCTCCTTAAAAATTTTGATTTTTTAAGGAAAGCATGTCAGCTTGAAATGAATGATCTCGGCTGTCAAATTTTAAGCTGATTTACTGGTAGAAAATACAGATATAGGTTCCATCACCTCAAAATGCCGAGGTAATAGAACCTAGGGGGCAGTAGTGGGGATGTATTTTCTGAATACCAACACGTGGCAAGGTGACGCCGACGTGTCAACCGAGGTGCCACGTGTCCTGGTTGTTACGCCGAGGTTATCTCGGCAAGGCCGAGGTTATCTCCGAAGATATCGGAATCCGAGATAAGGGGATAAGGGATAAGGGACAAGAATCCTAGAGTAAAGAGGAGACTTAGCCAAGATAAGGATAAAACTCTTAGGGAGTTTATCTTTATCTCTTGAGAAATCCAAAGTAAGCCCTGAATGGGAGTCCATGGAAGTGAGGCTTCTAGTGGGACTAGGTCTATGTTGGCTATAAAAAAGAGGCACCCTCGTGGGTCTAAGGTACGCAATTTATGCTTTGAGTAGCGAGTTTAGTACTTGATTATCTTTGAGAGATATACTGACTTGATCGTCGGAGTGCCCCCGGGTGGAAGAGCCACCGCCGGAGCCTTTTCTTTCTGTTGCAAGTTAGCTGAAACCATCTATTCTGCCAGTGCTCTCCAGCTGATTACTAGGCGGGCAGTGTGGTCAGAAAATCACTCACACACTTACATTCATCCAAAACCAAAACGCAATTAAAAAAAAAAAAATTATTTTCAAACTTCATTCAATACAAACCCATGAAATAAAATTAAAACATTTCTAAGATATCAAACTTCATCTTTATGAATCACATCCAATCCAACTTTCACAATTTCCAATTCCAATTCCATGCATTTGATTGATGAACCCTACACAAAAACAAATTGAAAAAATATAAACTTTAATTTTCAATTATAGTAAGAAATGAAAAGATAAATAAATGTCTATATATTGCATCTCAATATAGTAAGAAAATGTGTTAAGTATATGAAAAAATTACTAATGAGCAAACGAATATTAGACATCAATTATAGCACCAACATTATAGGTTGAAGTTGAAGATGAAGATGAACTTAACTCTAAAGTACCTAATTAGGAGTCAACAAGAGAAGATTAATAAAACTTACATTAAAAAATGAACAATACAAATAAAAATAAAGATAAATAAATTCTCATTTACCCGAGTCATATTGCTCAAATTCTTCCATATCATCCATCGCTTTTCAAAGAGAAATTAGAAGGTTGCTTCAAAGCCAATTTTGAGTACATACAAGAGCTTTAACCATAGAAGGCGAGAGTGAACTACGAAATGGGTCAAGAATACGCCCTCCCGTACTAAAAGCCAACTTCGATGCAACAGTAGAAATAGTCATGGCCAACGCATCCCTTGGAAGTTGTGATAACACCCTATATTTGGTTGCATTCACCTTCCAATAATCCAAAATCTCAAATGTTTGATTCTTTGCAAAATGTTCAACTTCGGATAAATATTGTTCTAATTCCGACTTAGATCCACTAGTGCATCGCCCCTCCAAATAGGAATTAAATTGGGAGTCAACTAAAGAATAAGGATCATCACCATCATCATCTTCCACCATATTCACAACTTCACTTATACTTGAAAGTTTCTCATTTGAAGGATAAAGTGTGACATAATGGTTATACAAACGACTCAGACAACTCTTAACCTTGTCTACCATCTCTTCCATATTCTTATTATCTCCATGAAATAAATTGAAAAAACAAAACTCCAAGTATGTTATTTTTTTGGTAGGATCAAGAACCACCGCAACATACAACAACAAATTGATCTTACTTCCTTCCCCCCAATACTTTCTAAACTTTAGTTTCATAGTCTTTGCCATTGTGCTCAAAGTATCATCCTCCTCCAAAATTAATTGGTTAATTTTGTTTTCAATAACAAACATTTCATTGTAAAAAGCATTGGAAGTAACAAAGAGAGACCCCGAAAATTTCTTAGTTGCAACATAAAATAGTTTTAGAAACCTCAAAAAAATTCTACATTTTTTCCAATCCAACTCATTCGGACTTCTCCTTATGCCACCATCAACATCCTTGAAATAAGATTCAAAGTTGGAATCCACAAACTTTAATCGGTTAAAAGCCTTCTCATACTTTTTGGTGGCCTCTAACATCAAATAGGTAGGGTTTCACCTAGTTGGTATATCTAGGCATACATGAGCTTTTGAATCAAGTTTGAGTGTGGCCGCACATTTCTTAAAAACATCATGCCTATGAGGAGAAGACCTCACATATCTCACCGCAAGTCTAATGTTGGCAATAGAATCATCCATTTCTTTCAACCCATCACTCACAATGAGATTAAGAATATGTGCATAACAACACATATCAATAAACTCATGTTGCAAAATAGTCTCCTTCCAATCTTTGGTTATCATTTTCAAATATTGAATGGTAAGATTATTAAAACTAGCGTTATCAACTGTTAAGGTGAATATGCTATCAATGTTCCACTCAATCAAACACGACTCAATTTTTCGACCCAATGTTTCTCCTTTGTGATCCTTAACTTGTTGAAAATTTATGATTCTTTTTTGAAGTTTCCTATTATCATCAATGAAATGAGCAATCAAACACATGTAACACAAATTCTGAATAGATGTCCATGTGTCCGTAGTAAAGCAAATTCTACGACCCTTCATGGACTTCTTTAACTTATCCCTTTCATTCTTGAATATGTTGAGCACTTCTCTAGATATGGTTTGACGAGAGGGAATTGGTGTGAATTTGGGTTGCATGACATTACAAAATCTTCTAAACTCTACACCCTCCACAAATCTAAATGGCAACTCATCAATGACCACCATCTCCGCAAGAGCCCTTTGATAAGTATCAAAATTAAAAATTGTTGCCACAACCTCAACACCCTTTTCATTTTGTTTCGGTTTAAGATTTAATGTTTGTTGACCATCTGTATCCCTATTTGGATATTCTTTACAATTGGGTGTATGACTCCTCAAATTGCTAGTCCCATGAAGTCTAGAGTCAGCCATATACTCTTTCTTGCAATATTTACATACGACTCCACGCTTCCCATCGGTCCCTACAACCTTATCAAAATGATCCCAAACTGAGGATGGTGCTCTCCCCCCTCCACCCATCACTCTTTCTCTTTGGAGGTCTAAGAGGCTTAGGTTCAGGTTCGGGTTCGACTAAGAGGGGATTCATTTGAGAATTAGAGGATTCCAGAGATACAAGATTGATTGCGGGAGATTGAATACTATCCTCTATTTAAACTGGATTACAAAAATTACAAATTCAATTTCAATAACATAACAGATTTAATACAGTCACAGATTTAATTCAATAACATAACAATTTCAAGTGTGCATGTCTCTCTCTGCATTTTTAGAAGAATTATTCTATCCTCAACTCTCTCTTTGAAATTATGTTTATCCATTGATCCTTTAACATGTGATAAGTAATTTTAAATATTTAGAACACATCATACGAGAAAATATTACTTCAATCCCATTCACAAGAGTTACACAGTAAATGTTATTCATTGAAAAACATAGATCATCATTATGCTTTAGCTAAATACAATGTAGTGAGTGAGTCACTAAAATCTGAACATGTGACAATCCTGTTTATTTTGCTACAAAAGAGTGCTAATATATATATTTTTTGGTGACAAAAATAAGAATCTGATTTGTTAAACAAAACAACATTACAACATAAGGAGTTATATCATAGAGCCAACTATCCTGGATCCACAGTTATGTTTGAGAATGCATTAGTGGTGTTTAGGATTTTTCTTTCCCTTTGAAACATAAACACCCATGAAATAAGGCATTTTCTGTAGATAAGCTAACTACCAATATGTGTATCATGAACTCATACATTCATTTATTACACAATCAAGCATATGGCTTAAAATGACAGCCCAAAAATGCAGAGAAAGACATGCATACAGATTAAAAAAAAAAAAAAAAACAGATTTAATTCAAAAAATTAAATAAAAAATTCCAAAATTTATACAGATTTCTAAACTGATACTCCATTTAATTCAACAGATTTAATTCCAAAAATTATACAGACACAGACAGATTTATAAACTGATACTCCATTTTATTCAACAGATTTAATTCCAAAAATTAACACATACATTAAATCAAAAATTAAATCAAAAAAACGCATACACTCCAAACAAACACAGACATAACAGATCTGTTGCTACAAAAAAAAAATTAACAGATCTGATATGTTGCAAAATAAATCAAAGATCGGGGCGAAAGAGACAGAGACAGAGAGAGAGGCTTACCTGTGAGGTCGATCGGTGCGATAAGAGAGTTGGTCGATCGGTCGATTTTGTGATAAAAGAGAGTCAATCGGTATAGATGTAAAACCAGAGAGTGAGAGATTGTGAGATGAGAGAGTGAGAGAGACAGATCAGAGACAGAGAGATCTGATATGTTGGGAAAAAAAACCAAAGATCGGGGAGAGAGAGACATAGACAGAGACTGAGATTCAGACAGGGGTTTTACCTGTGAGGTGTGCGATGAGGTCGATCGGCCGATCAGTCAATCTTGCGACGAGAGAGAGAGTCGATCATTGGGTGTATGTATGTAGTGGATATGAAAATCGCGAGAGTGAGAGTGAGAGACAAACTGAGATAGAGAATGAGTTTGATTAGGGTTTTTGTTTTTTGAACCGTCAGATTTGAAGGGAAAAAAAAGGGTCTTTCTTTTTGAATGACCAAATTTAAAAAAAAAAAAAAAAGTTTTATGCAAGTGGGTTGGCGCAGGTACGGGTCAAACCCGCAACCCGCCCGCAACCCGAAAATTAGATACAATCCAAACCGCACCCTACCCTAATGTGTTTGCGAAATCGCCCATACGTGCGCGGTTCGGATCGGGTAGGGCGGTTTGGGCGGGTTGGATAACCCTACGTCCAGCCCTATGAGAATCTTATGCTTAAGGGTAATTAAGTCATTGCCTACTCCTATACTTAAATATAGTCAACTATGTGCTTAACCTGATGTCTCGTAGGGGTGCTTGGGAAAAAGACTTTTTTAGTTTTTTTTATTTATTAAAATAGTATTAAAAAATAAAATAGGTTAAAATAATCAATAAGATAAAATATCATATTAAATTCGTAATTATTTCATTTTTTCTCTCATAAATATCATATCCAATTACAAAAAAAATCCAATCATCTTCCAAACATAAAAATTTTAACTTATTAAAATAGTCAAAAACTAAAATAGCCTACTAAAATAGCAACTTCTCAAACACCCACACTGTATTTTTTCTTCCACCTCTTGTATCACTATTTTTTCTCATGGTTCTTTCACCAAAACCTTTAGCTCTCATGGCTATTTATAATAGAGAAAAAGGCGAATTACACTAAGGGTGTGTTTGATTGGACGGACTGGAAAATGGGGGATTAGAATCCATCGGACTTGAGTCCTGGGACTGTGAATCCCCCGGACTATTTGGTCGGATTGGATATATATCCTGTGTTTGTTTTTTCATGGGATTAGATGTGTGGATAGGACTATTTTCAGTGAATCCAACGTTTGGTTGGACGGACTGGATAGGATAAATGAACAAAAGACTATTTTACCCTTTTTCAATTGTTTACTATGTAATAGCAATATTAAACATATCTTTAATATTTTAATTATTTTTAGTAAACATTAAACATACTAATGGTTAAATTTTGTTTAAAAATATTTAAACATACTAATATTGATAAAAAAAATTTGACTGGTATAGATTATTTTTATTTAAACAAATAAAAATTTATTGTTGAAATTAAACATACTAATGGTTAAATGTTTAAATTTTTATTTAAACAATTAACATTGAAATTATTTTGATGTACAGATTATGTTTAAACAATTAACAATTAACAATTAAATAAATGTTGATGTATAGATTATGTTTAAACAATTAACAAATGTTGATGTAATTAACAATTAACAAATGTAGATGTAATCAAATATTGACGTATTAAAACATAATTTAATAGATGTTAAATAAATATACATGATGTACAGATGTTGAAATAATTTAATAAACATGTTGATGTACAAATGTTTAAATGTTTAAATAGTCCCCCATATGGGGGACATGGAGTCCGGCCGGACATGGAGTCTGCCGGACTAAAAAAAAATCAAACGACGGATAAGGAGCACTATTTGGATTACAATCCAAATAGTGGATAATCTCCCCTCCTAATCCCCCCAATCAAACACACCCTAAGGGTGTGTTTGATTGGGGGATAAGGGGGGACTATTTACTGTGCGGATTGTAATCCAGAAGAAGCATCCAATCCGCCGTTTATTTTATTTTTAGTCCGCCGGATATAGAGTCCGGCCGGACTCCTTATCCCTCATATGGGGGACTATTGTGTCCTGGGGGGGTGTGGGACAATTTTAGGGGGACAATCCACTGTTGGGATTAGGTGGTAAAATGACCATTTTGACCATCTACTATTTAATTATGTATTATATTTAGTAAAATTCAATAAAATTTAAATGTCTCAATTTAAAAATAAAATAATTTTATTTAACTTTTTATTGATGTTTTATTTATTTAATTTTTTTAAAATAATTTTTTATAGATATTTTGTTGATGTTTTATTTTAAAATTTTGTTTATATTTTATTTAATTTCATTATTTAAATTTTAATAGATGTTTTATTTAATTTCATTGTTTAATTATTATTTTTTAAAAAACAAATTTATTTAAAATTTTAATTAAAAAATAACATATATTTTTATTGATATTTTATTTATTTAATTTAAAAAAATAAATTTATTTAATTGTGTAAAAAATAAAATAAAATAAATTTTTATTTAATCCAGATAAAAATAATTAAAATATTAAAGATATGTTTAATATTGCTATTATTTAATAAACTATTGAAAAATGGTAAAATAGTCTTTTGGTCATTTATCCTATCCAGTCCATCCAACCAAACGTTGGATTCACTAAAAATAGTCATTTCCAGACATCTAATCCCTTGAAAAAACAAATACAAGATACATATCCAATCCAACCAAATAGTCCGGGGGATTCACAGTCCCAAGACTCAAATCCGATGGATTCTAATCCCCCCTTATCCAATCTGTCCAGGGGATTAAGGGGGACTATTCACTATTCGGATTGCTTATCCGAATAAGTGAGTAGTCCATCGTTTGATTTTTTTTTAGTCTGCCAGACATGGAGTCCGGCGGGACTCCTTATCCCCCATATAGGTATTATATTATCCCGGGCGAGGGGGAGAGGTGTGGGACAGTTTTGGGAAGACAATTTACTATTGGGATTAGGTGGTAAAATGACCATTTTGACCATCTACTATTTAATTATGTATTATATTTAGTAAAATTCAATAAAATTTAAATGTCTCAATTTAAAAATAAAATAATTTTATTTAACTTTTTATTGATGTTTTATTTATTTAATTTTTTTAAAATAATTTTTTATAGATATTTTGTTGATGTTTTATTTTAAAATTTTGTTTATATTTTATTTAATTTCATTATTTAAATTTTAATAGATGTTTTATTTAATTTCATTGTTTAATTATTATTTTTTTTAAAAACAAATTTATTTAAAATTTTAATTAAAAAATAACATATATTTTTATTGATATTTTATTTATTTAATTTAAAAAAATAAATTTATTTAATTGTGTAAAATATAAAATAAAATAAATTTTTATTTAATCCAGATAAAAATAATTAAAATATTAAAGATATGTTTAATATTGCTATTATTTAATAAACTATTGAAAAATGGTAAAATAGTCTTTTGGTCATTTATCCTATCCAGTCCATCCAACCAAACGTTGGATTCACTAAAAATAGTCATTTCCAGACATCTAATCCCTTGAAAAAACAAACACAAGATACATATCCAATCCAACCAAATAGTCCGGGGGATTCACAGTCCCAAGACTCAAATCCGATGGATTCTAATCCCCCCTTATCCAATCTGTCCAGGGGATTAAGGGGGACTATTCACTATTCGGATTGCTTATCCGAATGAGTGAGTAGTCCATTGTTTGATTTTTTTTTAGTCTGCCAGACATGGAGTCCGGCCGGACTCCTTATCCCCCATATAGGTATTATATTATCCCGGGGGAGGGGGAGAGGTGTGGGACAGTTTTGGGAAGACAATTTACTATTGGGATTATGTGGTAAAATGACCATTTTGACCATCTACTATTTAATTATGTATTATATTTAGTAAAATTCAATAAAATTTAAATGTCTAAATTTAAAAATAAAATAATTTTATTTAACTTTTTATTGATGTTTTATTTATTTAATTTTTTAAAAATAATTTTTTATAGATATTTTGTTGATGTTTTATTTTAAAATTTTGTTTATATTTTATTTAATTTCATTATTTAAATTTTAATAGATGTTTTATTTAATTTCATTGTTTAATTATTATTTTTTTTAAAAACAAATTTATTTAAAATTTTAATTAAAAAATAACATATATTTTTATTGATATTTTATTTATTTAATTTAAAAAAATAAATTTATTTAATTGTGTAAAAAATAAAATAAAATAAATTTTTATTTAATCCAGATAAAAATAATTAAAATATTAAAGATATGTTTAATATTGCTATTATTTAATAAATTATTAAAAAAGGGTAAAATAGTCTTTTGGTCATTTATCCTATCCAGTCTGTCTAACCAAACGTTGGATTCACTAAAAATAATCATTTCCAGACATCTAATCCCATGAAAAAACAAACACAGAATACATATCTAATCCAACCCAACCGAATAGTCCGGGGGATTCACAGTTCCAGGACTCAAGTTCGATGGATTCTAATCTCCCCTTATCCAGTCCGTCCAATCAAACGGTCTTTATAATTTGGGATTTATGTCATTTTGATTCATGACTTTTTAATTGTGATATATTTGACTCTGAGTTTTGAATTTTGTTCTAAATAAGGATAATTAAAGATGCCATTGCTTAATTTCAAGGGCAAAATCGTCAATTTAATAAAATAAAAACTAATTTGACAAAAATAAATGTCAAAAAAATATTTTTGAATTTTTAAAAATTATTTCTACCCACTAAAGATAAAATTATGTAAAATTAATAAATCTTTTAGACATTTTTTTTTACCAAATTTATTTTTATTATGTGTTTGGATAATGATCATGTAATTGGTGGTTGTTTTTATTTTTATTAAATTAGTTTCTATTTTTCCAAAAGTCAAATATGACGACAACTTTGATATCATTATTAAACCAATCCATTAAATCGAAAAATCCAAAACTAAAAATATTTCATATATTAAATATATCGATTACACATTAAAATTCTAATAACCATCGATTATGTAATTATCATTTAAACACATAATAAAAATTAATTTGGTAAAAAAATAAAAATAAATGTCTAAAAAATTTATCATGTTTACATAATTTTATCTTTGATAAGTAAAAATAATTTTTAAAAATTAAAAAATATTTTTTTGACATTTATTTTTGTCAAATTAGTTTATATTTTATCAACTTGACGGTTTTGCCCTTGAAATTAATTAATGTTATCTTCAATTGTTCTTATTTAGAACAAAATTTAAAATTTAAAATAAAATATATCATAATTAAAAAGTCAAGAATCAAAATAATACGACTTCCAAACTATAAGAATTATTAGTATAAAAAAACTTATTCACGGTTGAACCGTAATCGTGCAAATTACGGACTACCACTGAAATATTGACACCTCGTCAATTTTAACACAATCGCTGCATACTTGGTTTAACTAGGTAAGAGCATCTCCAACGCTTAACTTCTTTTTTCATCAAATCTGATAAAAAAAATGACGATTTTTTCAATTTGATACGAGGCGCTCCAACGGTGAGCATCAAAGCAGAATTGGGGAGGTGGTCGACCGGGTGGTCGACCGGCCGGTTGACCAACCGGTCGACCGGTTTGGGCAATTTTTTTTTTTTTTTTTTTTTACCTGTTTGAACCTTTTTTGACCGGTTTGAACCTAGTTATTTCAAAGGGAACCGGTTGACCGGTTGGTCAACCGGCCGGGCAACCGGCCGGGCAACCGATGTATCTCTTTCAACGGTCAGTAACAGTGATTTGGTAAAATCGGGAACTTGTTCTCAGTTTGATACTTTTTTTGCTGATTTCTCATTTTGATATTCATTTGATGCAACGGTTGGAGCATGGAAAAGTATATTTTTCATCAAAATTTAAATCTGATATCAATTTTGGTTCACCATTGGAGATGGTCTAACATGGCTCTAGTACAACTCACTGCATACCTATTTTTAAGATTTTTGGGTAAATTATGTTAATAATCTTATAGTTTAGGACTCGTGTTACTTTGATTCTTAATTTTTTAATTTTGATACATTTGATTTTAAATTTTGAATCTTATTTTAAATAAGGATAATTGAATATACCATTGTTTAATTTGAAGGGTAAAATCGTCAATTTAATAAAATATAAACTAATTTGACAAAAATAAATGTCAAACAAATATTTTTAATTTTTAAAATATTATTTTTATCCACCAATGATAAAATTATGTAAAATTAATAAAAATTACATGATTAATTTTTAAAAATTAATTTAAATGATCATCATCCAAACACATAATAAAAATTAATTTAGTAAAAAAAATAAATAAATGTCTAAAAGATTTATCAATTTTACATAATTTTATTTTTTGTAGGTATAAATAATTTTTAAAAATTCAAAATATTTGTTTGACATTTATTTTTGTCAAATTAGTTTATATTTTATCAAATTGACGATTTTACCCTTAAAAAATCTAATGATACCTTCAATTGCCGTTATTTAGAACAAGATTCAAAATTCAGGGTCAAATGTGTCATAATTGAAAAGTCAGGGACCTAACCCAAACTATATGAACTATTAATGTAATTCACCCAAGATTTTTTTATTTATAAGTTTTGTATTTTTGTGATAAATATTATATAAATTTTTAATAAAATTACAATTAGTTTTTGGAATTTGTTTATTTGGTAGTTTTTCTTTTTCTTTTTCTTTTTTGTTTATTTTTGCCTTTCATGATTTTTTTTGAAAAAATTAGGCTTATTTTGGAAAAAAAATAAGTCCAAAATAGTGCACTTTTTTTTGAATTGAAAAAAGTAAATTTTTTAGAAAAAAAATACAAATAAAATCCAGAAAAGACAAAAAATAAGTCCAAAATAGTGCACTTTTTTTTGGCTTATTTTTGGCTTTTTCAAAAATAATTTTATTTACTTTTAGATTCGTCTACACAAGTTAGACCAAAAATTTTAAAATTTGATATAATTTTTCTTTTCTTTTTTTATAAAAAAAAATGTCATTAAAGACCCCCCAAAAAAAAAAAAATCAGAAAATGATGTGACTTTTTTAGCCAATAAGCAAACTTCCCAGACATGAACTTGTTTTGTATTAATGTTATGCATTTTTTTTTTTTTTTTTTTTTTGGTAGTGTTGCATAATTTGTGATTTTGATGAAAAATACGGAATACTGCTACAAAAATGAGTAACTTCAATTCTGAATAGTAAATTATCTTAATTTTATGAAAAAATTATGTAACATTTAGTACTAAAATATGTAAAACCCTCGCCAATCCTGCACAAAATAAATAAATAAATAAATAAATCAAATTTGAGTGCAAAGTTTGATTTGATATGAACCACTTTACACTACAAGAATTAACACTTTTGGCAACAAAAAAATTGGTCGCTAAAAGTCTATTTTTGGTCGGCAAAAGTTATCCGCGACCAAATTTTTTGGTCGCCACTTTGGTCGCCAATTGAGGGTCGGCAAAAGTAATTCGCGACCAAAATTTTGGTTGGTCGGCAAAAGTCGGATTTGCCGACTAAATTTTTGGTCGTGAAATATATCATTACCGCGACTAATTCATTTAGTCGCTAAAACACTTTGGTCGCGAAAAGTGATATTTTCCCGACCAAAAAGTTTGGTCGCCAATTATCACATTCAACGACCGAAAAGTTTGGTCGCCAATTGTGACATTCTACGACCAAAAATTTTGGTCGCCAATCGTGACATTCCGCGACCAAAAATTTTGGTCGCCAATCGTGACATTCCACGACCAAAAAAGGTTTTGGTCGCCATTTATTACTTTTCGCGACCAAAACTTTTGGTCGGCAAAAGTGAGTTTCCACGACTAAGAGCTATTTTGGTCGGCAATTGTCATTTTTTGCGACCAAAACTCTTGGTCGGCAATTGTCATTTTTTGCGAAAAAAAATTATTTATTTGTCGCGACTAATGAATTGGTCGGCAAAGCAAGAAAACAATACACTTGTAATTCCTAATAATTTATTCAATCCATAATAAACCTATAATTTTAAAGCATCACTCAAATTAACTGAATCATTAACATTCGACACAATACATAATTCATTAACATTCGATTTATTAAATTTCTGTCAAACAACCAGACATTGTTCCAATTCAAACTGAAACAACAAGACATCCCCACCATGGTGTTCCACCAGACATTGTTCACACAAAATAATGACAACCAAAGAATCCAACAACACCTTTCTAAACTGTCAAACAACCTACTTCCAAAATTTCTTAAATTTCCCAAAACACTAGTGTACATTATATACATCCTATTTATAGAACTACATTCCAATTCAAACTGAAACACCCTAGTTTTAGCAAGAACAAAAAGAAACAATTCTACGAGTAAATAATATGTGGAAGCTCTGACTAAAACAAGAACTCTGTGTCAGAAACTTCGAGGACATTGTGGACGCCAATAGGGTTCACACCTGGCCGGAAAGCATTTCCTTCAATATACCTGTGACAACATTTAATCAATTAGCATTTCACCTAGTGTTGGGTAATTGCAATTTGCTTGTACTGATTGAAGACAGAAACTCACATTTCTTTCAAGAAAGTGTGCTTATAGAATGCATCCGGGATTCTCCCAGTAAATTGATTATGATCCAGGTACCTGCAATGAAAGCAAGCTTAAGATGCTGTCCCAGATACACAAAAGCACAAAGATGCAAAAAAATGGGAAAAGCAAATTAAAGGGAAAAAAAAGGCATTAATTGTGATAAAAACAACAGTTAAAAGCCATGAATCAAAGCCATAAGGGATGAGGAAATCTTCTCAACATTGAAGATTGGGTCACAGATGTCAAGGAACGAAACAAAGTGTATCAATTAACTAGGAATCCTAACTCAACCTTGGTTCCACTAACAAACTTGTCCTGCAAATCCAAATAACTTTTCAATATGCAATTGTAATATTGACCACTAGCAAAATTGCCCGTGCCTAAAGGTACTTCATCAGTAGGGAAATAACACCAGCCATTAGATTTATTCAATCTTAACCCAAACTATAGCACACAACATTTTTCAAAAACTGATGTGTTTTATTATATAGATTTTTCTTGTCCTTCTTGTCATGAAGACATGATATGTGACTATTTCAAACCATACAATCACATCAGCCAAATTGTGATCCAATGAATAGTATGCCCAGAAAGTGTAGCTAAAAAAGTCCAGACTTAAAATCCGAACTGCCAAATTTATGTGTATTGCTCTTAGAAAGAGGAAATTCCTCTAGATACATTGCAAAAATAGAACTTCTCATACATAACTGGATCACATTTGTAGAGTGGACAGAAAAATCAAAAATAAACTTACAAGGAATGGTATGCTGTAGTATGGTGTAGTATGCTAACAGTTTTTCATCCGTATATAACAAAGAGTTTTTCATCAACAACAACAATTTTTCATATATAACAAAGATCTCATCCGTATGCTGTAGTATGCTAACAGTTTTTCATCAACAACAACAAATGAGTATATTTGCAGGTACATTAATAGGATTTTAATCAAATAATCTAAGTATTTGGTTGGTTACTACCCTTGCATTGAATGCAACAATGTATTGCATCTTGAAACAATCATTTTGAGGACATTTACCCAACCTGGTTTTGCAGTAAAGCTTCATCATTGAGCAAGAAATGGTTTGAATGTCATCAACACCCCGATTACTTCGATTACATTCAGGAGGAAGAAAACCATCTGGTCACCTGCATTCAGATGAACAAATACAACTAAAGAGTGAGCATAAACAGCAGATATGAGATTTGCTATCTGAATAAGAACCTCCATGATCTGCAAAATTGTGGGGGAGAAGAGTCAAAGAAAATTCAGGGTACAATATGAGATTTTACTACTAAATCTGATCTAACCATATGTTAATGTTCAATCATCATATATTTTGCTGAAATTTTAAAGAGTAAAGAATTAGATTTAGGCATGCATGCTAAAAAACAAGTGGCCAAAAAAGTTACCCAGAATGCATTGGATGCCTTGCCAAGTATGCAGTACTGATAGCTTCTCTATCATTTTCAGAGACCTGCATTGTTTATCAAAACAAAAAATATATTTGAATTTAAGTGCTCTAATTGAGTTCAAAGGGGGATAGAATGCATTGAGAGTAGACTAACAGAAGTAGCAATCGAGATCAGAATGACACATCATCCAAAAAAGTCATTAATATACAGAAACAACATCACCGTACAGGGTTATAATTAAATCAGTCCTATCCTCAGGATCTTTTGCTACAAGCAAAGAGCATTTTGGATTAGCTACAAGGTCCTGCAAAAAATAGCGAGTATCAACTAATTAAGTAACTTTCCATAAACTAGAAGATCCTAAAAAAAATTTAAATATAAAAAATGCTGCAAGTATTTCATAGCAAAGTTTTAAAGTCCTATGCTAATAAGGAAAAATAATACAGACAGGACACCTGTGCTAACGAAAAATTAAGTGATTACAATATTCTGAATTTCAACTTATCGAGCTTATCACTAACATATAAGAACGCACATTCAAAAAGACTCCAAACCAAACCATGTATCTTAATCAAGTAATGGTCGGCTACATGAATCCTTTTTCGCCATTCCGCCTTATTAAAGACTATATGCTCAATAAAACAACTTAAATTAAATAAATGCATATCAAGTTTATCACTAAAATATAAGAAGGTACATTTAAAAATGACGAATTCAAAAATTAATTTACCTCCCAAGCATCACCAGAAAAACTAATCCTAATAACCAAAATTTAAGAATTTTCTATTCCAAAGAGCATTCAGCATTACTTTTGCTGTCTCTTAACAAACAGCTAAACAGGAATTGAGTAGGAATATAAAATTTACAAGCTCCTGCAACTGTACAGCTAAACTTCGATTGTAGGATTCTACCTGTCCTTGTGAACCAAAGAGAGAGACAATTCACAGTCGTGCACATCAAGGCATCTCTTTGGATGCCGCCATTTAGAACAATTTTCAAGATATATATATATATATTATCCAATTAGTACACATATGATAACAAAATTCAAAATTTTGCCAACCTTGGTATGAACTGCCAAGCTGCTCATTGCTATTATTGGAGATCCATAGGCATCACAAGCGAAGTCAACCATTGAACCAGATGGATAACCCCCATACTTCTGCATGTTAAAAAGGAATTGCGATAATCTTTGAAAATAATGGATATAGCTGACTGAAAATAATGAAAATAAGTATTTCATTTTTATTTTTATTTTGGATGAGCAAGTAATAAGTATCTCATGACAATCAAATGGTTAATCAAATTCATAATTGGCAGGTTTTCTGATGTACATGGCAAAACTGAAAAGTCAAACTCAATTGAGTATGCAAACTCAATTGAAAATTCATAATTGAGTATGCAAAACTAAAATGTGAATGGATATTCAATAAGATGATAAATGCTTTACAGGATACTTGGGATTTTAGTCATTGATGGCCAATCTTTTTTGAGATCCCACAAACGAGTAGTCATGATAGGTAGGAGACCTTACCTTTGCTCTCTTAAAGAATGATACAAAATCATCATCTGCAAGATGCCCAATACACCATTGAACCCATATAACATCATACCTTCCAGCCTCTGGAGTGAATTCCTAAAACCAATCAAGATTTTAGTTTCACTTTATTTAAAAATCCATAGACAAAACATTAGTGTCATATGTCTCATCTCAAAGAATATTACAAAAATCAAGCCATTGGGCATAAAAAAAAACATAATAAAAAAGAAATAAAAAAAATAAAAAGTTACTAGCCATGGCAGATCAACCTAATTAAAAAAAATAATAATGATTTTAACACCAGATAATCTACCATACACTAACCTAGATAAACAAGATAAGTGGCAAACTTAACATTAAAAGATTAGGCACTACAGCACTGCCATGAATAAAAAGCAGATGAGGCACTACAGCAGCCCTTCCAAGCACCAAAACAGATCACGAAAACAGAACAGGCAGAGAAGACAACCAGCCCTTTAAGCAGAGAATCCAGAACAGAACAGAACTGGAGATATTCTATATTCTGTGTATAGTACGCACCTTTCAGCATTAGTATTAGTTCACATTAATGAACAAACAGAGCAAAAACCAAGATATATATATATATAGATATAGATTCAAAGAGATTCAAATAGATATCAATGACCAAACAGATCAAAAACGGCCATGGCTTCGATCACCTTTTCTTCACTTTGTTCTTGCACCTCCATCTCTAAACGCTCGCCTCTCATCTCTTCTTTTCCTCACTCGTCGGCAGTAGTCGTGGCTACAACCGTTAGTACAATCGTGGAAAATGAATGGCAAACGACCATGGCTTCGATCTCCACAGATTGTAGCCTGGATACCATCTTAGTCGGATCTTCTTGAATTCGATGGAGCCGTAAGAATTAGGGATTTTTGGTTGAAGGGGATTTTTGGTTTTTCAGATTGGGTATTTTGGTTCAAGAGATGGGGAGGGGGGGAAGCCGAGCGGGAATGGAAAAAAGAGGGTGGAAAATCGAGCGGGAATTTTTTTTTTTTTTTTTTGGTAATATTTAAACAACAAAATGATTCTTTTTTTAAAAAGAAAATTATTTTTTGTTAAAATAAATTTTTTTTTATAGTTAATGAATTTATTTTTTCAGTTATGAAGGTTGAAAATTTATTTGTTTCATTTTTATTTTAATGAATAAAAAATTATTCTTATATTTTTACTTTGGTAGAAGTAGGGGTAGTATTTTAATGAAAAATATTTTCCATAAATTTTATAAATTGGTTTTTGTTTATTTTTAGAAAAACATAAATTACAAACGTATTTGGTTTGAACAAAATATTTTAAAAAATTTAAAAACATAAACTAAAAAGCATGTTTGTCTAGGCCTAAAATATTTATATTTATTTTTTGTATTATTTATGATGATGGAATTATACACATTATAATTGGAAAAAAAATATTTGAAAAAAAATATATTTGAAAAAAGATGAGAGAGATAGAGAAAAGAAATGAATAAGAGAGATGAGTGAAAGAGAGAGAAGAGAAATGAGTGAGAGACACAGAGAGTAAGAGACAGAGAGAAAAAGAGACCTATTTCATTTTTTGACTTTTTCCTCTTTCAATAACAATGGGCTCAGAGAAAGAGATGAGTGTGATTGAGAGAAATGAACGATTGAGAGAGAAGAGAGATGAGTGAGAGAGACAGACAGACAGACAGAGAGAAAGAAAAAAAGAGATGGGTGGTGATAATGGTAGTTATAGAGGTGGAGTGGCAACAGTGGTGGTAGTGGAATGACATTTACAGTGGTGGTGAAGGTGGTAGAGGAGATGGGTGGTAAAAGAGAGAGAGATGAGTGAAAGACAGATCGATGTGCCAGAGGTTATAGTAGTTTTGGCGAAGCTGCATCTTGTGCAGATGCTCTTGTGACGCCATTGACATCTTCGAAGAGCTCAAAAACCAGGAAACTCTAGCTGATGATGAAGATGAAGAAGATGAAGATTTTCAAAAACACTTTTGAAAAACATCCAAAGCACTTGGCCCATTCCTACAACTTTGGGTAATCTAAGCTGGTTCATGTTTTCTAAGCTATTTTTTGGACCAACTAGGCATCTGAGAGATCTGTTTGAAGTAGCAATTGAGCGCGACTCCGACAATGCAAGCGCGTTTGGTTGATTTCATGGCAAATTGGGGCTCGAGAGGGGGTAAGAGGACTTCAATTGAGGGTCGAGATTGAGCGGTTAGGTTAGGGTTTAGCTTGTTTCGAGGGGTGTGGTAGAGAGAAGCTTGAGAGAGATCAGGAATCGAGACGATGACTCAAATTTGATTCAGATCTCAACGATCTTTCGGATCCGGCAGAGGCACCAGTGGAGGAGAAGGAGGATGAGCCCAGCTGGTGCAGTGGGTGTTTAGGAGAGAGAGAGAGGCACCAACAGTGAGGTGGTAGTCGTAGAGGTGAAGTGGCGACAGTGGTAGTAATGGTGGTAGTAGAATGGCGTTTGCAGTAGTGGTGAAGGTGGTAAAGGAGATGGGTGGTGAAAGAGAGAGAGATAGATGAGTGAGAGACAGATAGAAAAGAGAAAGAGAGAGAGAGAGAGAGAGAGAGAGACAAAGACAGAGTGATGAACGAGAGAAAGACAAAGTGGTCGCTAAAAGTGCATTTTCTTGTAGTGGATAGATAAATCGAGAGGGAGCTCAGTAAATAGAGAGGACGGAATGGAAAGAGTGAGCAACGCCAACATAGTGGGAGAGAGAGAGAGAGAAAGAAAGAGAAGAGAGAGAGAGAGGGACAAAAAGATAAAGAGATAAAGAGTGAGAGACAGAAAAAGAGACAAAGAGAGAAGAGAGATGAACGAGAGAGACAGAAAGAGAGATAGAGAGAAAAGAGATAAGCGAGAGAGACATAGAGAGAAGAGGGATAAACGAGAGGGAGAGAGAGAGATAGAGAGAAGAGAGATGAGCGAGAGAGACAGAGAGAGATGAGAGAGATAGAAAGGAGAGAGATGAGCGAAGAGATAGGGAGAGAAAAGAGATGAGAGAAGAGATAGATGAGTGAGAGACAGATAGACAGAAAGAAAAGAGTGATGAGTAAGAGAGAGAAAGAGAAGAGAGAGAGAGGAAGATGAAAAAACGGGTGAAAAGATATAGACAAAGAGAGGAGAGAAAAAAAGAGCGAAAAGAGATAAACGAGAGAGAGACAGAGAGAGATAAACGAGAGAGATAAAGAGAAGAGAGATAGAGAAGAGAGATGAGAGAAATAGACAAAAGAGAGATGGACGAGAGACACAAAGAGAAAAATAGAGAGAGATAGATAGACAGACAGACAGAGAAGAGTGATGAGTGAGAGAAAGAAAAATAAGAGAGACAGAGACACAGAGAGAAAGAGACAGACAGACAGACAGACAGACAGAGAAGAGTGATGAGAGAGAGAGAGACAGAGAGAGAAGAGAGACAGAGACAGAGAGATAGGAAGATGAAAAAATGGGTGAAAAAGTTCCGTGTCTAAAGTCTCCTTTTCTAGTAGTAAGTTGTCTCTATCATTCATGGGTAGAATAGAGGCGCGAATTTGGGAATTGTATATTTTATATAAAAATCAAATTGAAATATTTTATACAATCACACCTATTTAGGGAGTGTGATTAAATATATATATATATATATATATATAATTACACTTATTTAAAAAGTGTGATGAAAAAGTAGTAATGTATATATAATCACACTTTAATTAAAATGTGTGATTAAAATATATATATATATATAATCACACTTATTTAAAAAGTGTGATTAAAAAGTACTAGTGTATATATAATCACACTTTAATTAGAATGTGTGATTAAAAAATATATAAATAATCACACTTTAATTAGAATGCGTGGGTAAAAAATATATATATAATCACACCTATTTAAAAAGTATGATTAAAAAGTAGTAGTGTATGTATAATCACACTTTAATTAGAAGGTGTGATTAAAAAATATATAAATAATCACACTTTAATTAGAATGTGTGATTAAAAAATATATATATAATCACACTTGTTTAAAAATTGTGATTAAAAAGTAGTAGTGTATATATAATCACACTTTAATTAGAAGGTGTGATTAAAAATATATATATATATATATATATAATCACACTTAATTGAAAAGTGACATAAAAAATAAATATTATCACACTCAATCAAATTAAGTGTGATTAAAATATCAATCTAATTTTTTTTATCACACTTCCAATAAAAATGAGATCTTTTTTTTTTTGTCAAAGTGTGATCTTTAACTATTTTTGTAGTAGTGGAGAAACAAAGAGAGCAAGAGACTGAACTTATTTGGGTCTATGTACATATTGATAGAAAATAAATTGGGCGGTAATGTAAGAGTGTATTCCCACCAAAAACATGAATCTGTGTTTTTGAAATTGTTTAACTTTATTGCCGACAAAATGTTTTTTGGTCCCTAAAAATAAGTATTTTGCCGACCACATTTTTGGTCGGCAAAGATCAAAAGTAAAAAAATTTCATTAATATTTGGCGACGAAAATATTAGTCGCAGAAAAGGTACCTTCGCCGACAAATCTTTTTAGTCGCCAAATCTCAATCAACGGCGACTAAAATATTTGTTGCTAAATGTATTAATTTGGCGACTAATTTTTTTGGTCGCTGAAAATAAGTTTTTGGCGACCAAATTTTTGGTCGCCAAAGAAAAAAATAATTTTTGGCGACCAAAAGACCATAGTAGTCGCAAAAAAAATACCTTCGCCGACAAATATTTTTAGTCGCCAAATCTCAATCAACGGCGACTAAAATATTAGTCGCTAAAAGTACTAATTTGGCGACTAATTTTTTTTGGTTGCTGAAAATAAGTTTTTGGCGACCAAATTTTTGGTCGCAAAAAAAAATGTGACCTTCCGCGACCAAATTTGTAGTTGGTCGGCAAAAGCATACCACTTTCTGCGACCAACTCATTTTTTGGTCGCCAAAATATAACATTCTGCGACCAATAATATTTGGTCGCCAAAAATAATGATCATTCGCGACTAATTAATATTTGGTCGCCAAATATCATTTTTTTGCGACCAAAATTTTTTTGGTCGGCAAAAGTGGTCGGCAATTGTGTAAATTCTTGTAGTGTTAATTCCTTTCATCAATTTTTTTTTCAAAAAAAAATTCATCTCCAATGGTTTTAGCTTTTTAAATTTTTATCAAATTCAAATTTGATGAAAAAAATAACTCTTTCTTAATTTGATGAACATTTGATGAAATGATTGAAAATACTTTTTGCATATTTTTTCATCAAATTTAAAAAAGAGAAAGGACTAGAGATGCTGAAGAGATTCCTATTTAAGTACTTTAATACATTATGCAAAAAAAAAAAAAAAAAATAGGAAAAATTACTATTCAATATGAATTTTGAAAATTATTACATAATAGTGAAATCAGACTATTATAAGGGCTATCATTGTTAAAATTTGACACTTATCAAATTTTGTGATCACTAGCTCATCCAAAGAGAGTTTGATCTAATAGTTTAGATATGTGATATGCAACAAATACAAATATAAAAGCAAAGTCTATATGGGCAAAAATAGAATTTGGACAGTTAAAATGTAATTTGACATTGAGTTCGATCAACCAATGGAATTGCTTTACCTAAGAATTGGTATGGGTATTTCTGTTGTTATAGTCATATAGCTTTTGTCATGCCATGTACATCTATTGTTTGACAATAATAAATGAAATTTCTCTTACCTAAGAATTGTGGTAAATATTGTTGTAGTCATTAGTTTTTGTCATGGTAATGTACTCCTGTTCTTTTGATTCAACTTTTGTCCTAACACCGCAGAAGTACTTAAAAGCATTACAGCATTGTAGATATGTTAAGTAACTATTAATAATGCTGATAAAGAAAAAAAGTAACTATTAATTTTAGCAGTTACTTATGCGCGGGTTTTATTTTCGGGGGGACTCCAATAAAGAGTGATGGGCATAGCCCCCGCATCCCCCATGGGGGGGAGGGGGGGCATGGACCGATTAGTTATCATCACAAGGCCGAGAATAGACCCAATGGGAAGCCCAATAGGGAACTTGCAGTGGCCAAGCTTAGACATCAGTTAGACGCATGTTAGTTAGGGAGCCAGTTCACGCGACAGACAAAAATCCTACAGAGTTATTGCACTCAAACACCAAACATTAAATGAGGCTGTCATGACATTAAATGCAACAAGACTTCTCACTTCAGGGCATGGCGAAACCACGATGACCGACATCAAGTAGACTATAGACTTTGGGCCAATGGGACAATTGAAAGCAATAGAAGAATGATTAATAAGCGATATAAGGAAGAACACTCAAGGCAACAGGTAACTCTCTCTCTTTATCTCTCTCTAACTGCTATTCCGACCACATTCACCTCTAACTTGCTTGTCGGAGGGTCTACAGGAAGGATCCATCCCCATTTCGGAACCTTATTTGTCGCAGATGCGATTCGGGAGACAAAGGAGAGTCAACCCGAGGAGTGTTTGGATCAATCCGACCCATCTCACCCTAATAAAGCTGCATCATCAAAGAGTATGTTAGAAGAGGTGTCGGTAGTTAGAGAGTGAGCTAATTGTGTCAAGGGACTTATTAGGTGAGAGAGAGAGAGCTAATTGTGTCAAGGCACTTATTAGGTGAGAGAGAGAGAGAGAGAGAGAGAGAGAGAGAGAGAGAGAGAGAGAGAGAGAGAGAGAGAGAGAGAGAGAGAGAGAGAGAGAGAGAGAGAGTTAATGGTTCCCACATTTTAAATTTGGATAAATAACTAATAAGTCTTAATATTTAGACTTAATACTAATCAAATCTTATTGAAAATAAGTACTACTAAAATCGTCATTAAAATTAATTTTATGTAACGATTTTTTGCATGTCGTTAAAAATTGACAATTAGCGACTTTTTTGTCATGATTTTTGTAAATTGTTACTAAAACTAACAATTAATGATATTTTTTTGTAGCGAATTTTTCAAACTGTCGTTGAAAGTTAAAAATTAATTACTTTTTTTAACAATTTTTTTAAACTGTCACTAAAACTTATAATTAATGACATTTTTGTAATAAAATTTTTAAACTGTCGCTGAAAATTAACAATTAGTGACGTATTGTAAAAGTGTTTGATAAAAAATTTCATTAATTATCATAGGGCATATTGAACAATAAGTTCATCTATTAAGACCTACACGTAAGTCCCCTCTTTAATTTTTATTTATTTTATTTTTTCTATATATAGACATTCAAGTGCACCTTATACTTAATATAGACTTTAACACACGGTCACTAAATTAGTAAATACTTAACATATAAAATTAAATTTCATTTTTTTTTTTTTTTCAGTTTTATCTGTTAGCAAACACCTTAACACAAATTTAGTACTCCTATTGTGAAAGCTCTTACGCAATTGCATTTATTTTAGGGAGCTTTTTTAATAAATCATCTTTTTAAAAATTTTACTCTATTCAACTCATATTTTTTATTACTATTCCATTAGATCTTATTTGAGGTAAGAAAACGAAAACACACTCAATATCTCCTGTCCCTATTAATGTTGATATTTAATATTAATTGTCATTATATTTTGGTAGTTCTCATGCATTAGGATGTTGACTGTTATTATATTCATATTAATTTGAAATAAATTTTTGTCATTGTGCTGTCAATTACATGATGTGAATATTTATACTAAAACATACGAATGTGAATGTTCACATCACAATATTAGATGAGCGAGAATGTGCACATGTTGTAAACGTTCACATCACTACATGTTATGAATAAGAATGTGTTGTCAATTAAAAATATAATAACGTTATTTTTAATATGTTGTCAATTAAAAATAAGAAGGTTCATATGTTGTAAACATTTAGATCACTACATTAGATGAGAGAATTTTTCGGAAAGGTGTTGTGAACGTTCACATCAGATAAGAGAGGATGTTTACATTATTTTTAATCACTACAAGAAAAAGCACCTTTGGCGAGTCCGTTTTTAGTCGCCAAAAGTCGACTTTTTACTTTCCCCGACTAATTTTTTTAGTCGCTGGTTTTGTCACGTATAGATGGTCGGCAGAGGTATTGGCGACTAAAACTTTTTTAGTCGCCAAAAAGCAGCACTTTCGCGACCAACATTTTAGTCGCCAATAGTGATTTACACTTTTCAAAATCATACATTTAGCGACTAATCCTTTAGTCGTCAATACTCACTAAATCGCCGACTAATCCATTTAGTCACCAAAATAAAGACTTTTGGCGACTAATAATTTTAGTCGCCAAAGGTGCTTCCGTGAAAAAAAAAATTACCAACTTTTTTGAGATTCGAACCATGGACCTTCTACTTTGTACACCTTTACCAACACACTCCCTCCACTATGCCACCACAAGATCACATGAATATATATGCAATATATATTATTTATATAGTATATTGACCCGTATTAATTTAAAACTATATATATATATATATAATTATTTTTATTCAATATAATTTATGTAAAAAATAAATTAATTATTAAAAAAAAAAAGGGAGCCACTTTTGGCGACTAAAGTTTTTTTTAGTCGCCAAAAACCTTAGTTTTGGCTACTTCCAATAATTTAGTCGCTAAAAAAATTAATTTCCGTCTAAAAATAACCACTTTCGGCGACTAAACTGATTTTTAGTCGTCAAAACCACCACTTTTGCCGACTAAACTCAACTTGAGTCACCAATTGTCCACTTTTAGCTACTAAAATTAGTAGCCAAAAACCTTTACATTTGGCTACAACATTTTTTTTTGTCGGTAAAACACCTACAATCGGCGACCAAACCATTTTTTAGTCGCCAAAGCCTATACTTTTGGCTACTAATCTTTTTTAGTCGCCAAAAACCTTCACCTTTGGCTACTAAAATTGTTTCAGTCGCTAAAACCCATGTAATCAGCGACTAATCTGATTTTTAGTCACCAATAAGTACACATTTGGCTACTAAACTGTTTTAGTCGCTTCACTTTTGGCTATTAATTCAATTTTAGTCGCCAATTGTCCTACTTTTAGCGACGAAATTTACATTTTTGGTCGCCAAAACTGCTTTTTGTTGTAGTGAATGTGTTGTCAATTAAAAATATATTCATATCAAATAAAAGAGAATATTCACATTATTTTTAATGTGTGGTCAATTAAAAATATATTCACATTATATAATAATATAAATAATAACATTAATGTTATTTAATTTATGTATGAAATTTTCTATATTTTGGTCATTTCCCTTCTCTCTCCTCCCTCAACATTAAATATCAATATTAAATATAAGGATATAAGAGTATAAGAAAATAGTGTAAATCAAGAAAAAAGATTTTATGGAATAAAAATATAAATACATGAGACTAAATGAGTCAAAAAATTCATTCATAAACTTCTTTGATTAGAACATTTCTAAATGTGATTTATCAATAAAAATCATTTACGATAACAAAAATCAAATATGGGTTAGCAGCACATGATTAATTTTTACTTTGTTGGTATCTGTTTCGTATTGTCATATTTTATAAAGCATGCATGTATGTATTTATTGCATGGAAGTAAACATACAGCAAATACATAGATGTATTTGATCTTTTTTTTTAAAAAACAATTATTCCAGAAAAAAAAAATAACAAAAAGCAAAACAAAATAAAGTCAATAAATATCATATTGGTTTTTTAGGACTAGGACACAAAAAAAGACATATTTATCGTTTTTTAGATGCAAATTTTTTTTTTTTTTTTTTTTTTTTTCAAGTAAATTGACCGATGGAAAGCACCTTATATGACAAATGACGTAAATTCCACACAAGCATGACACCTAAGAGTCGGTCCATTTAATTAGACTTTAAAAATAATATTAATGCACAAATCTCTTGTTAATACATTATGAAGAGAACAATGTAAAAAAAGGGGCAAAATCTAATAGACTACATTGGCCTAAACACAAAACTACTACGATTGAGTAGTTAACTTGTGAAAAGGAAAAAAGTAATTCAATTGAACCTGCCAATGTCAGTAAATTATCTTCCGTTAAAAAAGTATGAGGAGAACAATATGTATTCAATCTTACTATTAGTAACTAAAAAAAAAAGGAATGAAAAATATATTAGGTGAACATCTTAGACCCCTCGAAATTGTTGACTTAAAGACTAGAATTATTCCAAATAAAAAAATCTCACTTTCACTTGCTGTTATTGGTGGTGTGTGATTTGCTGCGATTAATCTACATTATAATGCCAATGTCCAAACTTCAATGAGGATGTTTAAAAGTCTTTACTCAGTTGCAAATAATATGTGTATCTATATAATTCTTTTCTTGGCTTTGTGTCCGGAAAATTTGATGGATGCAAAAAATACTTGCAATCGCAAGATGGCTGAAGCAAATAATAACTACGACAGTTGCAAATAATTTTTTTGTAATCGGAAAAAGAAAGTAATATTTTATTACAAATAATAAAACATTACAAAGGAGAGAGAAAAACAAACAAAAGGAAACCACCCACCAACAATCACTGCAAGAAATCCCAACGGAAAAGAAAGAGCTGCCAAATTGGCAACACAAGCTGCCTCTCACAATTCCACTCCATATGCTCAAGGATGGAACAGGGTGTGCGGTGGGGACGATCGCGCACCCTCCAAAAATTTGAAAAAAATTATATATTATATTAAAAATTTAAAATAATTAGAAATTATAAAGATTTACACCTTAAACGAACTTTAGTACTTTCATAATGGTAATCCTGGATCCGTTATGCTGCCACAAACACCAGCCCCACATAGACGGACCAGCAAACCCATGAATGCTTCTCCTTGCGCACCTAGTATCACACCAATACAAACTCCTCACACTTTAATCAGCACACCAATGCAGCCAAACCTACTCAACGATAACATCATGGCAGCTAAAAAAATCAAACCGAAAAGGACTGATCCTCAATGTAGAATTATTCAAAGCAGACCTCCAAAATGACCTCACAACTCACCAATGCAGACCTCCAACAAGAGTCACAAATTGATAGCTACCGTAGTGCAAATACTTTTTTTGCAACCTTCACTATAACAGATAAGAGTTTTAAATATCAAAATTTTGTCTCTAAAAGTATAAATTTTGTTGCAAAATAATTTTAGGGATTAATTTCAATTGTGGCAAAGACAATCGCTAAAAGATCGTAACAAAATTTTGAAAATGTCATTAATTAATAGACTATGAAGGACGAAATAACTTAGCCCTAAAAATCTTTATTTTTTTTAAACAATTTTTGATCTCAAAAGGTTAATAATTTATCAATAAAATAATAACACTTTTGGTGACAAAAATATTTTATCCCTAAAAAGTAATTTTGTTCTTAAATTTTTATTTCTAAAATCTTAATTTGTTGTAATGCTTATATTAGTTTATGTTTCTGCTCACATATAGCGCTTGCTAAGGTCTTTTACTGTCACATTTTTTTTTGGGTAATTTCATATCAGTTAAGTCAGAGAAAATATTTTTAGATTAGTGAAAAATATTAAAAGTATTAAAAAGTAAAATTATATATATTTTTATGAAATTATAATTAATTTTTGTAGAGATTTCTGACAAATAAATCTTCCCTTTTTTGTTTTTTTATAGTAGTGATAGTAAATTGAAAAAAGTTAAGCATCCTGAAACATTATCTGAAAATGAAGTTGTGTGACGTAGATTTAAATGTATTATAATGTGACATCTTTGAAGAAGGGGCTTGAGTAGAGCCAACCTGTTTGGACCCAAAGGTAGCAAAAGCAGAGTTTGACTGACTAGCTTGGCTAATAATATTCACTGTAGAAAACATCAATTTATAGGAAAACTGGCAATGCTGTTTATTATTATTATAAATACGAATATTCACATAATATGTGTACATGAAAGAAGTTACATAGAAGGTGAAAAAATTATGTGTGAAAGAGAAATTGAGAGAATTGAGAGAGTAATATTGAAAGAGGTTTCTGTATTATTAACACTCTGCCTGAAACAAAATTAGAGACTCCATTATATAGGAGTTCTGATACAAGACATCATGATGATGGAATGTAATAAAATAATAAAAAGGACGCCGAAAGGAGGAGGCGCCGAAAGCAGCCGAAAGCCTCTGTCGATATTATATTTAATATATTCACACTATCATATATAGTATTAACAATGATATATATATATAGTATTATATAGTATTATATTAACAGTTTAATATTAACAGCCCCCCTCAAACTCAAGGAGGACAAACATCAACCAACTTGAGTTTGGAGACAAGTTCAACGAAGCGACCAGGAGAATGGGCTTTGGTAAAGATATCAGCAGGTTGATCAGCAGAGGAGATGGGATGGAGATGGACAGTACCATGAGTGACGTGTTGACGAATAAAATGACAGTTAATCTCAATGTGTTTGGTGCGATCATGAAAAACATCATTGTGAGCAATTTGAAGAGCACTTTGATTGTCACAAAAGAGGGCAGTAGCACCAGAGGGGGAAACACCCATGTCATTAAGAAGCCAACGAAGCCAGAGAAGTTCCTGAGTAGTATCAGCAAGAGCACGATATTCAGCCTCGGTACTGGATCGAGCAGTAAGAGATTGTTTCTTGCTGCGCCAAGAAATAAGAGAATCACCCAAGAAAAAGCAGAACCCGGTAGTAGAGCGCCGGTCAGTAGGATCCCCAGCCCAATCAGCATCGGAAAAGGCACGAAGCTGGAGAGAGGAGCGGGCGGAATAATGAAGTCCATGAAACAAGGTACCTTTGAGATAACGAAGGATACGAACTAATGCGGCATAATGAGGGGTACGAGGAGCTGACATAAACTGGCTGACAATATGAACGGCATAGACAATATCAGGACGAGTAACAGTGAGATAGACAAGGCTGCCAACCAGCTGACGATATAGGGTAGCATCAGAGAGAAGAGTGCCATCAAGAGGTGTAAGACGACTCTGAGACTCCAGGGGAGTGGAGGCAGTCTTGCAATCCGTAAGACCAGCACGGGTGAGAAGATCAGAGGTATATTTAGCCTGAGAGAGAAAAGACCCCGTGGAATCATGGAAGATTTCAAGACCCAAGAAATAGCTGAGAGGACCAAGATCTTTCATCTCGAAATGACGGCTAAGAAACTGTTTAAGGCATTTAATACCATCAAGATCGTCACCGGTGATAATCATATCATCCACATAAAGGAGAAGCAAGGTGGTCCCTTGAGCAGTGTTGCGGATAAAAAGAGCAGTATCATAAGAACTGGAGGTGAAACCACAGTCATGAATAGTGGAGCTGAACTTGGCAAACCAAGCGCGCGGAGCTTGTTTGAGACCATATAGAGCACGCTGAAGTTTGCAGACTTTATGAGGTGGATAAGTAGATCCAGGGGGAGGTTGCATGTAGACCTCCTCAAGAAGAACACCGTTAAGGAAAGCATTTTTCACGTCCATTTGATAAAGATCCCAGTGTCGGGAGGTAGCAACCGCAATCAGGCTGCGAACAGAGGTGAGACGAGCAACAGGAGCAAACGTCTCTTCATAGTCAATACCATATTCTTGGTTGAAGCCTTTTGCAACAAGGCGGGCTTTGTAGCGCTCAATAGATCCATCAGAACAAGTTTTGATTTTGTAGACCCATTTGCAACCAATGGCAGTCTTGCCAGGAGGAAGATCAACAATGTCCCAAGTGTGAGTTTTGTCTAAAGCCTGCAATTCATCAGTCATAGCTTGCTGCCAAAGAGGATTAGAGCGAGCCTCACGATAGGAGGTCGGTTCATAAGTGGAAAAAGCAGTAGAACCAACAATAAAGTCACGAAGATGAGTAGAAGGTTGAGTTACCCGGTGTGGTCGAGTAGAGGCAGGAGGAGCCAGAGGGAGAGACTCACCAGGAGAGGAGGATCCCGAGGAAGCAAGAGCAGGACCATCAGAGCGAGCAGGGGCCTGGGACAGACCAGAAGGCAAGGCAGTCTCGAGAGAGTCCGGCAGGGGCGGTGGAGAGGCCGGCAAGGGTGAGGGAGGAAGGTCATCAGAGAACAGATCCGTGGAAGGGTCAGTAAAAAACAGAGAGGGTGAGGGAACGGACAAACGGAAGAGAGAGAGAGAGGAGAACATTTTGTGTTCCCAAAAGACTACATGACGAGAGATACGGAGGCGCTGGGAGAGAGGGTCCCAACAACGATACCCCTTGTGTTCAATACCATACCCTAAGAAGCAACAAAGGCGAGAACGTGGTTCAAGTTTGGTACGTTCATGAGGTTGGAGAAGAACAAAACAGGCAGATCCAAAGACCCTAAGGTTGGTGTAAGGAGGACGAGTGCCATGTAGACGCTCATAAGGAGTGTGATTGTGAATGACAGGTGTTGGGATACAATTGATAGTGTAAGCAGCAGTGAGAGCTGCCTCGCCCCAAAAATGTTCCGGACAAGAGGAAGACAGTAGGAGAGCTCGAGTAGTGTCAAGGATATGTCGATGTTTCCGTTCAGCACGTCCATTTTGTTGAGACGTACTGGGACAGGAACGATGAGGTTGAGTACCATGACTCTGAAGAAAGGAAAGAAAGTCAAGATCTTTATATTCCATGGCATTGTCGGAGCGAAAAATCTTAATATTTTTAGAAAATTGAGTTTTAACCATTGTAGCAAAATTGTAATAAAGTTGTTTGAGCTCAGAGCGAGTTTTCATAAGAAACAACCAGGTAAAACGGGAAAAATCATCTATAAAAACAACAAAATAGCGTGCGCCTCCCATAGTAGGAGTAGGAGAAGGTCCCCAAATATCAGAATGAATGAGATCAAATGGTGCAAGAGAAACAGAGTCACTTTTATTAAACGACAAAGCAGGTTGTTTGGCAAGTTGACAGGACACACAATCTAAAACATCAGAACTTACATGACCTAAACAACCACTGGAAATTAGAGATTTTAAACGACCAACAGAAAGATGGCCTAAACGACAATGCCAAAGATGAAAAGGAGATAAAGGAGGAGTAGTGGTAGCAGTGGTAATAGTGGTAGGAGCTGTGATCTGAGAGGAGTCTGGAACATGAAGATGGATGAGTTCGTAGAGACGTCCATGCTTACGGCCTATCCCAAGAGTTTGCCCCGTCCGAGGGTCCTGCACCAAACAACCAGTACGGGAAAAGGTAACAGTTAGACCATGCTCACATAATTGACTAATGGAGATAAGATTTAAAGTAAGAGCAGGCATAAGATAGACATGGGATAAAGATAAGTGAGAGGTTGAAACAGAACCAACATGACTTACAGACAGAAGAGACCCATCAGCAGTATGGATAGAAGGAACATGAGGAGGAAAAGATAGAGGAGTAAAAATAGTAGGGTCAAAGGTCATGTGATTACAACAAGCGGAATCAAAGTACCAAGAAGTGTTACCTGCGGTGACAGATAAAGCAGTAGATGGAGGAGTACCGGAATTCTGCCAAAAATGTTGAAACATGGCTGCGACATCGGTTTGAGAGTAGACTGGAGTGGAAGGGTCTATAGAGGCAGAGGAAGGTAAATCCTCGGAGGCAGCAGCAGCAGTGCGTTGAGCAGGTATTGGTTTAAACGGAGTCCCAGAACGGTGAGAGTGGCTGCGAGAAAAATTCCCGGTGGAAGGACCATTGCGAGAGGCACGGGCGGGATTGCGGAAGCAATCTTGTTGGAGATGACCAGGGCCAGTCTTGTTACAAAACCGACAAAGACGAACTGGACAATTAACCAGAAGATGAGTCGATGGAAGATTGCGGTTGTGACAGTAATTGCAGGCATTGGACCTCTGTGGTGAAGGTGAGGAAGGAGAACTTCGAATCTGGGGAGTGGCAAGAACAGAGTCCACAGGGTGTGGATGGAGAGTACCAAATCGAGTTTCCTCGGACAACAGTTCTGAAATTGCTTGCTCAAGAGTGGGTAAAGGAGTTCGATGAAGGAGAGATGCGCGTACTGGCTCAAAGCGAGGAGTGAGAGCCATGAGAAACTGAACCAAGCGCTGTTGGTCACGGTAAGTAGTAAACAAGGTAGCATCCTTAGTACAGTCCCATGGAGGTTCAGAAAGAGCGAGCTGATCCCAAGCATAATACATTTGGGAGAGAAAATCATTAATGGTTTGAGTGGTTTCTTGGCGCATACCGTGAAGATGACTCAAAAGCTGATATTGGTGAGCAAGGCCAGTAGTCTGATAGCGTTCGTGTAAAAAATCTCAGATGGCTTTGGCAGGAGAGGAAGCAGAGTCAAGTTGGAACCGACCAAACTGAAGGCTGATAGATGTAATAGAAGTATTGCGAAACCAAGTGATGATCTGATAGTTTTTACTATCCCAATCTTCCAGTCGGTCGATATATTTGGCAGTGGAGTCTGTGGCAGCGGAATCTGTGTTCTCGGGAACGGGTTTGCACACATCCCCAGTAATGATGCGCCAAAGTTTCTTTCCTTTGAGGAAGCCAGACATAGCTTGTGCCCATAGGACATAATTAGTCCCGTCAAGAATAGCGGAAATAGGGTGGGTAGTGGAGTCTAGGCGATCCATGAGAGAAAAAATAGCACAAATGAGGTAGAATCTGAAAAAACTGAGGTTACCAGTGAATTCAGAAGGTCGAAATTAGTCAGAAAAGGAGTGAACTGACCAAAAATATGACCAGAAAGGCCGAAAAAGGAAAAGTCAACGAATCTGGTCAAACAGGCTGATGCGCGGCGCACGTTAGCAGAGAGTGGCGCGGCGTACGTTAGCAGGCGAGAGGCACAGGCGCACGGAAGCAGCTAGGGCTGACGTCGGCTGACGTCAGAAACACGCGGCTCACGTTAGCAGATGAAGCCGGGGCGCACAATAGCACCGGACAGTGTAGGAGCGCGTAGAGCGCGTCTGAATCGAGTGAGCGCGTGGCCGAATGTTCTGGCGGCGCGTGGAGGCGCGTGCAGCGGCAGATGATGATGAATCTGGTGGCGTTGGCTTCGTCGTGAAGAGACGAAGGTGATGGTACTGTCCAATCTGTGTATTAGGTAAGGACGAGGTACGCAGTAGTGATGCAGAGACTTATGACACACACCTGCGCTCTGATACCATGAAAGAGAAATTGAGAGAATTGAGAGAGTAATATTGAAAGAGGTTTCTGTATTATTAACACTCTGCCTGAAACAAAATTAGAGACTCCATTATATAGGAGTTCTGATACAAGACATCATGATGATGGAATGTAATAAAATAATAAAAAGGACGCCGAAAGGAGGAGGCGTCGAAAGCAGCCGAAAGCCTCTGTCGATATTATATTTAATATATTCACACTATCATATATAGTATTAACAATGATATATATATATAGTATTATATAGTATTATATTAACAGTATAATATTAACAATGTGAAATATTCATGTACATTCATAATCGATGCAAGAGTTGAGATATTCTTTATTAATATTGTGTTTGGTTAAGGGATTTGAGGAGAGACTTGGAAAGAAAAATAGAAAAGTTAGGTGAAATGTGAATAAAATATACTTATATTTCATCTAATTTCACACATATTTTTTTTTTTCTTTCCAAATTCTCTAACCAAACACCGCGTAAGAGCCGTTTCATTTTATGTAATGCACAATGCCTCCTAGCATCCATAGATGTAATGAGCGCACTTTCTTGTTTAAGTTCGCACTGGAATTTGGGCTTGTTGTTTGGCTGAGAAATGCATTCATTACCCGTTGAAGTTCCGAGCACACTTCTAGCCATCAAAAAATTAAATAATAAAGACCCAACAACCAACGACCTAATGCTTCTCCTCTAATAAGAAAAGTTTGCATGGGAGTCAGGAAATGACAAAATGTAAAATATCGTATAACGTTATTTTATTTATGGAAAATGTCTCGTAACTCAAATTTTGTGGCTCAAAAGTTGTTCAAATGGCCAAAACGACGTCGTTTTGGACATTTTTATGTTGTTCTGTACCCAAAACGACGTCGTTTTGGCCATTTGAGCCACTTTTGAACCACAAAATTTGAGATACGTAGCATTGTCGTTTATTTATTATGTGACGGACGTGTTAATCTACCCTCTCGTGATAGGTGTCTAACTTGAATGGTAGATGATCAAGTCCATTATGATGGAGCCATTGATAACGATTGGCAGCCTAATGGAACAGCTTTAAAGATAAATGGATATTTAATTGTTAAAATTATGAAAAATGCTTGGGAGTACTAATTAGTGCTCCCACTAATTAGGTGGCAGTGGGTCTCGTTATTAATGATGTGATGTTTTGGTCTTGGAGTTGTGTTTTTTTTTTTTTTTTTACTTTTTTAATGCATTAGTGCTATTAGTGGTGATGTTTTTAGTGGGATGAATCATTGTTGTAAAATTATACCTATCATCTTTTTTTTTTCTTTTTTAAAGGTAAATTTAATATAATCATGTAGTTTTGCCTAATTAATTTAATTTTTTATTTGTTACGAGGCCTTTCAAAATAAAAAAATTCAAATTACCAAGATGGAACAAACAAAGTCAATAATACTCTCTAATTGAGATACCCAACTACCAACTACAAAATGACAAATGGGGAAATGCCAAACTTGCATGTCCTACCATCCATCGAGGGGTCATCTTAGTTGATAAACTCATTTCTTTATTGACTAGGGTTCGAATCTGTTACTATTCAAGTGGAAGTTCGACGGTTTAGGTGAATTGACTAACTCCTCCCAGTTTGACTTGTAATGATGGATCCTTAGGATTCTACCTTGGGGGTGTTGTGGGCATCCAAGGAAAAACAAAAACAAAAACAAAAAACAAAAAAAAAACCAAAACAAAAAACTTGCATGTCCTTTGGAATGTAGTTGGTGGGTGCCGTGTGTTTTCTCAAGGGTTTATATCATAGTTGCCAATATAGAAATCAAAGAGTAACGCTTACGTAATTTTTTTTAAACAATATTTATTCACTCTTATACATGAAGTAATAGAATTCACATTAATGCATGTATATAAAATTTATTTATTTATATTTAGATGAGAAAAAATATAATAGAAAATAAGATTATATATAATATTTTTCAAAATAAAAGCAAGAAATAGTTCAAAAATATAAACATGAAATCTAAGCCCAAAATATTATATACAAAACATAAGTGCTAGATAATATAAGATGAAATTGAATATTTAAAAAATAAATTAATTAATTAAAAATAAAAAAAATAAAAAAACATGTATAAGAGTAGTAAGAAAAAAATGGGGTTAAATTCATTTTAGCCTTAGTTTGGCTAATTTAGTTGGGTAAAAAAAATACAAAAGACAAAATAAGCTAAATAAGCCAATAAAACAAAATATCACATTCAAACCATAATTATTTTATCTTTTCTCTCACAAAATCAAAAAAACCAAATCACACGAACTTTTTATTCCTAAACTAAAAAAGTCTCAACTCAAAAAAACCAACTAAGAAAGTCAATGCCAAACGGCGACCTAGTTTATTGTGATTTGGGGTTGGAGCATTTTACCGCTTATGGTTCAAATATAGTTAGAAAACTCTCATGTGATTTTGGATTAAAGTGTCACCGTTAGTTTTTCCATCTAAACTAACGGAAAGTTTATCACACATACTATTTTTTAGAATCGATTTGATTTTCTAAAAAAACAAAGTGAAATTAATACAACAAAAAGAATTTTACCCCAATTTTCTCCAAATCTAAAATTTGATTAATATGTTAATCAAAATAAAACAAAATATAATTAACGATTGATCTAAAATATAAAATAAAATTAAGGATTGATTTAAAATATAACTAAATAAAAATATAAATTAATTAAGAATTAAGAATTAATCTAAAATATAATTAGATTAAAAAATTAGGAACTACAACAAACAATTAAATATTTAGGATTAATTGTGATATAAAATATAATTAATTTAAAAAATAAAATAATATTCTTTATAATTAATTGTGATTTAATTGAATTAATGTTGGACTTTATAGTTATGTGTATGAATGAGGGGAGAGAAAAAAATAACAAAAAATGTCTAAGGTTTGAAGATATTACAATCATTTCACATTTATAATTAACAGTATTAACGGTTATACTTTGGTCCAAAATCACATAATACTTTCATATTTTAAAAATTTATAATTAATAGTGTTAACGGTTATACTTTCATATTTTATATTTAAACCATCGGGGGTAAAGTGCTATGGCATCAAACCACAAGGGATAACTCAAAAAAATATAGAAGATCATAATACTTTCATTGTCAATTAGAAATTTATTAGAACAATCTACAAGTATTATTAAAGAAAAAAAGATTTGTAAGCAAGAAAAATGATTTTTCACTAGATTTTTCAAGAATTTATAACAAATTTCTTTGTATTTTGCCAGAATTTTGGAAAGGTCTCTAAGAAATGTTTCCTAACAATTTTCCTTAGAATTTTTTGAAAATTTCATTTCCTTTTTGAGGAATGGAGAGTTTTATCTCATAAAGAGAATTTCATGATAACCATAGTTTAAATGTATCAACTTTGTTAATTATCGACAAAACCTAGCAGTTTTTATACTTGTACAAAATCATTACAAAATAAGGTACAATCATCTCACATTGTTAATGTAAATTGTAAATTGTGTAAATTACCACACCACCAACTTCACCTACCATCTCCACTACCACCCACCACCTCCACTACCATCCACTACCACCACTCACCTACCTCACCTACTCCCAAATCCTCTCCTATATAATAGCTTGTAATATACAAAATAAAAACAACAATCTTGTAACAATACAATCAATAATATACATCAATTTATTTTACATGGTATCAGAGCTAGGTTAAGAACCTAATATTTTCGCTTCACCGGCGGGCGGCAGCCTCGCCTTGGCCGCCCGCCGGACCTCTCATCTTCCAACTATTTCTGCACGCCGGATCTCAACCAATTCAAACCTCCCTCTCCCTCTCCCTCTCGGCACCTCGCTGAACACATACACACACAAGCTCCACCTCCCTCCCTCTCGGCATGCACACCACCACCACCATTACCATGCATATACACACACCAAACCCAGCTCTCTTCTCTCTCTAGATTTCTAGGCTTCTCTCTCTCCAAGACACACCCAGCGCACACACACACAGCACAATCAGAGCTACACACACACACTACCATCTCATTCTCTCTCTCTCGGCAAACCCACAACACACATGCATTAAGACTCACACAGGACCATACACTCATTCATACACAAGAGACCCAGCTCATTCAACTCGGCTGCTTCATGTTCCTTCCACAGTCTTCTCAGGCCGAACCTTAAACCCATCCAACACACCAAACCGTGGTCTCTCTCTCTAGCTGGCTCAAAACCAACCCATCTCCAGCTCTCTCTCTATCTCGTGCATGAACCCATCTCAAGACACGGCTTAACCCTCTCTCTGGGTCTCGGTTGGCTATCACACAAACACACACAGAGGAGGCACCTCTCCCTCTTTCTGGGTCTCGATTGGAGGCGGAAAGGGGACAAACATTCCTCTCTTTCATGGATACACACCCAAGAGGGACACCCAGCAGATGCATACACCCACGGCCATACACAGACTGAGCTCACTGAGCTCCTTCTCCCTCTCGGCTCTCTCCATAGCCACAGCCCACATACACACTGACAAACACACACCCTTGGAAGCTGCACACACTGATACACACACCATGGACGCACCAGCACACACCAAACAACCAGCACATGGGGGCACCCACTCAATCTCTTTCTCTCTCATATTTTATTACTCTCTCTCTTCATCTAACCCACCAACTTAGCCACTTTTGTCCCCCCACCATAATTGTTTTCACTTCCCACCACCCCCACACCAGCACTCACTTCCCTCTTTTATTTATTTATTTTACCTCCTTTTCTACGGAAAGTGAGCCAGCCCTTTTCAAATAATTTTTCATTACATTTTTATTTTATAAACACAAAAAAAAAAAAAAAAACAAACAAACAAACAAAACAAAACCACAAATACATTCATTCCAGTTGGTTTTTCTGCCTTATCACACCTCCCATTCGAGTTTGCACAACACACTTATTTTATTCATATCCGGGATTCACCCCGCTCACCATTCTACACCAAAAAAAAACAAAAAAAAAAACAAAAAAAAAACAAAAAAAAAAACAAAAAAAAAAAACCACACCCCAAGTGGGATTTTTCTTCTCTACTCGGCCGCCGGTCTCTTCTTCTTGCCTCCGTCCTGGACGGCCCTTGCTGGTGTTGCCTCCGTATTTCCCACTCCACTGGGCCCGATCACTACTCCCTGCTCCTCCACTGCAGCATATGGCGGACCTCCAAATCGGAACATCACGGTGGCCTTCCGCTTCAGCTCCTTGTTTTCTGCCCTTAGCACGCTTATCTCTGCTCACGCATCCTTATACATGCGTTGGAGCAGAGCCAGCTGGGAGTTTAATTGCTGCACCTCATTTGTCCTACTCTGCAGCCGGTGCGACAGGTTTGTGACCGCCGTCATGGACTCTACACATGCCTTCAAAGTATACTGATTAGCCTCCACATCCGTTTGCACTGCCATTTTTTGCTCTACCGACTGCATCGGAAAGTTCAACGGAGCAAACCCAGTGGTGTTTGGTTGCGGTTCATGGGCCACCGCACCAGTTCTCTCTCCTGTGGACTCGTTCAGGTCGGGAAAGAGAGTCAGCAGCCCACGGGACGACGAAGCCATTTTCTGGGCAACAGAGTATTACAGACTATCTCTCGCAACAGAGTGTTACAGACTCTCTCTCTCAGCACAACGAAGAGTTTTTCAGAGAAATTCGCAGGTTTTTTTGTCTCAGCCTCTGCCTCAGCCTCAGGTTCAGTCTTGGTTATATAGCCGAGGCAGCCACGCGCATCGCGCGCCTCTTGACGCCAGACAAACCGGGCACGCCAGCCAAGGCACTCACGTGCCTCGCCATCATATCTGGCACGCCTTTTGATGCATCGGACACGCCTTTTGATGGCACGCCTTTTGACAGATTGGGCACACCTTTTGAGGGCACGACTTTTGAGGGCTCGATATCTACATCCATGTATATTTTTTAGGGCAGCCTATATACACACTCGTACAGTGTCTTCTACACCGATCAGCTTTATCAATCCCTTTGTTTCAACCTCAAATAGGTTTCTATCTTCACACCTATTTGAGTTTGAGGGGGGGTTATACACAGTATCATGTATAAGTCGCTCATGGCGCACTCCCTAAGTCGCCCCCTTGGTGCACCACCACAACCTCTTCTACATCGGTCCGACATGACCCCATAAACTGTCTTCTACATCGGTCTGACACGACCACACAGTGTCCTGCTACATCGGTCCGACATGACCCCGTAAACTGTCCCGCTACATCGGTCCGACATGACCTCGTAAACTGTCCTGCAACATCGGTCCGACATGACCCCGTAAACTGTCCTGCTACATCGGTCCGACATGACCCCGTAAACTGTCTTCTACAACGGTCCGACATGACCCCGTAAACTGTCTGCTACAACGGTCCGACACGACCATACCGTGTCTTCTACAACGGTCTGACACAACCATACAGTGTCTCCTATCCCATTTTTAATTTTATTTGTCAGCTTATTTTTCTGTTTTGTTACTCTCTCCAAACTCAAGTTGGCTAGTACCTATATATCCTCCTTGAGTTTGAGGGGGGCTGTTAATGTAAATTGTAAATTGTGTAAATTACCACACCACCAACTTCACCTACCATCTCCACTACCACCCACCACCTCCACTACCATCCACTACCACCACTCACCTACCTCACCTACTCCCAAATCCTCTCCTATATAATAGCTTGTAATATACAAAATAAAAACAACAATCTTGTAACAATACAATCAATAATATACATCAATTTATTTTACACACATGATGTAAGATCCACAAAAATAAAAATTCATTGACGTGAGAAAATTATGTCAGGTTTCATAATTAATTTATGTGTCACTAAATTTTTTTCAATAAATTTAACACCATGCGAGATGGAACGTTAATCTCAATTAAACTTCTTTCCCAGTGCTTCTACTTGAGTGCATTAGCCAAAATCCTGTGTGCGCCCTAGTCATGTGTTATTTTTTCAGGAGAACTCGCGTGTAGGTCTTATTTAGTGGATTTATTGTTTAATAAGTTATACAGTAATTAATGATATTTTTTGTCATACGTTATTAAAAAAAAGTCACTAATAATTAATTTTCAGCGATAATTTAAAAATTGTCACAAAAAATTTCACTAACTATAAGTTTTATCTACAGTTTTAAAAAAATTCTTACAAAAAAAGTCACTAATTTCTAACTTTTAGCGATAGTTTGAAAAAATTGTCACATAAAATCGTCACTAATTGTAAGTTTTAGCGATAATTTATAAAAATCGTTACAAAATAAAAGTCATTAATTGTCAATTTTTAGAGACATGTAAAAAATTGTCACAAAAAATTATTTTTAACGATGATTGTAATAGGACTTATTTTTAATAAGATTTGATGGAAATTAAATCTAACTATTAGGACTTATTAATAATTTATTATTATTTTTATTTTTTTATTTTTTATTTTCTGAAATCCAAATATGATAACCATTTTAGTTTGAAACAAATGAGGCCAAAATTGTTAAATTACCATTTTATTGGTCCACATAAATTTTCTTATGTTCTTTTAAAACGTGGTATTTTATTTTGGAGGAATTATTCAGTAGAAGGTAAGAGAAAAAAATATCAAAAAGTGATAATATTTTGAGATATAACTCTTACTATTTTTTTCACACAAAAAAATTAAGGGACTTACGTGTAGGTCCTACACTAATTGGACTTATTATCTAATAGGTTCTATAATAGTTAATGACATTCTTCATTATATATTATTAAAAAAAATTATTAATTATTAATTTTCAGCAATAATTTGAAAATTTTATCACAAAAAGTGTCAGTTTGAAAAATTTATCACAAAAAAATATCACTAATAATAAATTTTAACGGTAATTTATAAAAACTGACCAAAAAAAAAAAAGTCACAAATGAACCTCTCTCCCTTTATAGCATTGTTTCTCTCTCGCTCTCTCTACCATTGTACATTTTATATATAGTTGATTGAAGTCGGTATCATCGTCATTCATCACTCACAACCTCGATTCAACTACTTGCTCTATCCGATTCGGTAATCCCATTTTTAGGGTTCTTAAAATCACAATCTCTGTTTTGAATTCACGTTTAATACCTCCTCGTTTCATAACCTTACTCTTCAAATTAGGGCTCTCAAGTTTCCCACAGTAAATAATTTTGCAATCAACTCCTCCAACCTCTGACTCTTCCCAGATTCTTGATCTTTCGCCATCTCTTTGCCCATGTAAGCTCAATAATGGAGTGTCCGTGAATCAAAGAACTTTCAAAAATTTCACAGGAATTCTCTGCGAAGATGGGTTCTTTGAGGTTGTATATGGTTCCAACTGATGAAGGTAACCACAAAAATCAAGAATGATGGGGGGTTTGCATGGAAAAATGATAGAAGCAGTGAACTATGAACTTACAAATAATGTAGGATAATAGAGTGTAACAATGGAAGAAGTGAGGAAAAATAGAGGGTTTTAGTATTTTGTTTTTACAAAAAAATGTGCATCGAGAATTATTGTTCCTAAAAGATATGCCTAGAGAAAATTAGGTTTTAATATTTAGTGTGTATTAATATCTATTATGGTCATTTTGTTTTATGATAAAATTATAATAAATATTTCTCTCATTAAGTGTGTACACAAAAAGTAAAAGGTATGTGGAAATAGAATTTCTCTATCTATCACTTTATACTTGTAAAATTATGTCCTAAAAACCCAATATAAAATATTCAATCCTACTGTTTTAGCCAATGAATATCAAGTTGGGACACCACATGAAATTATCTCAACAGCAAAAAGTATTTCTCATGTTTAAGACTCAAAAAAAAAAAAAAATTAATTTACTGATATGATAATTGTTAAATTTTTATTTGTCACTCACTCAATTATTTGGTCCAACTCTCTTGCCAAATCATTGTTGATAAATTATTGTGGGTGTCTAGCATGCTAACCATGTTAGGTGCACAAAATTATATATAAAATATATATTAAAAAAATTATACGGTTAAAATTTATTTTAAATATGAGGTTTAAAATAAAAGAAAATACTATTAAAATAGATAGAGAAAAATGTTAATTTGGACTCTTAAATTCATCCACAATGATAGCAAGAGAGTTGAACCCTATGTGATTTAGTGTGTAACAAATAAAAATTAACATTTATCATGCCATATCATTGTGGGTCATATTAGGGGAGTTTTTCTTATAGGTCTTAAACATTTTTTGGAGTGAGTAGAATGGGGATTGTTTAGGGGTAGAATGGAAATTGTTGAAAAAGTGTATGCTTAGAGGGAAGGACGGTGCAATTTCAAAAACTTGAGAGAGATTTTTGTAATTGTTATAACTCTTGAGAAAGATCAATATAATTTAGAAAAATTTGGTATAAAATCCTTCCAGAGGGAGTATAAGGCATTACATCGAAGGTTAAAACTTGTTTGATAATAAGGACATGCCGGAAAAAGTCATCGGCAACTGGTGACAGTAATGGTAATGGTGAGGTAGAGAAATGTGTAATATTTAACAAATAGATTGTTAAATGAGTTACATGTGTCACGTTTACCTCGTTTGGCAATTCAATTTTTAGCCTAAAAGTTAAAAAGTCACTAAAAATTTAAAAACCGACAACCTATACCAAAAAGTTTGGGATTATGTTTTCTCTCTATTTTTTATACATCTTTTGGTAAAAAACTAAAAAATCATTCCAAACATACCAAAAAAATTTATATAATATTTTAACCAAAAAAATAAAAAGTTACTAAAATAATCTATTCCCAATCAAGGTTTCGTGAATTTCAATAGATAGACAAATAGGTTGATTTCAATATATAGTTTTTCTTTCAGACAAATTGTGTACTTTTGGCCCAAAAAGATTAGAACTTGGGCCTAATAGCCTAAAAAAATTCAAAAATAGACTTATGACCTGAGTGTCCAGTAATTTGCCCTTTTTTCATTATAAATTTTGCAAAGAAAAATAAAAATAAGGTAGAGATGATATAAGCATCGTTTTACAATTAATTTTAACCAAATAGAAATAACTTTTTAAGTTAGGTTTCGTTTGGCAATGACTTTTTTAGTTGATTTTTTGATTTTTTTTTTTTTGACTTTTGTAGCCTAATTTTTTTTGTTTGTTTAGTTTTCTTGTTTGACTTTTTTGGCTTATTAGCTTTGGAATGACAAATTTTTTTATTGATTTTTTGGCTTTTTTTAAATTTTTTTTTTTGTCCATATGTGATTATTTAGCTCAAAACATTTACCAAATCAGTTGTTATAACTACCTGAGGATAAATAATTTATTTTTGAATGTCAAGGTGAGGAACTATGTTAGGGTCAAACCATATATACGTTAAATGAATTTTGCCCAATTCAATTTCCAAACAATTTAATTCCAAATGCAATATAAAAAAACTTACTAAAATTTATAATCCCCTTACATAGATCATTACGTTGGCATATCATAACAAATGGGATACATGTATTAATGATGAGAGTGATGAAGTCTAACTTTTTTTTGTTATACGAAAATCCTCCCTACCCTCCCGCAAGTCCAAGGCAGCGCCCCTTGCAGAGATCACCAGCGTGTCCTGTTAGCCGTTCCGAGCGAGGAGACTATAATTTGAGAACTTGCCCCGACCTCCCAAGACAAACTCTGCTTAAGTCAAGACTCGCACAGCGGGGGAGTATTGAACCCACACCAAGTGCTGATTAGACAACTTGAGGTCTAACTTCCTAACCAACTGTGTTTCGCGCAGGAGATTGGCCCAAGAAGTCTAACTTTTAGTTGCATGTATCATAGAAATTATTTAGTCTTAAGGGAAAAAATAAATAGATAAATAAAAATTCATCCTTTAATTTACTTCTATCTTTAAATGAAAGTAATAGTTTTTTTTTTTTTTTTTAATACAGACCAAACCTCTTTATTTAATATAGAGTAATGTACTTACCCAAAAAAAACATAGAGTAATGACTAAAATACTTTTGTCAAGCTGCTAAAATGAGATTCAGAAAATTTAGAGAGCACTAACTTTTTCAGGGTACATTAGAGCATCTCCAACGCAGGAGCCAAAAGGGGAGAATTAGGCATTTTGCCTATTGAAGTTGGATTTCGAAGCTCCAACGCGCTCTGCAACTGAGGAGGCATTTTGCCAATTCTTGTTTTGGCTCTCCACATGTAGCCAGCGTCCTTTGCTAGGCAAAGCACTCTTCCCGCCATTGTGTTGGCTTCCATCACTGCTTGTTCCATATCTGTTCCAGCCCATTGATGATCACATGTATGGCTCTCTTTCTCTTTCTCTTTCTCTTTCTCCACTTCCCTGTTCTTCCCCATCAAAAGTTTCAATTTTTGTTTTTTGGTCTGTATTTTCATGCTATTTTTGTATATTTAAAGCTGCATTTGATACATTTTTTTGGATAAAAAATTGGGTTTTGGGTTTTATATTTAGTGTTTATGCAATGTGCCTGGTAGATTGAGTGATTCACTTTTATATTTTGTTGTATTTGTTTTTATAGATTGCTTGATGATAGGTTTTTCAATGTGTAGAGGGTTTTCTGCAATGTCATCTACATGTTCGATAAATTGCCTCAAAGAATTGACCCCACAATTCCACCCAAGAATCTATACATGTTTTATATGAAAACTCACATCCAACCATGAAACAATCCCTCTGTTTTCAAGACCAAGGGACTTGTGTGCTCTATGGAGAATCACCCGATGGTTTTGTTAAATTTATTTAGAGTCACATTTTCTTGATGCGTGATTTTGTGGTTTTCTTTTTCTTATATTTTGAGACGGCAGAGGTTTGATTATCCAACCTCACAAGATTAGAAATTACACTCAGTCCAAGGAAAATTGAGGCAGCAGAAATTTGCTAAAATAACATTGAGGTGCTGTTGGGTTTTTTTTTTTTTTTTTGGCTGGTAGGTAAGCTATTGGTATTTTTAATTACCATGAAGGAAGATTTGATTAATATACTAAGAAAAATTGCATTGCTTCTTGATTTTCTTTTTCATTTGATGGGCTATATATATATATATATATATATTGATGCCAAATTTGAAGATTTAATTTTGAAAGCATCTTATGTTGGACCTGTGTCCATGTAATCTGGAGTCTGTATATTTGTGACCACCGAAATCTTGAGTTGTTTCTATTCTTGTTTGTCTTAGATGAAATTGTCTAGTAAATCTTCTAGGCTTTCTACTTTCTATACCTTTCAGCATTATTCCTAGATTAATTTACCCATATATAATCAGGCTAACAAATTGAAGAAGTCTACATCCCCTATTGTCCTATCTAGATCAAAATTTAATTGTGCACGATGGGATCAAATTACTTTCTATGCATTAGGAAAATTTTAGATGGGATCAGATTACTTTCTATGCATTATGAATCAGATTTGTTCCATAAGACAGTTGGGCGGGATTTGATGTCTGCCTTGCTTAACATGTAGTGGAGATTTACAATCTGGAACATGCATGCAATTATCATACAAAGAAACTGATAAAGTGAACATATATAGTAGATGAACAAAAGACATTAAACACATTAAAATGAGAATTGAACCTGATCACGAGATTTATCACCAATAATGACAAACATGGACCTGTGCCTTGTCTTTACCCCATTCTCAATCAAAGTCCTGATGCGCTCATCAACCTTCTTGTTAAAGCATTCTATGACATACAAGTTTCCACTTGTTAAATTTCTAAGTAGGCGAAAGTATACTCTATATCTATTAAATAGTTAACATAACTACAATATCAAAAGTTGGTTCCATCTTATCGCGTTGCAGTAGGAATTACAATATTATTGTGCCCATCTATTTCCAATTGCCCAATCCATAAAAAGGCGTGCCATCAAAAGGCATGCCATCAAAAGGCGTGCCAAATCCATAAAAAGGCGTGCCAGATATGATGGCGAGGCACGTGATCCAGATAAAAAGGCGCGCCCGTTTGTCGTCTGGCGTCAAGTGGCGCGCGATACGCGTGGCTGCCTCGGCTATTTAACCAAGACGGAGGCTGAGGCCAAGGCAGAAGCTGAGACAGAAAAACTGAGAGAAACCGCTGAAAAATTCTTCGTTTTGCTGAGAAAGATACTCTGTAACACTCTGTTGCCCAGAAAAATGGCTTCGTCTTCCCGCGGTCTGCTCACCCTCTTTCCCGACCTCAACGAGTCAACAAGAGAGAGAACTGGTGCGGTGGCACTGGAACCTCAACCAAGCGCCCCGGAGTTTGCTCCGTTGAACTTTCCGATGCGGTTGGTGGAGCAAAAAATGGCAGTGCAGTCGGATGTGGAGGCCAATCAGTATACTTTGAAGTCATGTGTGGAGACCATGACTGCGGTTACAAACTTGTCAAACCGGTTGCAGAGTAGGACAAATGAGGTGCAGCAGTTAAACTCCCAGCTGGCTCTGCTCCAACGCATGTATAAGGATGCGCGAGCAGAGATAAGTGTGCTAAAGGCGGAAAATAAGGAGCTGAAGCGGAAGGCCACCGTGATGTTCCGATTTGGAGGTCCGCCATATGTTGCAGTGGAGGAGTATGGGGGAGTGAACGTACTCGGTGGAGGAGGAAGCACGGAGGCAACACCGTCAAGAGCCGCCCAGGACGGAGGCAAAAAGAAGAGACCGGCGGCAGAGTAGAGAAGAAAAATCCCGCTGGTGTTTGTTTGTTTGTTTGTTTGGTTTTTTTTTTTTTTTATTTATTTTTTTTTTTTTGTGTAAAATTGTGATCGGGGTTGATCCCTGAAATGAATAAAATATGGTTTGTATCATGCTTTGTCCATTAATGTCCAATTATGTCCAATTTTAAATTACTTTGAAAGATGTTTATGTCCATTATAAATTAGATTTGTTCCAATTTTAAATTACTTTGTTCCAATTATGTCCACCATTCCCTAATTCATTATTTTTGGAATTAGGCCATGAATTGATACTTTTTTTTTTTCTATTCTTTTTGTGTGGTATGAACAATTGTGATTTAGATGGAATATCAAGGAAATGCTTATTTTAGCAACCTAATGAACGAGTTTGACGTTGACCATGATTTTACCACTGAATCTCCTCAACAAGAGAGTCAATCTTTATCATTCTCTCCTGAAAGTATTACTCAAACTACAAAGATATCACAACGCAAAGGGAATTTCACCGAAGAGGAAGACATGATGCTCATTTCTTCATGGCTTAATATTAGCTTAGATCCAATTAGAGGAAATGAGCAAAAGTCAAAGGCATATTGGCTAAGAGTGTGGGAGAACTACAACAAGTACAAAACCTTCGATTCTGAAAGAACTCAAACTTCTCTAATGAATCGGTGGTCGACGATTCAACTTGCCACAAATAAATTTTGTGGATGTTTTGCTCAAGTTGAACGGTTAAATCGAAGTGGTTCGACTGAAAAAGACAAGGTATTACTACAATTTAATTTTGTACCTATAATGAATATATATTATTCATTGCGTGATAGTGATTATTCTTTAATCTATTTTTCAGATTCAGGATGCGAAAAAATTGTACAAAGACTTGTATCACTCGAACTTTCCCTTTGAGCATTGTTGGAATGAATTGAGATCCCAACCAAAGTGGATGGAAGATACAACAACAAAGAAGCAAAAAAGCACAAAAAATGCATCTCCGGCAACGTCAACCCCTTGTACACCAGATTCAGTAAACTTAGAGAACAATGATAACTATGATGTTGTGGAAAGACCAATAGGAAGGAAGGCCGCAAAGAAAAACAAAGCTAAAGATCTTGGAAATAATGTTACAGAGTCGCCTTTTGTGAAGCTCTTAGAAGAGATAAAGGTAAAGAATGACATAACAAATGAGAAGAAAATAGAGATATTTGAGAAATCTTATCTTCAAGAGGAACGGAGGATTGAAAATGAGGAAAAGAGAGAGGAACGAAGGCTTGCATTGGAGGAAAGGAGAGAGGAAGAGAGAATCATGTCAATGGATACGAGCATTATGCCTCCATTGCAAGCACAATATATTCGCCAACGCCAGATGCAAATCCTTGAAAAAGGGAATTAATTATTTTTATTTAGCTTTGAAGCTATGTTTTTATTTAATTTAAGTTTGACTGGATTTTATTTTTGGGTTTGCCGGCACATATGTTTTTGATATTCAGAATTTTAGTGCTTTGACTTGAATTTAGAGTTGGGTTTGTTTCACCGTTGAGAGAATATTACCGTTTGAAAATATGACTGTTGAGATAATATGATTGTTTGAAAATATTTTTTTTATAAATAATTTAATTATATATATTAAATAAATAAATATTTACAAATGCCACGTCAATATATACAGAATGTTATAAAAAGATTATTTATTTATTTATTTATTAATGTTTATTATAGTTTTCTTTTAAAAATTAGTTAAGTTAGTTTGAATGGTTAGCTAAAATAAAGAGTATGGTTGGAGTGTACACTAGCTAAACTAGTTAGGCAAAATAAAGAAGGTAGTTTTTTGTATACTTTGAAGAGGCATTTTAGAGAGCATGGTTGGAGATGCTCTTAATGTAGTACAAAAAGGTGTGCAGACCAAATAAACAATATAACATATATAAAGATGGTAGGCCATGTTTGTTTGTTTCATAAATGAAGGAATTGAAATTTTAGGCCTCGTTTGGGAACTCTCATTTTTAATTAAAAAATCAAAAAGTTACTAAATTAGTCAAAAAACTAATAACTCATACCAAAAAGTCAAACCTTCTCTTTTCTCTCTACTTTTTACATATTTTTTCGTAAAAAGTCAAAAAGTCATTCCAAACATACTAATTTTTTTTAACTTATATTTTAACTAAATAGTTAAAAAATTACTAAATTAGCATGTTCCCAAACGAGGCCTTAGTAAAGGGAGGACCACTAAATCTTAGTAAAGGAAGGACCACATAGAGTGTTTGATTATGGAAGGTTATGACAGGAATAACACTCCAAAAGATTAGCGATCCCCTTCCTTAGTTGGATTAGAATGGAGCGAAGGTTATGCTTATTTGGCTTTAGAGGATGAAGGGGATTAAGAGCATCTCTAACTCAATCTTCTTACTAAGAGGATGAAAATAATTTTTTTTAATTTAAAAAGTAAATATAAAATATGTTACTATTCATTTAAATTCCAACCATAAACCTTCAAAACCCTTCATCCTCCTTTCATCAAAAAGTAATTTTTGTTCATTAACAAATATTTAATTTTAAATTTTTTGTAAAATATATTTAATATTGTGTGGGTGATTTTCCGACCACATTGCCCGCTTAGTAACCAGCTGGAGAGCACTGGCAGAATAGATGGCACCTGACTGACCTGCAACAGAAATATAAAAATCCCGCGGTGGTTTCGACCACCCGGGAGCACTCCGACGATCAAGTCAGTATATCTCTCAAAGATAAATCAAGTACTAAACTCACAAGCTTGAGTATTAAAAGCATACCTTAGACCCATGGGGGTGCCTCTCTTTTATAGCCAACACAATCCTAGTCCCAATAGGAGCCTGGTCCTAATGGACTTAGGATTACTGCTAATCTGGGACTCCCAGTGGGATTAGGATAAACTCTCTAAGAGTCTCATCTTTACCCAAACTGAAGTCTTCTCCCAATCTAGGACTCTTGTCCATATCCAAGTTGAGTTCCCTTTTCATTCTAGGACTCTTGTCCTTTATCCACTTATCTCGGATTCCGATATCTTCGGAGATAACCTCAGCCTTGCTGAGATCACCTCGGCGTCACGACCAGGACACGTGGCACCTCGGCTGACACGTCGGCATCACCTTGCCACATGTTGGTACTCAGAAAATAGATTCCCACAACTGCCCCCTAGGTTCTATTACCTCGGCATTCTGAGGTGATGGAACCTATATTGTTCATTCACTTGTGCCCCTCTGTCCGAGATCAAACTCGCCGACCTCAAAGTTCCCTGGACTTTACTGTCTACTAGTGTCAAGAATCAAGTTTCATGCTTTCCAAGCTGCTTGAAATCGCACCTCCTAGCCGAGATTCTGGTTCTATTAATTCGTAAACTCCAAGAGTTTTGCAACTGCTCCACTCACATTCTCTGGTGAGTTCCCGATTTCCAGTCACCTATCTGACTCCGGCGATTTTCATATCGGCGTTCATTTCACTTGGTAGGTTTATAAACTCTTTACTTGCTATTAAGCTTCAATCTTTCTGTTGCTAGCATCGTGTCTGGGTCATTACTTTCTTGTTCTTCATATACTTACTTAGTGCCTGTGCACTTGACTTTATTCTTGAACTTTGTCGTCTTCTTGACTATTTTCCTATTTTTTCATTTAATCCTCTGGCTTCTTCTCTTTCTAGCTCTTTTGCTTAAATCCGTCATTTGTTCCAAGCTTTCAAGCTTCTGCAACTGTCTTTGTTTCTCTCCTCCGGTGAAGCTTTACGTCATTCTGCCATTGTCGTCAGACTTCGGCGATTCTCATTCCGGCTTCCCTCTTTCTGGTAAGCCATTGTTCCTCCTAGTTTTATTTCTTATTACTTTCCAAGAAGCTCCGCTTCATTGTTAATCACCATTGCTTGTTTTACCCGTTATTTCCAAATCATCTTCTTGAATACACACTGTTCATACATCTGTTGATTTCTACCACTGTTCTTGGCTTGACATACTTGTGTAATCTTTTTGTCTTGATTTCTTGATAGCTTTATCATCATTCTTGATTACGAATTACATTCATGTTTTTGTTTTTTGTGTCTTTTTCCAGATTCTTGCTTTCAATCTTTGCCTTCAAACTCCGAGGTGCCAATCGCCGAGAAGAGCCTTGATCAAACTCTTCAGGAGATCGAGGCTGAGCTCGAGGCCGAGAAGGCTGCTGAGAAGTCTTCCCAACTGTCTTCTATATCCTGCCATTGATGCCGAGTAGTTTTGTTTTCAATTCTCTTTCTTCTTTCTTCGGCTAAACCTGGGCCGAGAAGAAAGAAGCACTCTTTGTCGCCCTCCTGGACGAGGATTTTCTTCAGTGTCTCTTCACTCTTTTCGGCTGGCTCATTGCCGACATCATCTAGGACCTCCATGTCCTCGTCTTCAATCTCTGCCTTCCCTGGTTCCCGAATGTTGCAGGTTGTTTTCATTGCTGCCATGGAGTAATTCTTTGCCTGCTGTTGGTCTCTTCTAACTTCTTCAATCCCACGTTCTGTGGGGAACCGCAATAGTTGATGCAACGTTGAGGGAACTGCCCCCATTATATGCAACCATGGCCTTCCCAAGATGATGTTGTAAGGTGAAGGCGTGTCAAACATGACGAATTCTGTTTTGATCTTCTTCTAACTACACTTGCATGATTCTATACTTAGAATATTTTGTATGCCTTTCATACTTTGCCTCCTTTGTGCAATCTTCTCGGAGTTACATACCTCGGGTATAATAGCTATAAAACTTTTACTTCGGCAAGATACTGACCTGCAAACTTTTCATAAATTCTAACAAGTGTGAAACATATACTACTCAATGTTAATTTTGCAAACATTTCTCAAGTTATAACAAGTGCTAAACAATGATCTACTTGTAAATTGCTACAAATTTCAACAAATGTTTTAAACAATATACTTAGCTTTTATTTCAACCTGTAAATTGCTGCAAATTTCAACAGATGATCATATGTCGGCTTAACGTTATCTTGTAAATTGCTACAAATTTCAACAAGTGTTAAGCATCCTCTTTGGTTTAACCAACCTGTAGATTGCTACAAGTGTTTAGCAATAACCTCGGCTTTGCTTCAACTCGTAAATTGCTACAAATTTTAACAAGTGAAGATAAGGAACCAGCTTAACTCCAACTTGTAAATTGCTACAAATTTCAACAAGTAAAGATAAGGAATCAGCTTAACTCCAACTTGTAAATTGCTACAAATTTCAACTAGTGAAGATAAGGAACCAGCTTAACTCCAACTTGAAAATTGTTACAAATTTCAACAAGTGAATTAAGGAATAATCTCGGCTTAACTTCGACTTGTAAATTGCTACAAATTTCAACAAGTGAAGATAAGGAATCAGCTTAACTCTAACTTGTAAATTGCTACAAATTTCAACAAGTGAAGATAAGGAATCATCTCAGTTTAACTTAAGTTAAACATCATCTTCGCCTTAACTTTGGTTAAGCATCATCTCGGTTTAAACTTCGGTTAAACATCATCTTCAGCTTAACTTCGGTTAAGCATCATCTCGGTTTAACTTCGGTTAAACATCATCTTCGGCTTAACTTCGGTTAAGCATTATCTCGGCTTAACTTCTGTTAAGCATCATCTCGGCTTAACTTCGGTTAAGCATCATCTTCGGCTTAACTTCGGTTAAGCATCATCTCGGTTTAACTTCGGTTATTATCTAGGTTTAACTTCGGTTAAGCATTATTTCGGCTTAACTTCGGTTAAGCATCATCTCGGTTTAACTTCGGCTAAACATCATCTTCGGCTTAACTTCGGTTAAGCATCATCTCGGTTTAACTTCGGTTAAACATCATCTTCAGCTTAACTTCGATTAAGCATTATCTCGGCTTAACTTCGGTTAAGCATCATCTTCGTTTAACCAACTTGTAAATTGTCCACAAATTTCAACAAGTGGTAAACACATTCTTCTTCTCTACGCCCCCAGTGTGAACTTAAAATCCACTTGGGTTCTCATCATACATGTAGCTTCGACCTTGTCGCCGAGGTTGTCGGCCTTGGTTTCTCTATTGATCTTACTTGGTTCCAACCTGAGTTTGATTTTCGGCCTCGCATCGGCGAGCCGCTTCTCTTTTCTTGTTCCGATGCCTTTGTTCCTGGCATGTCTTCCTCGGCCCTAGCATACTTCTCAATTCTGGCCAACTTTAGTCTGATCTTGTGTGTTTCCTTTTTATCTTCTAGGATCTGAGATCTGCTCATTGTGCTCTTCTCTTCTCGGACTCAGGTCCTGAGATCTTATCTTCTGGAATCTTAGATCTACTCACTCAGGTTGAGCTCTTCTTTTCTCGGACCTACTCATCTAGGCCGAGATAATGTCTTCTGGGATCTGGGATCCGGGATTTGCTCACTCAAGTTGAGCTCTTCTATACTTGAATGTTATCTTCTTTAAAGGTATGATTTTACATTTTTTAATGATATCATTTTTATTAGGGTTGAGTGATGAAATTATTAATATGATAGTATTAAGTTGGAAATGTAGGATAAAGAGTGTTTACTTGTATATCACTAGATTAGTAATACTATAGATAATATTAATATATAAAATTAATATTTTTTAATTTTTATTATTTTTTAATATTATAATTTTTTTGGTCCTAAAAAATATATTTTTTGCTTAAAAATTATTTAAAAATTCACTATTCTCCTCACTCAATTTCTAATCCTAACCTTCTCATGGCTTTGTTAGTCCTACCATGTGGGGGATTACCAATCCAATAGGATAGTTAATCCCCTTACTCATATCACCAACTAAACACTCTTTAGGTGAGTTTTACCGATTATTAATCCAATCCTCATTTCCAAAGAGCTAAACAAATATGGCCAAAATCACATGAAATTAGAAATCTAGTGAGGGGATTAATAATTGAAAGACCATATGTAGCTTGTCCTACATCAAATAAAAGGGTGGAAGAACGGTTTTAATTAAATTTCATATAATTTTGATTTTTTTTTTCTTCAAAAGTTGCATTAGTCAGTTTATTAAATAAGATGGATTAAAAATATTTTTAATATTATTTTTTTAAAATAATTTAATTGTGAAAGAAATATTTATATTTTTTTAATATATACTTAAAATATATATTTTTATATTTAATGATTTTTACTCAAAATTTATATTTTTTAAGTGTCTATGTAGACTTAAAAAGTACAAAACAAAATAATTGTAATATTAAAAAATACTAAAAATAAAAAAATATTAATTTAATATATTAGGGTTCCAATTTTTTATCTCTAAAAATAAAAAATTGTTGCAAAAAATATTAAGAGATCATTTTTTTATGTTGCAAGGGTCGTCTTGAAAAGTTTAAAAAAAATTAGTGACAATCTTAAAAATATCGTTAATAAATGTACTTTTAAAAATAAAATTATTTGGTGCCACAACAATTTACTTTTTTAGACAAAAAAATGATTTCATAAAAATAGTAATTAATTACTAAATATCTAATTTTATCACTAAAAATATAATAATGATATTTTTGACCACTAAAATTTATTATAAAAGTTATAAAATTTGAAATATGCAATTACATAGGAATAATTCAAGAATGAGAAAAAAGGTGACAAAGTTTTCGTACCAAATCTGTTGTACACTTTATAAATAGGTATTAATTTGCATGGAAGCCCTATACATAGGACAATTCTAGCTATACATATCTTCTCTGAACAGCTTGTAAGGTGGTGTTTGGCAAGTGGTTTGGGGGTTAAAATAGTCACAAAAAATAAAATAGGTTATTTTAATCACAACAAATAAAATATCACATCTAATAAATAATCATTACATTCTTCTCTTACAAAAAAAAGTCAAAAAAACTAAAAAGTCAAAAAGTTATTCCCAAATCAAGCTTTTTAGCCCATGCTAAAATAGTCAAAAAAGCCAACCCAAACGGAGGCTTAAAATTTTTGAATTCATATATTTTTTTATTTACATTGGTTTTTGATTTTTATTTACATTGATTTTTGAGAAAATTAAAACTTTATTTTTCATATATTTTTTTATTTACATTGTTTTTTTAATATTTTAAGTAATTTTTTTTAATTTTTAGATAGCATAACAAAAAAACACTTAAAAGTATAATATTTCTGAATTTTTTTTAAATTTAAAAAAAAATTCACTAAATATCAAAAATTAAAAAAATTAAAAATTCTGTACACTTTTCATGTTCTTATGTATTTATTGATTTTTTAAAATATTTTTTACAAATATTTTACTTTTTACATGCATTTAAGTAAGATGTATCTAAAAAAGTAAAAAAAGTACTTAAAATTTTAAAAATATTAACTAAAAACAAAAAAAAAAAGACACGAAAAATAAAAAAATCAATTTTAAAAAAATTAAATTTAAAAAATTGAAACAAAACACAGTAAATATTATACACAATTTTGTTTTTTACATGATTTTTGTCCCTATAAAAGAAAATTTTCTTTTGGCTATGTTTAAATTTTAGATTAGTGGAAAAATTTATGAAGGAAAAAAGAAACGACAATGCTACGTAGCTCAAATTTTGTGGCTCAAAAGTGGCTCAAATGGCTAAAACGACGTCGTTTTGAGTACAGAACAACATAAAAATGGCCAAAATGACGTCATTTTGGCCATTTGAGCCACTTTTGAGCCACAAAATTTAAGTTACGAGACATTTTCCAAAAAGAACGACATAGAAAAGAGAGAGAGATGAATACATATGAATGCATAACCTTTTATAAAATTTGTTAATAAAACGTACTTATGAAAAAAACACATCCATCTACATAGATTCTATGCCTAGTTTTGTGATTAATTTTTTGTCTTATAAATTATTAATATGTCTTAATAATTAGACTTAATTCTCATCAAGTTTTAATAAAAGAATCATTAAAAATAATTTTTTGTGACGATTTTTTACATATGTCAATAAAAATTGACAATTAATGACTTTTTTTTGTCACAATTTTTATAAATTGTCGCTAAACTTACAATTAGTGATATTTTTTTTAAACTGTCACTAAAATTTATAGTTAGTGTCATTTTTTATGACAATTTTTAAATTGTCTTTAAAAATTAACAATTAGTGATATTTTTTAATAGTATTTAATGAAATTGTCATTAATTCTGACAGAAGAGTAAGTCCATTTAATAAGACATACATATAAATTCTCCTAAACTTTGTTTATTTATTTATTTATTATTTATTTTTTTTTTTCTAGATCCAGATACAGTTTTGCTAGATCAATCAACAAGTTAGGCATAGTATGGGGGTACCGTGAAATATACATCGATTGTGTTATAAAAATTTGAAATTGAATTAGAAATGAGTTTCTCACAAGTCCACAAAGTAAGAATTACATGATTCAAATCGTCATAGTGACATCTATAATGGGCCTCACAAGTCTACAAGAGTAGTCTCTCGTATTTACACTAAGACCTGATGGGAATTGAATATTTTAGTTATTTTTTATAAAAAGATATAAAAAAAAATAGAAAGATAATATTAGGCAAAATTATTTATAAGTCCTATTAAGGAGACTTATACTACATATGGTCCTATTAAAAAATTTATGTTCCCATAAGTCCTGTGAAAAGTTTGTTGACACATTTACCCTCAATATTAGTTGTTAATATCATAAATAATAGTAAAATCATATGTAAGAAATTGAATGTTACAATAGATCATATCTATATAAACGTAACATAACGTGACACCTATATAAACGTAACGTGACACCTATGATCTATGGTAACATGCAATTTCCTATGTTGGAAATTGCACGTTACCATAGATCATATCTAAATAGACGTAACGTAACGTGACACCTACATAAACGTAACGTGACACCTACATAAACGTAACGTGACACCTATGATCTATGGCAATATTCAATTTCCTATATGTAACGTGACACCTACTTAAATGTAACGTGACATCTATGATCTATGGCAACATTCAATTTCCTATATGGCAACATTCAATTTCCTATATAGGAAATTGAATGTTACCATAGATCATATTTATATGAAACGCAACGTGACACCAACATAAACCAGCAACATTTTCACATTCAATTTAAAAAAAAATAAAAACTCATTAAGTTTGCGAAACGTAACGTGACACGTTACGTTACGTTTATGTAGGTGTCACGTTACGTTACGTTTATATAGGTGTCACGTTACGTTTCGTTTATGTAGGTGTCACATCACGTTACGTTTATGTAGGATCTTGTAGAATACATTCCTATCTAAATAGGACTTGAGACTCTCTAAGAAATTACACAGGACTTAGCCTACCATAAGTGTCTGAAAAATGACTTATAAATAAGTCTCCCGTAATATTATAATTTATAGTAACTTTTTAACTATTTAAACTATTTAATATAGATTCCCTTTCACATTTAAAAAATTACACTTATTCCTTTGTCAAATTAAAATGATATATTTGCCTTTTATCCTTTATACATATAAAATAATAAAATAATATAGATATTTTATTCATGTCATTTTAAGGAAAATAACAATCATTTTCTTTGGTTTAAATCATACAAAAAAATTGAGTTTTTTTTATTTATTTTTCGTATTTTTTTTTATTTTTATTGAATTTTTTTTTTTAATATTTTAAGCAATTTTTTATTTTTTAGATACACCTAATCTAGATATATAGGGGTATAAATCTGGTCCGACCTAGCCTATGTCGAGCCTAGCGAGCCCCCACCAAAATTCAGGTCGGGCCGGGTCGGCTCACAGGCCCAAAAAAATAGGCTCAAGCCTAGGAGTATTCGGGCCTTGGATAGGCCGGTAGGCCTGGGCCTGGCCTTGGGCGGGGCCCGGCCTTGATTGGGCTTTAAGCGGGCCAATGGATTGGGCCACGGGCCGGGCTAAGCTTCTAAATGATAGCCTAGGCCCAGGCTTAGGAGCTCGGGCTGGGCTCGGGCCCGAGCCCACAAGAACCTAAACGGGTAGAGCCCACCGAGGCTGTGAGCGGGTTTTGGGCCGTCCACAGGCTACGTACCATTTTTACACTCCTATAGCTAGACTTAAGAATTATAATATTTTTAAATTTTTTTTTTTAAATTCACCAAATGCAAAAAAATACAAAAAATAAAAAATTCAATACATTATCTTATTTTATTGTATTCAATAGATTTTTAAAAAAAAATTCGTACAAATTTTATACCTTTTAAATGTATCTAGATTAAATTAATCTAATTTATATATAATTGTAGACATAAAAATAAAAAATTATATTCAATATAAAAATTTATACAAAAAAATATCATAAAAAATGTTGTGATAGTGATATAGTTATAAATATAAGTCATATTTATGAGTGTTTTGTTTGAAAGTGAAAGGTTACCATTATGCTATATCATTGTGTTTGAAAATTCTATATCATAACTCAATAAGAATATGTTCAGGTATAATTTAATGATGAAAAGTTGTAGAATGTAATAATGCTGATAGGGAAAAAAAATAGCGAGAAAAATGACAAGATGGTCATTTAAAAAATTTGAAGACATGAAATCAACAATTTAAGAGGCAATTTATAATGAAATTACAAATCTCGGTGACGGGAATGCAATTTTTCAAATGTAAAGAGGGGTCTATATTAAACAGAAATCTGGTGTCAATGTAATTTACCCTTTTAACTAAATGCCAAACAGGGCCTAAGTCCTATAATTCAAAATGGATAAATTACAAATACACCTCCTGAGGTTTTATTAAAATACAAATTACATCTATAGTTTTGAAAATTACATTTTATTTTTGAAGTTTTTAATTTCATAACAAATCGCTCTTTTATTAATAAATCATCAAGACAATTAACAATTTTTAATGATGTTAGAAATATGTTTCAATTAATAATTTAGGTAATTTTATTATTGTATAAAAAACAATTATAAATTTTATTTTTTTAATTAATTTTGTTAAATAAAAAATTTTAATAATAAAATATTTATAATTTTTTAAATCATAAAAAATAATTTATACTTTAAATAAATCTTAAAAAATATATTTATAATTCATCCATTCAAAATCTCAGTTCAGCGTTGGCTGGCTCAACCCCCATAAACTATTAAAACCAACAAGTTTGAACTTTGAACCTTTCGTTTGATTCAAAGTATCATTAAATAAAATGAAGTACAATGAAATTCAGATCACTTTATAATTTTATTAAGCAAATATAGGTACCCGAGTTTTTTTTTTTTAATTGGAAATAGCTACCTGAGTTTGACTTTATCTAATTGTGGACTTTATTATATTAATTATATGCATTTTTCCACTTTATTTTATGTCAGGAAACACTAGCCAAACTATGCTTTTAAGAGGTAGGTTTAAAATCACATCTCAATTTTTAATTTATTTTGAATTGTATTATTTTTTATTTTTTTATATATTTAAAAAGAAATTAAAAAAAATAAAAAAAAAATAATTTTTAACCATCTTTTCAAAACATTCCAAACAAAGAAGATTTCTAATTTTTTGATTTTCTTTGAAAGTAGTGAGAATTTCTAATTTTCTATTAGCCAAACTATGAACTTAGTGGAACAAAGAGGATTTTTTTTTTTTTTTTTTTTTTGAAGAATCAAGATTATCTTCAATATTAACTACATTTTTTAGATTCTAGTGAGTGGGTGCCAAGATCCAAATTTCATATCTTATCAATAAATCTAATATATATACATTGAATGGTATGAACGAGAGAGTGTGACTTAAATTTGTAGAACTTATCACAAATTCTATTTCAGTAATTTGATTGTTCAACTTGTAATCTCTATGGCCACATTTGTTTGGCGGATTAGATTGGATGAAATTTTTAGTGAAATGATAGTTTGTGAAAAGATTGTTAATATGTAGATTGTTAGTGTAGGGTGTATTTGTTTTGATGATAATATGAAAGATGGTTATTAATGGGATTGTAAACTTATTTTTATACAAAATAAATAAATAAATTATTTTTATATTAAAAAATATATATTAAAACAAACAAATGCACTTGATAAAAAAATAAATTTTTTATATAAAATAGACTCAATCCCTTCACTATTTTTCTAATCCTATCCAAAACTCAATCAAGCTAATCCCCTACTGAAGGGGATTACTAACCCCCTTGGACTATCAATTCACTTCCATTTCACTATCAAACGTGCTGTAAGTGAAACCTACAATCATAATAATCTAATCCAACCACTCAAATCGCTAAATAAACATGGCCTATGTGTAAACCATCCATAAAAAAATCATATTGATTGGTCCCACGATTTTGACAAAGAGGGGGTGAGTATATATACTAATATGGACTATAATAATAAGTTCTATTACTCGATAATCTTTCATGTTATTAATCACATCTCTACTATAATCGAATTAAAATCCTAAACTTTGTGTTTCTCAATAAATTTTATCAAGTTACTTGTTAAATCCTCCTTCATCATCTTCACTTCTTGCAGGTTAATACTTGAAGTTGACACTAGGTATGAGAAATTTTTTTATTTTTTGTTAGCTCGTCCAAAATTTTTAATTTCATATTTAGAGAACCATGTTTCATAGATACATTAGAGCGATTGCTTAAATTCTTTCAAAACCTTAAAAGGGGTGATCACTTAAAAATTTAAAAAAACATAAGAGGGTTGAGTCTATACACTTTAGAGAGTCATTAACTTATACTACTATAATAAATAAGGTTTTTGAAATCGTAGGGAGCAGCGATCGTCCCCCTCAAGGTCCGTCCTTGATTATATTTACTTCATTTTATCATATTTAGCTACAAAAAGTGGACAACATATTTTTAAAATCATATTTCTTGTCTATTTTTTTATTATATATATATAAAAATTAAATAATAATAAAAACATATAGTTATACTTATTAAATCAATCTGTTTTTTATAAACACTACAAAAAATTTGCGATGATAAAGAATGTCGTCACTAAAGGTCTTTTGTTTCAACTAATTAATGCCAATATCTTTTGCGACGGTAACATGGTTCTAATTTTTTTTTGAGACTGTGTGGTGTCATCTCAAAAAAAAAAAAAAAAAAAAAACCTGCAATAAAATTATTAAAAATATGAAAATTACCTGTATTAAATGAAAAATAACTAAAAAAGAAATTGATAATTACATAATAATATAAAAATTCCAGTATATAAATAAAAATACATCCATAATTAAAATATTCTTCTATTCATAGCAACACATCAGCAAAATTATCCCACCACATAATGTTGTTCACAAATCTAAATAACGTAAATCAAAAATAAAAGTTTTCGTCGTGATTCTTCCGTGGGTTACAAAAACAAAAGTTAGTCACAATCTTTACATGCCTGCATTCTACAAGAAGAAAGCTGCTACTCAGGAAATATCTAAAAATAAAAAATAAAATTAATTAATGACAATATAATTATGTGTTAATATTTTAATTACAAAAAAAAAACATAAAAAATTAACCACTATATAATTACAAAGATAGTTAAGTAAATAATTTTGGTTAGACAGAAATCCGGCTTTAACTCCCAAACCGGGAACCTGATTCGAGCCCCGTCTACTCCCACAATTCTCTCGTGCCTAGGCGGTCATGTGGGTCAAGTTTCGTGCTAAACCGACGTCGTTTGGTGATTTTAGGGCGTCAACACCTCGAATTCAAGTTTCTTAAGGAACTAGTTTGCCTAGATCAAAATTCGGCTCTAACTCCCAAACCGGGAACCCGATTGGAGTCCCGTCTTCTCCCACAAGTCTCTCGTGCCTAGGCAGTCGTGTGTGCCAAGTATCGTGCTAAACCGACGTCGTTTGGTGATTTTGGGGCGTCAACATCTCGAATTTAAGTTTCTTAAAGAACTAGTTTGCCTAGAGTGATATCTGACTCTAACTCCCAAACCGAGAACCCGATCAGAGCCCTGTCTTCTCCCACAAGTCTCTCGTGCCTAGGCAGTCGTGTGTGCCAAGTTTCGTGCTAAACCGACGTCGTTTGGTAATTTTGCGGTGTCAACACCGCGAATCAAGTTTCTTAAAGAACTAATTTGCCTAGAGTGATATCCGACTCTAACTCCCAAATCGAGAACCCGATTCGAGCCACGTCTTCTCTCATAAGTCTCTCGTGCCTAGGCGGTCATGTCTACCAAGTTTCGTGCCAATCCGACCCCGTTTGGTGGTTTTGGGGCGTCAACACCTTGAATTCATGTTTCTTAAAGAACTAGTTTGCCTAGAGTGATATCTGACTCTAACTCCTAAACCGGGAACCCAATTCGAGCCCCGTTTTCTCCCACAAGTCTCTCATGCCTAGGCGGTCGTGTGTGCCAAGTTTCGTGCCAATCCGACCCCGTTTGGTGATTTTTGGACGTCAACACCTCGAATTCTAGTTTCTTAAGGAACTAGTTTGCCTAGAGCAACCCCGGAGTGGGTGGCATTGTGGTTAAGGCTTAGGTTAAAGCCCCAAGGTTACAGGTTCAATTCTCTCCCCCCTAGGCCAATCTCCTAGGCGAAGCACAGTTGGTTAGGAGGTTGGACCTCAAGTTGTCTAATCAGCACTTGGTGTGGGTTCAATTCTCCCATACTGTGCGAGTCCTGACTTAAGCGGAGCTTGTCTTGGGAGGTCGTGGCAAGTTCTCAAGTTACAGTCTCCTTACTTGGAACGGTTAACAGGACACCCTGGTGATCTCTGCAAGGGGCGCTACCTTGGACCTGCGAGAGGGTAGGGAGGATTTTTGTGTAACAAAAAAAAAATTTGCCTAGAGTGATATCCGACTCTAACTCCCAAACTGGGAACCCGATTCGAGCCCTGTCTTCTCCCACAAGTCTCTTGTACCTAGGCGGTCGTGTGTGCCGAGTTTCGTGCTAAACCGACACCGTTTGGTGATTTTGGGGCGTCAACATCTCAAATTCAAGTTTCTTAAGGAACTAGTTTGCCTAGAGTGATATCCGACTCTAACTCCCAAACCGGGAACTCGATTCGAGCCTCGTCTTCTCCCACAAGTCTCTCGTGCCTAGGCGGTCATGTGTGCCAAGTTTCGTGATAAACCGACACCGTTTGGTGATTTTGGGGCGTCAACACCTCGAATTCAAGTTTCTTAAGGAACTAGTTTGCCTTGACCGAAATTTGACTTTAACTCCCAAATCGGGAACCCGATTTAAGCCCCGCCTTCTTCCACAAGTCTCTCGTGCCTAGGCAGTCGTGTGTGCCAAGTTTCGTGCCAATCCAACCCCGTTTGGTGATTTTGAGGCGTCAACACCTCGAATTCTAGTTTCTTAAAGAACTAGTTTGCCTAGAGTGATATCCGACTCTAACTCCCAAACCGGGAACCTGATTCGAGCCCCGTCTTCTACCAAAAGTCTCTCGTGCCTAGGTGGTCTGGTGTGCCAAGTTTTGTGCTAAACCGACATCGTTTGGTGATTTTGGGGTGTCAACACCTCGAATTCTAGTTTCTTAAGGAACTAGTTTGCCTAGAGTGATGTCCGACTCTAACTCCCAAACCGGGAACCCGATTCGAGCCCTGTCTTCTCCCACAACTCTCTCGTCCCTAGACGGTCGTGTGTGCCAAGTTTCGTGCCAATCTGACCCCGTTTGGTGATTTTGGGCCATCAACACCTCAAATTCTAGTTTCTTAAGGAACTAGTTTGCCTAGAGTGATATCTGACTCTAACTCCCAAACCGGGAACCCGATTCGAGCCCTGTCTTCTCTCACAAGTCACTTGTGCCTAGGCGGTTGTGTGTGCCAAGTTTCGTGCTAAATTGATGCCGTTTGGTGATTTTAGGGCGTCAACATCTCGAATTCAATTTTCTTAAGGAACTAGTTTGCCTAGAGTGATATCCGACTCTAACTCCCAAACTGGAACCCTATTCGAGCCCCATCTTCTCCCACAAGTCTCTCGTGCCTAGGCGGCCGTGTGTGCCAAGTTTCGTTCTAAACCGACTTCGTTTGGTGATTTTGGGGCATCAACACCTCGAATTGAAGTTTCTTAAGGAACTAGTTTGCCTAGAGTAATATCCGACTCTAACTCCCAAGTCGGGAACCCGATTCGAGCCCCGTCTTCTCCTACATGTCTCTCGTGCCTAGGCAGTTGTGTGTGCCAAGTTTCATGCCAATCCGACCCCGTTTGGTGATTTTGGGGCGTCAACACCTCGAATTCAAGTTTCTTAAGGAACTAGTTTGCCTAAAGTGAAATCTGGCTCTAACTCCCAATTCGGGAACCCAATTTGAGTCCTGTCTTCTCCCACAAGTCTATTAGCTTAGAATGCAAAGAATGCAAAGATACATTTAAGCTTAGAATGCAAAGATATATTTTATACCTGATCTTCTGGTGGTGGTGTATATGGGTTCTTGTTTTCTACAGATTCCCTAAATGCCCGGTGGCCACTCGATGCATCAGGAACCTATGATAGTCAATGCATAATGTGTTAATCATTTTCAAATTTTATACATAATGTTGTGTGAAAATTTAACTATCAAACAATTTAATTTATATCGAACCTGTCTGTTGGGATCCACACTAGCCCCCTTGTGACACAAAGGCCATCATCTCAACTCTCATCTGCTGTAAATGTGTAGAGAACTCTGCTCGCATCTCCTCCCTCAACTCATCCCTTAGCTCCGCACGAACTTGTTGGGTGATCTGAACAATAGTCGATGGCTGGGGTGTTGACTGTGATGGCCCAACACCATCTTTATACATCGCTCTCCGAGGCACAATTCTCCCGTATGTGCGACAATATCCATGTCCGTCATGACCTATCAACTCATGGAAAATGACATTCCTAGCCTCCAAAGTCCGACAATCCTTAGGTAGCATAGAGAGTTGACAATTAAACTCATCCTATATTGAATAAGACATATAAGTATATACCAAATTAAGATGGCTGACACACAAAAAATAAAAAATAAACTTTAAATACAATCAAAAGTGTTTGGAAACTACCAAGGTCTGGATAACCTCTGGGTCATCTGCTCTACGTGTCATAAGCCAAACATTCATCTTATCAGTAGAGTCCCCCTTATTAGTCATCTACATTTTTTTAGAAATATGAAAATTAGAATCCAAATAATTTGTAAATATATAATGTTTATTTATATACAAAAATAAAAACAATAAAATAGGTTCAATGTGCAAAGGTTCAACAAATGTAAGTATATAATATGATTTGTATGTTTACCTATCATACATATAACTTATTTGTATACCTCAGCATTAGAAGTACGCCAATACTCCACAAGTTCTTCCCACTAGCTTGGCACAATGTGCAAAGGAACATCATCCTTCAGATTAGGATCAGAACTTCTAGGCTTGAAATACTTAGACTTAATCTTATTCTTGTGATCCTTCCATATGTTGTTGCAGTTTTTCATGTAGATTGGCTTGTACTCCTCTGGACATATATTCAAATTGTCCTATAAAACACAATTTCAAAGTTTAAATAATAATAACACAATTTTGGAATTTAAATTTTTGGACAAAAATATACTTTTACCTTTACATCCTTCCAGATAGCATCAAGAATATCATCAGGCACAGTGTCCCAGTCAAGAAACGTAAGAGGAACAATGTTACCATTCCGCACAATAATGCCAAGTTGAGTGGTTAACTTAGACACGTTATCCCCTATTGGACAGTAATTTTCATCAAATTGTATGTCCAACTTTTTACCAGTACTCCACTCCCTAATGCCCTTGGCACATCCTCTACCACGCCTACTCGAGGTTGATGAATAACTAACATGACCTGCGAGATACAATAAGAATAAACAATATGCAATGATAATAAACAAATGTAAATTTAAATAATGTCAATACAAATCAAATTCTTATACCTAAGGTAGGCTGTGAAGAAGTCGAAGGGTCTGAAAAATATAATGAGAATAAACAAGTTATATGTAATGAGAACAAATAAATATATATTTAAATAATTTTCATACAAATCAAAGCAAATTTATATACCTGCGGATGGCTTATAAGCTGGTGACTCTAGTCGGGATGATAGCTGCTGTGGTGCCACTGATGGTGGAAGCACCGATGGTAGACGTGGAGGCTGAGTAGATGATAGCTACTGTGGTGCCATTGATGGTGGTCGATGCAGTGACACTAATGGTGCTCGTTGTGATGTCTTCTCTAATGGTGGTTCCACTAACAGTGGTCACTGCGGTGGCTGGTCAGATAGTGGTGGCACTAATGGCCCCTCTGATGGTGGTCGATGTGATGCATCCTCTGATGGTGGTGCTGCTGATGTCCCCTTAGGTACCACATCGGACATCATGCGTAGGGGATAATCAGGCTTCCTCTTCCTTGCCATAATAATCTGCAAGTGTCGTGACATTAATTAACATTAGAAACTTAGAGAATGGTTTTCAATCAACTATAATATGACATTAATTGAACTAATACAATTATAAAGACAAAGTAAATTAAGAAACTGATGATTAACTACAACCTTGGCCTTAATTCAATTAGTGATGTTTATTAAATATCAGTCTATTTCCACATCAAGTGTTTCTCCTTCTACGGCTTCCCTCACCCAACCAACTTCTTCATCATGGAGCATTATGTTTTCTTCTAATTGTTGGCTCATATATGGCTCGATTTCTGGATCAGTTGAATTTATATCAAATAAACCTCTTTGAGACATTTTCACCACTACTTGCCAGTCTGGTTTTAACGGGTCTACAACATACCAAACTTGCTCTACTTAGGATGCCAAGATGAAAGGTTCATTGGTAATTCGATCATCTCGGTACAACAAATGATTGAAATTGACCAACATGAAATTGAAGACATCTTGTATCTTCCCGTGATTGTTGTCAATCCAATCACACTTAAACAACACATGCTTCTTCTCATTGGAATATCGAATCTCAACAATAGCTGTCAATTGTCCATAATAGTACACAGACCCCACACGAGGATTCTTGTCTTTTCGACTAGCATAACTTATGGTATCTGCCTTCAAAGCTACACCACAATTTTGTGTGGCGCGACGGTCATCCATGGCCTTCACTCGATACCGAAACCCATTTATTATATACCCGTTGAACGTCCTTGCCAGGTTATGAGGACCATTTGCCAACACAATAATCTCTTTAGAAAATGTGACATCACTAGTCTTTCGCAAAGTTTGAATCTATTTTAAAAAAAAATTTGTAAAATTTAAAATGTAGTTCGACTTAGGTAAATAGGATCTGTAGATTTAAATACATACATGTTCCTTGAACCAAATCTGAAAAGTTTCAAAATGTTCATGCCGAAGTTGATGATCGTCAACACGAGGCATTTTGACCTTAAGTACTTCAAGGTGTTTGCTGTGTAGATTGAAAATTTATCAATAAAAAAAAAATTGGTTCAAAATTCAATGAAACATAATAAAATTTTGAGTGAGTGACATAACTTCCTTTATGAATGGTTGAATCGCGCTTGTATTAAATAATACATACCGATGAGCATGTACCCAAGAAGTATTATCAAGATAAAAGCTTGTGCTTTCACTAACAGCACGACCCAGATTATTATCACCACTGTAGTTCCTCACGGGTCGACTAGATTTGGTTTCCACATCATTGAGATATTATGCACAAAAATTCATGCATTCTTCCATAAGATATGCTTTAGAAATTGAACCTTCTAGATGAGCTCTATTATGCATATATTGCTTCAAAGTAAGAAGATATCTTTCAATTGGATATGTCCATTGAAACTGAATCGCTCCACCCAATAATGTTTCGTCAGCTAGATGTATAGGCAAGTGCTCCATTATATCAAAAAAAGTCTGAGAAAATATTTTCTTTAGATGACAAAGTGTTACAGCGATACGATCTTGAATATATTGCAAATCTGTCGCACGATTCGCTTTGGAACACAATTGTCTAAAGAAATTGCTTAATTCAATCAAAGGTTCAATTATATTCTTCAGTAACGATCTTCGAATAGCTAATGAAATTAGTTGTTGCATCGGAATATGACTATCGTGGCTCCTAAGACCCCCAATACTTCTATCACGTAAGCGCACGCGACGCGATATATTGGATGAATATCCGTCGGGAACTCTAACTTCCTTCAATACTTTCAAGAACAAATCTTTCTCATCCTTGGTCATCGTGAATTGTGCTGGTGGTAAATAAGCTTTATTTGACCCTCTTAACTGCAAATATAGGGGTTTTCTAATATTCATTTCTTGTAAATCACGCCGAGCATTAACACTATCCTTCAATTTTCCTGCAACCCCTGCAACCCCTAATATTGTCCATAACACATTGTCACAAACATTCTTCTCTATATGCATCACATTGAGGTTGTGTCTTATTAAATTGTGCTCCCAATATGACAGTTCATAAAAGATACTCTTTTTCTTCCAGCTATGGGTGCGATGTCCAGCTTTCTTCTTCTCTACTTGTCTCCTATGCCTCTCCTTAAGGTCATCCCTCTTGTATTGGGTTAAAATACCCTCAGATTCTAATTGTAGAAGCATCTCAGTTCCAGACAACAATTTTGGTTTGAGTCTGACTTCCTGACTACCATCAAATGATACTTTATCCTTTCAGAATTTATGGCCACTAGGTAAAAATCTGCAATGACCCATGTAGGATTGTTTCCTACTATGCTTCAACCAACACGATGTAGTTTCCTTATTGTAAGAAGGACATGCATATTCGCCTTTAGTGCTCCATCTTGACAAGTTTGCATATGTAGGAAAATCACTAATTGTCCACAGTAAAGCTGCATGCATCTGAAACATTTGATTTGTTGATGTATCAAATGTGGAGACACCATCATTCCATAGTTCTTTCAACTCCTCAATCAACAGTTGCATATACACATCAATCTTGTCACTAGGTCCTTTCGGGTCGTCAATAAGCACAAATAAAATTAGAAATGGTTGCTTCATGCACATCCATAGCGGCAAGTTGTATGGAATAAGTACAACAAGCCAAGTGCTATGAACTATGTTCATCGTCCTGAATGGGTTAAAACCATCAGATGCTAAGCCAAGCCTTACACTTCGGCAATCATTACTAAAGTCAATATTCCGACGGTCAAAATCTTTCCACGCAAGGGAGTCTGCAGGATGCCTAAAGACACCGTCATCAGTTCGTTTCTCTGCATGCCATCTCATTAACTTAGCCGTCTTGGATGACATAAACAACCTCTGCAACCTTGGCTTTAAAGGAAAATACCTCATTTGTTTTGCAGCTATTCATTTGCCACCGTTATTAGGACCATTTGAACCACTATCACCATTTGATTTCCATCTTGGACTGTTGCATATGACACATTTATCAAGATTGGCGTCCTCGTTTCGAAACAGCATGCAACTGTTGGGACATGCATCTCACGTCTCATACGTGAAGCCCAAATCTGTTGTGACCTTTCGAGCTTTATAATATGAGTCCGGGAGTTTCACACCCAATGGGAACGCCTCATTCAATAACTCAAGCAACATGTCAACAGACTTGTCTGTCCACTGATTAAGCACCTTCAGATGTAGAAGTCGAACAATGAATGACAAAAATGTGAACTTCTGACAACCCGGATACAATTCACTTTGTGCATTTTGAAGAAGTTTGAAATACTTTGCAGTCTCTGCATTTGGACCGAGCTGGGGTTCAGATGCATGGGGATCAGGCCCCTGTGGTTCATTACCCTCAACACTTGTACCGGCATGTGGATTTCCCATAGCCCTTTGTATCATTCGAACCATATCGTCCCCAATGTCTAAATTAGCCAATGTTTCATTCTCTCGATTACCATGTAGAGATACATAAGATTCTCCATGATAAATCCAATGTTTGTATTTTTTTAAAAAACCATTCAAAATTAAATGCTCTCGTACACCCTCTCGTACAAGATGGTATCGATTCCTACATTTTCTACACGGACAACTAATCATCGAATCTTCAACCCTTTTGGTGTAGGTAAACACATGGAATTGATCAATCCCATTAATGGATTCCCTCGACATCCTATTTGGCAAATCAATCCAACTCTTATCCATCATCTGTACTTCCCTCAAATGCACACTTCACTTCTTTTGTAATCTTCTTAACAATATATATAAATATATTTAAATGCCAATCATTTTCCACATGCATATATGTTTCCCGCCATTAATTTGCTTCAGACAAACTTACTGGGAGATATACATCTCACATGCAAAACAAATATGCCATAGAAAAAAATATAATTACAACAAATGTAATGGTCATATTGATATAGGATTATGAGGGAGGCAGATAGAGAAAGAATGGCAAAATTAGTCATAATTTGTCATATAGTCAATTTTTCACCGCAGCTATAATAAAAATCCTCATCGCATAATGTTAGCAAAATTAATGATCTTAGATCACCTACTAGGCTAACACATTTTATTCTTGCAACCCAATAAAGAACAAGTCAGATTGTCCACTTTTTTTTTTTTTTTTTAATAGTTTTGAAATCTTTGTCAAACTATCAAGAATTTCTTCTACCAATAGCTATTCATAATTCATAAAACTATATTCTTTCTTTCAACCAAATTAGACCCCCAAAAAAATTAACATATATCCCATTAATTTTGGTAATTATATGAAATCATAAACGGCCCTAAAGGAATGCTTTTTCTTAAAACTACTATGTTTACTCATACTGCTAATAAATTCATATATACCCAAATGGAATATCTGATACATAATCTACAACCACAAGAAAGTATCATGAGCAACTTGAGAGGCCAATGTTATGATAACTACTTTCCATATGCAAACATAACAAAGTAGGTAAGAACTACTTGGGGATCAATCTACTGGAAGAAAAGATAGTGGATTCATTATTTTTGAGCAAAAAATTGACCTCTCATGAGGCAATGAATTAGCACCTATTCAATTGGAGATTTTACATTCCAATAAATTTACAAGGAATAATTTACAAAAGAATCAGTCAGTTATCAATGTAAATCAGTTAAAGACAAGAGTTATCAAATTCCTGCAAAATTTTTGACTACTTGACTTCCATGTTTACTGAAAAATAGAAGATACTAACGAATTGAATTCATTGGCAAATCAAGACAGCAAATATCAACGGAATAGACATACACTCTCCATATGCTCCGATCTCAACTAGAGATTGAATTAAACAAACCACAGATCCATCACCTACCTCATCTCTTTTCTTACACATAGAAAAGGCCTTTTGCTCATTCTAATTCTCACCAAAAACACATCAACACAAGAAAAATGCGCAGAATCCAAAAGATCAGTTACATGGTTTTGAATTTATATGCCACAAGAATTCCAGGATATCAAGAACTGAAGGTTCAGAAACAAAATTAGCGAAGACCCATTATCTCAAATAGGATTTAATTTTCTTTAGAACAGGTTCACATAAATGGGCATCGTTAGAAGACAAACAAGACCTTAAAATCTACAAGAAAAATGCACAATTGTGTGTCCACACTGTACAATATTTGTGTGTGGGAGAGAGAGAGAGAGAGAGAGAGAGCATACTGACTGAGCTCGCGTGAGAGAGAGAGATCGTAATACGCCGTTGCCGCATCACCAGTAGCCGTCATCTCTCGTCGAGAGAGAGATCGTCGGTGAACACTCGTCGTCGTCGCTGTGATCGTCGGTGAACTCGAACACCGCTAGCCGTCACCGTCGTCGCTCGTCGAGAGACGGAGAGAGATCGTCGTCAAACTCGTCTCTGTGATTGTGATACACGAACTCAATTTAGGAATTTTGGGGATTTAGGGATTTTGGGGGTTTTGAGGGAGAAAGGTGTTAGGGTGTAGACACCCCATTTTTGACCGACCTTAAGACTCAGACGTCACCGATTGAGTGCTTGGTGATGTTGTATATTGTGCTCGTTCAGAAGTTTCAGAGTCTCGGCTGCGAGCCTAGCCTCCGGATTTCTAAACTCTTTCATGCTTTGCCTCGGTTTGCGAACCAAGCTCTGTTTTCTCTGTTTTCTTTTTCCGAAGGGAGGGAGAGGTCTCGTAGATCATCTCTCAGTGGCCGTAGGCTACGTTTCGTGGTCGTAGGCCATTTTGCCCGTTTAGAGTCCGGTTTTCGATTTTTCGGAGCCGTTGGCCGTGTGCCTCTGTTCGGGACCGCTTAACCACCTCCGTTTGCTCCGATTTTTGGCATACATCTTATTTGCTCCCTTTTGAGGGACACTGTGGTCCGAAAAACCAACTTCGTGGTCGAACACCACTTCCGGTGCCTAACAGTCAGTTTTCAGGGCCTCGGGCTGCGCGTTTCGACCCTCGAACGTTCATTTTGCATCGGTTTGGGTTCATTTTCGGCAGGGACCTCTGTTTCATTGTTAGGAAGGTCGTAGGAGGGTGGGAGGCCAGTAATTGTTCTGACAACCAGTTTTATCCCTTCATCGCCCTCCGTCGCCCATTTTTCTCACTTGAAAGCCAATGTTGACCACCCTAAGGCCACTTTTTCCAGCCCTAAACCACTTATTTGTGTTGTACACACCTGGGAGGCCACCAATATCACATGGCCGGCCAGTAATTCTGTGTGACCCTTTTGAACCCCTCCTAAAAGTGGCCTTTTCTCTCTCATGGTTCATTTTCTCCAGTTTTTAACCACATGGTTGTGTTGTGCACATATGAGAGGCTACCAATCTGGGGTGGCCGGCCACTAATATTGCTTGAACCTTTTGACCCTTAGCCGGCCGACCATGGGGAGAGCCGGCCGGCCACCTAAACCCTTAGGAAACTGGCCGGCCATGATCCTCTCTCCAGGTACTTTACAGAAATGTATTTTATTTCCCCTCAGATTTTGTATCCGGGGGGCTGCACTTTTGGGGGGAAACTTGAATTCCTTTCCCCCCCATTTTCCCCCCCTTTTTCTCCCCTCTTTTGCCTATATATCAGGCCCTCCAGCTCCTATTACAAGGGTTACAAAAATTGGTTCAAGACCCTTGCACTCAATCTCTCTCTCCCTCTATTCCAACCCTCAAAACCTCCTTAATCCTACACCATCTACCCTACACCTCATAGCACAAAGCCTCCACCTTCCATTCCAGAAATTTGAGGCTATTTTCCAGAGGTTGAGATCCACCAAACTTGGTCCAAGAGTTGTTGAAGACATAGGCTACAAGGGTAAGTCTCCTTCTCCATCTTTCTTGCCTATTTTTGCTCAATATATTAGCTCCTCTTGCTTGCATATTTGGGCTCCGAACCTAACTGAAAATAGCATTATTTTGAGCTCCTTTTCATGTTTGTTTAAGGGCCTCTCCCTGTTTGAAGCTTCCTTTTTACACTTGCTTCTTTACCTCTCTTGTATGCCTCTTTCTTGCATAGTATTTTAGGCCTATTTTTAAACTGTTTTGAGCTTGGTTATAATCTGTAAAATGGCTTATTTTGAGCCCTTATTCAACATTGTTGAAGGGCTCTTCACTGTTTGAGGCTTCCTTTTGTCACTTGCCTCCTTATCCCTCTTTTGGCCTCATTTTTGCATGTTTTGTTAGCCCCTTGTGCTTATATTTTTGGGCTCTAGTCCGAACTGTAAATAGCCTCATTTTGACCCCCTCTTCATGTTTGATCAAGGGACCTTTGTTGTTTGAAGTTCTCTGTTTGCTCTTTGTGTTTAAACCTCTTTTTAGGCCTTATTTTGCATAGTATTTTAAGCTTGCATGTGCACTGTTTTGGGTTTGGTCACTAACTGTAAAATATCATTTTTTGGGCCCCTCTTCAACTTTGTTGAAGGGCCCTCCTCTGTTTGAGGCCAGCAACCATCACTTGCTTCTTTGTCTCCCTTTTGGCCCATTTCTTGCACAATAGTATAGCCATACTTGTGTTTGTTTTCGTGGCTTGTTGTAAACTGTAAAGTGCTTCATTTTGAGCCCCTCTTCAACTTTATTGAAGGGCTCTTGGCCATTTAGGGCCATAAGCTGCTACTTGCTTCATTACCTCTCTTACGGGGCCATTTTTGCATGCTAGCTTAGTCCTATTTGTGTCCATTGTTTGGCCTTGCTTAAAACTGTAAATATGCTTGTTTTGGGACTGTCTTGATTCTGTCTTCACACTTCATGTTCAAATAATGCATGCTTTTCATAGCCATAGGTCATTCCATGTACCTCATTTCATGTTCCGAGATTCATTTCACGCATCGGGTGCCATGTTTCCATGATTCGGGGCTGTTTTGTGTCATATTTTAGCGCTAAAATTTGCATGTCTGCATACCATGTTCCATGCCTTGCCATGCTTTGGTAGAGTGACATTCGTGCCTTAGGTTCGGTCCTCGGTTTACGTGCACGTGTGCACGCATTTCGAGTGTCTCATTTTTCATCTCATGGCCTCTTATGTGAGTGTGGCTGAAGTCCACTCATGTTGGCGTAAGCCCATATTGCATTGTGTATGCCATTTCATTTTATAGCATTGTGTATGCTAGGTTGTATGTTAGCGCATTGTGTATGCCATGTTACCTCGTGCATCGTGTATGTCATTTCATAGCATTGTGCATGCTAGGTTATATATTAGTTGCATTCATGCATGTCATGCATATTGCATTGTGTTAGGGATATGAGTTAGCCCGAGCACGGAAAACGAGGTACGTTTCGTACTCCGAGTGACGGAACGTATCTCAATTCCTGGTCGCCGACACTCCGGATTATCCATGATGGAGTCTAGGCCCTGTTGTGTTTTCATGTGCATTCATTCCATATTGAGTCATGCAATTCGACTCCCCTGCCATCATGCATCGAGATGCGTGATTGGTGGCACGAGAATCGAGGACTACACTCCCTGAAGAGTAGTCATGCATACATATGTGAAAATACTTTGCCATGCCCCTTTGTTGCTCTCTGTTACAGCAAATCAGATATCGGCAGCCTTCCGGAGCTTGGCACGCATTCCAAGAACAATTGCAAACAGAGGCAAACCGGGGCATCGCGAGGGATTCTCTGCACAAGGCAACCCGAGCATGCATCATTCATCATCCGGAGTAGATTTGAGGCAGTCCCTGGCTTGCATGCCAATTTATTGCTTTCCTAATTTAATTTGTTAATTAATTAGGATTTTGTAATTATTTGGACTGTAATTATTTATTCGGGACTGTATTATTTATTCGGACCCTCCGCGTGAGGGCAATATTGTAATAAGTGTGCGTGTGTGTGATGTATGTCTTCCAACCCCACGTCTTTCTCCCTTTTATTTACCAGCTTATGATGGTTAGATTAGGGCATATTTCAATTAGCATACAGTATGATAGCATGTTTGCATTAATTCATCTGTTTTGCATGCACCGGGCTCGGTGCATCATACTAACTGCATTGTATTTTCAATTTCAAGTTGAATACATGTTAGCTGTAGCATTTCATATGCCATGTTTAGAATAGCCGAGCCTGCTATAGTTGTATTTTTGCATGTGTTGCATTAGACATTTCTGTATAGTTAGGATCATGCATGGATTTCTAACCTAGCTTCTGTTTTGGCTTGGAGTACTCGGTAAGTTTTACGCTTTAGCATCCTTGCATGCGTGTGAGTGAATGCCATGATAGCATGCTTACCATGAGGCTATGTGCTTATGTGATATAAACTGCCTGAATGCCTGTGGGTGAAGGTTGGGTTATTTGAATTGGAACAATTCATTAATTGTGAGTTTTAAGCCCACCAGATAGTGGCAAAATCATGTTTTCTAAGCCCACTTGAGGGTGGCAAATCCACGTCTTAGCCTACTTGCAAGTAGCACCATCAAACCATTTTCAAACAAACAAACATGAAATGTTTTGTTCCAATTCAGGCGATCTAGTCTATACTTGTATGCTGTGCGCATCACATAGTAAATCTAGGCTAATAACCGGAATAAGAACACATAATGTTTTCAAAAAATAGATATCATGGTTAGTAGAGGCCGATCTTTGATCGGGCGAGCGGGGGTGCTCACGAAGTGACCTTCCCCAATCGTACCCAAGTTCCCGAGCCGAGGCAACTTTGGTGATGACGGACACGTGGCCTTAGGCAAACGAGTCAGGGTTTCCTAAATTTCCCCAAAATAAAATATTTAGGTGGTGACTCTGTATCTGGCAAAGCAGTCCATGTTTGGCACTTCTTTCAAAATCTGTTTTCTCAAAACGATTTGCCGGATTTGGACTCTTTGGTTCAGATTTAGAACCGTGACAAATTGAGAGTCCGAACTGTAGTGGGCCCAATATCGAACGAAACGGGGGACTCGTTCCTCCCCGGGGCGTTCGAGGGATGTCTACATAGGGATTTTGGAGATTTTAGGGAATTTGATCGAGCGCCATTTCGGCTGAAGGAGGGAGATGAAATTTTTCAGTACTAGTTGCGACGGCATGGAAAAACCGTCACAAATGATCAAATCCATTTATAAAACGACGCCGTTTTAATAAGGGTTTTTTTTGCGACAGAGAATTCCTGTCACAAATGTCTACTATTTGCGACGGTAAATTTCACCCGTCTCAAAAAAAAATATTTTTGCGACGGTACACAGTGCCGTTGCGAATACCTCCGTATTTAAGTGACTTTTTATTTTGTGCTTATTAGCGAAGAGGAAACTGCCGTCGCAGAAGACATTATTTGAGACGGCTTCATATGCCGTCGCAAAAGATCACTTTTTGCAACGGTATGCACGCCGTCGCAAAAAATTTCATGTTTTATATCCACTTTTCTTGTAGTGAAAGTAAACGACTTAAAATAGGTAAGTGAAATGCATGGTGAACCCAGGAGGCTAAACAACAACACCTTCATAATATTTCTTAAGTTAAATTCAATTTTTCTCCAATCCAATCTTATGAGTGGATCAGTTCAGTGTAGTTTTTTTTGCTCACCACTGTAGGGTTGTTAAGATGATTCAAATCATTTATAAATGATCTATAAACATGAAGGAAAAAGGTGAATGACTCAAATAATCTTAAAAGGCTAAAAAAAACAATAATGAAATATAAACTAATTTATTCTTTTATTTTCTTTTCACTTGACAAATTATTTTTCCTAAATCTTGATCTAAACACTATGGATTCTTTGCTCAAGATTGAGAGATGTTCAAAAACGAAGTTGCCTCCAGACAACACGTGTCACGAGAAAAATTTAAATATAATAGAGATAACATATTATTGTAATAATCTGTTGTCACTAATAAAATACTATAAGAATATGATGAACATATTAAAACTCCGTTTGGAGTGGAGGCTTTTTCGCTACACTCAATTATATCATTTAGTTCTATTTTTTTACACATTTTTTTTTAAAAAAATAAAAAATTAATTAAAATAATCACTGTCTAAACGAACTTCAAATACGATTTAATAAGTACACCACGTATTTATTGTAAAATTCATTATATTTATGGGCACTACAGGAAATTAGGGATTTAACGGCGTTTAAGTAAACGTCACTTTTTCTAACAATTAACGGCGTTTTTTAAACGTCACATTTGTTATAAATTAAAACGGTACCGTTTTGTGAGTGGAAGACGTTTGAAAAGCGCCTTCAAATCCGGTCTCTCTTCACACCCACTTCTGTCTCTCCAAACCTTTATTTTGAAAACCCTATCTTGAGCACCGCCATCTAGACGATCGAATCCTGTCTCACTCACTCTCTTGCTCTCTCTTTCTCGTAGATAATCGAATCTGTTTCTCCAAATCTCTCTCTCAGAGGATCGATTCTTCTTCAGTTCGGTGATTCATCTCTAGATTGCGATTTCGAAGTTCGATTATGAGCACAGCTCCATGATTTATCTCCATGGATTTGGAACTCTTCGTCTTCTTCGATCAGAGGTTAGTTGTTTTGTTTGTGATTTATCGCTGTTTTGGATCAATGTTTTGCTTAGTGAATACTTTTGTTTAGGGCTCTATATAGGTCTCAAGCCCTTAGGGCTCTCAATTCTTCTTTACTCTTTCATTCAGTGATTCTTCTACAGGTCGGTGATTCATCTCGGGATTGTGATTTCGAAGTTCGATTTTGAGCACAACTCCGTGATTTATCTCCGTGGATTTGGGACTCTTCGTCTTCTTCGATCAGAGGTTAGTTTTTCTGTTTATGATTTATCTCTGTTTTGGATCAGTGTTTTGAAAATTTGGTCTCAGTGATTTCATCTTTGTTTCAGTAATTATTTTTCACTGATGTGTTGCTCTGCACTATGAGATCTAATTGTTGGAGTAATGAACACGTCTTATATTTGGTGGATGGTGTTCCTGCCTTATTGATGTTAATTGTCCTTTTTTTGTTTGGTTGTTGTGAAGATGGAATTTTGCTTCTTAAGGTCAACAGGATGCTGAGGGCAGGGGGACACTTTGTTTGGGCAGCACAATCTGTTTATGAGCATGAAGATAACTCGCAAGAACAATGGAAAGGTAAGCATCATGTCCAAACTAACTTGTAAAAAAACTAGAACCTAGAAAAGGAATCATGTCAAAATTACTAAAGTACATTGGTCAGGAACTATTGAATTCTACCCTGCTCACGGTGGGTGGAACTTCTTCTTAAATACAGTTGAAAGGTTATTAGTTATTTATATTATTATTGTAAATATTGTGTAATTCTGAAATTATATAGACGTGTGTGTATCTGTGTTTTACTCATTTTTGTGATATTTTCGTTTTTCCAGTTTCTAGCATGATGGTATGACATTGCATCTTCTTCTCTTTTCTTGTATCATATATCTTCATTGCTGATTCCTGACCTTAATTGTGCATAGAAATGGAGAACCTTTCTTGGCGTATTTGTTGGGAACTTATAAAGAGGGAAGGGTACATTGCTATATGCAGGAAGCCTCTGAACAACAACTGCTATGTTAATCGGCATCCTCAATTACAACCTCCTATATGTGAAGCTAATGACGATCCAAACAATGTTTGGTATGTCCAACTTTACCCCCATTGAGTTTCAACGTTACATGGAAACTGCCTTTATAATTTGTTTGAGCATTTTTATATATAAACCAACATTTTTGTATCAAGCATCCATATCAAATTCATATCGATCACATGAATGATCAAATGTACTCATCAGTCTTTGATCCCGAGATGTTGATACACAGAGAAAAGAGATTGATTTTTCTAAGGGCAATGAGATTTCATTTTGGTTATGGTAGCAGAAAATTGGGGTTTGGCCAAATAGCCAAGTGCCATTACTTTTGAATGTCTTTTGGTGATGTCTCTGACTTGATTTGGACCTGAATATAGCACAGAACTGTTAGAAAGACAAACTTTATTTATTTAATGGCTCTACAAAATCAGTAAACTGGCTATTTGAGAATTTAGCATGATAAATTATGTTTGGAACCTGTTTAATCCCAGAGTTTGCAAGGAACTATGTTCTCCAAATTTCTAGTTCAGATAGAATTAATTAGATTTGTGAACAAAATATGCTGACAGCATGCACTTCAGGGAATGACGAATGTATGGTTTGAATTTTTCACACATTTACATATCAAGATATCAGTAAAATTCTGGTTTGGGGTAAATTGACAGAGATTATTTGACAGGGAAAACCAAATTCCACAAAAACAGAAAAACGATCAAGCAATGTGGTTGAGTTCTATGCCTTCATAGATTTAAGGACTTCTTTGGAGTATGTCGATTGATTGAAACAAACTAAAACTGATAGTGTATTACTGAAATTGTCACTTGTTACAAGCTTTCAAACAAGAACAAATAACAAGAATACAAAGATAACCGATTGACTAAAAGCTAATTGATACTCCTAGTTAAAAGAAGCTACTCCTAGATAATTGCTACTCCTAGTTATCACAGGTTTGTGAATGGGTTTGAAGATCCTTTACTTTGAATTCCCACTTTTGTTCCTTTGCACTAGCCACAACTGCTGCAGCCACATGTCCCTCCTTAATTCCTTGATACACCAAGCATGCTCTCTCCACCATTTGGAAAAGATCCTTCACTTGTTGTAACTGCTCTCCACTTCTGTGCCCACATGCTTCTGGCTGCACTCTTGAAACACAACTCTACTTCAAAGGACTTGTCCACCTTGCACGTTCCTTACTTCAGATCACCTATTAATTCATCTGAGCCACGTCAGCACCTCTGTCGACAGGCCAAATTCAATATTTTAGTACCAACACAAGACCTCTCCTTTTTTATCCATCATACCTTACTAACATTGGGAAGAGAGAGTGTATGTGTTTGTTTAAATAATCTGAATGTTCCCTCTTCAGCTAAAAGCCTAAAACATCTTCATTCATTCACTAATAACACATGGAAAGAGAGATCAAATATCTATTTAAAGGAACAATCCCATATGAATTATTTACTTCCCTGTTACTGGTATTCTTAGAATTGCTCCAAGCTTGAAACAGATTATTCAAACCCTACGTCCAAGTTGTTACACCATATCCTCAAGTTGATAATTTCTTACCCATGAATTTAGTTTATCTTTTAATTAGTGATGAACAAAATCTTTTCAATTTCGACACAAACGTCTAACTACATTGATGCATTCTTACAGGTATGTCACTCTAAAGGCATGTATCACTCCGTTACCTGAGAATGGTTATGGGGCTAATGTTACTAGCTGGCCCACACGCCTTCATTATCCACCAGACAGGCTACTTACCATAAAAATGGATGCCTACAATTCCCGAAAGGAAATATTCAGAACAGAGTCAAAATATTGAAACGATCTTGTAAATGGTTATGTTAATGCCTTCAATTGGAAAGACTTACACCTATGAAATGTGATGGACATGAAGGCTGGATATTGAGGGTGCCTTCCTTTTTCTTCTTCTTTTTCATCTCTTTATATATGTTTACCCTTCTCTAAATCTGGAAGAGTGCTTTTTAATTTTGATTGTTTGAATTCCTATATCATGGGTACTTTGTTCATGGCAGGTTTGCTGCAGCATTACATGATTATGGGATTGATTGCTGGGTTATGAATGTTGTTCCTGTTAGTGGTTTCAATACATTGCCTGTTATTTATGACCGTGGGCTCGTAGGAGTTATGCATGACAGGTATGGGCAATGCACTTTTTCGACTTCTGGTTGAGAACAAATTCACTTTTCCTAATTCCATGTGGTTGAATAGCTCAGACCTCTTAATTATAATTTTTAAATCCTTCTTTCAAATTAAATCATCATCATTGTATCAACTCATTATAGATCAATGGTGCTTGTGCCTGAAGTCGACTCGAGGCATCTGAAAATTTTCACTGATTTCAGTCCACCGAGATTCTACAACTTGAGAAGATCTTTTGAATGTTGGTTTTTAAAGCTTATCATGCTCTGCCTTGTGCTATGGAATATGAAATAGTGGTTCATAACTCTAGATAGTTATTAAATCGTCCAAGAACGGCTTTTTTTGTTATCGAACCATTTTCTCTTATCACACAAGGCACTGCAATGTGTGAGATTTTTCATTAATCCTCTTTTGGCTCTTTTAGTAAGATCTTCAAATCTGTCACAGGTGTGAGCCATTTGATACTTATCCAAGAACATATGACCTGTTGAACACAGTGGGACTCTTCTCTATAGAGGAAAAAAGGTACAATTCTTGGTCTTTCTTGTTTGTATCGTGCTTTATTTCATGCATTATACACCTTATATTTTTGGGAAGAACATTACTTTATGTAACACTAACTAAAATTGAAGCAGATGATTAAGGGATTGATTGCTGGGTTTGATTTTGGGTTCAATTTAATGAATGGTATTGGATGGAATTTACCTCTGTTAGTTAATAAATGGGTTTTTTTTAATTAAAAAAAATTATTTATAGATTTATCTTGAAAGAATACCTAGAAGAGTGGTTTCTAATGGAAGAAAGTCCACCAATATATATGTGTGTATGTGTGTGTGTGAATGCAGTCCCATTTAGGTTGATCATTTTGAAGTTTCTAATCATTTGTCTCAATTGAGGTGCAAAACTTCTAGGTGTAAGTTTCTGTAAGTTTTTAATCATTTGTCTCAAATGTGGGTTTTGTTGCTCTGCTCTTTCTTTTTTAAACTTGTAAGGTGAAATTTTATGCTTATGGGTATTTAGAAACTTTAATCTTTATAATGAGTTGATTTGAGGAAGGGAATGATTAAGTGGTTTTGTATTCTTCACAGAGTGTTGTAGGAATTATACTTGGAGGTGGAGCTGGGACTCACCTTTACCCTCTTACAAAGAAGAGAGCAAAACCAGCTGTTCCTTTAGGAGCAAATTATCACCTGATTTGGCTTCCATATTTTGATGCAGGCATCCGGACCAATGAAGATGACAGATTCTATGCTACATCAACTGGGTTCAGTGAATTTAGCAGCAAGGACAAGACATTAAATTAAATCAAAACTCATGGGGTTTGTCTTAATGTTTTTCCTGTTATTTTTTGGCGAATGTTAAAACATGATTTATGGATATGTTATTTTGTAGTTAATCGTAATTGTATATTAAATTGAATGGGAAAGTGAATTAATGTTGTATTTGACAAATGTTCATTTGAATGGGAACGGGAATTATTGATTCATATTAGTACTATTTTTCAATTTTATTACAGGTACTTTTTGATTCAACCACATAGAATGAGCACAATTTAAAACAAATAAATTAAAAAAATAAAGATATAATGGCGTTTTTGAAAATGTCACTATACAGTCAACAGTTATATTTTTAAAATCTAAAAAAGGCTATGATGACGTTTTTGAAACGTCGCTAAAAATTGTCATGACGTCAGTGTAACATTATGTATCACATTTAGCGGCATTTTAAAAAACGCCGCCTATATCCATATAACGACGTTTTTAAAGCGCCTCAATGTTATAGCGACGGCCGCATCTTCGACGTTTGGTGCTAAGCGCCACAAAAAGAATTAACGGCGTTTTTAACACTTATAGCGGCGTTTTTTAAACGCTGCTAAAAGCTGAATTTCCTGCAGTGGGGTCATTAATGTGATAGGTCGGGCTTATCCATCCCACAACTATTGTGTCTAAATCCTATATTTTAATAAAAATTTATGGGTTTTGACTAGTTAAAGAGCTGGTATGGGTCGGACCTATTTAAAAAGCTAAAATCTCATCTTACCCATAAGCTCAAATTTTATGGGTCAAAAACAAAGTAAACCGGGCTGCACATTTTTCATTCACATATTTTTAATATTTTCATTAGTTATTTTTCTTGTTTTCTTTCTAACATAATTTAAGTATTTTGATTTTTTTAATTTTTTTTTTTTTTTTTTACCTTTTTACATCTTATATAATAAATAATAATCAAGTAACATATAATACATACAAGTGAAGAGAGAAAAAAAATGGAAAGAAAAAAATAAAAACCTTAAACATGAGAATAATAAATAAAAAAAATAAATATTAGATCCAAAAAAATCAAACTAAACATTTGGGTTTATGGGTGAACTTGCGTTACAAATCTTTATCCAAAATTCTAAATCTTTTATGAATTGGGGCGGCCTAGGCACTGAAACGGATTAAGACAGATCATGAAACAGGTAAATCGGAGCGGCCTAAGCACTGAAGCGGATTAAGACAGATCATGAAATAGGTAAACCCAGTTGAGTAATATTAAATTTTTGTATACAGACTATTTGAATACCCCTAATTATATTCAAATAAATACATGTCTTTTTTGTAAGATTCACTGTATTGAAATAGTGTTTAGTTGTTGACTAGTCACATTGTGAGGATCAATTTTTAAATGGGTGGCTCAAAATCTTTAAAGTGGCAAAACCTCAAATGGAAGAAAGTGGGGGTGGTGGCTAGTCTCAACATTTTGGGTTGAATCTGGAAGGAGTCATAGGTCCGTCTGGTAGAGTTATGAAAAAATAATTATAATTTATAATCTAACAATTCATAATTTATAACTGTAAATATAAGTTAATTTTTGACTTATAAATTAAGTTTTTCTTTCTCATTTAAAGAATAAGTTGATTTTTGACTTACAAAAAGTTATAAGCTGTATTGTTAAGCTGAACCAAACACATTAAAATATCTTAAATTAAGTTAAAAACTGAAATAAGTTAGAAATAAGCCCTACAAAACAGGACCATAGTTCATCTCATGTCACGTGGTGGTGCCAAAGTGATATATCATGGATTGTTTTTAATTTTTAATTTTCACAATGGTAAAAGGAGAAAAGAGGAAGGGGGAAGGAAAATTTCTCATGGTAAGACTAAAAACCCAAATATTATATTTAGTGAGAGAATATCTCATATATATACTGGATCAATTCCTTGATATTATTACCAGCTAATTTATATGACTTTATTTTTTATTTTTTGAAAAAGAGATGAAGGATCATTTGTGTTCATACAACTGAAATGGTTCAAGAGTTTTACATCCAATCAAAACACTTTTCTAAAGGATTAGTGAAGGAGGTGAAAGACCTAATTATCTAGACTTCACTTAAGTCTCGTTTCGCTTGGCCTAAAACCAATTTTTTAATGAGATTTAAAGTTTGTTTAGTTTGATTTTTCAAAAATATTTTTAGATTAGTTCTTGTTTATTTTTATAATTTTTTTTTGGTTTTATATTTTGATCAATTTATTGTACTTTTTAGATACAATTAATCAAGATACATCCAAAAAGTAAAATAAATTGACTAAAAATATTTAAAAATACTAAAAATAAACAAAAATTCAAACAAAATCTGTTCATTTTTGTTTGAATTTTCGTTTGTTTTTAGTGATTTTTATTTTTATTTTTTAGTTAATTTTTTTATTTTTATTTTTAATTGTATCTAATCTTGATATATCTAAAAATAGAAAAGGGGCTAAAATATGGGGAAGAAAAATTAGTAAAGACGGTTGAAAACCCATCTAAAAATAATTTCTGAAAACTTCAACCAAACAAAACCTTATTCTTTCTGTTGGTGTTGTTGTATGAACATTTTTTTGCTTAATTTTTTTTAAACTTTGATTGAAGTTTTAATTTTTTCAGTGTTTTTCTTTGTCTTTTTAATCTTTTACTATATTTTAGTTTTGGTTTCTAGTATTACAAAAAAAAAAAAAAAAGTTGATTAAAAAAAAATATAAGAACAATTTGATTCAAGCCATTCCCTTAAACCATTCACATGGTATATGATTTAGTAAAATGATATTACAGTAATTTTTTTTTATAGCCAATAGATTTATAATGGAAAAGATACTCTGAAGAAAAAAAAAAATTTATTGGGAGATAGTGAGAAAAAAAAAATGATATTACAGTAATCTCATTTACTAAAATGATATTACAGTAATCTTTTTTTAACTATCTTTTCTAAAAATAATTTGAAAAAAAAAAATTTATGCTCTATTTAAATACTATTTTTATATTCTTTTTAAAAATTAATCACTGTCGTAAAATAAAATAAAAAAGGAGATAGAGAAAAAAGTAATGATTATTGAGAGTACTTTTTTTATTTATTATTACTTAAGTTAGGTTTATTTTTATTTTAATGATTTTGTTTATAAATTATGTCAATTTTTTTTTTCTTTTTTTAGATTTGTCTTCCCTAGACAATAAAATATAAATATTATTAGAAACATTTTTGGAGCGAGGAGAAATAAGGGAATCCGTGGAGAAACCACACCTTGGCAATTGCTGACTAGGGAGGTTTAAATAAGACAAAAAACAAGTCAATTTTTGTAAGGTTTTTAAATAAATTTTAGTTTATTTGACTTATTTTTTGTAAACTTTTTAGACTAAAAAAAAAACAGGGAGATAAAAAGTTTCGGAAAAAAAGATTAAAAAAAGAAATATAACTTTTTAGTTTTTGGAAACAAAAAGTCCAGGAACTCATAAAAGTAGCTAGAAAATTAGGCCATTTTTTTTAATTTTAAAAAGATGACTAAAAGTAAAAAATCAGCTTTAATCTATTTTGAATTACATTATCTCTTTATTTTTATACTTTTAAAAAAAATCAAAAATCAAATTAAAAAATTAACTTTTAACTAACTTTCTATAACATGGAAAATGACTGGTAGCTCGAAAAAAGTGGCCCGATTTTGGCTCGAATCGCAAAACGACATCGTTTTGCTATTCTTTTTTTTTTTTTTTTCTCTTTTTCTTCCTTTTCTTTCTCTTCCTTTTCTTTTTTTCTTTTCTTCTTCTTCTTCGTTGAACATAGGAGAAGAACAGAGGGGAAGAGGAGGAGAGAGGGAGAAAGAGAGAGGAGAGGAGAGAAGGGCCCCTCCTGTGCCTTCACCGCCTTCGATCGTCGCAGCATCTCCAATCGTTGTAGTAGCTCCGATCGTCGCAGCCCCGTGCAGTCTCGCCTCCGGCCCCACCTCCTCCAGCCCGATTTTGATGGCCCCCTCCCCTCTAGTTCTTCTTCTTCTTCTTCTTCTTCTCCGAATTTGAGCTAAATTCAAGTCTCCGAATTCGAGCTACGAATTGGAGTCGCTAAAACATCCTTTAGTAGATCAACGAAGTATATTGAAACTTTTTGTTGTGAGACCACACAATGAATAAAAGTTGGCTATTGATTGTAAACTTTGGAGATTTTTTTTTTCTTTATTTTGTTTATGAGACCATAAAATGCTATTTAACTAATTAAAGGATTATTTGGAATGATTTAAATAAATATTTTTTATTTTAAAAAAAATGTAAAAAAAAAAAATGTGATGTGACTCAAATAAATACACTTATCTAAATAAATACACTTATTTAATTTATATCAAATAGTGCCTAAAAGTGTTTTGGAAAAATAATTAAACATTGACTTTTTAATTAATTTTTTTTTTTAAGAGAAAGAAAGTAAGTTAAAAGATGAGAAGTGATTTTTAATTCACTTCTTAAAATAGGCTAAATGTACACCTTCTAAAATAGGGAGGTGTTTAGTGATTTTCTTTTCTTTTCTTGTCTTAAAAGCGTTGCCTGTATAATCTGAATTTTTTTTTTTTTGGATTGATTTTCTTGTTAATTTTATTTTGATAAAAAAAATAGAGTGAAAACAAAATAAAAATGAAGTGCAATAAGAGCATATGGCACGCGGTCCTTGTGGCCAGCAGTCTAGCGCGCCAACCTCAATCCATACCATACCATCTCTCCATCTCTATAAATAATATCGCTTCCCTACTCATCCGCTTCACCTTTCACAGTCTCATAATAACAACAAACAGTTACATAGCAGCACTCACCCACCGCCTCCCTCCTCCTCGGCCGTCTTCGCCGGCCTAAAAAGAACAATGGATGTTCGCCGGCGTAATGGCAAGTCTTCACTCACTCCATCCAAAACTGCCACCCTCGGCGAACCTCTCAAACCCCACCACCACCACCACCACCACCAACAACAACAACCCACCTCTCCCAAAGCCTCCGATGCCTTCCCTCTGCCTCTCTACCTCACCAATGCCGTTTTCTTCTCTCTCTTCTTCTCTGTCGGCTACTTTCTTCTCCTCCGATGGCGTGACAAGATCCGCAACTCCATCCCTCTCCACGTCGTCACCCTCTCCGAACTTGCCGCCGTGGTTTCCTTCATCGCTTCCGCTATCTACCTCCTCGGCTTCTTCGGCATCGACTTCGTTCAGTCCGTCATAACTTCCCGATCCACCCACGATGCTTGGGAAGAGATCGATGAAGACGAAACAGCAGCCCAATTCATCGATGACCGCCGCCTCACCCCTTGCGCCGCAGCCATCGACTGCTCTCCGCTGGTGGCTCCTCCTCCGAAAATGGTGGCGGTGGAGCACTCTGCCCCACCAACGTCGGAGGAGGATGAGGAGATTATAAACTCGGTGGTGGCTGGGACTACGCCGTCCTACTCCCTCGAATCGAAGCTCGGAGACTGTAAACGAGCTGCGGCGATACGGCGAGAGGCTCTGCAGAGGATAACAGGGAAGTCTCTGGTGGGTCTTCCATTGGAGGGGTTTGATTACGAGTCTATTTTGGGACAGTGTTGTGAGATGCCTGTGGGTTATGTTCAGATTCCGGTGGGGATCGTCGGACCATTGTTGCTGGACGGGGAGGAGTATTCGGTGCCGATGGCGACGACGGAGGGGACTTTGGTGGCGAGTACTAATAGGGGGTGTAAGGCTATCTACTCGTCCGGCGGCGCCACCAGTGTGTTGCTGAGGGATGGGATGACTAGAGCTCCGGTGGTTAGGTTCGGCACCGCCAAGAGGGCGGCGGAGCTCAAATTCTTCTTGGAGGACCCAATCAACTCTGATACTATTCATACTGTTTTCAACAAGTATGATATTATTCATAAGAGTAGTAGTGAAATATTAATAATTTTATTAAATTAGTATGATATTTATTATTTAATTAGATTAATATTTATTATATTAATAATTTTATCTACACCTTATTATTAATAATTTTATAAATTTGTTAAATTAATTATTTATTAAATTAATAATCTTAAATTAAAATATTAAAATAAATATAAAATAATTAAACTTACAAATTAATAATTCTAATTTTATACTCTAATTCACTCAATTAAACCTATCCTTTTAGTACTATTCATACTGCTTATTTGGTCTGTACTTTATGTTACATTACGCACCCTATTCAATATTTTATTAATATATTGATTGATATGGTTCGACAAAGAGGTCATTCCTGGCAAGATCTTGGGGCGTAATCCCTGGGGTTAGCTATTTGGGTGGTATATATGGTTGGTAGGATTTGGATAAATTGTACCTGTGAATTTGAATTTTTATATCTTGAGTTCGCAAGGCCTTTTGCAGAAAGTTGGTTATAATTCACTTCTTACGTTATAATTCATTTCATGTCTCAGAAAAAAAAATTATTTATAAGTAATTTTTAATCAAAAAATTAATTTTAACCCTCTTCTCAAAATAGCTCATAATTTAGTGGCAACCCCTTAGTAGTAATTTCTGGAGTCTCGGCTCTTTGGGAGTATTTTGAAAAGATGGTTAAAAATTATTTTTAAATTTTTTAAACTTTTTTATGAAAGAGGGCATTTAACCCACTTGTCCAAATAGTCCTTAAAGGCCTTTTGACAAAAGAGTCATTTGGAACCATAAAAAAGGCAAAAGGTAACTTTTAATTCGTTTTAAGTTACATTATCTCTCATATTTTTTACATAAAATTTTTTTAAAATTTTAAAAAAAATCAAAAAATTAACTTTTAATCATATTCTTGAAACACCCAAAGACTGATATTCGTATATTATTTGATATTTAAAATCATCATATTCACTTTTCATTTAAGAAACACCAACGTAACTTATTATTTATAAAATCTCGCTGCTATAATATATTTGTTAAATATTTTATAAAAATTAAGTACATAATATTAGCCCAATGGAAGGTATTTTGTATTGAACAAAATTACTATGTAATCAAGTTTTATTTATATAATATTATTCTTGGTCCAGGAAAGGATGTGAGAAGGGTGTAATAATTGTCAAACCTGCCCAAAAGTAGTAAAAATATAAAAAGCAATAAATTACCGGTCAAATTTATCATTATTAAGTGATAAAATTTGGGTCATGGTATCGGTTTTCCTTTATATTGGGTAAGATTTTAAATAATATTATATGTCATCCATTTTTTAACACCATTTTGTATTATTGACTGATGATTAATCCCTTGTTTCCAAATATATTTATTAAGAAACTCATAGAAATAAGTACTCTTTACGACCCATATTGATGGTTCTTTTTTAAAATTTCAAACATTTTAAGGAAACATTATTATTATACGTTGAATTTATATTTTTAATGATTAATTCTAAAAATACTCTTATATTCCTATTTTTAAATATATTTATAATTACTTTACAAGGTGTAATTTTGAAAATTTTTTAAATTTAAAAATTTGACTTTTTAAAATGGACATGTATTTTTGAACAACAAAAAATGATATAATGGACCAATAATTTAGGACAGACTGAATAATATATAATAGTTCTCAACTTTAAAATCATTGACGGTTTCAATTTGGTATTGCTATTGAATATTTTTATTTTTGCATGGGTTTGCATATGATACTCTTTGATATTGATATTTACATATATAATGTAAGGGTTGGCGTATAAAATTAGATCAACGGGTTACCAATTCAAACAGTTAGAAAGAGCAACAAATTACTCCAAGCAATTATTGACGTAATTTGATTTTATTTACACCAACTCAAGTTTAATTTTATACAATAATATATATATATATATATATATGTTTGACGTGAACCAATAATTTTATTGAGGGTTGGTTGCCACGGTTCTAGGTTTCATACACTTCTTTCATATATCATTAGTTTTATTATTATGGAAAAGCCTATTAATATATACAATTCTCTCACATGCTATGAAGTACGGGTACTTCAAAAATAGTGCCGTACGAGTACCGGGTACTTACCGGGTGCGGGTACGCGTACCGGTACGGCGGTACGCGTACCGGGTACGACAAAAGAGGGTCCGGTACGTTTGGCTTATTCGGGTACGGCATAGGTACGCCACGGGTACGGCGTGGGTACGCCAATGCCAATTTTTTTTTTTTTTTTTGCCCTTGCAAATTAGCAATTATTATTATTATTTTTTATTTTTTTTGGTGCCCTTGCAGATCAGTAACTTTGATGTTTCTCTGTTGTCCTGTTTATCTGTATAAATTGTAAAAGTATATCAACAAATGATTTTAATGTTTTTAAAAAGCAATTTGAACCAAAAAAAATAACAAGGCCTGTAAAGGATAGTTCTGTGTATGACTATGCATTATGCTTTTGCTTTAGATCCTCCTAGAATTTCTTTATAAAATCTTTAATCATAACAAACTTTTAAAGTTTATGCACAAAACATTAAAAATTGATATTGTATTAGTTGATTAGTAGTTGTTGGGAATGATGCAATTTTATGTATTATGCAAATTGCAATTGACAACCTGCACCAATTGAGAATTTTTTTCCTTTATTGTTGGTAATTAACTTTAAATCTTTCTTTGGTCTCCTGTTATTTCTTTGGTCTCACCCTATAAAAATAGCAAATTGATAAGCAAAAAGAAAGATTTTAAAAATAAATTATGATCACAAATTCACAGTGCATAACATATCAAAGTGAGAGATTTCACAAATATTATTTTTAACGCTTAATGGTTTTAAATTATAGGAAAATGAATAGTTTTTTTTTTAGTTTTGATATTTAATTTTAATTTGTAGGTTGGATCCTTTAATCAAAATTATATTTAAAAAAAAATAAAAAAATATCGGCGTACCGTAGCCGTACCCGTATCGTACTTTTTTTGAGTTTTGCCGAATCGGCGTACCCGCACTCGTACCCGTACCGTACTCGTACCCGCACCCGTGCTTCCTTCACATGAGATAAGTCTCATTATTATTATTATTATTATTATTTATTTTTATTTTTTTTGTAGGTTTAACATTCATATGAGATGATTTTGCCAAGTTTTATGATTGATTTTTGTGCAATTAAAATTATTCTATTTTCCAATTTAAATGTTTCATTACACCGTATTTGTTAAAAATAATGAGGATATCAACAAATGAAGATAATTCTGATTACTCTTGTCTTGATGCATAAATTTATGAGTAGGCATGTATAGTTTAATTTTGTTTAGGTAGATTAATTTGAAAACTATTAAGAAGTGGTATGTTGAGAAAGTGAATATGTACATAAACAGATCGAGCAGATTTGCAAGGCTACAAGGAATTCAATGTGCGATAGCAGGAAAGAATCTGTATATGAGGTTCAGGTGCAGCACTGGAGATGCAATGGGGATGAATATGGTCTCCAAAGGTGTCCAGAACGTTCTCGACTTCCTTCAGAGTGATTTTCCTGACATGGATGTCATTGGCATCTCCGGTAATTACATCTCCCTTGATCTTACGTGCACAGAAAAAATATACACAAAAATTCACATATTAATGAACTTTGTTTTTTTGAATGAACATATTAATGAATTCAGATATCATCAATTTGGACATTTGAAATTTGACAAATATTTTTGAAGTAATTTTCTAGATTCTTAAATTTTTTTAAGAAAATATAGTTTAAAAAATTGATGGGTTTGATAAATGCTAAAAAAATAGTTTTTTTAAGCTAAATCACTCAAGCGGGCGTAATTGTTTTATTTAATTAAAATAGTTTTTATTTTTTTTATTTTTTTTAATGGCTGTTTAAGTCATTGCCAAACAGCGCAAGCCTCTTTGGTATCATTTTTGTTTTCTTCTTCTTCTTCTTCTTTTTTTTTTTTTTTTTCCCTCAAAAGAAAAAGCAATAAAAAGTTCAAAAAATTTATTTTTTTTTTAAATTTTTGTACAAATATAGTTTTCAAAAAAATAAAAATAACTATTTGGGTTTTTCTTAGAAATTGATTGTTTTCCAAATTTCTTCTCAAAATAATTTTCGAAAACAATTTGCCCAACAAGATTTTTGAAGTTTTTCAAAAACAAAACCATACCAAATAACTGCGACATTTATGTTTTCATTAAATTTTTTTGAGTGGGTATGTATATATATATATATATATTAATTTGAATGGGTGTTTTTGGTTTGATTGGTTTCTAATCAACCCCTTAATGGTGCGATTGTATTTGGGTGTCACCTTAATTGGGTTTGCCTTGTATTGTTATGATACTCTTTGCATTTATTTGTTCTTATTGATGATTTTCATCATTAAAGTCTCTTCATTTTTTTGATCAAAAAATTTTGAATGGGTGTTTATGGAAATGAAATTAACAGGAAACTTTTGCTCGGACAAGAAGCCAGCAGCTGTGAATTGGATAGAAGGGCGTGGAAAATCAGTAGTTTGCGAGGCAATCATCACAGAAGAGGTTGTGAGGAAGGTGTTGAAGACCAACGTAGCTGCACTGGTGGAGCTCAACATGCTCAAGAACCTTACTGGTTCAGCCATGGCCGGTGCACTTGGTGGGTTCAATGCCCATGCCAGCAACATTGTGTCTGCAGTATACTTAGCCACAGGCCAAGACCCTGCTCAGAATGTGGAGAGCTCTCACTGCATCACCATGATGGAACCTGTCAATGATGGCAAGGACCTCCACGTCTCTGTCACCATGCCTTCCATTGAGGTATTCCACCATTACCATTCTCCCTCTCTATGCCTCTCTCTCAATTAGATAGTGAGGTTTTATTCACATAATACTTAGTTCTTTTATTAATAATTTGTTGGTTATATGAATGAAAAGATTATATTCAGTGTGTTTGGTTTGAGTTTTTTGGATTAAGTTTTTTGAAAATTGAGTTTTTTGGTTTTTGTATTTTTTTGTTTTTAGTGAATATTTTTTAAATTTTAAACATTTTTTTTACTTTTTTAGATGCACCTTAGTTAGAGGTATCTAAAAGTAAAAAATTTGTGAAAAATTATTTTAAAAAATTAATAAATACATAGAAATACAAAAAATGTACTGAATTCTTATATATATATATATTTTTTATATTTTTGGTATTTAGTGAATTTTTAAAAGATTTTTTTTATAATTTTTTTACTTTTTAGGTGTATTTATGTTAGGTGTGTTTAAAAAGTAAAAAAATTGTTTAAAATATTAAAAAAATTCAGTAAAAACAAAAAAATACGAAAAATAAGAAAGTAGAATTTTCTGAAAAATGTTTTGAAAAACTGGTAACCAAGCACAGTGAATCATTTCTATTACAACGTAAAAATAATAATCTTAGGCCACGTTTATTTTGCGGATTAGGTTGGATAGGATTATTAGTGAGAAGATTGTTAGTGAAGAGATTGTTAATGTGTGGATTGTTAGTGAGGGGATTAAGTAAAAGTGTGTTTGTTTTGATAAAATTGTGAGAGATGATTATTGATAAGATTGTTAAATTATTTTTATATAAAATAAACAAATAAATTATTTTTATATTAAAAAAACTAAAAAAATATTAAAATAAATAGGTGCACTCGGTAAAAAAAAAAAAATTTAAAAACTAAATTTTTTATATAAAATAGACTCAATCCCCTCATTATTTTCCTAATCCCACCTTAAATTCACCCAAGCTAATCCCACTACATAGGGAGATTACTAAGCCCCCTTCACTACTAATCCAATGACATTATGTTGCATCCAAACAAGGGTTTGGTGAGTCCCACGGATTGGTAATCCAATCCACCCTCCCAAACCCCCAATCAAACGTGGCCTTAGATCATCTTTAACCAAATTTTCAAATTTTAGAAATGCAAGACTTTTTAAAGGGGGTATGTTGTAATTTGATATCTCTAAAAATAAGCATTTTAGATGATGGGCTAAATTTTTTATTTTATTTTATTTTATACAACTTTTATCTATCAAGCTTTTAGAAAACAAATCCATATGTTATATGCTGCTTTTCATTTTTAATGCAGGACACATATGGGTTGTTTGATAGGACTTGAACAAATTAATTTTTTTTTAAATAATTCATTAGATAAAAATAATTTCAATGAGCTAAAAAAAATTATTTGTTTAAAAATTCTGAGAGAGTTGTTTAAATTTTTAATTTTACATAATTAATTTTTAATATATAATAAATTAAACCAAATAAGCCCATAAAAAGAGATATATGATTTCACATGCATGTCAGAATTGGGATCTCGATTGGGTTTAGGGATACGCTGCTCTCTATTCCCACGACATACAGCCTACAGGTGTTTCTTTCACAACAACCCCAAGACTCCTTGAGATTTAAAGGATCGCTATGTCAGTCACTCATTAACTACTAAATTTGTGACCCATTCATAAAAAATAAAAATAATATTCTGATCTCAACTTGTAACGAATCTATTTGATCTTGTTTAATTATAAATTAGTTGTTGGAATTTTTTTAATTAATTAGTCTTTTGCACTACTTATGAAAAACAGGTGGGTACAGTTGGAGGTGGGACCCAACTAGCATCCCAGTCAGCATGCCTTAACCTACTTGGAGTGAAGGGTGCGAGCCGAGAGTCACCAGGGTCGAACTCAAGGCTATTGGCCTCCATTGTAGCTGGTGCTGTTCTTGGTGGGGAGCTCTCTGTCATGTCTGCCATTGCAGCTGGCCACCTTGTCAATAGTCACATGAAATACAACAGATCTAGCAAAGATATCACCAAGGTATCCTCTTAATGGGCGATGTCGTAATTTAACCTCTGTAATCTAGAAAAGTAGAAAATAAAAATATGCACAGAAAAGTGGTTCAGATGAACTCTAAGTGTGGCAGAAAGAAAAGTGGTTCAGATGAACTCTAAGTGTGGCAGAAACCATACCTGGAAGAGCAAGTTATACTGGTTATCCTGGTAATTTGCTTCTTGTATCAATTTAGTTCATGATAAATCGTAACAACTCCGTCCTTTAATATTTTTTTTTTTATATTGTATCAATTTATCGTAATTGATAACTTTTGTTAAGAAATTGAATAAAAATATTGGGTAGTAAAATAATCTATTCAAAAGGAAATGATCATTTAAATTGGATGTTAATTCTCTAATCACTTTTAAAGGTATAAATAGACTATTTTACCTCTTAATTTTAATCCAACTCTGAAAAATGGTATTATGGATTTGATTAAATTGGCACAATGAAAAATTTTGAAAAGTAAAATTAAATCAAATTGACATAGAAAACAAATTATAAGATTTACAAATGTAATTTGTAGTATTTAAATGGATTTGATTCACACATTGTTTTTTCTACATATTTTTCTTTGTATTTTTTTATACACGTAACTTTGTCTAATTGACCTAAGTCCCATAGAGATAGAAGGGCCAAAAAAATCTAGAAATAAATTCCCCCAAGAGAGAGAGAGAGAGAAAAAAAAGAAGAAGAAGAAGAACAAAAAGAAGAAATTATAATTCAATGTAGTTTTAAAAACAAATAATTACAAATTTATCAAAAAATTTATGATTTAATTATTAATATTAATAAAATTTATTATTAATAAATAATTATATTTAAAAATTACACCTATGGTGGCCAAGTGGTTGTGTTGGGGCATGTGGGGGTGAAGAAAACAACAGATCAAACAGAGAGCCTGTTTTGTAAACTATCTGTTTTTTGGGTGGTGTTGTTGGTGCGTGGGGCTCGTGAAGTTGGGACTCGTCCCAAGATGTATAAAGAATGCTTAAATTATTATTATTATTTTTAAAATTTGAAATGTGTTATGTATCAATTTAAATTTAGTATAACATCAATCATGATTTTTCTTTTAATCATATGCGAACTTGTGAGCATGCATAAAGAGGATCCACTAAGGGTGTGTGGGACTCATGAAGTTGGGACTCGTCCCGAGATGTATGAAGAATGCTTAAATTATTATTATTTTTTTTAAATTTAAAATTTGTTATATGTCAATTTAAATTTAGTATAATATGAATCATGATTTTTTTTTTTTGTTTTTTAATCATATGCGAATTTGTGAGCACGCATAAAGAGGATCCACTAATTTGTTAATCGTCTTTATTTTTATTTTTAATTTGTTTTAGTATAATTATTTTAAATTTAGAAAGAAGGCAGACACTTAAAAAAATGAGATTTTTGGTGCTCAAAAAGAAAAAAAAAAAAAGAAGAAGAGATTTTAGATCTCTTCAAAGTTCTCTTCAATTTAAAAAATAAATAAATAATGTTATATGTATCAATTGGTATATTAATTAGTGTACTAACAAATGATATGACATAATTTTAGAGATTTTGCATATTTATAATTTTTATAATGGATGAGCTTAATAATAATGTTATAACGTATATTGGTATATTAATTAATACATGTAATATTACCGGTAAAAAAATATAATAACAATAATAATTTTGTTTCTGTGTTTGTCTTGTGTATAAAAATGAATAGGGCTGAGTAAGAAATACGCGTAATCCGTAATTCGATCCGATCCGGTAGATTTGGATTGGTTTTTTGAATCCGTTGTTCGGTTTTGGATTGAAAATTTAAAAATCCGTAGGTCGCGGATCCGTTCCGGATTGAACCCCACGGTTCCGGATTAGAATCGATCCGGACCGTATACAAATAGTCTATATTTATACTATAGACCCTCCCACATAATATCATTTCTTATTCCATACAAAAGCTAAACCTTTATTCCATGCTGCAGTGTTGTTGATATGCTTTTGTTTATTTGTTGCTTCTGTACATAGAGTTTTGTTGCTTTTATTTGTCTAAAACCAGTTTTCTTTTTACTTTTGTTTGATACTATGTTTAGTTTTAATACAAAGGAGAATTCTGCTTTGTGTAATGTGTATCTAGTTTTATTACTTTTATTTGTTACTTTTGTTTTATGAAATTAAAATGTTCTATATTTTTTTTTTTGTTATTTAATTATTTGAATCCGTAGTCTTAAATCGATTCAATCCGTATTTAAATCGATTAATTCGAATTAATTCCACAATTTAAACAGATTAAATTGATTTTAATTTTTTAAAAATCGTAAATAACAAATTGATCCAATCCACATTACGCTCATCCCTAAAAATGTAGACACGTTCCTGCAATACAGCATGGATTTTCAAAATTGTACGTGTAGTTTTTGAGAGCATTGTGCATGCACATGTGGATGTACCACCATGATGCCTGGACCATGGTTACATTTTTACATTTTTGATTAACGAATGTTAGTGGTTGGTGATCTATAAAATTATTTAAAATTTTACTTAATTTCAAATATGTCTATAAAATTTATTCGGTATGTGATCTATAATATTAATTTTAAATTTATATTTTACAAGTCAATTTCATAATAAAATTTTAAATAATTTTTTTTATCAACAAAAGAAAACTTTTATTAATGAAAACCAATACAAAGTATAAAGACATGGGCACTCGGTCCAAAAGTCCGATTTTGAATTTTTTTTGGTAAAAAATTCACACTCTAAGTTACTTTGCCTATAATGACAAAGCCATACAAAATGACTAAACTATCCCCAATTATATATTCTATTATACACCGTTAAACATTATCAAAACACTCTTCTACTCACTCTCTCTCTCTCTCTTCAACTCCGTGGTCACTCATCGCTTGTCGCCGTCGCCGTCGCAACCATCGTGCCATCACCCCTCAACCTCGTTGTGCACGGCGTTTGCAAAACTAGGCTCATCAATGGTTTAACCTCACTCAGATCTGGTTCTTTGGATTTTTTTTTTTTTTAAACCATTGTTCTGATACCACTTTTGTCATGACCCAACCTTGGTACTCAGAGGTTAGACGTCGCAACTAGTTAATAACTGAGACTACCAAAGGTTAATTCTAAATTTAACAAATTAATAACAAAGCGGAGTAAAATAAAAAGGTACCTAAATATTTATTTTGTTTAAACATGCATTGAAGTTTTTATTTATTTATATTGTCAAAGTTAGACCATGTTTACAAATATACAAGGTGCATTACGTTTACTCCAAGCCCGACCCTACTACTTCCAAAACTTATGAACACAGCGTCAACAACCCCTCCTAAAGCCTCATTGTCATGACCCATACCAGTGACCATGGCTGGATTTGTAACTAGCTAATTCTAAAATTTCTTAGATTAATTCTAAGTAATTAAATTAAATAATGTAGCGGATTAAAATAAAAGATGTAGATAAATATTTGAAGCGTACAGAGAAATTATTATTTATGTAACGATGTAACATCAATCAGATAATGATTACAAGAAAAAAAAAAACATGATATCCATATCAAATTTGAGATTTTGATCCACAGGGTAAAACCATCATTCTTTAAATTTCTTCACCTGAAAGGGGGTTTTAACAGCTATAAGCACATGGTAGAGTGAGAAATATTACACTGAGAGCATGAGGGTATAAAATTATCATGGATAATTATTTAGGCTAAATGATGAATAGTTTGATTCAAATAAATTATTTTTAATAACAGACATATAACACAAAATCATATAAACAAAATAATTATAACCACAGTACAGAACATAACAGAGGGTCAATGGATCCGTGACAGACAGAGGGTCGCGAAGTGATTAGTCAGAGGGCTAAAGGTTTTTTAAGTCCCCCAAGGCATGAGACTGTCAGAGGGTCATTAAAGTGACAATTCAAAGGACCAGCAATTATTTAAGTCCCCAAGGTATGAGACCTCCGTGGTGGTACTTATTCAAAACAAATGTTTATAAAATCATTGTCAAATATTTTCTAAAATTTAAATAAATATATCCACGGGTTTCAATTTAAACAAACAAAGTTTAGAAAATAATCTACGTAATTGAAACATTAATATAACCATAAAACATAATTATATAAAAGAAATTTATGGTAACTCAAAAAATTCGTATATACACTTCTGTTGCATGCGTGCTGCGCATCGTTATGATTCATGTATAGAATATGCTTGCTTTCAATTTTGCATAGAATATGCTTTGCTTGTCTCATGTATAGAATTTGCTTTCAATATTGTATAGAATGTGTTTTGAAAGTTGCATAGAATATGCCTGTTTCATGCATAGAAAATGCACTCTTCCATAGTTGTATAGAAAATGCTCGTATCTTTTGCATATAAAATGCACTTTACTTGCATAGAACATGCATTTTATCGCACTTTTTTGTGCACCTTACTTGCATAGAAGATGCATTTTATCGCACTTCATTTGTGCACCTCACTCGCACTGTCTTGTGCACTTATACTTTGCATCTCCTCGCACTGTCAATATATTATGGTAACTCAAGACATATATAAAATATATTATGGTGGCTCAAGATATAATATGACTCACCTCTGCCTATCTTACTTTACCACCTTCCTTACTATCACTGTTATTATTTATTTGTTTATTTTTTTTCCTTTTGCTCTCAGGTTGTGAGCTTAGGTTCCTATTTATACCATATTTCCTATCATAGTTGCTTCAAATACCCTAGGGATAGACCTCCCACGTTGCTTGGGTAGACACATGTTGTTTGCTTATAGCAATGCCACCTCATTACATTCTTATCCCCTAAGTAAATTCACTGATTCTAAGTAGATTCACTGATTCATGAATATCTCTAAGGGACAACTCATGCATCATTTTAGGCCTTATTACCTAATGGCCAATAAATTGCCGTAATTACATATTTCATCTTCTTTTTTTTTTTTTTACAACACATAAGTATTCCTAGTTTAAAATTAATTACATTTGAGCACATACAATTAAATATGTTATTATTATTATTATTATTATTATTATTATTTTATGCAATGTTAAATTAAACATTTGGGGTGTCATATTTCTCCATTCTTAAATAGAAGTTTGTCCTCAAACTTGTCATACCTTAGTTTCCGAAAAGATGTGAATATCGAGCCCACATATGACTTTCCGCTTCCTACGTAGCTTCTTCAACATGATGATTTCGCCATAAGATTTTGACAAGGGGCATAGTCTTATTTTGGAGAATTTGATCACGACGGTCGAAAATCTATACCAGTTGATCTTCATAAGAGAGATCTTCTTGAACGTCCAGGTTTTCATAGTTAACCACATGCTCTAGATCTTGAAGATATTGTCGAAACATCGCAACGTGGAACAATTGTAAACATTGGATAGTTCTGGTGGAAGAGCAAGACGGTATGCTACAGGGCCAACTTTCTCCAGTATTTCAAATGGTCTGATGTAACGCGGGTTCAACTTTCTTCGTTTTCCAAATCGAATGACTTCCCTTATTGGTGAGACTTTTACGAAAACATGTTCTCCTACCTGAAATTCCAAATCTCGTCTCCGTGTATCCGCATAGCTTTTCTAGCGACTTTGAGCTGTGCAAATGCGCTGTTAGATGAGTTGAATCTTCTCACTTGTTATTTGCACGATTTTAGGGCCTAATAGTTTCCTGTCTCCGACTTCTGCCCAACACAGAGGTGACTGACATCTCCTTCCATACAATGCTTCATATGGTGTCACACCAATACTTGCTTGGTAGCTATTGTTATATGCGAATCCCATTAAAGGCACGTGTCCATCCCAATTACCCTTGAGGTCCAATACGCACATCCATAGCATGTCTTCCAAAGTCTGAATTGTTCTTTCGGATTGCCCATCAGTTTACATGTGATAAGCAGTCCTAAACTTCAGTGTTGTTCCCAAAGCTTTTTGCAATTTGTTCCAGAAGTGAGATACGAAGCGGGGGTCTCGGTCAGACACGATTGAATCTGGGGTACCATGCAATTGAATGATTTCTTTGATGCATAAAGTGGCGAACTTAGTAAAGGAGTATATGATTCTGATTGGTAGGAAATGTGCCGACTTCGTTAATCAATCTACTATAACCCATATCACATTATTCTTTGAAACTGACCGTGGTAGCCCGACCACGAAGTCCATAGTAATGTGCTCCCATTTCCATTCAAGAATAGGGAGTGGCTACAACATCCCTATAGGTCTCTAATGTTCTGCTTTAACACGTTGACATTGCAAGCATTTGGAGACGTGGCTTGCTATATCTCTTTTTATTCTTGTCCACCAGTAGTGTTTCCTCAGATTGTGATACATCTTGGTGTTGCTAGGGTGGACTGCAAACCTCGAGCTATGAGCCTCCATCAATATCTTCTTCTTGAGCTCTGGTACGTCGGGTACGCAAATTCGATTTTAAAATTTTAGTATCCCATTGCTTATAGTGAAGTCAGGATTAGGAGTAGTTTTCTGCTCGTCGTACTTTTTCTTCAAAAGTTTTTCTTCAAATTGGCGTGCTTTAATTTCTTCAATCAATATGGGTTCCACGATTATGTTGGGGAGCAGTCCATTGATCTTGCGGGGGACGAGGATACATGCCAAACTTCTGGTAATCTTTCGACTCAATACGTTTGCTATTACGTTAGCTTTGCCCGGATGGTGATAGATCTCTACATCGTAGTCTTTCATAAATTCTAGCCATCGATGTTACCGCATATTCAATTCTTTCTGCGTAAATAGATATTGAAGACTCTTGTGATCTGTGTAAATCTCGCAGGTTGCACCGTAAAGATAATGACGCCAGATCTTGAAGGAAAATATTACTACAACCAATTCTAGATCGTGAGTTGGGTAGTTTTTCTCGTGAGTCTTTATTTGTCGCGAGCCATATGTAATGAATTTCCTATTTTGCATAAGAACACAACCCAAACCATTGTATGAGGCATCACTATAAATTACGAACCCATCAGTTCCTGTGGGGAGTGCCAGTATAGGAGCTATCACAAGCCTATTTTTCAACTTCTGGAAGCAACGTTCCTACTTGTCAATCCATTCAAAGGGTGTGTTCTTCTAAGTTAGCTGGGTTAAGGGTGATGCTATCTTCGAGAAATCTTGAACGAAGCGTCAGTAATAGCCGGCTAGACCCAAGAAGCTTTGAATCTCAGACACGTTAGTAGGTCGTGGCCAATCCACGATTGCTGTAACTTTTTGAGGGTCAACCGAGATGCCATCCTTATTAATGACGTGGCCGAGGAAGTGTACACTAGTGATCCAGAATTCACATTTCTTCAACTTGGCATAAAGTTTGTGATCACATAGTGTTTACAGCACTGTTCGTAAGTGTCGCTCATGATCTTCTGGTGACTTGGAGTATACGAGAATGTCGCCAATGAAGACGATAACAAACTCATCAAGATATGGTTTGAACACTCGGTTCATGAGGTCCATAAAGGCCGCTGGAGCATTTGTGATGCCAAATGGCATGACAAGAAACTCGTAGTGCCCGTAACGTGTTCTGAAGGCTGTCTTCTCGATGAGTTTAGTTTTGAATTTTAGTTGATGATAGCCAGAACACAAGTCGATTTTGGAGAATACTTGGGCACCTTGAAGCTGATCAAACAAGTCGTCGATTCTTGGCAAGAGGTATCGATTCTTGATAGTGACCTTGTTCAGCTTTCGGTAATCGATGCATAACCTCATCGTGCCATCCTTTTTCTTCACGAACAGTACTAGAGCTCCCCATGGTGAGGTACTTGGTCGAATGAAGCCTTTGTCCATGAGTTCCTAGAGTTGGGTTTTTAGTTCCTTCAATTCCGTCAATGACATGAGGTAAGGTAAGTCTTCAGGGAAAACATCGGGAAATTCTCGAACAATAGGTATTGAATTGAGTATTGGGTCTATTTGTTGAGTGTTGACCACATAACAAATACAACCACCACAACCTTTTCTCAAAAGTTACTGGGCTATCACGGAGGATATCAAATACGGAGGGGTAGAAACTCTAGTTCCTTCGAAGACCAGCTCGCGTTGGTCGGGTAACCGAAAAAAGACCTTTTTGGTCGTACAATCAATAGAGGCATGGTTAGCAGTAAGCCAATCCATTCCTAAGATTATGTCGAAACTACTAATGCGGAGTGGAATCAGATCTACATACAAGATTTCATCTTTTAGGGATATGAAATAGGACTTGTATACCTTTGTACTAAGCGTGGAGACACCAGATGGAAAAGCCACAAATAATGCATATCCCAATGGCTCAGGTGTTGATGTTAACTTGGAAACAAAGTGTGGTGCAACAAACGAATGAGTGGAACTAGAGTCAAAGAGAACATGAGCTAAGTGACCACAGACAGAAAGTGTACCTATCATAACGTTTTTCGTAGCATTGGAATTTCCGAGTACTAACGCAAAAGCTCTTCTTTGGCGTTTCTGTTCCCTCTTTCCTCTTGTGGCAGTTTCTGGTTTCTGAGCTAGTTCAGAGGCACCTATCACAAAGTTGGTGAATTTTGGGCAGTCTGTCATCACATGGCCAACTTAGCTACATCTATAACATGCTCCTATTACCCGATAACACTGTCTTCTATGAGCCTTTCCGCAACTCGGACAATTCGAAATGGTGTTACCCTTAGGAATAGTAAAACTTTGGTTGGCTGAACTAGTTGAGCTAGTAGATCTGGGATTTACTTTCTTTGGTGGGGCTACGCTTGATCCTCCGACTAGTTCCCAAAACCGTTTCTTTTGACCCATTCTACTTAAACGTGCGGTTTAATTCCTTTTTCGGCGATATATGATCGATCCATTACCTCTGCATTGGTTGGTAGTTTCAGAACCTCAAGCCTATCTTTGATTTCCACATCTAATCCTACTTCGAATTTCCTTGCTTTTCGGGCTTCCGTCGGAATAACATACGGTGCAAATTGTGCTAGTCGTGTGAACTTACTTTCGTATTTCGCCACTGACATTGTTCCTTACCTCAAATGGAGGAACTCGAATGCCTTCTGCTCCCGTAGTGATTCTGAAAAATACTTTTCATAGAACACCTCTAGGAATCTTGCCCAAGTCATTATCTCTTCATTTTCTAAGGTAAGGAGCCACAATTACTGCGCATCTTCCTTGAAAGTGAAAGTGGCAAAGGATACTTTCTGTTCTTCTGTGCAGGGTAGGGCACGAAAAATCTTCTCCATTTCTTTAACCCAAGCTTCAGCTAGCAATGGGTTTGAACCTCCTGTGAACGTAGAAGGGTTCAGGTCTTGGAACTGTTTAATCATAGTTATCCCTTCTCGATGTTCTGGTGACCCATTGTTCTGCAAGGCTTGCAAGAAACTAGTAATAGCTCTTTCCACAATCCTTTCCATTGGATGGACTCCATTGGATGATGATCCAGGACCATTTCCATCGTTAGCCATAACCATAAAACAATTTTAATAAATGTGGTGCATGATTTCTATTAATCAAAATATATTCACAAAATCTACAAACATAGACAATATATACATTATTCACAAAACACCAGTTTTATTCATGTATAATAGTGCTGGTACATTACTTGTAGTTATGTCAATTTGGTGTCTAACCCCCCATGACAAAACGAGTTAGAACTAGGTCATGGTCAGCTCATTTGAACACCAAACAAAAGAGAAAAAAAAACACAAAAACAACAAAAAAAAGGATTTTGTTATCAGGATCTTAGGCTGAAAATAGCCATGGGTACTATAGTTGCATGTGATGCTCAAACTCCTAACCACTTTGCTCAATGCCAAAGCATCGTCATACCACCTCCACTCGGTATATGGGGATGCTTGCCTCGTAACCCCTCAGCTATGGTCCTATGATAAGCACATGTACCTCCACATACGTCGTAATGTCACCAAAGTCAATTGCCTGAGTATCAATTAGGTTTTGAGGGAGAGGGGTGAGTCTACTTCTGTGGGGACGGCCCTTAAGTATACTGGTCAGCCCATAAGTCGGTTGAGCGTCGGGTCTGCCTTCCTAACTATTGCTTCTGAATCACCTATTTCCTCTGGTAATTTTGGAATGTAATTGTTATTTTCAAAAATTCCTTCAACGTCCGGGGGATCAGGCCCGTACCAAAAAGAGTCGCCAAAGTTAAGTTATGACATTGCCTGCACTACAGAATGCCCAACTTAGCTATAGAACTAAGAAAAGACTTATCACTATAAGGACTATGGTATGATTTTTTTTTTTTAAACCATTGCTCTAATACCACTTTTGCCACGACCTATCCTAATGACCAGGGCTAGATTCCCAACTAGCCAATTCTAAAATTTCTTAGATTAATTCCAAGTAATTAAATTAAATAATGCAACAGATTAAAATAAAAGATGAAGATAAATATCTGAAGTGTACATAGAAATTATTATTTATGTAATGATGTAACGTCAGTCAGATAATGATTACAAGAAAAAAAAAACATGATATCCATATCAAATTTAAGGTTCTGATTCACAGGGTAAAACCATCATTCTTTAAATTTCTTTACCTGAAAGGAGGTTTTAACAGTTATAAGCACATGACAGAGTGAGAAATATTATACTGAGAGCATGATAGTATAAAATCATCATACATAATCATTTAGGCTAAACGATAAATAGTTTGGTTCGAATAAATTATTTTTAATAACATACATATAACACAAAATCATATAAACAAAATAATTATAACCACGGTACAAAACATAATAGAGGGTCAATGGATCCATGATAAACAGAGGGTCACGAAGTGACTAATCAGAGGGCCAAAAGTTATTTAAGTCCCCCAAGGCATGAGACTGTCAGAGAGTCACTAAAGTGACAATTTAGAGGGCCAGTAATTATTTAAGTCCCCAAGGCATGGGACCTCTGTGGTGATACTTATTCAAAACAAATGTTTATAAAATTATTGTCAAATATTTTCTAAAATTTAAACAAATATAACCATGGGTTTCAATTTAAACGAATAAAGTTCAAACATTAACATAACCATAAAACATAATTTATATAAAAGAAATTTATGGTAATTCAAAACATTTGTAAAATATATTATGGTAACTCAAGACATATATAAAACATATTATGGTGGCTTAAGGTATAATATAACTCACCTTAATATAGATTTCTTCTACTTTTACGAGCCTTTCACTTCCGCCTATCTTACTTTACCACCTTCCTTACTATCACTGTTATTATTTATTTGTTTATTTTTTTTCCTTTTGCTCTCAGGTTGTGAGCTCATGTTCCTATTTATACCACATTTCCTATCGTAGTTGCTTCAAATACCCTAGGGATAAACCTCTCACGTTGCTTGGGTAGATACACGTTGTTTGCTTGTAGCAACGCCACCTCATCACATTCTTATCCTAAGCAAATTCACTGATTCTAAGTAGATTCACTGATTCATGAATATCTCTAAGGGACAACTCATGCATCAATTTAGGCCTTATTACCTTATGGCCCATAAATTGCCGTAATTACATATTTCATCTTCTTTTTTTTTTTTTTTTTTTTTTTATATATTACAACACATAAGTATTCCTAGTTTAAATTAATTACGTTTGAGCACATACAATTAAATATGTCATTATTATTCTTATTATTTTACGTAGTGTTAAATTAAACATTTGGGGTGTCACACTCATCACCTGAAAGTATATAACAACTATATGCACATAGCAGAGTGAGTAATATTTTACTGAGAGCACAAGGGTATAAAAATCATAATGGATAATTATTTAGGTGTAGCTGATTTTTCGCGCTCCTCGGAGGGGTTTAGTCTCCTCGGATGCGATTTCCTTACAGTTCAGACTTTCGTGATTCTCCCTATCTAAAAAAAAAAAAAAAAAGACTCGTGAGTCTGAATCTGGTTTCACAGGTGCAATGTAAAACATAAAAAAGAATGAGAATCCAAATCCGGCAAATCCTAGAAAATCTATTAATCATCAGAGATGCTAAAAATTGATTGCATTGCCAGATTTCAAAGTTACCACCTAAATATTTTTGAGAAATTTAAAAAACCTGTGACTCATGCCAAAGATCATTTGTCCGTCATAACCAAAGTGTCTCGATTCGGGAACCTATGTATGAGAAGGGAAAGTCATGAATTGAGCACCCCACTCACCTAATCAAAGATCGACTTCTACTAATTATGATGTGAATTTTATGGACATTATATGCTCATGTTCTGATTATTAATATACCAACATTATTATGTGAAGCAAACAAGTATAGACCACGTCACTTATTTTGGATTGCTTTGATTTCATACTTTTTGAAAAGAGTTTTTTGAATATGTGCTACTCAAAGGAAAAGTGAGCTCATATGTACAATAATCAAAGTCATTCTAACTTAAGCGAAATAGCATTCATCTATTGGCATTCAAAGAGGTATTTCAAATAAGCACGTAGCCTTATGGTAGTATGCTTGACATGGCAACATAAACACGCATGCAATATGCTAAAGTAAAAATGATCACCTAGTACTCTGAGGCAAGCCAAGGAAAAAGAAAGCAATTTAGAAAAATACATGATCCTATATGAAAAATGGCTAATGCAACACATACAAAATGCAACTCATAAATTCGACTACTAACATGTCATGTGAAGTAACTCAAAGCATGAGGTTGCGCACATAATCATTTAGGAATTGGTAAGAGCATTATACATGATGAACTGAATTTTAATGCATGCAAAAGTGGATATAAGGCATGGTAATGATATGAAACAAAAACATGATGCTATATATAACTATGGTAAGCATATAAATAAAAGGGAAAAAGAAATGGGAGTTGAAAGCCATACAATTATTACAAGTTTGCCCTCGCACAAGAGGGTCCGAATGAATGTCCTAAATAACTAATTATTACAACACAATTGAATGAATGAATTAATTAACTATTACAAATTCGAATGAAACCAAAGCAATTGATTAGTTATAACAGACGAATCTAAAAGCTACTAATCTAATGGACGTGAATGAGGAGGCAAGGAACCGCATGTGCACAACCGAGAACATCCTCTGGAAACCTCTCTGTTTGCTGGCAGAACCTACTCTTTTTACGGTCAGAAAATTGTTCTGTTTTGGCCTCAGGATCTGCTCTGTTCTATTGTAAAAATACCACTGCATATACAAAAATTGGTGGCCGGCCGGCCTAAGAAAGTGGTCGACCATAGAGTGTTTCTAGGAGATGTTTATCCTCTTTGCCCTTTCCTGTCATAAAGATGATCAAGGGAGGAGTAGATTCGATTATCAAATCGTTAATCATCGCAAATTTGTTGCGTGATGATCTTAGAAACGATAGGATAAGAGCTCAATAAATGAAACAAAAAATAGACAATACCTCCTTCCTATCATGGAGTTATCTCAAGGGATGGGGTAAACTTGCTTCATGAATCATCGAATATTACTGAAATAGTATGCAATGATCCAAGACGCAATAGGTTTAGTATAACGTCTGACTAAACCTAACCAAAATTTATTATCTTTTTACCCCTTTTTACTCCAATTTTATTAGCCTTTTTAATTTGCCTTTCTATTTTCTTATATTTTCTTCCTTTTTGTCCAAAGGTGATGATACGTCCACTAAACCAAAGCAATAGAGAATAGCAAGCATGACTTAACCCGAGAAATGAACTCTTTGGGCCCTTTTCTATGGGGGAAACTATAAAGGAGGAATCAAACTCATTTACAAGCAATAATGAGTTTGGAGTCAAACCCAAAATGAGCGATAATGACTCCAAATACAAACTCGATAATGAGTTATAATGAATCTTTCCTTTATGATTTCGAAGGGCCTAACTAGAAAATTAGTCCCTTAGAAGTAATGCACCGTCGATAAAGGGAAGTGTCAAACAAAAGATCATGCTTAGCGTAAAAGAGATGTAATGCCCTAGTAATGAACCTCCGAAGAAATTAAATCATTTAGCATGAGGGGTCTTTTTCTTATGCCTTAAGCGACAATCTTTTGTTTAATACAACTCTTAATCAAAAGAAATAAAGAAAGGGGGGAGATTTCAAATTTTGAATGAAAAGTGGGTGATTACATTAACATGAATATGTACATGAAAGCTATAAAAAGAAAAAAGAAAGACTATCAACTCAAATGGATTGGAAGCTATGGTATATACACCAAACCTATGAGAACTTACAACAACACAAGTATAATATTCAAAGTATAACTTAAATAAACACATTAAACAACCCCTAAACTCCAAAAAAAAAAAAAAAAAAAAAAAAAGTGGCCAAAACCAAAAGAAACAAAGTAGAAAAAGGCAAAGCAACAAGCTATAGAACAAGGCCCAAGGAAGGGTGACTAACCCCTCCTCTTTTTGTGACTTTAAATCATATTTTAAGCTTAAAAACAACTCTGAAATCAGTATGAAAATACAAGAAAAAGAGAGAGAAAAGATAGTTAAAGAGTTCAAAGATTATCCCATTAAAAAGAGGGTATTCTTTTTGGTTGACAAACCACAAGCTTGACACTCTCTATGATCTGAAATTATCTTCAAGAACCTCAACAAAAGCCTTAAGTTTAAGCTAAGAAGGTATATGTATAGTGTATGTATAATGCAAGAAAGGAGGAAAGTGTATATGTATAGTGTATGTTCTTGGCAAAATTTTCTAACCCCAAACCATGAGGGAGGGCCTTGTATTTATAGAAAAAAAACTCCTCACATCGGAAATATCAATAAATAGATAGCTGGTGCAAAGCATGCACATGGGAACATTTGGATGCTGTAAAATATCTGATGTTGGCAAACATGACCGGCCGACCATGAAGAGGAACGGCCGACCTTCTAAAAATGGCCTACTGGCCACTTGTTGGCCAGCTCTTCTTTGAGTGGTCGGGCGAGAAAAATTATGGTTTTGGTTCAAAATCGAATTATTTTGCTGAAGAAATCGAACAATTGCATAGCGTAAAATTTCGTCATTGAGTGTTCAGAGTGAGGTGCCTAAGTCTTAAGGGCGGTCAAAATGGGATGTCTATATTAGGCTAAACAGTGAATAATTCAGTTCAAATAAATAAATTATTTTAAATAACAAAAATATAATTTAGAAGTCGTATAAGCAAAATAATTATAATCACGGTACAGAACAGAATAGAGAGTCAATGGATATGTGACAAACAAAGGGTCATTAAGTGACTCATCGGAGGGCTAATAGTTATTTAAGTCCCTCATGGCATAAGATCTCGGTGGTGGTATCTATGAAATAATTGCTCATATTATCAATTGTCAAATTGTCCCCAAAAACATATTTAATAGACAATTGTATCCATGGGTTTTTTTTTTTTTTTTTTTTTTTTTTTTTTTTTTTTTTTTTTTTTTTTTTTAAGCAAATGTGGTTCATTAAACAAATAATATATTTGAAATACTAATATAATTTACAAAACATAATTTATGTAAAACAGTTTATGGTAACTCAAGGTATAATACAATTCACCTTAATATCGATCCCTAATTTTTCTTCATTTTCTCTAAGCTTTCTCTCCCTTGCTAACTTCCTTCTCCCCTTGCTAACTTCTTTTTCCTTTTTTTTTTAATGTTTTTTGGTTGCCTCAACAAGTAGCACAAGTTCAACCTCGTTCTTCAGTTTCATCTCACTCAAATTTGGTTGTACAGAAATCAGCAGAGTCAGCTTTGTTGTGGGAGCCATGGCTTCTAGGGCAGACATCGGCGATGCTGATGAGCGAAGGTCAAGGGAGCGATGTGAATTCAGTGCTTATAGGTATAGATCTGCAATAGAGGAACATAGAAAAGAGAACCTGGGGATCATTTATATATATATATATATATATCGGTATAGATATATACGTATATGTTTATGTTGTTCCATGGTGTAACACTATGGATTTACTGATCTACATCTAATTATGGTACAAAATTAGCGATTTTGGTAACTATTTTTAAAAAATAGAACAGATAAAACCAGATCAAATTCTCACTTCACTGGTTTGTGATTTTGAACCCTCATCTTCCTAACTTTTTCTCGAATCGGTACTACTTGAAGATGTCTTCTCCAAATGTGTGTGTTGTAATTCTTATTGTTATTGTTGTTGTTGATGATGAAGGTGATGAAACAAATTCTAATTTTTTTTTGGGACAGATATGTAAGAGAGAGAGAGAGAGAGAGAGAGAGAGAGAGAGAGAGAGAAGGAAACAAATGTTTATATATATATATATTTTGGTTTTTTATTCCATCAAAGAAATGTGTATGTGTGTGTGTGTGTGTGTGTGTGTGTATGCATGTTGCAGTTGTAGTTGTGGTTATTGATAGATAGATGTTGCATTTAAACAGATAAAAAGAATTTGTTGTTTGTTGAAGAAATTTGTTCAAAAAATTGAACAGATAATAAAAAAAAATGGAATTTCAACAAATAATTTGAACAGATAGAATTTTTGAAGATATAAATTTTAACAGATAGCTTTTATTTGGACAAAAATTAAACAAATACAAATTTTGACATATAAGAAATTCAACAGATAATGACAATTTTCAATAGATAAAAATAATTTGAACTTTACACAGAAAAAATTTGAACAGATAGACAAAAAGTTTAAACAGATAGGGAAAAAATTTCAACAGATAAGAAAATTTTTGAACAGATAGGGAAACATTTCAACAACTAGATATAAATTTGAACAAATAGTCAACGAAAAGTCAAACAGATAATTAAAGTGAAAAGGTAAAATTGGAAACAAAATATTCTTCAAGACTTCTCACCAAACTATTTTACAAATGGTGGACCTCTCACTAATAAAAAAATATCTACTAGACCTAATATCTTAGACAATTATTAGAGTATTTTTCACCAATTTTCTCTCAATAAAATAGGCTAGAATGGAATGCTCATTCTAGCTATGCATTCCATTTCCCTTGTTTGGTACACCTTATTTAAGTGGGAATAGTCATTCTAGTGGAATGGCTATTCCAACAAAATGTAGGAATGCCTATTCCTTCTTCCAACCTAAGGAATGGACATTTCATTCTATTCACTACAGGAGAAATAGGTTTTAACGGCGTTTTTCTAATGACTCTCTTTTAAACGCCACGTTTCTTAATGTTTAACGGCGTTTTATAACCACCGCATATTTTTTTAATCAAAACGGCACCGTTTTATAATTGAAGGCATTTAAAAATGCCTCCAAATGCGATAGCCACACTCACCTTCTTTTTGAAACCCTTATTTTGAATTTGAGCCCTTTCTTTCTCTCAACCCTTGTACGCACACATCTCTCTCTCAACCCTCTCTAAGCTCCATCGAGGATTTAGATCGAACCTCCATCGAAGCGATTTCGAAGCTCTCTCTCTCTCTAAATCTCTCTCTCTCTTTCTTTAGATTTATGAAATCAATGTTTTAAGGCATACTTAATTCTTATTTGCAGAGATTCAGAGATCTAGAGATTCAGTAATTTCCAGAAGCTCAGATCTGAACTCTGACCCCTCGATTACTCTCATTTCAAGCTCCAATGGCGACGAATAGTCTACTTTGTTTTTTAACTTTAATCGGTACTCTCTCTCTCTCAAATTTTACATGTATAACTTTTGGATTCAGTTAATTTGGTAATCTGGATTCAGTTGAGCATTGTGATTTAATGGATTCAAGATTTTGAAAGGCCCTATTCTCAGTGAGAATATTGAGTCCTTCTGTTACTATTTGAGGATTCAGGTTGTTAGGGACATCAATTTATTATCTACTTTTTAGTCTGATAATGACATCATTGCTCTTCCAAGTTTGGCTTTTGGAACCTCAGTGTTTTATTTATTCTGTGCGCTTGGGTCTGTTAGTTGTACTCTTCACTTTTCATTTTTCAAGTGCAAGTGTTTGCCAGCATTCACATGTGTCCTTTACAAACAAATACTCGTTCAAATTCTTATATAATAAGATCCTGTCATTGTTTTGAAGATTTATTGCTGAGTTCTGTTGAATTCTTCCTAGTACTCTTATTCTGACCATTGCAACGATTGGGTTCACATCATGTGCTCTACTGAGCACTTGTGTTTTGTAGTTGTGGGTTGCAGGTGAGGTGAACATGGGGTGCATTTTGGACATGAGCAAGTGGAGTCAAGTGACAGTGAATTCCAAATCTGTGGTTTGCTGATGTGATGCTCAACCCCACACGGATTGATTCCCAGGTGTGTCATTATTATTATTGTTAATATTATTTAGAAGAAGGGCATAATTGTGGGATCTCTGGTGTAAATTTATTATTGAAAAAGTCACTATCTCATGAAGTTGCATATGGAACCTATGAATGGCCATAAATTTGTTTTGTTGTTATTTTCCGTAAAGTCACTCAAAGCCATGGTTAAGCCCCAATTCATCCTGGAATTTTACTTTTTTGTAGTGAGCATAGTGTGTCGTGTGTTAGGTAAATCTAATCTTAGGCAATGAAAATTTGTAAATGTGACTACAGTTTTTACTTGATCCAAGTGACAGAAGGATTCCAATTTAGCTGTTGAAACTTTAACGCTTCTTTGTAATGGTAGATTGTTCAATTTGTAGTTTGTGAACAAGATTTACTTGATCTAAGCGACAGAAGGATTCCTATTTAGAGCATCGTTTACTTTTTCGTCCTTATCTGTTGTTGGCAAGCAGGGTTTTTTTTTTTTTTTTTTTTTTTTTTGGTGGAAAAAAACAGTTGCTTATATATAGGGTGCTTTCCTCCGGGGGGGAGTAGAACCCCTTCAAGGGAGTTAAAAAAGTAGAAAAAAAATCCCACCCTGGCATTTTCAAAGGACAAAAGCAGCGCTTTTCCTGAGATCTTGAAGACTTAGAATGAAATGACTTCCAAGGACAAAAATGCTCTTTGTTAACGACGAAAGTGATATTTATTTCACCATTTAAAGTGTCTATCACATAATTTTTTTCATGTTTTAGATTTGATTGGATTCACTTTTATAATTTGTTTTCAAATTAGCAGATAGATGATTAGATTCACTTTTATCTAACAACCTGAATCCTCAGATAAATTGATATCTTTATCTCAGATATCATATGACTCTTACAAGCTTGTAGAAATGGGGTTGCACCAGAAAATGCCCAATTGGGAGCTGAAGAAGTGTTGCAACCATGAACAAGTGGTGTTCCTCTCCACCAGCGCTATCTGCACTGTGGTCATTCTTGCGGTATCTATTTCTTTATCTTCAACTTTAAACCAAAATCACATTTTATTAAAGACCCATTTTCCTTTTAGACTCACTTAAGTCTACATTTGATACAAATTTTTGTTTTTCAACTCCTTTATTAGTTCATAGAAGAGCAAGCAAGTGTTTTCCATGTGGATGGGTATGTTGTGTAACCCATTGATCAAATTTGTGAGGGGGCTTTTTGGGTCAAATTGGTTTTGAAGCTGTCAAATGTTGGAGATTTTGGAATTATAAGCTTTGTTTAATTCAAACAAGTGTTGAATTGGGGCACTTATAGCATTAATTTGTATACTGTACTTTTTGTGGTCTCTGGTGGTCTTGATCTACTGATCCAGGAAGTCTCTACTTTTGTAGTTTTGTTATAAAAACAACATAATTCAGTGATTTTAGTATATGGGGTACCTATAGAAGGTTATTTTGTATGTCACTTTTAGAAGGTTATGCAACCAAACATGGATCTCATCTATGGAAGTGTACGAGCACAGAAATAATCTTCTCGTATAATCCTATTGATCAAGTTTGCACTCCTTTAAACGTTGTCGCTTTGCCACCTGAAAACACAAACGTGAGCTAGCCGGCAGGTATGTGTTGGAAACCTTTCCAATGCTTAAGTCAGCAAATAGACAATAGACACAAAAGCTCTATGTATTCCAGAGTAAGAATTAGGATACCTGTACATAGGTCCTGTTATGAGCTTTTATAGATTCTGCCTGGCACAATCCTAGCAGGATTCCAACTCTCCTTATAAGAGTCCTCTTAGGAATCATACTCCCAATGAAGAGTGCCAATCCTGATAATACTATACTCACTACCAACCAAGTGAGATGGTTTGGACAATCCTAGTAGGACTCTACTCTACTCAGCAGAGTCCTCCTAGGAGTCTCATACCCAAAAATAATGCTTATCCTTAAAACACCCTCATCACTACAAACCAAGTGAAATGGCCACTCCCTTATGCTCGGATATACATTCCTGACCGAGCTGCCTTATCTCGATCCTCTGTCGTTCGGGCCGTGTGACCGGAAGCCAATTTATCGAATTGCACCTTGCCGAGCTACACATAGCTCGGCCCTCTCCATTGACAACATCTCGGTCTGATAAAGGACTACCTTCAAATAGCTAGGTCCAAGCCCTAGCAACCCATCTCTGGCCGACCTAGTGTCTTCTTAGCCCAAGACCGAGCTACATCAGCTTTTATCTCAGCCTATTGCGCGACCTAACTACCAAAGAAGACTTTTCCTAGCTCGGCCCAATTTATTCACAAATTACCCTCTCAGGAAGTATGATATCATTAACTTATTAACTTCCAAAAATGGAATATTTTCAAGACATTACTCTGATATTGTAATTGGATCTCATCTATATTTGGATAGGGCAATACACTGATATGCAAGGGTCAATGATCAAAAGATGATGTCCCAAAAACTCTGAGCTGCCTTCTTCAATGATAAAAATGATAATGCAACCAAACATAGACACCTTGAACAATCCAATTTTCATTAATAACTTGCTCCTACACTTTAGAGGAACTTGTTGAAGAAGTGGTGGTTTTCTTGGTGAATATTTGTGCAGCATTTGCAATTTTTTTGAGATCCCCCTGTTGAAGAAGTGTTGGTTTTCTTGCGGCTTTCCATCATTTAGATGTTTTCTCATATACTTTGATATGCAGTGGAGGCAATCTAAGTTAATGCTGACGAGTGTGGACTTACACAAACACGTGGTGGCATATATTGGGTGATCTTGCCAGCTGGATGTTGTCCCTTGCTCATTCTTGATAAATTTTCTTTTTATTAGTAGAATGCAAAACTATTATTTTCATGTGACAAAATGCATTTTTGGAACACGCCAAGCATCCTTGACTTTCATGTTACTGAGTTATAATGCGCCTACATTATTCACCATGTTTGCTCAAGCTTTTTTATATTGTTGTTTTTGATTGACAAGAAGTTTCTTTTGACATTTTCAAACATATCTTTGGAACTGGCTCACATTGTTTTTAATTTCTCACTTATTTTTGTATTGTACTACTTGTATTATTAAACTTATTTTTAATTTTTGAGTCTTTTTAGATGTTTAATTCAATGCTTTATGTTATCATCTTGTTGATGTTATTAGTTTTGCTGGTGAGCTGCATCCTAACAAGAACAGTGATAACAAAAAGCATGTGCTTTACACACATAAAAACATTATTGTTAAATACAACAAGGATCAGGTCCTTTGCTTATGAACCATTTGATTTTTTGGTTGAAAATTGTGAATTCAATTTTTAGATATGTTATTCTGTGGGTAATGTTAAAACATCATTGTGAATATGTTATGTTGTGGGTAATGGTGATTAGATATTAAATTGAATGGGAAAGTGAATTAATGCTGCATTTACTATTTGAATGAGAGTTATTATTTCACATTAGTGATATTCAATTTTGTTACAGGTATTTTTTTAGTTCAATCCAATGTTTTAAAAACCGGATCGGTGAGCGAACCAGAAAAGGGATCGGGTGGACGGATCACCGGTTCAACCGTCGGGTTGAACCGGAATCGAACCGTGACGTAATAAATATATTAAAATTATATTTAAATAAAAATATAAGTAATAAAATTATAAATTAAAAATATTAAATTATCTTAAATATTTGTCCTAATATTTTTTTTACTGAAAAATATAATAATATATTTTAAAATATTATTAATTTCAATTTTAGAAGATGAAATCAAATATTTAATATTCCCTCCAAGTGATTTTAATTCAAATAATTTGATTGAAATGAGAGCAAAAATTTTGGAGGGATATCAAAATTTCAATGTTCCCTCCAATACATTTTATTAAATCCCACATGGATTTCTTGAGTCTTTTTGAAAGAATTTTTTTCTTATAAATAGGTGAAGACTTTCACAATAATTTCATCAAGCTCTTAATGGGATTCCTCACAAGAGGAGACCCTTGAAAAAGAGTTTCAAATTAAAATTTTCTTATATTCTTATATTTTATATATATATAAAATAAGAAAGAAAGAAAAGAAAGAAACAAAATAAAAATAAAAAAAGAAAAACTAAAAAAAAAAAAACGAGCCGGACAGCCCGGCGAGTCGACCGGTTCGCCGGTTCAACCGCTGGTTTTTCCGGTTCTGGCTAAATACACCGATTTTCATCTTTGGCCGGTTCAGAGGGTATGTCCGGACCGGAACCCCGACCGGTCGACGGTTCAACCGGCCGGTCCGATCCGATTTTTAAAACCTTGGTTCAATCACGTAAAATTAGCACATTTTTTTATAAAAAAAAAGGGGATATCACAGCGTTTTTCAAAACACCACCTAAACTTTAAAGTTAACGGTCAGTTTTTAAAAAAAGATATAACGGCGTTTTGAAAACGTCGCTAAAATTATAATGACGTCATAATACCGTTAGGGTAGGACATTTTGGCGGCGTTTTTAAAAACACCACCTATAGTAATATAGCAACGTTTTTCAAAAGCCATAAAGCTATAACGACGGCCACATTATCGGCGTTTGGTACTAAACTTCACAAAAAGAATTAGCGACGTTTATTATACTTATAGCAACGGTTTTTAAACACCGCTGAATGTCGTTTTTCCAACAGTGATTATAGAATTACCATTAAATTTTTTTTTTTTTTTGGTGGGCACTTTTAAAAAATATTGTTATTTAACTACTACCATCATTCTGTTCTCCTACCACTACCACCGCCACCGCCACCACCACCGCCACCGCCACCGCCATACTACCGCCATTATACTATCGATGTCGCCACAACTACCACCACCACTACCGTTGGTCGCCGCCACCACCACTACTGCATCCACAACACAACCTTACCACCACCACTAAGGCCACAACAATCTACTACCACCATTCTACTATTATTACTATCACTACAATTAATGTTGTCGCCATCGTTGTCGCCGCCGCCACCACCACCACCACCACTATGACTCACACCATCACTGGCACAACTATTAATATTATCATGATTTATATAAATTTTAAATTTATTTGTTACTAGCTTGTTAAAAAATAAATAAATAATAAAAATTTATTTCATTCCATGAGTTTAATAGGTATAGCCAAATATAAGAATGAGAATTATCATCATATTCCTATGTCATTCAATGTTAGCAACCAAATAATGGAATAGGAATGGACATTCCATTCCACTCAACCTTGTATTCCATTCTTACTCTCATTCCATTCCCACTTTATTTCATTCCATCGTACCAAACATGCTCTAAGGACATTACAACAATAAAGTGGGGACTAGTGCAAACATCATCATAACTAAACTTCCAAATCCTAACTAGGTTGGCTCCAAGAAGCTAGCACAATCATATGATAGTACCAAACCAAGAGTTGGTGAGAAACGAACCAAGACAATGCAATAAACACCCCCAAGAACCAAAAACTACACAAAACAAACAAGCTAACCACACACTAACCACACACAGACAACCACCTCAAAGACATAGCCTAATTTGATTAAGATTTTTCACAATATAATGCATTAAATAGGGGACACTAGTCAGATTAGATTTAACCTACACCCCAATCCTCATCTTGATTGTTTCACCAAGCTCATTTATATTGTGTTGGCAACCATTGAAGACACAATCGTTTCTTGACCTCTAAATTGACCACAACATTGCAACTGGTACAAGCCTCCAAATCTTCATTACCACCTTTTTGAATTTTGTTCCCAACCACCACAGTAGCACACCTTTTATTGTAGTAGGTGTAACCCAACATAATCTCCACTACTACAGCAAATTTGACCAAACCTTTCAAACCTCAGGGCACAACAAGAATATGTGATCCCAAAATTGCATTAGGTGGTCCCAAAAAAAAATTGTGATCAGATGTGTAAGTTGTCAAAATATAAAATTTATGATCAAATGTGTACATTGTCAAATTATAAGGGTACATTCATATAATTAAAAAGGGCTTAACAATTAGGTCATTGTCGTACATGCCAACCAATATCATGTGACATTATATATTTAGTATTCTCAATTAATGACAACTTGTAATTTTTACTAAGTCGTTTTTGTCTCCTATCTATTTAACAAAACTGAATCAACATATTTCACTCAAAAAAAAAATATTACATAATTAATTTAAAATATCATGCAAATAATATCGCATAATATTTTGACTACTAAATAATTAGAGATAATTGTAAAAAGATGGTATTAATACAAAATAAGTACGATGTCATGAAAATTCAAGCAATTCATGCATTAGACTGTGTACATAAATCTTATATTTCTACTTCTTTACAATTATTTTGAATTTATACCATTTTCTGCAATTGTGCTCAACAATTATATATTAATTGAAGCCAACCATTAATGGATCTCACATTGGCATCAACCCCACGTCATGTAAATTAAGGTATCTTCAGTTAGTTCAAATAATAAGAGCATCTCTATCTGAATCTTTAAAATTTAGTATGTTAAAAAATTTTGAAAGTATGAGTGGCAAATTAGCATATGGTAATTGTAATAAATGGTTTTGGGAAAAATAGTTTTTCTAAAATTTTGGTCTATTTCTTCAAGTGAGACCCATGCGTCAAAGTTGGCAGGTCTATGTGGCAATGCATTCTTTGCCGCGTAACGATTCACATCGTATATTTGGTTGCTCAAAACCATTATCGGGTGAATGAGAAATTAGTGCCAAAATAAGCTCCATGTAAATGGTGTTTTGGTGAGATTTCCATAAGGGATGGAGAAAAGGCTTGTTCCACATTGTTTGAGTGGACAAACTTAGTGCGGGTTTATAAGCCTTGAGTTTGCATCTTGAAGAGGGCCCCAAGGGATACCCAAGTTTTGTGGAGGAGAAGGTTATGGGGAAAGTGGGCCTTGACCCATTGGACCCAAAAATTACCACACACGTGCGCGCGCCACCGCCCACCTGCCCAGACCAACTTTGGCGCGAGTGCGAGGTGTGAGGTTGGGTTGGGATTGTGTAGTCCAATGCTTATCTTTTTGGGCCAAAAACATTTGAATTTTATTTTTCTAAAATTAAATTCTTACCGTTTGGAATTTGAATTTCGGTTTGAAATTCAAAATAAATTCCGAAATGACTCCAACATTTCTAAACATTAGCAGTTTAGTCCAATACACCTTTCCCTCCAACCCAAAAAGGTCCTTTACCCATTCAAATCCAACCTGAATAAGTTCTTTACCTATTCAAATATGTCTCAAACATGTTCTTTACCTATTTAGCTCTGTCCAGAATAGCCGCCAAGTCTCCTATAAATAGACAAGTCCTCAATTTGGTTTTTCATTCGATTTTCGTTATTCCTTCTGCTTTTGTTTCCTGCATTTTGCTACATAAATTTTCTGTAAGAAAGAGTATAAACACAAAGTGTGTTCATTGGACATTTAGTTTGTAGTGCTGCTACTAATTGTCGTCAATCATTTTATCCTAGGAGATAGACGTTCACATTCTAAAAGTACCGTGGCGAGGACGAATCTGTCTTAAAGAAATAGTGTTGAACACTGGGCTTGATTGAATTTCCGAGAACTTAAATTTTCGAGAAAGTAATACTGTAAGTAGGTTGTTTATTTATTTATTTATTTTCCTCCAAATTTAGTTTTGTTTTTATAACAAAAGTAAGAATATGTTTTGTTTGTTTTTATTGTTTATATTATGTTCTGATTTTAGTAATCAAACAGAATCTCTCCTTTCTTAATTTATTCTTCGAATACATTGAAGATTGGCTTACAATCTTAAGACAGATCCGTTTCTTCATTATATTCAAAATTTTGATTTTCTTTTATGGTTTTTGTAACTAGAAAATTGTATTACTTCTAATTTATTTTTTGATTTTTGTAATCAGATTTGATGGCTACTGAAACTGGAATCCTCAATCTGGTTGTTACACTAACACCGACTGTTACCAAAAACCCTGTTTAAATTCCTGTGAATCATGGCGAGAAATCGCAAAAATTTAACAATACAGAGTTTAAGAGATGGTAACAAAAAATGTTGTTCTATCTGACAACTTTTTATCTTGTCCAGTTTTTCTATAAAGATGCTCTAGTACTTAAAGAGAATGAAAGTGATCAACAAGTTGTTGCCGCGGTGGATGCTTGGAAGCATTCTGACTTTTTTTGCAGGAATTACATCCTCAATGGCCTAGACAACATGCTGGATAATGTTTATAGCCCTCTTAAAACAACAAAAGAATTGTAGAATTCTTTGAAAAAAAAATACAAAACAGAGGATACCGGCACGAAGAAATTCGTTGTTGGAGAATTTTTGGACTTTGTCATGTTTAATTCTAAAACGGTTATTAGCCAAGTGCAAAGTCTCCAACTCATCTTGCATGATATTCATGCTGAAGGCACGTCTCTTAGCAAATCTTTCCAAGTTACTGCAATTGTGGAAAAATTACTGCCTACTTTTAAAGATTTCAAGAACTACCCTAAGCATAAACGCAAAGAGATGACATTGGAAGAACTTATTGTCCAATTGAGAATTGAAGAGGATAACCAGAATGTTGAAAAGAGGAATAGTAAAAATCTCATTGAGTCTAAGGCTAATGTAGTGGAACAAGTGCCCAAACCATATAACAAAAAGAGAAAATTTGCTGAAAATGATCCTAAACAAAGCGACAATAATGGAAATAAAAAGTTCAAAGGAAAATGCTATAATTGTGGCAACTAGACATCGTACCTCTGATTGCCAACGCCCTAAGAAGAATCGCGGAAGTACAAGCAAAAAGATTTCCAATCAAACTAATGTAACAAAACTAGATTACATCTCTGACGGAGTAAATGACATCAATCTCTCTACGGTGATATCTGAGGCTAATTTGGTTGGAAATCCCAAGGAGTGGTGGGTTGACACTGGGGCAAGTTGTCATATTTGTGTGGATAAAAAGATGTTCTCTTCATATAGTGAGGCTACCAATAGGGAACAACTTTTCATGGGAAATTTCTCTACTTCTACCATGGTTGGACAAGGAAAGGTAGTATTAAAAATGATCTCGGGGAAAGAAATTACTCTCAACAACATGCTGCATGTACTAGACATTCTCAAGAATCTAGTTTCTGGATCTTTGTTGAGTAAAAATGTTTTTAGACTTGTGTTTGAGTCTAATAAATTTGTACTAACTAAGAGTGGCATGTATGTGGGTAAAGGGTATATGAGCGATGGGCTTTTCAAATTGAATATAATGACTGTTGTACCAGTTTCTGCTATTAATAAAATTAACACAGCTTCTGTTTATATTCTTGAGTCTTATTTATGGTATGGTAGATTAGGACATGTAAATTTTGATGCTTTGCGTAGGCTTATTGGTTTGGATTATATACCAAAATTTCAAATTGATCCTAATCATAAATGTGAAGTATGTGTAGAAGCAAAACTAACTAAGGTACCATTTAAATCAGTTGAAAGAAAAACTGAACCTTTAGAATTAATTCATACTGATGTATGCGATCTTAAATTTGTTCAAACTAGAGGAAGCAAAAAGTATTTCATAACATTTATTGATGATTGCACTAGATATAAAGATGAAGCCTTAGAAATGTTTAAACTTTACAAAATCGAGGTTGAAAATCAACTACGTAAAACTATTAAAATAGTTAAACGTGATAAGGGTGGTGAATATGATGAACCTTTAAATGAATTTTGTACACAACATAACATTATTCATCAAACTACAGCACCATATTCTTCTCAGCAAAATGGAATTACGGAAATGAAGAATAGATTCCTTAAAGAAATGATGAATGTCATGTTACTAAGCTCGGGGCTTACCACAGAACTTGTGGGGGGAAGCAATCACAAGAAAACAAATAATACTCCTTATAAGTTATGGAAAGGTCGACCATTTTTCTACAAATATTTTAAAGTATGGGAGTGTCTAGCGAAGGTAGAAGTTCCTGTTCCTAAAAAGACTAAAATAGGATAAAAAACAGTTGATTGTGTGTTTATTGGTTATGCACATAATAGTAATGCATATCGATTTTTGACTCATAAGTCAGAAATACCTGATATACATGTAACTACTATTATAGAGTCTAGGAATGCTATATTCTTTGAACATGTTTTTCCTCATAAAAAAGGACAGGAATTAAGTTCACAGAAAAGAATTTATGATTTTACACAAGGTCAGGATACTATTGACAATCAAGAACAAAAGACTAGGACTAGTCATGACCAACAAGAAATAATAGATGATGAACCAAGATGCAGTAAAAGAGCGAAAACATCAAAATTTTTTGGTCCAGATTTTCTGACATACCTGTTAGAAAATGAGCCTCAAAGCTTTAAGGAAGCATTATCAGGTCCTGAAACACCATTATGAAATGAGGCTGTTAATAGTGAAATTGAATCCATCATACAAAATCACACTTGGGAGTTTGTGGATCTTCCATCTGGGTGCAAACCTCTTGGGTATAAATAGATATTTAAAAGGAAAATGAAAGCAGATGGTTCGATAGACAAGTATAAAGCAAGACTTGTGGTTAAAGGTTATAGACAAAAAGAAGGTCTGGACTATTTCGACACCTACTCTCCAGTAATAATGATCACATCCATTCGCATGCTTATTGTTATAGCAGCATTATATAATCTTGAGATACATCAAATGGATGTTAAGACAACTTTCTTAAATGGGAATTTACATGAAGAAATCTATATGGAACGACCCGAGGGGTTTGTAGTACCAGGGAAAGAAAAGAAAGTGTTTCGGCTTATAACATCTCTCTACGGATTAAAACAAGCTCCTAAGCAATAGCATGAGAAATTTGATCATGGTATGCTAACTAATGGATTCAAAATAAACAGATGTGACAAATGTGTCTATGTTAAAAACACTGACAAAGGATATATCATAGTTTATCTTTATGTGAATGACATGCTCATAATTGGTAGTAGTCATAATATGATCAAATCCACCAAGCAAACAATGAATAAAAGATTTGATATGAAAGATATGGGAGTAACAGATGCTATTCTAGGAATGAAAATTACTAGAACATCTAACGGATATGCATTGTCTCAATCACATTATATTGAAAAAATACTTGGTAAATATATCAAGAATGATGCAAATGTGGCAAGAACACCTTTACATATCAATTTTTATTTGTCAAAAAATAAAGGTGATGGGATCTCTCAGTTAAAATACTCCCAGATTATTGGAAGACTAATGTACGTAATGAATTGCGCACGTCCTACTATAGCATATGCTGTCAGTAAATTAAACAGATACACTAGTAACCTCAGAGAAAATCATCGGAAAACAATGATTCGGGTTCTTAGATATCTAAGATTTACCCGTAATCAGGCCTTAAACTTTACTCGATATCTAGCAGTACTCGAAGGCTATTGATGCAAATTGGATATCAGCTACTAAAGATTCAATATCCACTAGTGGATATATCTTTACTCTAGGGGGTGTAACTGTTTCGTGGAAATCCTCAAAATAAATGTGCATTGCACGGTCGACAATGGAATCTGAGTTCATTGCTTTAGATAAAGTAGAAGAAAAAACAGAATGGCTTCACCATTTCTTAGAAGATATTCCAATGTGGCCAAAACCAGTGCCAACTATTTGCATTCATTATGATAGTCAATCTGCAATAGAAAGGATACAGAGTCATTTGTATAATAGTAAGTCACGACACATTCGTCATCGACATAATATTGTAAGACAATTGCTCTCAAACAGTATAATCTCAAAAGATTATATAAAGTCTAAAGAGAATATCGCGGATCCATTAACAAAATGTTTAGCAAAAGAGCAAGTGTATAGTTCATCGAAGAGAATGGGGTTAAAGCCTATTGCATAAGAGTCATCATAATGGTAACCCTACTTAGATGACTGGAGATCCCAAAAACTAAGTTAAAAGAGACAACTAAGTTATTTGTGGCTCGCCATAAATCACAAAATGATTAAATTCCCTATCCATTCCTATGATGAGAGTGATATCTGTAACATGTGTGGTATGCAGTGGATTAAGGGTAAGCTTTGTTTTTAATGATTATTTATATCTTGACTTAGGAATAAAAAGTCAAGATGAATATAAGGGATACTCTCAATACGAATCACATATATGAGTGTCAAACTGGGGTCAGTTGTATGAAAATAAATATGCTAAATTCTCTAGGGAACTCATGAATAACCAAGAATGTTTAGGATCAAAATGAACACAACCGTGAGAACCACGATGTGTTAGAAAATATTTTGTGTGAAATCTATTGTCTTGGCTTATACTAACGGCTAAACAATTCAAGGCATCGCGTCCATTGGTTAACTAGTAAGTCCGATAGGTTATCACTAGAGAAGGTTCAAAGCCGAAAGTTACCTATCGTAATACAAGATATTTTCAATTTATACTCTCTCAACAAATTTTGCATATTGTTGCATTTCTGTTGTCATAAAATTCCATTCATGCGGGGAATTATAATAAGTGGTTTTGGGAAAAACTATTTTTTGTAAAATTTTGGTCTATTTTTTTAGTGAGACCTATGCGCCAAAGTTGGCGGGTCTATGTGGCAACACATTCTTTGCCTCATAACGATTCACGTAGTATATTTGGTTGCTTAAAACCATTATCGAGTAAATGAAAAATCAATACCAAGATGAGCTCCATGGAAAGAGTGTTTTGGTGAGGTTTCCATAAGGGATGTAGAAAAGGCTTGTCCCACATTACTTGAGTGGACAAACTTGGTGTGGGTTTATAAACCTTGAGTTTGCATCTTAGAGAGGGTCCCAAGGGGTACCCAAGTTTTGTAGAGGGGGGATTATAAGGAAAGTGGGCCTTAACCCATTGGACCCAAAAACTACCACACACGTACGCGCGTTGCCGCCGCCAGCCCGCCCAGACCGGACTGGGCTTGGAATCGAGTGCGAGGTATGAGGTTGGGTTGTGCTTGTATAGTCCGATGCTTATTATTTGGGGCCAAAAACATTTGAAATTTATTTTTCTAAAATTAAATTCTTACAGATTGGAATTTGAATTTCGATTAGAAATTCAAAATAAATTCTAAAATGAACCCAATGTTTCTGAACATTGGCAGTTTAGTTCAATGCACCTTTCCCTTCAACCCAAACAGGTTCTTTACCTATTCAAATCTGTCCCGAACAGGTTCTTTACCTGTTCAACTCTATCCTAAATAGCCACCAAGTCTCTTATAAATAGACAAGCCCTTCATTTAGTTTTTCATTCAATTTTCGTTCTTCCTTCAACTTTTGCTTCTTGCATTTTTTTGCATAAACTTTCTATATGAAAGAGTATAAACACAAAGTGTGTTCGCTGGACATTTAGTTTATAGTGCTGCTACTAATTGTCGTCAATCATTTTATTCTGAGAGATAGACGTCCACATTCTGAAAGTACCGTGGAAAGGATAGATTTATCTTAAGGAAACAATGTTGAACACTAAACTTGATTGAATTTCCGAGAAAGTAATACTGTAAGTAGGTTGTTTATTTATTTATTTATTTTCCTCCAGATTCTGTTTTGTTTTTATAACAAAAGTAAATCTGTTTTGTTTATTTTTATTGTTTATATTTTGTTTAGATTTTTGTAAACAAATAGAATCTCTCATTTCTTAATTTATTCTGCGAATACAATGAAAATTGACTTACAGTAATTTGACATGGAAGCTCTTTATCCGAATAGTTTAGATATAAAATTGATAATATTAAAATAATAAAGGTTGAATTAATTTTTAAGTGATAATTTGAGAGGCAAAATTATATTTTCTCATAAAAGAAAGAGAACTTGAAATTTCGTTCAAAATATCACCATGATGCCATGTTCTATATTTCAAAAAAGATTTTAGTTTTCATTGTTTTTTTATTTTATAAAAAGTTGCTTACTTAGTCAAATAATGACAATGGGTTAGCTGGTTTTGCAAAATCTTTAGAATCTTCAAACCTTCCCAAAGATTAGAGTATTGCCACCCACAAATATCCCCACCAATTGAACATTCCAAAACTCAATGCTTATTTCATATTTCCCATTTTTTTAACGAAACAATATGTCATTTATGACACTCAAAGAGAGAGAGTGGGAGAGAAAAGCTTACAAGAAAACAAAAACATGAAAACACAACAAAAATTATCAGATTTCTGACCTTTTGGACATGAAATCCAAGTAATAATTAATCATAAGATCAAACAAAAATAATAAGAGAAAAAACATGGCAACAAAATTAATATGTTATCTGTACACAGACAAACTGGCTGGCTTTTGAGATGTCTACATTTCGTTGACTGATTTGTACTCATCTGAAATAGAACCCCTCTTGATGAACTCCAAACAATCTGCAATGGCTTCTGAATAAAAAGAATTGGACCGGTCAATGTTTGGGATAACCATATTTCTTCTACTACTGCTACAACTGCTCGAACTTCTGGTTATTCCTTTCTTGATCGAATCTAGTGCATGTCCACATGAAGATCTCCATCTGCTAAAGAGCCTGAAAAGGTACAAGAACTTGGCTCGGAGACGATAGACTGATAATTTTCTGGGGTTTAGCCGGAAACATCTTCTTCTTCCACGGCACGACGACAATGATCTCCGGCTAACCTTGTTGTAGCTCATGTGTCCCATATGTTTACTTATGCCCAAACAAATGAAGAGTTTTTGTCACTATATGTATCACTTTTGTGGGATTAAGTGTAAAAGAGCACAGAAGGGGCTCTTGGAGGTGAAGGTAATGATTTCAATTTGGTTGGTTGGGGAAGGAAGGAACTTGGAATGGTTTTGAAGATCTTGGAGGCATTCACAATGTATTATATACTTGATACTCCCAATTAGATGATGTTATTTGGCCTATATGGTCTCGAATTATTTATTTTTTAGACACTTTTAAAAAAGGTTGAGATTTTTTTATTACACAACTAATTAATTATATAATTATAATTATATGATTAAATCATATTTTTCTAACAAAATATAAGTGACAAATATGATTTTGAAAATAGATTTTTCATTATTTTGAAAATAACACAATCTAATTATGTAATTATAATTATTGGATCAATTTGATTTTTTGCTTAGATAGGCCTAAAAAAATAAACACTTTGAATCATTAGGGCCTCATGATGGACCTACAAAGAACCAGCAATATCCTCCCGTTATAATTACTATTGGAGATAATCTATCCCAATATAATTATATCACAAGTAATCGGTATGAGATTTATTTTTAAATTTCCCTATCATTATATCTTAGGGGTCATTTGATAATAAAATAGTTAAAAAGTTAAAAAAATCATTAAAAACTTTAATATATATATATATATATAAGAGTAGAGATTCCGTCACATTCTCCTACTTTTTCACATTTTTTCATAATAAGCAAAAAAGACATTCCCAAACACTTTTTTTTTTTTTTTTGGTCTCATATTCTAATCAAAACATTAAAAAAATATTAAAAAAAGTCACTTCCTAAACAAATGTTTAATGCAGAAGTCATAGAAATTTTGAGGCTTGATTGAAACATAATTCAATAATCAGGTGTGTCTAAAATAGAGAAATTTAAAGATAAAATATTCTTAACCAAAAAATAATATAGTAGGAACAAAGACTCAAATAATTAGACCTCACACAACTATTCAAGTGGTAATGGAGAGGACACTTGAAAGTCAAGATGAATGAATTTTCAAATTCTAATATAAGAAAAGGCATTGATCAGCGTTGTAATTTAATTACTAACAGTTATATTATAAATAAATAAATAAAACTCCAATAATTAGTCGAGTAGAGAAGACAAATGTAAAAGATGATAATGGAAGTGTCGCTTTACAGATTAGGTAACTAAAGTGGGTTACATTACATATAGGATTAGACAGTATTGGTATCTTATGAGTAAGTAATTGATTTTGAATCATGGAAACAAATAATTACTTAGGTCATACATTAACTTTGATGAGTTGTCTAATTTTGTTTCCTAAATTAAGGTGAGAACACTGTTAAATCTAACAAGAAGTTTGACTTATGGTTTGTCATGGTTCCACTAGAGGTGGCCAACATTGTGTATAAGGCACTCTTGGCCTGTTTTATGTTTCCATTAGAAAGACATAATGGGTTATTGCGTGCCATAATCAACAATTTTCAAGCAATCATTGTCAATGGTGATAAAAGACCGAAAATAATTCGTTGAAGTGTGAGCAATGCATAGATTGTAATTATAATCTGAAACAATAAGGGTCTGTTTGGTAACGTTTACGTTTTCAGTTTATATTTATAATAATTTTATAAACTAGTTTTTGTTTATTTTTTGTTTATTTTTGAAAAACATAAACTACAAACGCGTTTGGTAATTGACAAAATGTTTAAAAACTTTTAAAAATATAAAAAAGAATGAGAAATGACAAGTGGTGGCAAGTAGCGGCAGAAGATGGTGGTGGAAAGTGGTGATGGTGGGTGGTGAGTAGCGGATGGTGGTGGTGGGTGGGTGACGGTGGCGGGTGGGGGATGGTAGCGAGTGGGTGGTGGTGGTGGTAGCGGCGGGTGGTGGGTGGTGGGTGGTGGTGGCAGGTGGGTGGCGGATGACGGGTGGTGGTGGGTAAGTGGCGGGTGGTGGTAGTGGGTGGGCCGGTGGTAGTGAGTGGGTGGTGGTGGTGGTGGCAGGTGGGTGGCGGATGACGGGTGGTGGTGGGTAGGTGGCGAGTGGTGGTGGTGGGTGGGAGGGTGACGGTGGCGGGTGGTGGGTGGTAGCGAGTGGGTGGCGGATGACGGGTGGCAGGTGGGTGGCGGATGACGAGTGGTGGCGGGTGGGTGGTGGTGGCGGGTAAGTGGCTGGTGGTGATGGTGATGGTGGGTGGGTGGGTGACGGTAGCCGGTGGTGAGTGGTAGCGACTGGGCGGTGGTGGGTGGTGGTGGTGGCGAGTAGTAGGTGGTGGTGGCAGGTGGGTGGCGGATGGCGGGTAGGTGGCGGGTGGTGGTAGTGGTGGGTGGGTGGGTGACCGTGGCGGGTGGTGGGTGGTGGGTGGTACTGAGTGGGTGGTGGTGGTGGTGGTGAGTGGTGGCAGGTGGATGGCGGGTGGGTAGTGGGTGGTGGTGGTGGGTGGTGGTGGCGGGTGGGTGACAAGTGGCTGGTGGTGACGGGTGGCTGGTGGTGGCGAGTGGTGGATGGTGGTGGCAGGTGGGTGGTGAGTGGTGGTGGCAAGTAGGTGGTGGGTGGTGGTGGCGAGCAGTGGATGGTAGTGGCGGGTGGTGGGTGGATGGCAAGTGGGTGGTGGTGGTGGCGGCGGCTGCGAGGGGTGGGTGGTGGTGGTGGCGGCGGCGAGGGGTGGGTGGTAGTGGCGAGTGGGTGGCCGGTGGGTGGTGGTGGCGGGTAGTGGGTGGTGGTGGCAGGTGGAGTGGTGGTGGCAGGTGGTGGTAGGGGGTGGGTGATGGGTGGTGGTGGCGGAAGACGGTGGTGGAAAATGGTGGCGGGTGGTGGCTAATGTTGGGTGATAAAAAAAAAAAAAAAAAAACTAAAAACTCAAAACGGAAACACATTTTTTGTGTTTTCATTTTTTGGCCAAATTTATAAACTGAGATCACTGATTTATAAATCAAAAATTTTACCAAACAAGTTTTTATTTGAGTTTTTAAAATTTTTGTAAATATAAACAGAAAACTGAAAACGAAATTGTTACCAAACAGTACCTAAGCTTTGTGTCTAAAAAAGTATTGGGTCTAGTTTGGGAAGACTAAATAAGTGCACTTTTTGACTTTTTATGAAATATGGGTTGGGTTTGAGTTGGGTTTGAAGTGATGTATTAGAGAGGTGATGTGATTTAAATAAGATGATGTGACTTAAATAGGATAGTGACTTTTTGATTTTTTGCCTTTTTGAAATCTTCCCAAACTAGGCCTTGATCTTAAATTGTGAGCTCCACTATTTTAAATCGATGAAAATTTATAAAACTGATTCGCAGAGAGGCGACACTTATCTCTTTGATGCAAGAGTTTTTGAAAATAAATAATTTTGTACAAATAACAATTAATGTTAAAGTTAGACAATGGAGATCAATTTCATAGTACACAAGTTTTAAAAAATCTTGAAAGAAATAAGAATACGCTTCCTTAAGTGAGAGGCATGTGAGCCCAACAATACACCACAAGCCTCTCACACATTTGATATTGCCGGACAATTTAATACAATAGGGAGAAATTTATTTCTAATTATTAATGACAATGCATAATTGGACTTAATATATAGTATCACTAAACTTGAAACAAACTTCAAAATGTTTCAAATAAGCAAATATACAAATTAAGCAAAATGGTGTTTTTTTATTTCACCATATGCTATTAACAAAAAAATAAATGAGGTTCTTATGGAATTAAAAAAAAAAAAAATCAGTTATGCATTGGGATTAAATGGGGAAAAAAAAAAGAAAAACAAGGAAAATGTAAAAGGTGAGCTAGCTACGTTGGTGATCTAGCTCCTTCTACCTTAAAATATAATAATTGGAATTTGGGCTAAAATCATAACTTGTGACTAAAGGTAAAGTGGGTATGCCTGCGGGGACGACCACGACTCTGTGATGTGCCGCCTCTATGTCCGCGCGCTCAATTTAAAGGTAGCTTTTGTGCGACGTGTTGCAATAACGTGTCCTAAATTGCAGCACAAGTTTTGCTTCATAATTTCATTTCACACCTCACTTTAGTTGGATGAGAGAAAATTAAAAGATTTAGGTTAGGTCATCTCCACCGATACATCAAAGTCATCATCAAATTTAAGTTTGGTGAAAAATTACATTTTTTTGTACTTTAATGATTTTATCAAACAGATATCAAATTGATAATATCAAAAATATTTCACCAAATTGAAGATGTTGTGTCTTTCATCAAATCACTGTTCATTATCGTTGTATTTTCACCACCGGATATCCATCTCAAGACAAAATTTTACACTAGATGGTTGACCTCCCGATCGACCTCTCAATTAGTGAAAATTTTACATTGACCGGTCGACCACCCGGTAGTCTGCCTGGTTGATTTGATTCTTTTTACAAAAAGATATATATAAATTAGGAATAAAAGCTGATTTCTTTAATTATTTTAGTCTATTGTCAAAACAATGCCTCGTTTGGGAACATGTTAATTTAGTAATTTTTTGACTATTTAGTTAAAATATGAGTTAAAAAAAACTAGTATGTTTGGGATGAATTTTTGACTTTCTACGAAAAGATGTATAAAAAATAGACTTTTTTATATAAATTATTAACTTTTTAACTAATTTAATAACTTTTTAACTTTTTAATTAAAAAAGAGAATTTCCAAGCGAGACCAAGTCTAATATAACAGATAAATGTTGTTTTGATAACTAGCTTTTCCGAAAAGATATACATAAAATTAAATAGAAGAGTTGATTTTTTTATGGACGCCTTTCAATATTTTTTGACCAAAATTGTGCCTTCTCAAAATAGGCCTCAGTTTGAATCTAATTTACGGGCCTGGAGAAGAAACAAATCTTTCCATCTCATTATGAAGCGCGACTTTTTTAGCACTTTTTTACTTAAAATATGTGTTAAAAAAATGAAGATTTATTTATAAGTTTTTTTTTAGACACTTATAGTAGGTTAAGTGCTGTGTAATTTTTTATAGAGTCTCAAGTCCTATTTAAATAGGAATGTATTCCACAAGATCCTACATAAACGTAACGTGACGTGACATCTACATAAACGTAACGTAATGTAACGTGACACCTACATAAATGTAACGTAATATAACGTGACACCTACATAAATGTAACGTGACACTTACATAAACGTAACGTAACGTGTCACGTTACGTTTATGAAGGTGTCACGTTACGTTACGTTTATGTAAATATAATCTAGGATAACATTCAATTTCTTATATAGGAAATTGAATATTACCTTAGATCATAGGTGTCGAAATTAAATGTTGTCATAGATCATAGGTGTCACGTTACGTTTATGAATGTGTCACGTTACGTTACGTTTATGTAAATACAATCTATGGTAACATTCAATTTCCTAGGAAATTGAATGTTACCATAGATCATAGGTGTCACGTTACGTTTATGTAAGTGTCACGTTACGTTACGTTTATATACATATGATCTATGGAAATTGCATGTTACCATAGATCATAGATGTCATATTACGTTTATGTAGGTGTCACGTTACGTTACGTTACGTTTATATAGATATGATCTATGGTAACATTCAATTTCCTATATATGCTTTTACTATTGTTTATGGTATTAACAACTAATATTGAGGGTAAATATGTCAACAAACTTCCCACAAGACTTATGGAAACATAAGTTTTTTAATAGGACCATATGTAGCATAAGTCTCCCTAATAGGATTTATAAATAATTTTTTCTAAAAAAAAATTCAAGCATATTATTTTTTTAAGGAAAAATTATTTATAAGTCCTATTAGGGAGACTTATGTTACATATTGCCCTACTAAAATCATTTATAGGAAATTGAATGTTACCACAGATCATATCTATGTAAACGTAACGTAACGTGACACCTACATAAACGTAACGTGACACCTATACGTAACGTGACACCTATATAAACGTAACGTGATACCTATACATAACGTGACACCTACATAAACGTAACGTGACACCTACACGTAACGTAACATGACACCTACATAAACGTAACGTGACATCTATGATCTATAGTAACATTCAATTTCCTAGGAAATTGAATGTTCCCATAGATCATATCTATATAAACGTAACGTAACGTGACACCTACATAAATGTAACGTGACATCTATGATCTATGGCAACATTTAATTTCTTATATAGGAAATTGAATGTTACCATAGATCATATTTATATGAAACGTAACGTGACACCAACATAAACCAGCAACATTTTCACATTCAATTTAAAAAAATAAAAACTCATTAAGTTTGCGATACGTAACGTGACACGTTACGTTACGTTTATGTAGGTGTCACATTACGTTACGTTTATATAGGTGTCACGTTACGTTACATTTATGTAAGATCTTGTAGAATACATTCTTATCTAAATAGGACTTGAGATTCTATAAGAAATTACACAGGACTTAGCCTACTATAAGTGTCTGAAAAATGATTTATAAATAAGTCTCCCTTTTTATTTATTTATTGTTTTTGGAAAGATAGCCACTTGTGAAATGGAGCCTATGAGTTATTTATTTATGAATAATGCTTGGGACCCCCTTTTGGGGGTCACCCCCTCACCCCCTTTGCCACGTGGCGGGTGGTGATTGGAAGAGCAGGAAAAAAAAGAAAAAGAAAAAGAAAATGTAACCAATGAGAGAGAGGGGGGGTTAAAGGGGGTGGGGGGAAAAGGAGGGATGAATCATTGTTGTTTATTTATTTATGTAAGATTATGAGTTATTTTGTTAAGGTAGTTAAAAGTTGATTTTTTTAATTTTTTTGATTTTTTTAAAAAAATATATAAAAAATGTGAGATTATGTGATTTAAAATAGGTAAAAACTAGGAAATGGCTACTAACCCACTTCTCAAAAGAAGCCTATATAATTATTTATTATTTTATTGTATCATATACACAGCTTTAATGAGCCATTAACCCTAAGGCTTATTTTGGGAAGATGGTAAAAAGTGACTTTTTGACTTTTAACCAAACATTTGGCTTTTTTAGACAAATGATTTGGGAAGTTGGTAAAAAGTGACTTTTGACTTTTTTGATTAATATTTGTTTATGATGTCAAATCATAATAAAATGACTAAACTACCCCCATTTATTTAAAATATTTACAACTTCACCTATGTAACACATTTTGACCAATGGGGTAAAATTGTAATTTCACCGTTGGCTAAAAACCAACTTCCCAAATGAAAAAAAAGTCAAAAAAGTCAACTTTTAGCTTTTGCTACTAACCAAAAAAAGTGACTAAAAACTATATTGCCAAAATAAGCCTAACTACTCGGACATTTTGACCCTAATTAATATTGTTTTTTTATTGCTGATAAGCCCATTTTGAATTTTCTAAGAGAATGAGTGTCTCAACTCGTTTGAATTGTATTTCTGTCATTTCATTTTTATTATTAAATTTCAAAACTTTTAAATGTTGAACTTCATTTTTTCAAACCTAATAACTTCAAACAGAGGTATAAATTTTTTTTGTAACAAGTTTGAAATATTTTAGTATAGTTTTTAGGTATGTTGTTTTGGGATCTTATGCGTGATCGACGGGACCAACCTTTTGAAAATTGAACTTTGCAACACCTTTTTGCATATGGGGGGTTGATATATGTATAATATATATCTGGAATATTCTGGAGATTGGAGGAGGACCAACGCACTGCCCAGATGGTGACGTGGAGCTTAATTACCATCAACAAAGCCAAACCAACCCTTTCTTTTACTATTTGTTTATTTATTTTAAATTTTAAAAAATTGTTTAGATTTCTCCACCTTGATTTCTTTCATATAAACAAACAGATGAAGTGTCATATTAGGAAAGCTTCAAGTAGCATCTAAATATGCCTCACATTTTTTTACAGAAATTATCTAATAGATAGGAAAGATCATGAATTTATTTAAATTCTAAATTTCTTAACGTGTCTCACATTTTTTTAACCCTAAACCTAAAATTAAGCCCTATTTCCATCGATGAAGCCACTTTGATATGCACAATGGGACATAATAGGGGAGTTTGGATTATAGTTATGGCGATCTTACTTGTCCTAAAATTCAACACAAATTTATGCATAGGTGACCTTGGACTAATGTTTGGACCAAGTGTTTTGGTTACGAGATCATTTGGTGTTTTCTGACGACATCGGATGCTTGGGAAAATATGTTAAAATAAATAATAAGACAAAATATCATATTCAAATTATAATTTTTTTTTCTTATAATCATTAAATCAATAACAAAAAAAATAAAAACAAAAAAGTCAACTATCATCCTAAATACAATTTTTTTAATTAAACTAAAATAGTGAAAAGTTAAAAAGTTAACTAAAATAGTCAAATCCCCAAACGAGCCCATTACTAACATTTTTTTATTAGCAAAATAAAATTTATTGATGCAAAACATAACTACAAAATAAGTACAATATGATTCACATCAATACCAAAAGGCCTAGGATTAAAACTCAAAAGCTTGAAAGTAATTTTGAGGCTTTTTTTTTTCAAACTTAAAATCAATTTTTTTTTTAAAATATCTAATAATTTTTTGAAAGCCCTAATTTTTAAAATCTTAAATTTTGAAATATTTAGGTCGTGTTTGAATAATAGATTTGAGTAGGAAATTTAGAAAGATAAAATAAAAAATGAGAGATATATGAATGAAAATATAAGTTAAATTTTTTCACAATTTTTCTTTCCCATTCCAGTTTTTTACCCAAATTCTTGATCCAAACATAACTTAAAATTTAAATTAATTAGAGCTTCAAAAATAAGGATGTGTGTGTATATATATATTTTTTTTCTTGAAATAATAGCTCCAGATTGGATAGTGGATATTGCTGAATAGTATTGCTGAATTTGGGTTTGCATGGCCCAAATTTAAGCTGCAGGAACTGGGTTTCCATGGCCCAAATGAAAAGTTAAACCGCTTTCAAGTCTGACCTTTCTTCAAATTTAAAAAAAATAAAATAAATTTCATAATTTTAACAATTATATTGATCTTATTTTTTAGAAAGGTTAAAAAATTCAGATCTAATTCATACAGTGTAAAAACATAAAAATAAAAAGATAAAATATATATTTCAGTACAAAAATAGATGATAACACTATTTTCCGACTCATATATGATTAATAAAAAATAAGTTAAATGTTATATAAATCAAAAATTTAAGAGAACTTAATATAGTTATATCAAATATGTGAAATTTATTTTATTTTTTTCCTTCTAAAGTTTATGAGAATTTAGTATAATTTATCCTAATATTTTTTATGCATATAAGCAATAGCTTCAATTTTGTCTTAATTTGGCTAACCAACCCTCGACCCTCGAACATAGTCAAAAAGAGTGTTTCCCAAAATTTTAAAATCAATACGAATTTGAAATCATTTATGCAAAAATGAAATGAAATGTGAATAGAGCAAGAATAATATGAAATACAAAATTGACTGTTCATTCTCATTTTAACTATTTAGTCGTCAATATCAAATTACATATAAATAAAACGATAATTTTCATTCTCTTCAATATACTTATTAAGTTAATGGAATGGAATGGTTTTTATTTTTATTATTAAAATAAGACTTCTAATAACAACTAAACTAAATATTTGTTGATCAATAATAATGTTAGTAATTATGGTGGTGCTGGTGTGAGTTGAGGTGATGGAGCGAGGTGGGGTGAGTTTTGAAATCAATGGTGATTGTAACATTGCGGTGGTTGTGGTTGTGGTTGTGGTGGTGGTGGTGGCCATCGTAATGGCTATGGTGGTGTCACTAGTAAGGTGGTGGCAATGATAATTAGGTGATAGTGTAGAGATGATAGTACAATATTAGCGGTATAGTATTGTCAATATAAATTTTAACCATAGTAATAGTGGCGTCAGTAAAGTGCTAGAGAATTGTGGTGGTAGGGTGATAGTTATGGAGAAGATAGTGGTGGTGAAGGGGTAATGGTGGTAAGAAATGGAGGTTGTAGTGATGATACTAATACTAGTGGTGGTCATCGATTATTATTTTAAGTAATTCCATAATTTAATAATCCTATTTTGGCACATATTTTTTTCTGAATTTTTTTTTGTCTTTAGAATTTTTTTTAAAAATTATGTCAATTTTTTTTTTTAATTTTTCCTATCTGTCTTGTCGAGACGAATCTAATATACATATTTTTTTTTTATTGAAAAACTCCAAAAAAATTGAAAAAATCAAAATAAGCTAAAAAAGATTTCTTATTTTTGTCTTTTCTAGACTTTTTTTTTTCTTTCTGAAATTTTTACAAAAATTATAATTTTCCGGTTGTATTGTCAAGCTAAATCTAAAAACCTAATTTTTTTGAAAAAATTTAAAAAAACATTCACTAAAGACGGAAATAAGCCACAAAAAATTAATAATTCAAAAGCATCTGTTATCCTGTTTTTAAAAATAACTTTTTTTTAAGTTTATTTAAATTATTTCCACCTAATAATGCAGAAATTATACCAAACAGTTTGATACAGATTCTTAAAATAAAAAAGAAATATAACTTAGATAAATTGTATCAAACAGTCCCATTATATGGCAAAATGTCAGAGATTTTCAAAATTTTTGTTCAATTTTTTTTATTTTAAATTCAACTATTTTAGTAATGAATTTTTTTTTTAAGATCCCTATATAAAGATTTTATAAAATAAGTGACATATTATATTTTCACAGAGAAAATTCGATTCAGATACATTTTGGGATAAACTACCAATAGGTCTTAATAGTTGGACTTAATTTTCATCAAGTCCTATTAAAAATAAGTCTTAGTAAAATCGTCGTTAAAAATATTTTTTGTGGCCATTTTTTGCGTATGTCGCTAAAAATTGGTAATTAGTGACTTTTTTTTGTCATGATTTTTATAAATTGTCGCTAAAACTTACAATTAGTAACATTTTTCTATGATGAATTTTTTCAAACTGTTGCTGAAAGTTAAAACTTATTGACTTTTTCTGACAATTTTTATAAACTATCACTAAAACTTATAATTAATAACATTTTTTGTGACAAAATTTTTAAACTATCGCTGAAAATTAATAATTTGTGATTTTTTTTTTATAGGAAAATTTAGTCAAAACCCCTCCGTTGGAGCCTTGTTTGGTGAAAAGGATAGCCCAATTTATTATTCTTCATAAACTCCTTAAATAGAAAATACATAATTGAGTAAGGACAAAATAATATATATATATATATATATATATTTCTTTCGTGGACAATATTGCCAGAGTAACATGTTACTGCGAACCAGAGTAACATGTTACTATCAAATAGAATAACATATTACTGTTATTGCTTACATCAATTTCAACGGCGATAATGTTTTTTTTAAAAAGTCAACGTGGATCTTATTTAATAGATCTTGATGAGAGAATTTTAAAAATATTAATTTTATTAAAAATCGACATCTACATCAAAAGTTATATTATTTTAAAATTTAATATTTTGATAATGTGATATTTGTTTTCAAGGAAAACTTTTTGTGCTTGTCCTTAACACATTAAAATCATATTATGAGAGGGTTTTGACCAAATTCCTGTGTTTGATAAAAAATGTTATTAATTTTCGCAGGACCTATTGGATAATAAATATATCTAGGACCTATACGTAAGTCCCCCTAAATTTTGCCTAATTTAGACAAAATTTAACCTTGACTCGGAAAAATTTCAATTTTCACAAAAAAATTTTGAAATTTTTTTGTGATTATATTAGAGAAATTTCAAAATTTGTCTTAGTCAGGGCCGAAATTTCTCTGAGTTCGGCAAAATTTTTCTAAATCAAAATTTCTCTGTGAAAATGTTGAGGGACCTTATCTAATAAAAAAAAATATCTTGGACCTCTCCTCAAAGTTAGAGAGGTATGTTTTACTAATTTTCTCCTTTAGTAATACAATTTCATATTTTTATCCTAACTCTGATAATTTTAATCTATCTATCCTTATATTTGACTCTATTCTACTAATCCTAAACTTTATTTATTTATTTATTAAATATGTGAAAGATTATGATACACACCTCTCAAAGGGTGTGTACTATATGCACCTTATAACTACAAAAAAAAAAAAAAAAAAACATAATTTTATATTTCTTGAGTAATAATAACTAAAATAATAATAAAAAAAAAGTCATAAACAAATATCTCAAAATAATGTTATAATTAAAGAAAAAAATTAATCATAACTAAAAAATAAAATAACATAATTAATGTATGGAATGTATATAATAGATTCTCCATTAAATATCTACATATAATCATATTTCTTATATTCATTTACGACAATGTTATGTAGCTCAAAAATAAGATAAAAAAATTAAATTATATATACTAATATTATTTTTTTATTAAAATAAAATTTAAACAATTGAATAATTTTCTCATACCTTTGTCTGGTTAGAATACAGAGCTCACCAAACATGCTCTTACAAATGAGAAGTTATTGGTGGATCTTTGAGAACTTATTGGTGAATCTTGGAATATCACTTTAAGATATTCTAATTGTATTGTGATTAATAAAAAGTATGAAATTCATATTATATCAGATGATCAAATTCATATTATATCAGGTGATCACCCCTAAAAATCAATCAATAACTTTTCATTAAGGGTTCGTTTGGGATGTGAGTTAACTTTTTGACTTTTTGGTTTTTTAGCTATTTAACATGGAGGTAAAAGTCTCGTTTGGGATAAATTTTTTTGACTTTTGTCAGAGAAAAACTGAAATGATTATAATTTGGATGCAACATTTTATTTTATTGGACTAAAAAATTTATTATATTTTTTTGTAACTCTTTTAGCCAAAAAGTCTCATTTTAACTTATACAAAACGAAGGCTAAAAACCCAATCTAAGAGCATCCACAATAGATGTGTTAGTGGGTGTGCTAGTGTTAGTAGCCAAAATTTTAGCTAGCCATACTAACTTTCGTTTTCACAATGAAAGTGCTAAGGAGTGTGTTAGTGGGTTGTGTTAGTGTCAGCCGGTAACTTCATTATTAACTGTGGCTAGCAATATAGCCAGCCATTGTGGGACCCACTTGAATATAATAATATTTTTCGAACAACAACCCATAATCAATATTACCGTTGCAATTAGGCATTTGCTGATTCAAATTTTTTACCGTTCTGCACAGTTTGTCTTCTTCAATAAAATGCAAACCAATATATATTCTTGACCATTTCTTATTCTCAACTCTTCCATTAATGTCATGACCCAAACTCGCCCCTATGGATTAGAGTCATAACTGGCTAGTAATCATGAGATTACCTGCGGCCTCAATTAGAAATCAAATTATATTTAATAATAGGGGGCCAAATTTTGGAAGCAAAATTTACAAAGATTGTCCAATGAGCTGTGCATGCATAGCTCAACCCAAAACATTCTCATATATGAAATAACTTACACTATACGAACATCCATATTATGTATGTATTACATAAGTCCAGGATCATTCAAGCCAGTATTAACAAAAAAAGGTTATACACAGGGTTGGTCATACATGACCACAAAAGAACAAAAGGAAAAGCAAAACAAAAGTAAGGCCTCATGCGTGAGGCGACCTTGGTTGACTCCTCAAAACTTGGTTTCTCATTGTTCACTTGGGTTGAGGCTGGACATCCCGTTACTCACCTACATACATATAAATAAGAGGTGAGTTAACGTCCAGTAAATAATACCAAAGCAAAGGAGTTCATGAATAAAATTCTTTCAATCATAATTCACTATTACGCTTGGAAATCAATAATAAAGCAAAATGACCTCAGGTCCTTTCTATCATTTCTCAAACACGAAACGACCTCGGGTCCATGTAGCATACAAAACGACCTTAGGTCCATCACGGGCAAAACGACCTTAGGTCCAACTTACACACAGAACGACCTTGGGTTCATTACACACAGAACAACCTTAGGTCCAATTCACACAGAACGACCTTAGATGCAATTCACACAGAACGACCTTAGGTGCAATTCATACAAAACGACCTTGGATCTAATTCACATAGAACGACCTTAGACCCATTCCTTTTCCTTATCTCGAACGGCTTTCGGCCCATTTAACACTTATACAGAATAGCCTTAGACCCAATCTACATCCTTACTGAATGTACTGAACGGCCTTAGACCCATTTCATACTCATACACCGATCATTTCGCATATTTCATTCAGCATTAAGTGATATTCTTTCATAATATCACTTCAAAAGTTTAGAACCTTACCACATAAGCATCATTTAAAAAATAATGCATATACAAAAATATATTTACTAAGATATTACTCACAGTGTTCTAGTGCTTCATTCGTCCTTGCACTTGACCCTACATAATTCATAACACATTGGGTCATAATACCATTCAATTCGTTCTTTAGTTTGCTTAATGTTCTTAGGCTTCTTTCGTAACCTTTAATTCATTTATGATGTTCAATGCATGCCTAAGAGTGCTTAGAAATGAAAGAGAATGGAAAACGAATCATAAAACAACTTTTCAAAATTTCTGAAACAGGGTTCTCCGCTCGAGCGCAACTTTTGGACCCCTTCGGTCTGCAAAAATACTGGTTGCCTCATTTTTGCACTCGAGCATGACTTTAGTCGCTCGAGCCAAGAGCCAAAACATGTGAGTGGGCGCTCGAGCGCAATTCTTCTTGCTCGAGCAGACATCAATGTCTGCAAAACTTCTGGGAGCTTGATTTTTACGCTCAAGCCACACTTTCCTTGCTCAAGCAGACATGACGAATTCTGGAATTTCCAGAACTGTATTTGAAGCTCAAACTTGATGTTCAAAGGTCCAAAGCTCATGTTTATATAGCATGAGAACATAGGTAATTTGAGACCAATTGTCCAAAACCATGATCCAATTCTCAAATCATTTCATATTCTTCTTGACAACTTCAAAACACATGCTACCAAGCTTTATAACTACATGGATTATGCATGCATGTGTAATATAGACTCTAATACCATTTCAAATGGTAGAATTGATGGTCAAAATCATGTGGCTTAACAAAATTATGCATGCATGAGCACTTTGGCACCAAATTCTTTATATGAAGTTTGTATTCTACAACAATTCACCAATTCTTCTTAAATACACATATTCATGAACTTTAACTTACGAATTAGAGTCCAAATACTCACTTGGAGCCTTCAATCCTTCTAGCTTTATCAAATTCTTGAGCCTAGCTTCCCAATTCTTTAACCTTGAAGTCAATTCTCTAAGAATTTGGTCTCTCTCTCTCTCTCTCTCTCTCTCTCTCTCTCTCTCTCTCTCTCTCTAAATCAAGTGTTTTCCCTCTCTAAAGTGTATAGACTCAGCCAAAAGGTGAGAAATGAGCTCAATGATATGAGCTAAGCCCCTAATTAGCACATATATAGGTCTCACTAATCATATTGACTAATCAAGGCTTAGGCCTAATCAAATGAACTTAATTAAATCGAATTAATCTGATTATTTTGATCTAAATCAATTTTTAATTAAATTTCACCGTAGGCTCTAAAAATTAGGCTAATCGCAATAACACAGTCAATTTCGGTTTCTGTCACCTCTACGGTCTTCAATTTAAATTTTATAACAGAAAATCAAATAGATTTTCTTACGGTAAACAGATAGAAATTCAAAAACACATATAATCATATAATTAGCATTCAAAATCACATCAATCTCATAATTGTAAGCATAATTAAGATTAATTAGCATAACACAAAGTATGGTTGTCACATTTTTCCCCCCTTTAGGAAGTTTGATCCTCCAAACTTATGTTACCTTTCGTTGGAAACAAATGTGGGTAGTATTGTCGCATTTCTTCTTATTTCTCCCATGTGGCATCCTTGCCATAATGTTCTTTCCATTCCACTTTCATCATTGGAATGGATTTGTTCCTCAGCTGCTTTACTTATCGATCGATGATCCGTTCTGGCCATTTCCCGTACTCCATATTTTCATCAAGTGCTATTCGGTGATAGTCAATCACATGGAACGGATCTCGGAGATAGCCTTTCAACATTGATACGTGAAATACATAGTGCATTTGTTCCATTCCCAGCGGTAAGGCAACTCTATAAGCAATTTGACCAAGTTTTTCTAAAATTTGAAACAGCCCAATGTAACGGGGTGATAGTTTACCCTTTTTACCAAATCGTAATTGGCCTTTCATTGGATTCACACGGATGAACACATGATCACCAACCTCATACTCTAGGGGCCTTTTTCTAACATCTGCATAACTCTTTTGTCGACTTTGTGCTGTCTTAAGCCTTTGTTGGATGACTTTGATTTTATAGGTAGTTGTCTGCACAAGCTCAAGTCCAAGCAAGACCCTATCTCCAACTTCAATCCAGCATATCAGAGATCTACATTTTCAGCCATACAAAGCTTAATATGGCGTCATGCTAATGCTAGAGTGGAAGTTGTTATTATACACAAGTTCAGCCAATGGTAGATAAGTCTCCCAACTTCCTTGAAAATCTAAAGCACACATTCTGAGCATCTCTTCTAGAGTTTGTATAGTCCGTTCCGATTATCTATCAGTTTGTGGATGGAATGTTGTACTAAGCCTTAACTCTATCTCTATTGCCGCTTGTAGACTTTTCCAGAATCTAGACACAAAATTCGGGTCTCTATCCGAAACAATAGACACCGGAACTCCATGTAAACAAACAATTTCATGAACATAAATAGTGCCTAATCAGTATGTATCATACATAGTTTTTACAGGCAGAAAGTGTGCAAATTTAGTCAATTTATCAACTATAACCCAAATAGAATCCATACCTCTAGGTTTCCGAGGTAGGCCAACAAGAAAATCCATGGTTATGTGCTCCCACTTCCATTCTGGAATAGGGAAAGGTTGAAGTAGACCTGTCGGTTTCTGGTGTTCAGCCTTAACTTGCTGACACTAAAGACATTTAGACACATAGTCTGCAATCTTACGTTTCATATTTGGCCACCAATAACTTTGTTTTAGGTCCTGATACATCCTGTTGTTACCCAGATGCATAACAAACATTGATTTATGGGCTTCATCGAGAATTCTCATCTTCAACTCAAGGATGTTTGGAATACATAATCTATCTTGGAACTTTAACATTTCATTTACAACACCATATCCCGATTTCGGATTTTCCTCAAATTCATCAACTATCTTTTTGAGGAATTCATTATTATTTTGCCTTCATTTGATTTCATCGATGATTGCTGGCTTAGCTGAGATGACGGCTATCAACCCACTTTGCTCATGTAATACTACCTCAATTTTGGAGTTCTCAAGATCTTACAAGATTTCTTTCTGTTCAGTCAGTAAGCAAGCTAAACTCCCTGTCGATTTCTTACTCAAGGCGTCAGCCACTATATTGGCTTTCCCGGGATGATACTGAATCTGAAGGTCAAAGTCTTTTATTAGTTCAAGCCATCTCATCTGGCCCATATTCAACTCTTTTTGAGTAAAGAAATACTTCAAACTCTTGTGATTTGTGTAAAATTCACATTTCGCCCCATACAGGTAATGAAGCCAAATTTTCACAGCAAATACAACTGCGACCAATTTTAGGTCATGTGTTGGGTAGTTCTTCTTATGTGGTCTTAATTATCAGGAGGCATAAACAATTACCCATCCTTTCTACATTAATACGCAACCCAGACCTTTATAAGATGCATCACTATACATCACAAAGTTCTTCGTACCTGTGGGCAATGTTAACATTGGTGCAGTAGTCAATGTTGTTTTCAGTTCTTGGAAGGCAGATCCTCTTTCATCATTCCATTCAAATGGTTGCCCTTTGCGTGTCAGTTAGGTAAGAGGCACAGCTATTTTTGAAAAATCCTTCACAAACCTTCTGTAGTACCCAGCTAAGCCTATGAAACTTACATTTATTGGAGTAGCCTAGTTTACAATTGCCTTTATCTTCTGTGGGTCTGTAGACACCCCATTTTTGACCGTCCTCAAGACTTGGACGTCACCGTTTGAACACCCGGTGATCATCCATGTTTGTGTTCGTTTGGAGTTCCCGGAGGTCTCGGCTACGCGCCTTGCCTCAGGATCTCCGAACTCGGCTGTTCCGTGTTTGGTTTTGGCACCAAACACTTGTGTTTTGTTTTGGCACCAAACACTTGTGTTTTTGCCTTGAAGGGCAGGGAATGGCTTGTTGGCCATCCCCACATTCCACCGGCCTTCCCCTAGCATCATCGGCTGTTTAGGGGTGCCACCGGCCGTGATTTCTTAAAATCAATGGCCGGTCGGCACTATATTTGGCCGGCCGGCATTTTATTTTGCCGATGACCCCTTTTGCTGGCCGGTGTGACTCCTTTGCACCCTTGAGGCATGGTGCATGCCAGCTGTGCCAGCTGGAATGCACCATCACTCCTCCCCGTGCGGTTTTTGGCTGGTGTGAACCTTTGAACCCCCTTTCCTTCTAGAAGCTTGAACCCTTTGGCCAAGCTTCTTGGGGAAGCTTGGCCAGCTGTTTTAGCTTCTCCAAGAAGCCAAGACTCCTTTGCATCCTTTGCCCCTTTCCTTTAGCTTCCTTGAGAAGCTTAAGTCTTAGCCCTTTGCCTATATAAGCACTCACCCTCTCCCTTTGTCAAAGGTTAGAGCTTTTGAATCAAAAAACCAGAGCTTTTATATCTATACATCTGATATATTATCCTCTCTCTCATCCTTAGGGTGTGTTTGGAAGCCTAAAAGTGCATTTTGACCTTACTTTTGCACTAAAACACACACCATTACACCTTGCTCCGAGAGTGAGAGGCATTGAGGGTTGTTTGTTGAGGTTTTGGACTGATTTTGATCAGTAGAAAGTGGCTGGATCATCTGTTCTTCAAGGCTTCTTCGAGGGTGAGACACTTGCTTTAGTTTCCCCAATACTGCACTAGTTTTCTACCTGTCTTGCATGCTGATTTAGGCTTTGTGTTTAACATGAAAAAATCTTATATTTTTGTGCTTAACATCTTTCATTAAGGGTGTTTTGGCATTGGGGGTCGAACTCCTCCCCTTAGGCCTCTTTTGGCCTATTTTGGTGCCCTTTTCTATAAGCTTTGTTTACTTTGTTGTGTTGGTCTCCTCACCACTGAAATCCAGTGGATTTTCAGTGGTGATGGAGTGATTTTGAAGTCTTGTGTAGGGGAGGGACACCCCTCTCCCCTTTGTCCTTCTTTTACCTTTGTTTTGGCTTTAAAGGGCAACATGCATGCTTGATTATTTTTGGTCCCATTTCAGAAGTTTTTTTGGGTGTTTTGGGTCATATTATATCTCTATCCAATGGTGGTTTATTAGCCCTTGCATGCATTTTATACTTGCTTTGTAATTCTCCATCTTGCCTAGAAGTGTGCCATGTGTTTAGCCTAGCATATCCTCTTGTTTTGACTTAACCTTGTGAAGTATTTGGCCATGTTTTGTCATGCTTAAAGTCTGTTGGCCACTGATTTTGTCATGTTTGGCATGCTTGATATAGTTGCTTTGCATTTTGGCTTGTAAGCCTTGGTTGTATGGGTCACCAACATGCTTAACATAAACTTGTTATCATCATTCGGCATCATTTAATATCATGTTTCAGTCCATATAATGTGATCTTACATTATCATTTGCGTCTCATTCATTGCCTTGAAGTGTTGTAGTTTTGCGCCTTAAAGGGTGGTCATTATGCATGCTACCACACTTAAGCATTTGGGCTGCCCTATCATGAGGCCGCGGGGACTCATTTCACATGTTAAAAACCTTCTTTTTGTTGCTTAGTTCATGCCATGAGTGGCCTTGTTAGTGGTAGCAAAGTGCTCCACCCTGTGTCTTAGTCCTTGGGCCTATTGGCATGCTTGTTTGCATTGGGTGTTTGTCCACTTTTTTGGACATTTTTGGCCACTGTTTATGGCAAGGTTGAGGTTTGCCATTTATGGTTTTAAGTCCACCATTACATGCTTATCATATGCTTGTTGCTTACTTGGCTCATTACATGTTGTCCCATGCTAGCCTTAGGGCATACTTGTCCATGTTTGCATTACATTTGCATCTCATATGATTAGCACTTTGCATACTTAACATGATAGGTTGCATCATATTTGACATGTTTTGCATCTTAGACTCATGTTGCATAACTTGAATCACAAGTGCATATGTGCATTACATTGTTTGGTTTGGGGTGTCAAACCAAACTTGAAGGATGAGGGGTGTTTGTACTTCGAGTGACAAAACACACCTCAACCTTCGGTCATCAAGGCCCTTGACTTTGGCATGATAGGATCTTGGTCCTCATTTGTGTGTTGCATGCATTTTTACATTGAATTGCAACCTTGGCTCCTTAGGCTATCATGCATCAAATGCACAATTGATAGCCCGAGGGTCAAGGGCCATACTCCCATGAGCCCGTTACATGATTGGGAGAGTAGCCATGCATATACTTGCTTGAAATTCCATGCCATACACTGTCTGTCCTTGTTGCTGCCAAAAACCAGATTCTGCAGGGATCTTTGGCCGACCGACAGTATAGAGTGCCGACCGGTCATTAGGGGATGGCCGATTACTTCATCAGCAGCCGATGGATATTTTCAATGGCCGGTGGACATTTCCTCCAGCCGATGGTGTTCCACAATATTCAGAGGACCTGTCCCAAAACTTTGGCAATTTTCAGAGAAGCAGGGCAATGTAAACAGAAGCGGCAGTGGTATGGTACGGACTTTCCGGGCAAGACGGGTTCGAGCATGCATCATTCGCGCATCCCGAGGCGGGGGCTGTGGCCACCTTTCTTTTTGCATTCATTCTGTTAATTAATTAGAGATTTTGTAATAATTAATGTATTATTTATTCGGACTGTAATATTTTATTTGGACCCTCCGAGTGAGGGCAATTATGTAATAAGTGTGCGTGAGTGTGTGTATGTCTTCCAACCCCACGTCTTTCTTCCCTTTTATTTACCTGCTTATGATGGTAGACTAGGGCATATTTAAATTAGCATACCTTATGATATGCATGCGTGCATTCATACATTTGTCTCGCATGCACCGGGCTCGGCGCATCATTCTAAACTGCATTTGTATTTCAATTCCAAATTAAATACGTGATATTTATGGCATTTCACATGTCATTGTGTATTAGCCGTGCCTATCTTAGTCGCATCTTGCATGTGTTGCATTAGTCATCTTAACATAAACTAGGATCATGCATATGATTACTAACTAGTTTTTGTTTTGGCTCGGAGTACTCGGTAAGCATTTATGCTTTAGCATACCGCATGCGTGTGAGTGTTGCCATAACAGCATGATTACCATGTGGCTAGATGCTTATGTGATAAACTGTTTGAATGCCTGTGGGTGAAACTTGGATTGTTTGAGTTGAAAAAAACTCATTGAAATCCGTATTTTAGCCTACTTGGGAGTAGTAAATTCCAAATTCCAAAACATTTTCCAAAAACAAACGGATATGCAATGCTTATTCCCAAATTAGGCAATCTAGTCTATACTTGTTTGCTGTGCGCATAACATAGTAATTCTAGGCTAATAACCGGTTTAAGAGCACATAACGTTTTCAAAACAGAATATCACGGTTAGTAGAGGCCGGTCTTCGGACCAGGAGAGAGGGGGTGCTCATAGCTGACCTTCCCCGATCGTACCCAAGTTCCCGAGCCGAGGCAACTTTGGTGATGACGGACACGTGGCCTTTGGCACCGAGTCAGGGTTCCTAAATTCCCCCAAATAAAATATTTAGGTGGCGACTCTGTATCTGGCAAAGCAGTCCATGTTTGGCACTTCTTTCAAAAATCTATTTTCTCAAAACAATTTGCCAGATTTGGACTCTTTGGTTCAGATTTAGAACGCAAACAAATTGAGTCCGAACTGTAGCACGAAGGCCTCACGCATGCGCGTCTGCAGGGTCTACTGAAATCCCCTCTTTATTGATAACATGCCCTAAGAAAACAACACCATCTAGCCAAAATTCACACTTCTTTAGTTTAGCAAATAATTTCTCTTCTCTGAGAGTTTGCAAAACAGTTCTCAATTGTTGTTCATGATTAGTTTTACTTTTTGAGTATATCAAGATATCGTCAATAAAAACCATAGCAAACTCATCAAGGTAAGGTTTAAATATTCGATTCATAAGATCTATGAATGTTGCAGGGGCATTAGTCAGTCTGAACGGCATAACAAGAAATTCATAGTGACCATACCTCGTTCTGAATGCGGTTTTCTCAACATCTTCTGCCTTCACCTTCAACTGGTGGTATCCGAATCTCAAATCAATCTTAGAAAATACTTGTGATCCCTACAACTGATCAAACAAGTCGTCAATACAGGGTAAAGGGTATTTATTCTTTATCATTACTGTAATAACCCCGACCCATGATTAGCACTAACCCATGATTAATTATGCTTAATAAGTAATTAAGACAAAATTCTGAACTAAATTGCTTGTGTGTATTGCATTATTTGTGTCTATATCTGTTATCGCAAGAAGATCTGTACATGTTTATGCTTTGTTCTGTGAATTGAAGGCCTTATTGGCATCTGATTCAGAAATTAACTTGACTTATGTGTTAATTGAGATTTTTAGAATTTTATGGTAGGTTTAATTAGAATTCGATTTGGAATGATTAAATTAGATTAAATTGATGCCACTTATTTCAACCTCAATTAATAACACCATTACCCAAGCCTAATTAAGGCACTAGTGGGTTTCTTTGTGCACTCATATACTCCCAAGTTACTCTTTGTTGATACAAAACATGAGAGAGAGGGAGGGAGAGAAGAAATTGGAGCTCAACCAAGGGTTTTGCTAGAATTGTTAAAATTAGGAAGAATTAGCTTGGAAGCTTAGTGTGCTCATCATCTAGATCTTACTTGAGAGGTTGAGGTATGAATTCAACACTTAGATTATATAATTATGATGTTTAGAACATGAATTCACAAAGATTATGTTGAGTTAAGCAAGACTTGAGTTAATTAAGATGGTAGAAGGACCATACCGTGCATGCATGTTTATTCCTTTACAAATTGAACATGATTTCCAAGAATTCTCTCATGCATGTTTGAAATTCATCTTAATTTAGGGAGATCATTAAGTTTTAAGTTGTTTTGTGACATTTGATCATGTTTTGAGAAGCTTAAGATCAAGAAAGTCCATGCATGTTATGTTCACGAAACATTTTTAAAGTTTAAGTTGAATTTTTGAACAATGGGCATGCTTTTGGGCATTGATTTCATAAAATGATATTCAAACAATGATATTTTGTGAGTTTCCAAATGATTTCCAGAATTTTGGCCCAAGAGGATGAGTTTTGAAGTGTTGAATTTGAGTTTTAAGCTTTAAGATCAAATCTGGAAATTCCAGAATTTGCATCCACGCTCGAGCTTAAGAGTTCACACTCGAGCGAGCAATCTAAGTGCGTGCACTTCCGCTCGAGCGGCTGGAAGCTCGCTCGAGCGTAAAATGCATGTATCCAGAAGTTCATATGTCTTGCATCACGCTCGAGCGACAAAAGTCACGCTCGAGCATGGTTCGAGCATCCGTCGAGCATGAAAAACAAGCAACCAGTACTTTTTCCGAGGTTTACAATCCGCTCGAGTGAGGGAAGTCACGCTCGAGCGAACCTTCACTTCTTGCATGTCCGCTTAAGCGGGGAAAGCCACGCTCGAGCGTGGACCTTGTTTTCAGCAAATTTGAAAACGTTTTCAAATGCATTGTTGCATCCTCATTTCATCCTAGGCATTCCTAGGCCATGTTTAAGACACTACAATGAGGATAAAGTTTAGAAACACACTTAGGACAAGAACATGTGTTATGTGCAATTCAAGCGTGTATTTCAACTTATGTCACTGTCATGTTATGTAGGTCACGTGCCTCAGGATAAGTGAGTTGCCTACTCTACTTATTTACTTGGAGCCATCTGTTGACTGTGAGTAATAACTCTGTAAAGCTATGTTTAATTACAAGTATTTTTTGACTAATATGATACGATCTGTTTTCTGAAGTGCTATTTCATAAATTATGAATGAATGTCCATTTTTCTGAAATGTATTTGTGGCATCCTTAGTTCACGTGGCCCTCGCCCGAGGGTAACAATACCGTGGCCAATATGCACGTGGCCCTCGCTCAGGGGTAACAATATTGTGGCTTATATTCACATGGCCATTGCTCGGGGGTAACAATACCGAGGCCTATATTCATGTGGCCCTTGCTTGGAGATAACAATACCATGGCTACTTGCGCGCAAGATATGGACCTTATGGTCGTCGGTACCGACTATGTATGTGAGCCTTAGAACCAAGTTGATATGTTAGCTAATGGGTGTACCATGTATGATCTTATGCAAAATCTGAATATGAATATGAGCATATATCTGAATCCAATTCTAATTTACAATCTGAATATGCTAAGGACTCTGTTTCCGATAAGAATACGTTTTTGATATAAACTCTGAAATCTAACTCTGTGCTGGACATCATTCATTAAAACCTTTTACCTAGTTATTATTCACTGGGCTCTAGCTCACTGTATTATTTGTATGTATGTAGGTGAGCAAGCACGTGACCAGGCCTGAGATGCTGCCTGGCAAGTTTTGGTATCAACCAGCCATCACGCCTCCCGTGGAGGTTCCCTTTTGAGATCTACCCAAGTTTTGGTGTCCTTGGGACTTTTGTACTTTCTAAATGTTTATAATTGGTCTGAACACGTTTGAAATCTTATGTAAGTGGCTTGGGTGATGTAAGGCTACTGTATTTCCGACACCACATTTGTATGTATGTCTATATGTATATAAAAAGTTTAAATCTCTTGTCCCATGTATGTCTGCACAGCTCTATGGACTATGTAGGTTTGTATGTTTGCTTCCGCAGCTGCTGTTATATATATTATTCTATTCAGAGGCCTTCGGTAATCCAAGGATTACTGGCTGAGTACAATGCTAAACCCATAGGGGCGGGTTTGGGTCGTAACAATTACCTTATTCAGTTCTCGGTAATCAATACACAGGCATAAAGTCTCGTCTTTCTTTTTCACAAATAATACTGGTGCACCCCATGGCGAAGTACTTGGTCGAATAAACCCTTTGTCAAGTAGGTCTTGCAATTGTTCTTTTATTTCAGCAGTAGACATTCTGTAAGAGGTTTTTGAGATAGGTTGAGTGCCTGGCATAACATCAATAGTAAACTCTATCTCCCTGTCAACCAATTCTCCCAGTAATTTATCTAGGAACACATCTGGAAACTCTCTAACAATAGGGATACTGTTTAGTTCAACATTCATAGATTGTTCAGGCAATACACTACGCAAGTAACCCTGGCACTCTTTCCTGATCAATTTACATGCTTTCATTGCAGATATCAAATAAGGTGGAGGCATTACCCCATTACCCATAAACATAATTTCTTCCTGCCCTGGTGGTCTAAATGCAACTTGTTTCATTGCACAATCGATAGTGGTGTAGTATTTAGATAACCAGTCCATACCCAGAATTACATCAAAATATCTAAAGTCCAAGGGTAACAAATCTACGTACAAAATAGCATTCCCAATACGCATATCACAAAATCAATATATAGATGTACACAGCACAGATTCCCCAGATGGAGCAAATACACACAACAAATATGGCAATGATTCTAGAGGTCTACTCAAACTAGATGCAAATGCATAAGATCCGGAGTCAATTAACATAAAAGCATCCTGATTACATATAGAGATAGTACCTGAGACGACAACTTCAGTATTCCTTGTGTCACCTGGGACAAGTGCAAAGACTCTCCCATGTCTTATTGTGTCTCTGGTAGTTGCAAGCCACATAGTATTACCCAGTTTTGGGATAGATCCGGTTGAACTAACGACTGGTTTCTGTAGACGTCCCGAACGTCCCAGGAGAGAATCCCGTTTCGTTCATTTGGGCTCACTACAGTTCAAACTCTCAAATTGTCACGATTCTTAATCTGAACCAAAGAGTCTAAATTCGGTGAATCGTTTTGAGAACAGATTTTTAGAAAGAAGTGCCAAACATGGACTGTTTTGCCAGATACAGAGTCGCCACCTAAATATTTTATTTTGGGAGAATTTAGAAAACCCTGATTCGTTGCCTAAGGCCACGTGTCCGTCATCACCAAAGTTGCATCGACTCGAGAACTTGGGTACGATTGGGGAAGGTCAGCTATGAGCACCCCCTCTCGCCCGATCCGAAGATCGAGCTCTACTAACCATGATATCTTGTTTTGAAAATATTATGCGTTCTTATTCCGGTTATTAGCCTAGATTTATTATGTGATGCGCACAGCATATAAGTATAGACTGAATCACCTGAGTTAGAACAAAACATTTCATGTTTGTTTTTTAAAGCAGTTTGCTACTCGTAAGTAGGCTAAAATCCAGGTTTTGCCACCCTTAAGTGGGCTTTAGAAAAGATGGTTTTTGCCACTATCAAGTGGGCTTAAAACTCACGGTTTTAATGCATTATTCCAATTCAGGTAATTCAACCTCCATCCACAGGCATTCAAGCAGTTATATCACATAAGCAAATAGCCTCATGGTAAGCATGCCGTCATGGCAACACTCACACGCATGCAAGGATGCTAAAGCGTAAAAGCTTACCGAGTACTCCAAGCCAAAACAAAAGCTATGTTAGAAATCCATGCATGATCCTAACTATACATAAATGCCTAATGCAACACATGCAGGAATGCGAATACAATGGGCTCGGCTATTCTAAAATGACATGTGAAATGTTACAACTAACACGTATTCAATTTGGAATTGAAACACAAATGCAGTTAGTATGATGCGCCGAGCCCGGTGCATGCAAAACGAATGAATGTATGCAAATGTGCTATCATAAGTATGCTAATTGAAACATGCCCTAAACTAACCATCAAAAGCTAGTAAATAAAAGGGAAGAAAGACGTGGGGTTGGAAGACATACACACACTCACACACACTTATTACACAATTGCCCTCGCTCGGAGGGTCCAAATAATATTACACAACCAAATGAATACTGCTAAATTAATTATTACAGAACTTCTATTTAATTAACGAATTAAATATAGAAGGAAGATGACCGCAGCCCTGCCTTGAAATGCGCGAATGGTGCATGCTTGACTCGTCTCGCCTGGAAACCCGTACCATGCCACTGTTGCCTCTGTTTACACTGCCTTGCTCCTCTAAAAATTTTCACGAGTCCCAAGGATGCTTCTCTGAACATTGAGGAGCATCACCGACCAAGTGGGAACATCACCGCCCAAAGGGACTAGTCATTGACCATTGGTTTAACTATCGGCTAATTGTATTTGGTCAGTCGGCACAATAAGTAGTTGGTCGGCCAAATGTTCCTGCAGAAATCTGTTTTGACAGCAGCAGAGGACAGATAGTGTATGGTATGGGATTTTCAAGACAATATGTGCATGTCCACTCTCCCTATCATGTTGTGGACTCAAGGGAGTGTGGGCCTCGGTTCTCGGGCCACCAATCACGCATTTCGATGCATGATGGCCAAAGGCACCAAGTTTGCAAATCAATGTAAATGCATGCAACAAAGCAAATGAATGCCTCACGCCCTATCATGTTGAGATCAAGGGCGTCGGCGACCGAGGAGTGAGACGTGTTTCGTCACTTTAAGTACAAACACACATCATTCCTCATGTTTGGTTTGACACCCCAAACCAAACATAATACAATGCATGTACACAAAATACAATGCGAAAACATGTAATTAATGCAATGCAACATGAGCAATGTAACATATCATGCAAACACCATGGCAATATGACAAGTATGCAACACTACAATGCAACCTAGATAGGCAATTATGCAAAATGATAGGCATGCAACAATGCACTAACTACAAGGATGCAACAACCATGCAATGTAATGAGCATACAACAAAATGCAAATGTATGACCCATGGTCTTACACTATAGGTGGACAGACCTCAGCCTTGTCCATAACAGTGGCCAAAATGATACAACAAGAGCACAAATCACAAATGCAAGCATGCATGCCTCAAGGCCCATCACCTAAGGCATGAAAGAGGCAACTCTAAGCATCCATAAAAGAGACAAACATGGGCATTAGACCAACAAAAATCAGAGCTATGGTATGTTAGAATAAGCCCCAAAACCCACATAAATGGCATCCCAAATGACTTAAACAAAGAGACATACACCAAAGCCCAAACATGGAACATAAGACCACAACTCTTCAAGGCATTAAAAGGATAACAAATGCAAGCATGTAGGCATAAAACATGAACAGAAATGGCATGACAAATGATTCCAAATCACTGAAATAGACCAAATGAGGCATGCTAACGACTCATACACCCAAAGCCAACAAGCTAGAATACAAAGAGGCTATATAAAGCATGGAAAGCATGGCTCCAAAGACTCAAGACAGACCTTAAGCATGTTAAAAAAATGACCAAAAACTTCACAAAGCGAAGCCAAAGCATGATGGTCCAAAGGCAAGATGTACTTCTAGGCAAAATGGAGGAATACAAGGCAAGTGTATTATGCATGCAAGGGGTCAACAAACCAACATGGGACAGAGGTAAAACATACTAAATAAACACCAAATAACCTCTGAAATAAAGCCAAATAAAGCTAGGCATGCATGCTACCCTTATGAGCCAAAACACAAGCAAATGAGACAATAAGGGAAGAGGGGTGCCCCTCCCCTATACAAGACCTCAAAACCACTTCATCACCACTGAAAATCCTCTAGATTTTAGTGGTGAGAAGGCCAATACACGAAATTTCCAAAGCTCAACTGATAAGGCTCAAAATAAGGCCAAACAAGGCCTAAGAGAGGGTGGATGACCCCCAACACCAAAATGACCTTAAACAAACATGTTAAGCATGCAAATACAAAACTTTTTTCAGTTTATAACTAAGCTCGAATCAATATTCAAGAAAGTCTAAAAGCTTGTACAAAAAAAGAAGGAATAAGAGGGTAAGTGTCTCACCCTTGAAGACCTCTTTCAAAACACCAAACCAGTAACCCTTTTGGATCAAAACCAGCTTCGAGACTCCTCAAACAACTCCCTAACACTTCAACAACTCAAAGGTGGTGTGCTACAAGGTGTTCTAGTGTGAGAAAGTGGACAAATAATCACTTTAGGGCACTCTAACACACACAAATATAGAGAGAGTGGGAGATATAGAGAGAGAATGGTATACATGTTATATCTCAGATTGATCAACCCCTGGAAAGGGAGGAGAGGCTCCCTTTCTATAGAAAAATGTAGGGGTGCAACTTGGGCGGGTTCGGTCGGGTTGGGGGTCTGCCCAAGCCCGACCCGAATTGTATTTGGCACTGCCCAAGCCCGCCCAAGCCCGACCATGAACCCGAACATTGTTGCCCAAGCCCAGCCCAAGCTTTGTATTTTGAACTCGGGTTGCCTGAATTGCCCGAATTGCCCGAGTTCAGAAACCTGTAGGTAGATCTAAGGGTAGACATAAAAGATGCTAATCTAATGGTAGAAAACTAACCAAAAAAAAATAAAAAATAAAAATTAAGACTAACTCTTTTACTTAATAGAAGACTAACCAAAAAAAAAAAATAAAAATAAAAATTAAGACTAACTCTTTTACTTAATTTATATATATTACATAATTTATTAAATTATATATGTATTATATATTATATATTATATAATTTATATAATATATTAAATTGAATTCGGGTTCGGGTTGCTCGGGTTGGCCATTGGTTCTGCCCAAGCCCGGCCCGAATTGCAATTCAGGCATCAAAAATCTGCCCAAGCCCGTCCAGATTACAAGATATAGTTGCCCAAGCCCTAAAAAAACTCGGGCTGGGCTCGGGTTGCTCGGGTTGAGCCCGCCCGAGTTGCACCCCTAGAAAAATGCAATGCAAAGCTTCCAAGGGAAGCTAACTCAAGGAGCAAATCCCTCTATACACGTGTATGGAGGGCAGAGTTTGTGCTCACCAGCTGGCACAGCTGGCATGCACTCAGCCTGTAGAACACGCAGGAAGGCCACTGACCAGTTAAATGGTCGGCCGGCTACTTCTTCTGGTCGGCCTGCTACTTATTTGGTCGACCAGCTATTTTGATTGGCCGGCCAGCTAAATTGATGGCTGGTAGATGGCTGCCAAGGTCAAAAAAGTGGTCAGTGGGTGTCCAAATTGAAGCCCCAGAAGTTAGCTTTCTAATGGCGCAAACCTTGCATTAAAACTCCTCCTGTGCAAAAAGTTATGCCCGTTTTGGTGAAGCCGCGTAGATTCGATCCAACCGGATTGATCCCCTACTTCAACCAACCATATCTCCCCCACCCGGACTTGGCTTTAGGAGATTCTTAAGTGCAAAATGAAGCCCTGGAAGTAAGATTTCCAATGGTGGTGGCTTCATAGCTAAAATCCAAGTATGCAAATGAATAAGCCCGATTCAGCGAGGTCTGTTCGACTCTCTCTCCTACCCGGATCCTTGCCGAACTTCTTCTCCAACTTGGTTTCTCCCCTCTTCTCCTCTTTTCTTCAATTTCAAACCCCTAAGCAAGGTGTTTTGAAAGACTTTTCAAAGATTTCATCTCTCTTTCATTCATTTCTACTTTGTCTTTGCTCCGTTTACCGAAAAGCGCAACATTTGCCAAAATGCGAGCCTCGGAACATCGCAGAAACTTTATTTCAAAAATATTTTGAAAGAGAGGGTTTTAAGGTCTAAAACCCATTCAAAATAGTTTTGGTCCAAAAGAGGTGTGAAGTTGGGATTTGGCTCTCTCCTTGCCGAAGAGATTGAACCTTTGCCCTGCATATCTTTCATCACCGAGCAAACCATCAGTAGCGCCTAAGTCTTAAGGGCGGTCAAAAATGGGGTGTCTACAGTTTTCCACATTTTTTTTGTTCAATTTGGGTGAAATCCCTTGCTATATGCCCTATTTCACCACATATGTAGCATGCCCCAGAAATACAGTAACAAATCCCGCGATACTTCTTACGTCCGAAGTGCTTGAGGACCCTGTGTTTTGTTTCTTTGATGATTTCTTCCCTGAGAAAAAGCCTTGCCTCTTAGCCTTCTAGTCGGCTAGTGGTTTACCTCGGTTGGCCATGTTAGCTTCTGACATTAAAGCTCAGTCTAACACATCAACATAAGTGGGCAATTTCAGCACATTCACCCTTTCCAAAATGTCATTGCGAAAACCATTTTCAAACTTTCTCACCTTTTTATAATCGGTGTTAACCATATATGGGGCGAATCTCACCAATTCAGTGAACTTGGCTTCATACTCAGTTACGGTCAGATTGCCTTGCTTCAGTCCTTCAAATTCAGACACCTTTCTATCACGGACACATTGTGGAAATTATTTCTCATACAAGAGTGCAAGAAACTGTACCCGTCAATGCACTTGTTATCATCACGAGTTAGCATCCATCACCTTCTTGCTTCATCTTCCAATGTAAAAGTGGCCAATTATACTTTCTGTGTCTCTAGGCATGGAAACACCTCAAATAACTTCTTAATACCAAGGACCCAAGCTTCAATCTTCAATGGGTCCATACCCCCTTGGAACAGTGGTGGCTTCAGTTTCTTGAATTTTTTAGTGAGGGCTATTGTTCGATCGTCATTTTGCATATCAGGTATAGGTTGTACCGGAGGTGGGGGTTGTGAATGTTGCCACTGTTGTTGCCTTAGTGTTTCTGCCATGTCTTGCATCATTCTCTCCATTTGGTCTAGTCGAGTAGTGGAGGGCACTTCTAGCTCATCGGCTTGCATTATAATTCATACAAAAGATATACACAATATTCATGTACAGAATAATACATTCATACAACTAGGCAACAGTTATATATCATATAGTTGCACACTTCAATTCACTTAGCAAGTTCTCAATGCATTCCACACATGTACTTATCTTATGAATGCAACTTAGATCTTTTCTAAACACTCTATTGCTCATTTAGACAAGTGTGTGAGTTGTTATTCGTACTCTAATACCATTCTGTCATGACCCAAACCCGTCCCTATGGATTAGAGTCATAACCGGCCAGTAATCATGAGATTACCTACGGCTTCAGATAGAAATAAAATCATATTTAATAATAGGGGGCCAAATTGCAGAAGCAAAATTTACAAAGATTGTCCAATGAGCTGTGCCTACATGGCTCAACCCAAAACATTCTCATATATGAAATAACTCACACGATACAAACATCCATATTATGTATGTATTACACAAGTCTAGGATCATTCAAGCCAGTATTAACAAAAAAACCAAGGTTATACACAGGGTTGGTCATATGTGACCACAAAAGAACAAAAAGAAAAGCAAAACAAAAATAAGGCCTCATGCGTAAGGCGACCTTGGTTGACTCCTCAAAACTTGGTTTCTCATTGCTCACTGGGGTTGAGGCTGGACATCCCGCTGCTCACCTACATATATATAAATAAAGGGTGAGCTAACTCCCAGTGAATAATACCAAAGCAAAAGAGTTCATGAACAAAATTCTTACAATCATAATTCACTATTACGCTTGGAAATCAATAATAAAGCAAAACGACCTCAGGTCCTTTCTATCATTTCTCAAACACGAAATGACCTCAGGTCCATGTAGCATACAAAACGACCTTGGGTTCATCATGGGCAAAACGACCTTAGGTTCAACTTACACATAAAACGACCTTGGGTTCATTACACACAAAACGACCTTAGGTCCAATTCACACAGAACGACCTTGGGTCCAATTCACACTATAGACGTCCCCGAACGCCCCGGGGAGGAACAAGTCCCCGTTTCGTTCGATATTGGGCTCACTACAGCTCAGGACTCTTAAATTGTCACGGTTCTTAATCTGAACCAAAGAGTCCAAATACGGCAAATCGTTTTGAGAAAACAGATTTTGAAAGAAGTGCCAAACATGGACTGCTTTGCCAGATACAAAGTCGCCACCTAAATGTTTTATTTTGGGAAATTTAAGAAACCCTGACTCGTTTGCCTAAGGCCACGTGTCCGTCATCACTAAAGTTGCCTCGGCTTGGGAACTTGGATACGATTGGGGAAGGTCACTTCGTGAGCACCCCCGCTCGCCCGATCAAAGATCGGCCTCTACTAACCATGATATCAAGTTTTGAAAACATTGTGTTCTTATTCCGGTTATTTAGCCTAGGTTTACTATGTGACGCGCACAGCATACAAGTATAGACCGGGTCGCCTGAATTGGAACAAAACATTTCGTGTTTGTTTGTTTGAAAATGGTTTGATGGTGCTACCCGCAAGTAGGCTAAGACGTGGATTTGCCACCCTCGGGTGGGCTTAGAAAACATGATTTTGCCACTATCTAGTGGGCTTAAAACACACATTTGATGAATTGTTCCAATTCAAATAACCCAACCTTCACCCACAGGCATTCAGGCAGTTATATCACATAAGCACATAGCCTCATGGTAAGCATGCTATTCATGACAGTCACTCACACGCATGCAAGGATGCTAAAGCATAAAACTCACCGAGTACTCCAAGCCAAAACAGAAGCTTATTAGAAATCCATGCATGATCCTAACTATACAGAAATGCCTAATGCAACACATGCAAAAATGCAACTATAGCAGGCTCGGCTATTCTAAACATGGCATATGAAATGCTACAGCTAACATGTATTCAACTTGGAATTGAAAATACAATGCAGTTAGTATGATGCGCCAAGCCCGGTGCATGCAAAACACATGAATGAATGCAAACATGCTATCATACTGTATGCTAATTGAAATATGCCCTAATCTAACCGTCATAAGCGGGTAAATAAAAGGGAGAAAGACGTGGGGTTGGAAGACATACATCACACACACGCACACTTATTACAACATCGCCCTCGCGCAGAGGGTCCGAATAAATAATATACCGTCCCGAATGAATAAATAATACAGTCCCGAATAAATACAAAAATCCTAATTAATTTACAAATTAATCTAAGAAAGCTATAAACATGGCATGCAAGCCAGGGACTGCCTCGACTCTGATGAATGATGTATGTTTGGGCTGTCTTGCGCGAAAATCCACTGGGATGCCCCAATTAGCCTCTATTTTACAATTATTCTTGGGAAGCGCGCCAAGCTCCGGAAGGTTGCTAATTCTTGATTTGCTGCAACAGAGTGCAGGAAAGGGGCATAGCAATGTATTTTCACAAATGTATGCATGCCTCGATCCTCGTGCCACCAATTACGCATCCCGATGCATGATGGCCGAGGAGTCGAATTGCACTACTCAATATAGAATGGATGCACATGAAAACTCAACTAAAACCTAACTCCATCATGGATAATCCGGAGTGTCGGTGACTGGGAATTGAGATACGTTCCGTCACTCGAAGTATGAAATGTCCCTCGTTTCCCGTGCTCGGGCTAACTCCTATCCCAAGCACAATGCAATATGCATGATATGCATGAATGCAACTAATATACAACCTAACATGCAACATGCTATGAAATGGCATACATGATGCACGAGATAACATGGCATACGCAATGCGCTAACATACAACCTAGCATATGCAATGCTATGAAATAAAATGGCATACACAATGCATAAATGGACTTATACTAACATGAGTGGACCTCAGCCACACTCACATAAGAGGCCATTGGATGAAAATGAGACACTCGAGATGCGTGCACACGTGCACGCAAACCGAGGACCGAACCTAAGGCACCAAATGCCACTCTAACAAGACATGACAAGGCATGAAACATGGTATGCAAACATGCAAATTTCAGAGCTAAAATATGACCCAAAACAGCCCCGAATCATGGAAACATGGCACCCGATGCATGGAATGGGACCCGAAACGCAAAACTAGGCATGCGCAATGGCCTATAGCTATACAAAACATGCACTATTTGGTCATGAAATGTGAAGACAGATTCAAGGCAGCCCAAAAACAAGCATGTTTACAGTTTTAAGCAAGGCCAAAAAATGAACAAAAATGGGGCTAAGCTAGCATGCGAAAATGGCCCTAAATGTGAGATAAAGAAGCAAGTCACAGCTTCTGACCACAAAAAAGAGAGGGTCCTTCAACAATGTTGAAGAGGGGCCCAAAATATGACCTTTTACAGTTGGTGGCCGAGCCAAAAACAGTACACAAGCATGCTCAAAATACTATGCAAAACAATGCCAAAAAGAGAGCTATAACACAAAGTACCAAAAGGATGCCTCAAACAGTAAAAGACCCTTAATGAAACATTAAGATGGGGTCAAAATAAGGCCATTTATAGTTCGGACCAAAGTCCAAAAACAGAAGCATAAGAGGCTAACAAATCATGCAAAAATGGAGCCAAAAGAGAGATATAAAGGAAAGTGGCAAATGAAAGCCTCAAACAGTGATGATCCCTTCAACAATTTTGAAGGACTCAAAATAAACCATTTTACAGTTTATGATAGAGCTCAAAACAGTTTATACATAGGCCTAAAATACTATGCAAGGAAATGGCATAAAAGAAAGGCAAAGAAGCAAGTGCTACAAGGAAGCCTCAAACAGTGAGAGGCCCTTAAACAAAAATGAAATAGAGCTCAAAAAAATTCTATTTCCAGTTAGGGTCAGAGCTCAAAAAATTAAGCACAAGGAGCTAGAATATGAACCAAGAAAAGGGTCAAAAAGGGGAGAAGAGGACTTACCCTTGAAGACTAGTCTTTTACAACCTCTTGGACCAAAATGCAGCACTCCTAGGCTCTGAAGAACAACCTCAAGCTGCTGGAATAGAGGATGGAAGGGTGGTGTTAGGTGGTGGTGTAAAAATGAGTGTAGGACTTGCGAGGTTTTAAGCTTGGAAGTGTAGAGGGATAGAGATACAATATGGGAGCTCAAAGGGAAAATTTTCTAACCCTTATTACAGAGCTGGGAGGCTGGTTTTATAGGCAAAAGAGGGGGAGAAAAGGGGGGGAAAATTGGAGGGAAAACAATTCAAGTTTCCCCCCCAAAAGTTGGCCTCCCGGATACAAAATCTGGGGGGGAAAGAGATACATATTTGAACTGTATCAGTGGAGGGGGTCATGGCCGGCTGGTTATTGAGGTTGCAGGTGGCCGGCCGGCTCTTCCCATGGCCGACCGGCCAAGGGTCAAAAGGTTCAATGAGGATTAGTGGCCGGCCATACCAAAAAAGGAGCCTCTCATGTGTGCACAACACAATCATGTGGTCAAAAACTGGAGATAGTGAACCAGGAGAGAGAACAACCCACTTTTCAAAGGGGTTCAAAAGGTTCAAAAGCAATTACTGGCCGGCCACCAAATATTGGTGGCCTCCCAGATGTGTACATCACAAATATGGGATTTAAGGTTCAAGAAAATGGCCCAAGGGTGGTCAACATTGGCTTTGAAGTGAGAAAAAACGGGCAACAGAGGGCGATGAAGGGATAAAGTTGGCTGACAGAACAATTACTGGCCTCCCACCCTTCTACGGCCTTCTTACCAATGAAACAGAGGTCCCTGCCAAAAATAAACTCAAACCGATGCAAAATGAAGGTTCGGGGGCCGAAACGCGCAACTCGAGGCCCTGAAAACTGACTGTTAGGCATCGGGAGTGATGTTCGACCACGAAGTCGGTTTCTCGGGCCACAGTGTCCCTCAAAAGGGAGCAAACAAGATGTATTGCAAAAGCCGGAGCAAACAGAGGTGGTTAAGCGGTCCCGAACCGAGGCACACGGCCAAGGGCTCCGAAAAACCGAAAACCGGACTCCAAACGGGCAAAATGGCCTGCGACCACGAAACGTAGCCTACGGCCACTGAGAGATGATCTACGGGACCTCTCCCTCCCTTCCAGAAGAGAAAACAGAGAAAACAGAGCCTGGTTCGCAAACCGAGGCAAAGCACAAAAGAGTCCGGAAGTCCGGAGGCAAGGCTCGCAGCCGAGACTCTGAAACTTCTGAACGAGCATGATATGCAACATCACCAAGCGCTCAATCGGTGACGTCTGAGTCTTAACGTCGGTCAAAAATGGGGTGTCTACAATTGCCCCTCTTTAACAGAACTCGAAAGTCATAAGTGACGGGAGTGAATGTCAAAGCCCAGAGACGACCCATATTTGATAAGGCTGAAGACTTAGACAAACAGACGAGATAAACAGAGATGCGCCCGCAGGCATGCCCGCAGGCAGGGGCAAAATGCAACTGATAATGCAAGAAGCCAAAGGTAACTCAAGGTCATGCAAATGCAGCAAGCTGTAATGAAGCAAGTATTCACAATAGATGCAATAGTTTTAAGCAAGAATGCAAAGCAACAACTACATTTCATGCAGTTAAGAATGCATAGAATTATTCAATTCTCGTCGCGTCTCACACGGAGAAGATACGATACCTGCACGATTCGTCTGGCCGCACCAGCCTCAAATGAACCGTACATACAATATCGTGCCTGCAAAATAAAGAAACTCAACAAGCACAACATATCTAACAACATACGTTCAATGTGACATCGAATGCAGACAATCACGGTGTTGATAGAAAAGTGCATCACAATGCGGGAAGAAACGCGCGTTTCGGCGAGGGCGACTCGATCGCGGCCTCTGGTCCACCTCCCGAAGAGGTTACACCATGTTAAGAAGGATATACCTCACTTTCGATGAGTAAACGATGAGACATGCATCGGAAGTTGAAGCTGAAGTTCCGGCAGAGCGATTTCGCGACAGAAAGTGCACTTCTCTTATACTTTTTCAGGTCTCGGGGACTCCAATCCTCCCCAAAATTTGCAGGGACCTTGGAGGGCATGTAGGGAACACCACCGGCCAGTTTTATTAGGAGAGGGAGGCCACCGGCTAGTTTTTGAAAAGTGAATGGCCGGCCTGCCAGAAAAAGTGGCCGGCCGGCCACTTTGCCAAATCCGGGGGCAGTTTTTTCTTTTCGGCCTCTTTTCTTTAAATACATCCATCCAAACACTTCGGGCTCACAAGTGTAGCTTCGAAAACACCTTCTCTAGCTTCCCAAACCATTTTCTCCCTCAGATCTGGGCTCCATACGCGTTTTCCAACGTTTCACGCAAGTTGTTTTCGCGAAATCTTTCAGTTTTAAGCACTTTGAACCGATTAAATTTTGGTTTCGGGGCTTCTTTTCTCATTTTCGCCACTTGAGTTGAGTTTGTCTCAATATTTTGAAGATTTTCTCGGGAGTTGACTTTTGTTGACTTTTTCCAATTTCGGCTCATTTTTGCTCATTTTTTGCCCTTTTCGCAGATTTCTTGAAATGGCGGGTCAATTTCCCCACGGTGAAGGTTCTCCAGGCGCCGGAGGCGAGCCTGACATCATGTCTTTGCCTCTGAGGGTTCGCCCCTTCATCCCCGAGAGGTATGACCCACCAGTACACATCTCCCGCGGGCTGTTTTCCATCATTTCACCGATTTTGACGAGCGAGCACCCGGGGATCTCCTTCTGCGGGAGCCAGAGTATCATCTTTCCTACAAGGCACAAGAGGTATTTACTTCGTTCTTACCTTTTCTGTAACGTATTATGAATTTTTCTTGCATTCTATTTGCACTCTGAACACACGGTTTTATCACTTGAATTCCTGAACACTTAGCCCATAAATTGATTGTGAACACACGGCACACATCGGTTGAGGGTTGAACACACAGCCCAACACACTGATTTTCTGAACACACAGCCCAAATTGAAGGTGAACACACAGCACACACTGATTGAGATTTGAACACGCAGCCCAAAACATTGATTCTCTGAACACACAGCCCAAATTGAAGGTGAACACACAGCACACGCTGATTGAGATTTGAACACGCAGCCCAAACACTGATTTTCTGAACACACAGCCCAAATTGATGGTGAACACGCAGCACACGCGGATTGAGAGTTGAACACGCAGCCCAAATACTGATTTTCTGAACACACAGCCCAAATTGATTGTGAACACGCAGCCCAGACTGATAGAGAGATGAACACGCAGCCCAAAACACTAATTTTCTGAACACACAGCCCAAAACACTGATTTTCTGAACACACGGCCCAAATTAATTGTGAACACGCAGCCCACACTGATTGAGAGTTGAACACGCAGCCCAAAACACTAATTTTCTGAACACACAGTCCAAAACACTAATTTTCTGAACACGCAGCCCAAAACACTAATTTTCTGAACACGCAGCCCAAAACACTAATTTTCTGAACACACAGCCCAAAACACTGATTTTCTGAACACGCAGCCCAAAACACTGATTTTCTGAACACGCAGCCCAAAACACTAATTTTCTGAACACGCAGCCCAAATACTGATTTTCTGAACACACAGTCCAAAACACTAATTTTCTGAACACACAGTCCAAAACACTAATTTTCTGAACACGCAGCCCACATCGAAGGTGAACACGCAGTCCACTTACTTTACTTTGCACGCAGCCTATTCATTTTATTTGCACGCAGCTTATTCATTTCATTTGCACGCAGCTTATTCATTTCATGCTGAAACATGTGTTCATTCTGAATGCAGGTGACTTCTCGCACTGTGCGGGGGTATGGCTCTACCACGGTGAGAGACTGGTATGCTGAGCTCCCGGAGGTCGTTCGGGATTTGGTTGACTTGACGGGGTTTGGGCCCTTCTGTACTAGGCTATCTCGTTGTCCTGCCAGGAAGACGTTGATGGCTGCCTTGGTGGAGAGATGGTGGGATACCACCAAATCCTTCCATTTTTCCGCCACGGGGGACTTGACTATGACCCCGTTTGACTTTGCTGTGCTGACTGGCCTTGACGTGGGAGGTTGGCCTATCCCTTACGACGAGGACATAGGCCAGTGGGAGGCTGCCTGGATATATCTGCTGGGGGCTCGCCCGCCTGTTGACAGAGCTTCGGGGAGAGTCTGATACACCTGGTTCTCTTCCCATTTCCGGCGGATGGAGATGGAGCCCGGGACTCCTGATGAGGCAGCACAGTATGCCGCGGCTTTCTGATGTTCCTCTTCGGGACCACTTTGTTTGCCGACAGGGGGAACACTGTTGGGCTTTTCCTGTTGAGTGCCTTGGTGGACCTGTCATAGGTCAGACGGTATGATTGGGGTGGCGCTGGCTTGGCTACCCTTTATTGTTACATGAGCGCGACCTCCAGCGGATGGGGGGACTTACTTGGCGACTATTGGAGAGCCTGGGAGGTACTTTCTGCCCTCTTTGATTTACATTTCTGCTCCTCATTACTTGCACATGGCACACACACGGCGCGCTTTATACTCTGTATCGTGCACTTTACCCTCAGCATTTCATATTCTGCTTTGTTTTCCACAGTTGTGGGTCTATGTATATTTCCCGATATTGGCCCTGGAGTTGGTGGTGGCGGAACCCCTCGTGACCCCATACTCACTTGTATTTGAAGGCCAGCACCGGCCAAGACCTCGGGAGTCTCTCCTTTACCTGCGATAGTATTTCGACACGGTGCGCTCATCGGAGGTACTTCAGAACTCTCAGTTCTTTCTGTTTTCATCTTTGATTTGTCTTGTACATCTTCGATTTCTGCTTGGTTTATGCGCCTGTTATCCGCAGATTACATGGCAACCCTAGGCGCCCTTAGGTGAGAGTCTCCGATTCCAGTTTGCCGGAGGGTGGGGTGCCTCCCGGTACAGGATCTTGTTTGAAGGGCCAGTTGGTAGAGCCTGGTTTTTGGGGGACCGCTTCTTGTGTCAGGTTTGGGGGTACACTTCTCAGGACCCTCCCTTAGCAGCCCCAATTGATATGCGGACCGCTGATAGGCTCCCTTCCCGGGAGGTTGTCAATGCTATGCTAGGTACTGATGCTTTGCTACATCTTGAGGAGGGGGATTACGATACTTACCGTCACATATACCTGATGCCTCCGTTAACGGGAGTTCGTACTCCGACGATGAGGTCTACTGGCATGCCATCTTCGAGCCAGGCCCGGGCTCGGGCTGCAGACGCCCCTTCCACCAGCAGGGCTGGTAGATCTAGAGGTGGGGGTGGATTGGTTCCCCCGATTCCTCCGACTTATCCTCATCCTGGATGGCCGAACATGCCAACCGAGCTGATGGGGTGGCAGTATGGGACTACCTCTCCGATTCCGATCCAGATAGAGCCTCCGATGCCCGGTCATCGATACGTCAGAGACCCCGACTCACCACCAGTATGTTTTACGGTTTTGATTCAATACTCAGATACTTAGACTTTGATTCCTTTACTGATACCCTTGCCTTTGCATCTGCAGCCCCCTGTTGAGTATATGGATCAGGTGCTCGAGATGGTAGCCTCACTTGAGGGGATGGTCCTGCGGAGGGAGGCACAGTTGTCTATCATGAGCTTCCAGGTACCCTTTAGTTTTCTAGTATTTATCATACTTCTGATGACATGCTGATTTCTACTGCATTGATAGGCTACTTGTGTAGAGCACATCTGACACACACCCCACTTGTACACTGTGTTTACATGCACCCACTTCATGTAGTTTTTGCTTGTATCTGCATCTGATGTACATATTTGGACTGATGTATTTAAATTGAACTCTTTGTTCTCAGATGCCTCCGGTATATGCTCAGCCGCAGGCCGGGCCACCTGGGCTTTCTCGGGGAGCTGGACCATCTGGGCCTTTTCACGGAGCTGGGCCATCCAGGCCTTTCCGAGGAGCTGGGCCATCCAGGCCTTTTCGAGGGGAGGGGTCGTCTCGTAGACGCAGAGCACATATTGTGGAGGAAGAGCCTGGTGAGGATGAGGAGGAGGTTGCAGACCGTCAGTCAAAGACATCTGCTGATAGAGAGGACGACTCCGGTCTTGGTTCCGGGAGTGGAGGCGAGGCTGAGGGGTATCCCGAGGATGACGACTCCGATTCAGATGATGGCGATGGCGATGGTGGCGGAGAGTCTATTACACAGAAGAGGACGAAGAGGGCCTCTTATTACTGCTCTTGAGAGCACAGATGCGGCTGTTTCCTGTTTTATTTATCTTTTTGCCAGTAGTTGTAGCACATTGTACATTATCGGGCAGTTTTCTCTGTAAAACTTGCGCCTTAGTCTGTAAAATGTTGTAACAAGCAAGGCATGATGGGATAAAACAGTTTTTGAAAAAAGTATTGTATTTTAGCATCATATCGCATCATTCTGCATCATAATGAGATTGAATGGAAATGTGTATTGTGCACTTTGCCCAGTCAGGTAGTGAACCGACGCAACAACTTAACTTTCTAAGATATAACAAAACCTTAGCAAGTTTACAACTCGATAAACAAAACACAATAATGTTGACAACTCGATAAACAAGACTCAAACAAAAAGCTTTAAACAAAGAGTAACAACTCAAAAACACGAAACACGACAGCTCGACAAACAACTCGATAAGCAAAACGACAACTCGATAAACAAAACAACAACTCGATAAACAAAACTTAACAAAACGAAGTGTACTTCGGACGATCTGGGCAACGGAACGCATAACAGAGGGAAATAGAGGCCTTCGACACATCCGTCACATGGAAATGCTTGAAACTTTCCCTCGGAGGGTAAAACAGGGTTGGAGACACACATTGGAGCATGGCCGGCCACTTTTGGGAGCCGGCCGGCCAGATTTATTGCAGAGGGGGGGCCACTGGCCAGTTTTGAAACAAGAAATGGCCGGCCTGCCAAAAAAGATGGCCAGCCGGCCACTTAGCTCAGCAACCACCCAATTTTTGACACTTGTCCCCCTGAATAGTGTCTTTTCCTCTTTAAAAGCCTTAGCTCCGTGTTTTGATTCAATTCATCTTAGTTTTGCACAAAAATGGAGGCGTTTCTCGTTGAAAACCTCACAGCTTGGATCGCTTCTCTAGATGGCTCGGAAAAGTTGAACTTCCGGGGTTTCAGCTTGAATGCACTATTCACGCTGAGCCGCACCCCGCTACATCTCCCTTTCCTCCATGCCGCGGTGAGGTTTTGGAACCCGGTGACGCATGTCTTTAGCTTCGGCGGTCAAGAGGTATGTCCAACTTTTGAAGATTTTCAAGTTTTGATGGAGTCTGAATGTCATGAAGAGATCTTGCCCCAATTCCGCTTTGGCCACGCCCAAGCTTTAGGGCGGATGTGTGGACTCACCGCGCATGATGCTCGGTCTCTGATCTGTAATGGGGAACTAGATATCCTTGGTTTGATTCATCGCTTTTCTGATGCCGGTGACCGCAGCAACTATTATTGGCAAGGTTTTCGGCAACACGCCCTTTGCTTGTGCCTGCTGTCTCACTTTCTGCTTTCCCTGGGCTTTGGCGGATTTAGCATCCGTCTGATTGAAGTTGCTCAAGGCTTGAAAGAAGGAAAGAGCTGTATCGCCATGACCTTGGCCGAGACGCTGATGGGCTTGGATTCTATCTATCGCCGGGAGACGACTAGATTTGCTGGGAGTCCACTGTTGCTGCAGGTAATGTTTCCCACCCAATCTTACATATGTATTTGCTCACATCACTCGGCCCTCAGGCTCGGTTTTTCTCACAAAAACCCTTTTCTCGCTTTTCCCTCACCGTACATCTCTCTATTCTTTATTCTCTCATTTTTCATCCCTCCCCAGGTATGGTTAATGGACAAATTACAGGTTGTGGACTTTTGCCCAACCTACTCAGCTCGAGGCTATTTCTTTCAACAGCGCCTAGTCGATTCCCCTGATGAAAGGTAGTGGTTTGACTGGATGTGCAATTTGTCCGCAGATCGCATTGCTTGGCGTTGTCCTTGGCTCAATCTCCCGACAATGAGCTATAGCATGTCCCGACTGATCGGGATCCAATTGATTAGTCTGACCCACTGTGTGTTCTACTTTCCGTTCCGGTTCCTGCGCCAGTTCGGTCATGATCAGATTTGCCCGCCAGAGGGGATTGAGTACTCGGCTGCTTTCCCGGTCCGAGGTGCACAGCTTGCCCGATATGCCACAACATGGAGGACTAAAGAGCTCCTGGCTCCTGCTCCCACTTTCAGTTGCACTTTGTCTGACGAGTGCTTGGACTGGCTCAATGAGGAGGCACAGGTTGGGCCTAGCTTGGTGTCAGAGGCTTCGACCAGCTCTGGGAGGGGGCGCAGGGATACTTGACTTGACTATGCCCCAGATTTATTGCTTTATTAGTACTTTCAAGTTTTCTTTATGAATGTAATAAAAAGCAACTTCGATTGTATGCAAGAGCGGGAGAACTCCGTTTTGAAATCAATGAAATTGAAGGTTGTGGTACTGAAAATTTTCCGCTTTGGTCCAAAAATGGTCTTAGTTGTAAAGAGATTAATTTGAACAAAGTCAACTTTTATTAAAACTTTTCAAAACCATTTTCGATATGGATCAGAACTGGACACGCCTAAGATCTGTCACTGAGATGCACAACCCCAGATCCCTGCGACTGGAAAGTTGCCCCTAGTTTGAAGAGTACCGCGGCACTGCATGGCAACGGAAAGTTACCCCTAGTTTGAATAGCACTGCACCGTCGTGGTAACGGAAAGTTGCCCCTAGTCTGAATAGCACTGCACCGGACATCGCGATAAATGTTGATAGATAAAGATGACCGAGATGGTCAAAATGGACAAAGTTGATCGGGGAAAAGTTTATGGCTGAACTTCAGGGTGAAGTTGCCTACGTATCCCAAAGATGGGAATCAAACCTTACGTAGTTCAGGCTTAGGTTCACTCGGGTATTTTCACTATCCTTTTACGCTCTAACTTTTGCCAAGGTTGCCCTTTGTGGGTTTTCAACCTTGCGAGCTCAGTCTTTATATTTTCTAATTTTTTGTGCTCTAACTTTTGCCTAGGTCGCCCTTTCGGGTTTTCGGCCTAGCGAGCCTCTCAGGGGTAATATTTCTTCAACTTGTTCATGTTGATCGGTTGGGAGAACTCTAGGCCATCTAGATCCATCAGAACCACAGCTCCACCTGACCAGATAGCTTTGATGATATAGGGACCAGTCCAATTGGGTTTGAACTTGCCTCTTGGGTCGTGGATGGGAGCTCGGTTGTCCTTGAGCGCCAAATCTCCTTCCTTTAGATTCCTGGACTTAACTTTCTTGTTGAAAGCCCGGGCAATTCTGCGCTGATAGCCTTGAACATGGTACAGCGCTTTCAGTCTTCTCTCGTCAAAAAGCATGAGTTCCTCAAATTTGCTCTGCTGCCAATCTGCTTCGGCTATTTGACACTCAGCCAATACTCGTAACGACAGAACCTCAATCTCGATAGGTAGAACGGCCTCCATCCCATAAACCAATGAATACGGAGTCGCTCCGGTAGAAGTTCTGATTGAAGTCCTGTAGCCCCACAGAGCAAATGGCAGCTTATCTGGCCAATCCCGATAGGTTTCCACCATCTTCTGCAGTATGTGTTTGATATTCTTGTTGGCGGCCTCGACCGCTTCGTTGGTTTGCGGCCGGTATGTAGATGACTTATGGAAAGCCACGTTGTATTTCTTCAACAAGTCAATCACTTCCTTCTTGAAGTGGGAACCATTATCTGAAATGACCTCGTTTGGGACCCCGTAGCGACAGATGATGTTGTTTCTGATAAACTTTGCAACGTGTGACGCCTTCAACACCGCATACGATTAGGCCTCGACCCACTTCGTGAAATAATCTATCGCAACCAGGATGAACTCATGCCCATTCGACCCCTTCGGAGTGACAACCCCGATCACATCGATTCCCCATACTAAAAAAGGCCATGGCGAAGTCATGTTGTACAGCTTCGACGGCGGGATGTTCATGCGGTTTGCATGAATCTGACACTTGTGGCATCGCCGAACAAAACTAATACAATCCTCTTCCATGGTGGACCAATAGTAACACTGTCTGAGGATCTTCGGTGCTAGCATTACTCCGTTCATATGCGCACCGCATTCTCCTCCATGGATGGCCTCCATCAGGCGCTTCGATTCCTCGGCTTCAACACACAGCTTGTGCATTCCTAGATGACCTCTCTTATACAGCTTACCCCCACAAATGATGAACTGGACGACCATTCTTCTTATTGCCCTTTTATCCTTGGCATTTACTCCTAGCGGGTATGCTTCTTTTTCCAAGAAATTTCAAATGTCATAATACCAGGGGTTTTTGTCTTGAACCTCATCTATAGCAGCGATCGACTCATAGGCTGGCGCAAATTTCTGGTCAATGACAACTGGACGCATCCGGATTCCAAACGGGATGTCTATCATGGAAGATAGAGTTGCTAAAGAATCTGCGAACCTGTTATTCTCTCTTGGAAGATGAGCAAAGTTTAGCTTTTCAAACCGAGGGATTAACAAGTCCAAGGTCTGGTGGTACATCATCATCTTTTCTTCTTTGACTTTCCAGTCTCCTTTTGCTTGAGACACAACAAGGTTCGAATCCCCGATGACGTCCAAACGTCTTGCCCCTAGTTCCAGGGCCGCTTCTAGGCCGGCAATACACGCCTCATATTCCGCTTCGTTGTTCGAGACTTTGAACCGGAGTTTGAAGGCTAGAGGGATACGGGAATTGTCGAGTGCTATCAGCAATACTCCTATCCCATACTCGTATTGATTTGATGCTCCGTCAAAGTACATCATCCAATATTCGTCGTCGATGTGCAAAATGGCTTCATCTGGGAATAAGTACTCAACTGCTTCACCTCCTTCGACTGGATGATCGGCCAAAAACTCTGCCACTGCTCTTCCTTTGACTGACTTGCGTGTCACATATTTCAGATCGAATTCGGAGAGCAACAGCAGCCAACGAGCTAGCCTACCCGTAAGTGTCGATTTCTCGAAAAGGTATTTGATGGGGTCCAGTCGTGAAACCAACATTACGGAGTGAGCTAACAAGTAGTGCCGCAGCTTCCTGGTAGCCCATACCAAAGCTAAGCAAGCCTTCTCAAGCGGAGTGTAGCGGGTCTCGTAATCCAACATCTTCTTGCTCAGATAGTAGATGGCTCTCTCCACCTTATCCTCCGATTCTTGTGCGAGCATGCAGCCCATTGTAGTCTCAGTCACTGAAAGGTACAATATCAACGGTTTTCCCGGCTCTGGTGGCGACAACACGGGCGGGTTCTGTAAATATTTCTTGATCTGTTCAAAAGCAGCTTGGCACCGGCCGTCCCATTGGAATTTCTTGCCTTTCTTCAGGAGACCAAAAAGTGGTTCACAAGTCAAGGTTAATTTTGAGATAAACCGTCTTATGAATTACACTTTACCTAGAAAGCCTCGCACCTCCTTTTTAGTCCTTGGTGGTGGCATTTCTAAGATGGCCTTGATTTTTGAAGGGTCGACCTCGATGCCCTTTGTGTAATCAGAAATCCCAGCATTTTTCCCGCTATAACACCGAACATACACTTCTGAGGATTTAGCCACAACTGGAATTTCCTGATCCTTTGAAAGAACTTTTGCAAGGCGGTGTAGTGGCCCTCTCTTTCCTTGGACTTGACAATCATGTCGTCCACGTACACCTCAACCTCTTTGTGGATCATGTCGTGCAATATTGTGGTCGCAGCCCGTTGATAAGTAGCTCCGGCATTCTTCAACCCAAACGGCATTACTCTGTAGCAGTATATTCCCCACGGGGTAGTGAATGCAGTCTTTTCTCTGTCTTCCGATGCCATTACTATCTGATTGTACCCTGAAAAGCCATCCATGAATGAGAGCAAAGCATGCCCTGCTGTGAAATCCACCAACTCATCAATATGCGGCAAGGGAAAGTCGTCCTTCGGACTAGCTCTGTTCAAATCCCTGAAATCCACGCACACCCAGATCCTGCCATCCTTCTTTGGCACTGGAACGATGTTGGCCAACCAAGTCGGGTATTCGGATACCAGCAGGAAACCTGCGTCAATTTGCTTGGTGATCTCTTCCTTAATCTTGAGAGCCCAATCCAGGCGGATCCTTCTGAGTTTCTGCTTGACAGGTCAGGCCTCGGGGTCAAGAGGGATCCGATGCTGTACAATCTCAGGATCGATTCCAGGCATGTCTTCGTAGGACCACGCGAAAACATCTTTGAAATCTTTTAATAAAGCGACTAAGCGCTCGCGTTCCTCCAAACACAACGTAGACCCGATCTGAACCAGCCGTGAGTCCTCCTCAGTACCAATATTCACGGTAACGATTTCATCCGTTAAGGGTTTGACATATCTCTCCTGCTCCTGCTCAATTAAACGTTGCAAAACCGGAGGAATTTCGTCCTCGTCGTTTTCATTAAAATTTTGAAAGTCTGAGTTTATGCAATAAATTAAGGGCACAGAAAAGTACTCAAAAACCACAGTTACTTGATTCTCATTAGGCACATCCAAATCGTCCGAGTTCTCGGTTACAACAGACTCAAATGAGAAAGAAAAAGACGACCTGGACATAACTGTGGCATCTGGGTTATTATCTCCAGGATTACCAGACTCAGACTCAGTCGAGCTGGAACCTGATTCCGACTCACAAGATTCGGTGGAATCAGATTCCGGCTCACTACCTGACCCGGTGCTGCTGGACAAAAATCCCTCCTCGTACTGCCAAGCGAGAGAGGGTGCGATAGATGCATCCAAAATAGTCACTGGAAGGCCCGCAGCCGTTTCATCCCCAATCATGGAAACCGAGGTGTTATCCCCCAAACACTTTTGGTCGATCGAAGGATCTGAAAGTAGACATGCCAGTGCTACCCCTATCTCAAGTTCGGTGCTCTCGGAATCCACTGCCTTACACTACCCAACCTCAACTGATTGGTGTGTCTACTCTTTGGCAACGTCATCCCCGGGTAGTTGCAAGTCGAAGAAGATCTCGAAACCAGGCACGCGCTTCCTCTCCGCGTTCAGCCATGGCTCTGGGAAACCGCAAAATGGAAAGTCTTCCCCCTCCCGGACGAAGCGTCCGTTTAGGGTACCCCGAATGGGCCGATGCATTAATTCAAAAGGTTTCCCCGCCTTCTTTGCTCTGGCTCTCCCAGCTATCTCTTTACCCTTCCTCACCCAGTCCTCTTTGGTGGGTAGATAACCCAAGCCAAAGGTGTGAGGGTTGTGTGGCACTTCGGCCAATGCTGCGACGCCCTTCCGGCTGCTCCTTCCCAATCCCATTTCGGGGATGTGTTGTAACTTGTTCATGAGGTAGACGGATTGAGCACTGACGTACACCCCCTCATTCACAGCCATAATATTCTGCACCACTCGAGCCTCAGCCAAAGTGAACCCTGATAAGAACACATCCTCAGTGCCATGCTCGATTTCCAAGACTGGTGTGGACACTTCCGGCGGCGGATGGATTGATGAATTCCCGAAGACAATAGCCACCCCCTTCCCGTGAGGGTACTTCAACATCTGGTGTAAAGTGGAAGAGACTGCCTTGACCTGGTGCAACCATGGTCGCCCCAAAAGTAGGTTGAAGGTTGCGGGAACGTCCAAGACATAGAATTCAATGTTGTGTTGTCCGGGACCAACCTGGGTTTGAATTTTGACAGTCCCCATCACTTCCCTGCTAGTATTATCGTATGCTCTGATCACTTGAGTAGTCGGCACGAAGTCCGCGGGCTTCAACCCGATTGCATACGCTGTTCTGGTTGGGCAGACATTGATAGCAGACCCGGTATCAACAAGTACCATCGGTATCCACTTATCTCTACATTCTACGGAAATGTAGAGGGGTTTGTTGTGATTTGTGCCCTCAGGCGGTAGTTCTTTGTCTGAAAAGGTTAATGCCGGGGAACCTCCTCCCGGAAAAACCAGCCCAACCAGCTGTTCTGGTGTAGTATCTATAGAGAGTTTGGACTTGTCCATGGCAGATAAGACAGCCTGTCTATGTACTCGTGACGCCATAAGCAGTCCCCAGATGGAGATATCTGTTTGTATCTTCTTTAGCTGTTTCAATACGGCTTCCTCTTCGACCTGCTTCTCTTTCTGTCTTTCGGCTTCTTTGTCCTTCCCAGATGCCTCGGGTTGGTTTAGGTGCGGGGGCTTAAAGTACCGCCCGCTTCTTGTCATGTGATCAACCTCATCGAGGTACCAGGTGTCATCTGGTTGATTGTTTCCCCAGTCTTCGTCTGTGTGGGCAAGACATAAGTCATCGTCTTCCCACCACATTCCGTTGGCATTCAAAAGGCACCTGTCTGGCTCGGACATGTTTGTACTCACAGCACTTTTAGCCTGCATGCTCACAGCATCCTCTGTTCTTGTGCGCACGGCATTTTCGATCCCTTCATGGATTTTGGCTTTCCCGGTTCTCTCAGAACCCTGTTGTTCTACCTGCGTCAGTGCAGTTTGTTGTTCAACTTTCCCTGCATTCACAATGCTTCTGTCCTGAGCGAAATTCTTTGTACCGGCACTCTCCGGCAATATAACCCGACTTCCGGCCTTTCCGGCCACAGCTGATACTCTCGCCCCTGCCGGGTCCTGTTCTGGTTGGGATTCTTCCACCACATCTGGTTGATCATCCAGCCATCCAGTGGCCTCTGCCGATTCCTCATAGTCAAACCAATTGACTGTCGCGTCTCCCGATTCTTGGTCATCGAAAAATTACAGGTTGGCAAAGTCCTCCTCTACAGCTGTCAGATCATTTACTCCTTGCTCAAATCCGTCCCCCTGGATCACACACAGCTCTTCCTTCTCTGGCAATTCTATACCCAGCCCAATCTGGCTTGTTGACAAGATGTACTCACTTGGATCGTAGGCTTTCCCAGTGTTAAAACCTATCACCTACTTCACCCACTTAAACCTACTCCACTAAACCTAACCCACTACACCACTACCACCTCACCTACTCCACTAAACCTAACCCACTACACCACTACCACCTCCACTTTACCTACTCCTTACCTACTACACACTCACCCTCTTCTATATATAGGAATCATGAATCATTGTAATAAATATCAACATATAAATCAATAATACAATATTCTATCTCTATCAATTTATTTTACATGGTATCAGAGCAAGGTTAAGACCTTAGTATTTCTCGCTTCACCGGCGGGCGGCAACCTCGCCTTGGCCGCCCGCTGGACCTCAACCTATTCCGCTTATTTTCTACACATACCTTGACTTCTTCAACATTTTCTTACACCCCTCCTCCGCTATGTCGGCGGCGGCACCCGCATCATCGTCTAGCCTCTATCGCCGTTCACCTCGCCTCTCACATATCCGTGGTTGTACTCTTACTCGTCGTCGTCGTTGGCGTTTCTGGCGCTGCTTTTCTGCTCGTCACTGCTGTTTTTTTCCCGATTTGCTCTCTCTCTCTTAGCCATGGATTTGGGTGTGGGGTGTAGAGCTGTGGCTCTGTTGTTGGTAGCCATGTTTGTTGGCTTGAAGGTTTCAATGGCAGCAGTGTACAAGGTTGGGGACTCCGCTGGTTGAACCATCATTGGGAATATTGATTACAAGGCCTGGGCTGCTTCCAAGACGTTTCATGTTGGAGATGTCATCATTTTTTAATACAATTTTCAATGTCACGTGTTGCAAGTGCCCCACAAAGAATACCAAGCCTGCAGAAGTGTAAGACAGTAACATGCATCTTCACATACAGCTTGGGTAATGTGTAACTGTCAAAAGCACAAGCTTCTTGGACATCCCTCTCTCTCTCTCTCTCCATGGATCCAACATCATCATCATGCACCCACTCTATCTCCCTCTCTCTCATCTTTTCCCACTTTCAAACCCACTTTAATCATATCTCTCCTTTCTCTTAATTTATTTCATCCACGTTCTTTCACCCTTTTCTTTTATTTTAATATATATATATATATATATATATTTTATTATAATATATTTTCCCTATCCCTTGTTAGTAAGCATCACCCGTTTTCCATTCTCTTATTATTATTTATTTTATATTCCACCAAAAAAAAAAAAAAAATCACACTGCTGTTTTTTCTTATCACCCATCCACAAATATTTTTCTCTATTTTCTTTATCCATTATTTTCTTTTATTTTATTTTTCTTATTAAACAAAACAACACCACAAAATAACACCAACAACATTCCACAACCTTGTCATTTTATTCATATCAGGGGATCAACCCCGATCACACTTTTACATCAAAAAAAAAAAAAAAAAAAAAAAAAAAAAAAAAAAACCCACACAAACAAAAACAAAACTACCACACCCACAGTGGGATTTTTCTTCTCTACTCAGCCGCCGGTCTTTTCTTCTTGCCTCCGTCCTGGGTGGTCCTTGCCGGTGTTGCCTCCGTGCTTCCTAGACCACCAAGCAAGTTGCCTCCTCCCTGCTCCTCCACTACAGCATATGGTGGACCTCCAAATCGGAACATAACAGTGGCCTTCCGCTTCAGCTCCTTGTTTTCCGCCTTTAGCACACTTATCTCTGCTCGCGCATCCTTATACATGCGTTGGAGCAGAGCCAGTTGGGCGTTTAACTGCTGCACCTCATTTGTCCTACTCTGCAGCCGGTTCGACAAATTTGTAACCGCAGTCATGGTTTCCACACATGACTTCAATGTATACTGATTGGCCTCCACATCCGACTGCACTGCCATTCTTTGCTCCACAGACCGCATAGGAAAGTTCAACGGAGCAAACTCCGGGGCACTTGGTTGAGGTTCCAGTGCCACCGCACCAGTTATCTCTCTTGTTGACTCGTTGAGGTCGGGAAAAAGAGTGAGCAAACCACGGGACGAAGAGGCCATATTCTGGGTAGCAGAACGGGAAGACGAGGCCATGTTATGGGTTGCTGAGTGTTTCAGAGAAAGGTTGGTTACAGAATGGCAACAGAGTGTTCCAAAATCTCTTTCTCAGAAACGGAAGAGTTTTTTCAAAGGATTTTCGGCGGTTTCAGACTGGTTTGCACAGCCTCCGCCTCAACCTTGGTTAAATAGCCGAGGCCGACACGCCACTCTGTCGCTCACGTGCCTCGCCGCGTCTCCAGCTCACCTTTTGATGGCTCGACGCTTTCTGTCAGGCACGCCTTTTGATGAAGTGGGCGCGACTTTTGAGGGCTCACTATATATATCCATATATATATATATTTGGGCATCCTATATACACCATCATACAATGTATTTTTTAAGGGTCCGACAAGACTCTGTAAACTGTCCCGACATTGATTCCGGTTAGCTCCTTCAAGGGTCCGACAAGACTCTGTAAACTGTCCCGACATTGATTCCGGTTAGCTCCTTCAAGGGTCCGACAAGACTCTGTAAACTGTCCCGACATTGATTTCGGTTAATTTCTACAAGGGTCTAGCAAGACTCCGTAAACTGTCACAACAACTATCACAACATTGTCTGCTACAACGGTCCGACATGACTCCATAAACTGTCTTCTACATCGGTCTGACACAACCATCCAGTGTCCTCTACAACGTTATGACACCACCATACAGTGTCTTCACCATCGGTCTGACACGACCATACAGTGTCTCCTATCCTCTTTTCTTTTATGTATTCGTCTATTTTCTTGTTTTGTTACTCTCTCCAAACTCAAGTTGGCTAGTTCCTATCCCCCTTGAGTTTACGGGGGGCTGTTAAAACCTATCACGTACTTCACCCACTTAAACCTACTCCACTAAACCTAACCCACTACACCACTACCACCTCACCTACTCCACTAAACCTAACCCACTACACCACTACCACCTCCACTTCACCTACTCCTTACCTACTACACACTCACCCTCTTCTATATATAGGAATCATGAATCATTGTAATAAATATCAACATATAAATCAATAATACAATATTCTATCTCTATCAATTTATTTTACACCCAGTAAAACTCTGTTCAATCCTAGACTCAACAATCCCATTCTTTCCTGAAGTCTGCCCTGCCCCATCTTTGATGGTCACCACCGTCGACTCTGGTTGGGTTGTGGAGATGTCCAACATGCACGAGAAGTCAGTGCAGTCGGGAAGGAGCACCTCCGGCTTAGGTAGATGGGTGGGGGTAATATAGATGCTAGGATCGTAAGACACAACCCCAATCTGGATAAGATTGACTCTTTTGGGAGGTGGAGCTTGGTTGTGTGTAGGGAGGAGGTTGGTTGTGACGTTGGGTTTTTCTGGCGGCAAAATCACAATTTTGTCAACGAGGTCTTGAATCTCGTGACGCAGCCTGAAACATTGGTCAGTATCATGACCATGTTGCTGGTGATATGCACAGTACTTGGCTGGGTTGTGAGAGGGAGGGAGTGGATTCGGCAATGGCCTCGGCTCTAGGGGTTTTAGATGCCCCTTTCTGATCAAGACCCCCAGAGCCTTAGACAAAGGCATGTACAGTGGGGTGAAGGTTCTTTGGCCTCTGGGCTGGTATTTAGTGGTCTGGGTATTACTTCCGGATGCACCGGAGAAGGGTGTGGCTGCCATGGGCCTTGGAAGGGGAGGGGGAATGGTAGCGACCATGCTGACCTCCGAAGCTCTTGTGGTTGCAGCGCCACTCGGGCCTGCGTTATTGTTGCGGTTAAATGTTCTCCGGGGTTGCTCCCTGTCCTGGTCAATCATACCTTGCTTCATCGCATCTTCGATTTGTACTCCCATCTCATGTAGATCCGAAAAGGTGGGAAAGGGGAGCACAATCATCTTCTGCATCAATTTTGGTTGGAGATTGCGCACAATCATCCGGATTTGGTCCTTATCAGTGGGCCTCAAAGTCATCATCGATGCCTTCGCCCTCCACCGAGTTACGAAATCTGAGAAAGTCTCCTTGGGCTCCTGCCTTGTTATTTCGAGATCACGAGTTATAATCTCGATCTGGGTATTGTATGAGTACTGTGCGACAAAGGCCTCAGCCATTTCATCCCAACTTCTCTTTACCTCATCTTCCAACTTTGCGTACCAGATAGCGGCCACACCCGACAAGGTTCGGCTGAATAGTGAAAGCTTTTGTGGTCGGGTTAGGCCCATTGTCCGCAGTATATCTGAGAATAACCGGAGGTGGACCATGGGATCTCCGGATCCGTCAAAACGATCAATCTACGGCATCTTGAATCTATCTGGCAAAGTTACGGCCACATCGGTATATCCGTCCTCGATATCCGGAATAGCCTTTACCCCTTGTGACTTCTTGAAAAGCTTCTCGAGCTTGCTCAGTTTCAGAGCTGTATGGTCTATTTCGAACTCGAAAGGAGAGTCCGGGTGGTTGGGTGTGTGGGTTTTGGACAGTTGAGGCGGAAGCGGGGGCGAAGCAGGCCCCGTTGGAAGATCCGTGTCCTCTTGGATGTTCTGGATGTTGGGTAAGGTGTTCTGGGTGTTTGGCAGAGCATTCTGGACAGTAGGTGCTTGCTCGGGTAACGGGACCCCTGGTGGAGGAAGAACTTGATGTGAGGCCGATGCTGCATTTTGCTGTTGCAGTCTAGTGATTAGCTCAGCCTGCTGAGCCATGACTGTGGCCTGTTGTTTAGAGAACTCTGCTTGGCGGGCGGCGTCCTCCTGCATTTGTTTCATGCTCTCTTGGAGCTGGCGCATCATTTCCTCCATTCCGGCTACACTCTGTTGATCCTGCTGACTGACGGGTATGTGTATTTCTATGGCAGAAACTAAAACCTCAGCCCGACTGTTCATTGCTAGGGTAGACCACTGTTCTGGTAACCTCTGCTTAGACACACAGCGTATTCTTGGCGTTCTTCTGACAATTGGGGGTAGAGAATGAAACACTGGCTGTCCGTCAACCAGATCCTCGGATCGATTGAGTCGGCGACCTCTTGTCCAAAGTGCTTGGGGAATATCTACTGGGTTGGAAGCAATTGTGCTAGAACTGCCCTAGTAAAAAGATAAATAAAACAAATAAGGAAAGAAATAAACAGATAAACGGATAGCATAACAGCTTAAAGTAAATGCATGACACACAGCCGGGCATAACAACACATGGTCGACAAGCTGAATACACACTATCCTCCAACACTGATTATTATCCCTGAATCACTGTCCCCAAAACAGAATCTCTGATACCCGCAGATAACTGATTCCCAAATACTGACTGATGCCCGCAGGCCTGATGCCCAAAACTCATAAACTGATACATGCATTTCCCTTTAGAGACGCGCTCTAAAAGCACATAGCAAATAAGTGAGAGCCAAAACACCCCTATGTTGAGGTAGGGTTTTCCTTGTCCTATTTTGTCAGGAGCTAGGGTTTCACTACGCACGCAGCGGATTAAAACAACCTATAAACGGGTAAGCAACCTGTCCTAGTTTGGAATGGTCACTATGGATCCGAATATGCACTAGGTCGAATGGTCAAAAGGGTGCCCCGGTAAAACCGGGATTTGTGTTCCCATACTGGCAGAGCCCACAACCGGTCAGCCTTATGGTCATGCCTTAACAAGGCAAGCCTCCGGCAAACCGTTCAGGAATAGCAGATGGCAAACACGGTGTCCTAGGCGCACCAATGCAATGCAATGCAAAGAAACACATAAGTGTAGTCAAAACAAGATATCATGAGTTCGAGTCAAGTTCTCTAAATCCCCAGCGGAGTCGCCAGAAACTGTAGACGTCCCCGAACGCCCCGGGGAGGAACGAGTCCCCGTTCCGTTCGATATTGGGCTCACTGCAGCTCAGGACTCTCAAATTGTCACGGTTCTTAATCTGAACCAAAGAGTCCAAATCCGGCAAGTCGTTTTGAGAAAACAGATTTTGAAAGAAGTGTCAAACATAGACTGCTTTGCCAGATACAAAGTCGCCACCTAAATGTTTTATTTTGGGAAATTTAGGAAACCCTGACTCGTTTGCCTAAGGCCACGTGTCCGTCATCACTAAAGTTGCCTCGGCTCGGGAACTTGGATACGATTGGGGAAGGTCACTTCGTGAGCACCCCCGCTCGCCCGATCAAAGATCGGCCTCTACTAACCATGATATCAAGTTTTGAAAATATTGTGTGTTCTTATTCCGGTTATTTAGCCTAGGTTTACTATGTGACGCGCACAACATACAAGTATAGACCGGGTCGCCTGAATTGAAACAAAACATTTCGTGTTTGTTTGTTTGAAAATGGTTTGATGGTGCTACCCGCAAGTAGGCTAAGACGTGGATTTGCCACCCTCAGGTGGGCTTAGAAAACATGATTTTGCCACAATCTAGTGGGCTTAAAACACACATTTGATGAATTGTTCCAATTCAAATAACCCAACCTTCACCCACAGGCATTCAGGCAGTTATATCACATAAGCACATAGCCTTATGGTAAGCATGTTATTCATGGCAGTCACTCACACGCATGCAAAGATGCTAAAGCATAAAACTCACCGAGTACTCCAAGCCAAAACAGAAGCTTATTAGAAATCCATGCATGATCCTAACTATACAGAAATGCCCAATGCAACACATGCAAAAATGCAACTATAGCAGGCTCGGCTATTCTAAACATGGCATATGAAATGCTACAGCTAACATGTATTCAACTTGGAATTGAAAATACAATGCAGTTAGTATGATGCGCCGAGCCCGGTGCATGCAAAACACATGAATGAATGCAAACATGCTATCATACTGTATGCTAATTGAAATATGCCCTAATCTAACCATCATAAGTGGGTAAATAAAAGGGAGAAAGACGTGGGGTTGGAAGACATACATCACACACACGCACACTTATTACAACATCGCCCTCGCATAGAGGGTCCGAATAAATAATATACCGTCCCGAATGAATAAATAATACAGTCCCGAATAAATACAAAAATCCTAGTTAATTTACAAATTAATCTAAGAAAGCTATAAACATGGCATGCAAGCCAGGGACTGCCTCGACTCTGATGAATGATGTATGTTTGGGCTGTCTTGCGGGGAAATCCACTGGGATGCCCCAATTAGCCTCTGTTTTACAATTATTCTTGGGAAGCGCGCCAAGCTCCGGAAGGTTGCTAATTCTTGATTTGCTGCAACTGAGAGCAGGAAAGGGGCATAGCAATGTATTTTCACAAATGTATGCATGCCTCGATCCTCGTGCCACCAATTACGCATCCCGATGCATGATGGCCGAGGAGTCGAATTGCACTACTCAATATAGAATGGATGCACATGAAAACTCAACTAAAACCTAACTCCATCATGGATAATCCGGAGTGTCGGTGACTGGGAATTGAGACACGTTCCGTCACTCGAAGTACGAAACGTCCCTCGTTTCCCATGCTCGGGCTAACTCCTATCCCAAGCACAATGCAATATGCATGATATGCATGAATGCAACTAATATACAACCTAACATGCAACATGCTATGAAATGGCATACATGATGCACGAGATAACATGGCATACGCAATGCGCTAACATACAACCTAGCATACGCAATGCTATGAAATAAAATGGCATACACAATGCATAAATGGACTTACACTAACATGAGTGGACCTCAGCCACACTCACATAAGAGGCCATTGGATGAAAATGAGACACTCGAGATGCGTGCACACGTGCACGCAAACCGAGGACCGAACCTAAGGCACCAAATGCCACTCTAACAAGACATGGCAAGGCATGAAACATGGTATGCAAACATGCAAATTTCAGCGCTAAAATATGACCCAAAACAGCCCCGAATCATGGAAACATGGCACCCGATGCATGGAATGGGACCCGAAATGCAAAACTAGGCATGCACAATGGCCTATAGCTATACAAAACATGCACTATTTGATCATGAAATGTGAAGACAGATTCAAGGCAGCCCCAAAAAAAGCATGTTTACAGTTTTAAGCAAGGCCAAACAATGAGCACAAATGGGGCTAAGCTAGCATGCGAAAATGGCCCTAAATGTGAGATAAAGAAGCAAGTCACAGCTTCTGACCCCAAACAAGAGAGGGCCCTTCAACACTGTTGAAGAGAGGCCCAAAATATGACCTTTTACAGTTGGTTTCTGAGCCAAAAACAGTACACAAGCATGCTCAAAATACTATGCAAAACAAGGCCAAAAAGAGAGCTATAACACAAAGTACCAAAAGGATGTCTCAAACAGTAAAATACCCTTAATAAAACATGAATAGGGGGTCAAAATAAGGCCATTTATAGTTCGGACCAAAGTCCAAAAACAGAAGCATAAAAGGCTAACCAAGGTTTTAAAAACCGGACCGGTGAGCGAACCGGAAAAATGATCGGGTGGACGGGTTACCGGTTCAACCGGTGGGTTGAACCGGATCGAACCGTGACGTCATAATTATGTCATAAATAATTTTTTTTAAATATAAATTAATAATTTAAATATTAAATTTTCAATTTTTTTAAAAAAAAATCTTAAATATTTTTAGTGATGTTTTTCTATAATTAAAAAAAAAAAAATTCCTGAATATAAGCCATAACACTTCACATACTAACAACAAATAAAATTAAAGATGAAAATTTAGCCATTAAAAACAACAATCATAGTAAGAAACATTATGAAAGTATCCAACCAAAGCAATCCATAAAACATAAGTTACAAAAAAGACAAAACTAAGTTCAAAGTTCACAGACAACACAACATAACATCACAAACAATCTTTGATTTTTGCCTAAATCTCCTAGGGACGATAATTTAGCCAATCATCATCATCATTCTCATTCGCATTTGCACTAGAGCTCGGATTGTTTGATCTATTATCAATGTTCACGTCACCAAAAGATCCCAAGTCGATATCATCTCCAAGAAGTTCTATCTCCATATCATCCTCAACATCATCTACAATAGTTAAAATAAAATCATTAAGCTATCATTTTGATAATGATTGATAAAAAAAAAAAAAAATTGTTGCATAATGATGAAACAATATTTTCTAACCATCTCGTAGACCATGACATTGCTTCTTATATCGTGGAGGCTCATCTTCTTCATAAAGCATTTTTTCGAGCTCATCATAATCAAGCAATGGAGGCTCCTCTTGTTCTAGTCTTTCTTCTTCAATAATCCAAAACTCGGTTTTGTCAATGCTTTCAATGTCAATGGGATCATAATTCCTTGTTTTGTAATACTTCCTATATTGATTCAATTATAAGACTAAATAAACGAATAAAATAAAGAATCCATTAGTTACTATATGAGAAAGATTAATTTACCTATTCTTCAATCGCAAGTTGTAATGAACATACACAAGATCATTAAGCCTATGATGTTCTAGTCTATTCCTTTTCTTTGTATGTATGCGTTCAAAGACGCTCCAATTCCTTTCACACCCAGAAGAGCTGCTAGTTTGACTAAGAATTCGAATGGCTAACTTTTGCAAATTTGGAGCACTGCGTCCAAACATCTTCCACCATTCATCTTATTATCACAAAAGAAAGAAAAATATTATAAAAAATTAAAAATAAAAAGAAACAAGAAATAGATAAATGAGATAAAATATTCTAATCAAAAGCATATAATAATGATAATTACTATTAAAAAAAAAGAGAGAGATTACCAGGTTGTGTTTTCTTTGATGTAACAATGGCAAGCTCTCTTCCAAAACTGTCTTGTCGATCTCGAAACAATCTAAGTTCATTCATGAGCTTCGTTTTACTTGATGTGGCTTTAGTTTCAATCACATCAAGTACACTATTCATAACCTCTGGCTTTTTGCAAAATGAAGCTTGATCATATTGAAAAGCTGGGTTCAACCAATAAGCAGCCGCATGTATATTCTTTCGCAATTGATTATCCCAACGAGTTTTAATGATTGTTGTGTAAGGCCTATACAACCTCTTATTTCTATTGAAAATATCTTTAATACCTTTGATTGCCCTATAAATGCCTTCATAAACATATCCCATGGACGGTTTCTCATCCCCATCAACAATACGCAAGAGACGCATAAGTGGCTCAACAATCTTAACAATGATGAAGCAATTCTTCAAAAATTGTTTATCTAAAATGATATCAATGGCATCCTTTCCTTTATTCTCTTTGGCAAATCTTGAACTTGCAAACTCCTTACTTGTCACCAAAGCTTGCAAATCATGCATATGCTCATGAATACTATGCAATGCAAGGAAAGTAGTGGCAAAGCGCGTTGCTCCTGGGCGCACAATTTCAGTCCAACTCTTCTTCTTTCTCAACCGAGCTAACAACCATGAACGGTTATATATGTACCTTGTCACCGTTGATGCCTTAATAGCAAGCTCATGCACATGATTCATCTTGGAAATTTCACTTAAGATTAAGTTCAAGCAATGAGCTGCACATGGAGACCAATTTATAGATTTGAAAGTAGCATTTACAAGTCCTCCAGCAGCTTTATAATTTGCTCCATTATCTGTCACCATATGAACAACATTCGACACTCCTACCCACTCAATAACCTCTAGAAACAATTTAGAAAGAAGAGTAGCATCTTTGACAGCATCAGAGGCATCAATTGATTTCACAAAAGCAATTCCCATAGGGCTATAGACAAGAAAATTTATTAGATTTCTTTGTCTAACATCAGTCCAACCATCACCCATAATAGTACATCCACAAGCAGCCCAAGAACTCTTCAAAGTGTGAATATACAATTGAAGCTCTTTTTTTGAGTCTCCCAATAAAGGAACTTGAAGTTGATGGTACGTAGGGACCTTATATCCTGGACCAATGGCAATTGCGGCATCAAACATGGGCTGAAAATAAATGGAGTTCACAGCATTGATTGGAATACAAGTATCATAAAAGAATTTGCCAACAATCATATGTGCTCTATGTATGGCTTCTTTAGTTTGGAGGGCACTTTTGATAGTTGGTTGAGAACCAGGAGTGGTCCTTGGTGCAAAATAATCACCAATTTTTGTTGATTCATGTCTCTTCCCCTTCCCTTTCTGTGTCATTGGTGGTCTACTCTTATTCCCACTTCCAGCTCCTTCATTGATTGAAATGCCCTTATTGTTCTGAGGAATTGTTCTCACAACCTCATCATCCTCATCATCAACATTGACATAAACATCATCACCCTCAAATTGAAAGCCACCTGGACCATAAGGATTTAATTGATCATAATTTTCTTCACTTTGTTTCTTCTTTTCATCAAATGCTTTCAAAGATTCATGCATTTGATATTGAATATCTGGGGGAACTTTTTTACATGGCCCAACCTCACCTGACTTCTTTGCAAGATGTTGCTTCATTCTATTAATCCCTCCACCTTTAATAGTTTTCCCACAATACATACATGAGTAAGTCTTCTTCCCATTGGCATCTCGTCCCTCAATAACATGTGCCCATGCAATATCAGATTTTCCCCTTGTGGCTTGTGTGGAATTAGCTGTTGAATTCTGGCCAGATGACATCTCTCACAACTACAACTTAGAATAAGAACAAATGAAAAAAAGAAAAGAGAAAAAAGAAAAAAAGTACTCCTATTCAAATTAATATTCCAGAAAGTAGGATCATAATTATTCAAATTAATAAAAATGGTGTAAAATCACAATTTAACTTCATGGGTATCCAAATTATCACCACTGAATTCATGGGTATCCAAATTATCATCACTGAATTCACAAATCAAGAAGCAACCCAAAACAACATACCCACCAAATCACAATTTAACTTCATAAATATTTGAAAATTAAGGTCATTTAATATTAAATTGACTGGTAATATGAATATTGACCCGTTTCACAATCTGATGCAACAGGCATTAAAGTAAAATCAAAAACTCAATCAAAGTGAAAGCATGAGAGAGATCTTCAGATATTTAGGCAGGAAAAATAAGAAATTGATAGAAAATATCACAATAATATCAACCTGTAAAACAATGAGTTGCCACAAAAAAAAAAATAAAATAAAATAAAATGGTGTAAAATGTTTGAGATAAAGAGATAAATTAAAAGGGATGAGAATACATACCTTTTGGGTGAAGATAATGAGATGGGTTTCTTCACAAATGCACTCTCTGCTTCTCTATACCCCTCTCTCTCACTTTAGTCTTCACTCTCAACTGAGAAGTAGTCGTTTGACATTGGGAAATTAGTGCACCATTTCAATTGAAAATATGTTTTCTATATATCTATGATTTATCTATAAAGGGGGGGAAAAATTTCTGAAGGAAAAAATAGAAAATAGAAGAATAAAAAATCTGTATATATTTTTCAATCTGAAATTTTTTTGTGAGAATCTCTATACATTTTTCATTTTGTAGAAAAAAATAGAGGAAAAGGAAAATGGAAAACAGAGAAGTGGAGTGGAGAACAAAGAAGGAGATTCAAAGATTCATCAAAATAATACCTGGACTGGAGGCTGTTGGCGGCTGTGATTGTTGGCAGCAATGGAGGTGTGAAGTTGAACCTTGCTTGATTGATTCGTTAATGGTGAAAAAAAAAGAGAGAGATAGATCGGATAACAGAGGGAAGGGAGGAAGAGACCTGTGTGAGTGTGAAGAAGCCCTAGATCGGATGCTCTACAGCCGCTGAAGATTAGCCAAAAAAAATAGAAGCAGATCAATTTTTTTTTTTTTTATATATACCTGGACAAAGAAGGAGATTCAAAGAAGGAGATTCAAAGATTCATCAAAATAATACCTGGACTGTTGGCAGCAATGGTGGTGTGAAGTTGAACCTTGCTTGATTGATTCGTTAATGGTGAAAAAAAAGAGAGAGATAGATCGGATAACAGAGGGAAAGGAGGAAGACCTGTGTGAGTGTGAAGAAGCCCTAGATCGGATGCTCTACTACAGCCGCTGAAGATAAGCTAAAAAAAATAGAAGCAGATCAATTTTTTTTTTTATATATATATAAATCAAACCGTCCCGGTTCAACTAACCCGGAACCGGTTCGAACGGTTCACCGGTTGAACCACCGGTTTCACCGGTTCTGTGAAAATAGACCGGTTTTTTCATTTGACCGGTTTTAGGGGGTCAACCGGACCGGAACCTCACCCGGGTTTCAAAACCTTGAGGCTAACAAATCATGCAAAAATGGAGCCAAAAGAGAGATATAAAGGCAAGTGGCAAATGGAAGCCTCAAACAGTGATGAGCCCTTCAACAATGTTGAAGAAGGGCTCAAAATAATCCATTTTACAGTTTATGACAGAACTCAAAACAGTTTATACATAGGCCTAAAATACTATGCAAGGAAATGGCATAAAAGAAAGGCCAAGAAGCAAGTGCCACAAGGAAGCCTCAAACAGTGAGAGACCCTTAAATAAACATGAAATAGAGCTCAAAAAAATGCTATTTCCAGTTAGGGTCAGAGCTCAAAAAAGTAAGCACAAGGAGCTAGAATATGAACCAAGAAAAGGGTCAAAAAGGGGAGAAGAGGACTTACCTTTGAAGACTAGTCTTTTACAGCCTCTTGGACCAAAATGCAGCACTCCTAGGCTCTGAAGAACAACCTCAAGCTGCTGGAATGGAGGATGGAAGGGTGGTGTTAGGTGGTGGTGTAAAAATGAGTGTAGGACTTGGGAGGTTTTAAGCTTGGAAGTGTAGAGGGATAGAGATACAATATGGGAGATCAAAGGGAAAATTTTCTAACCCTTATTACAAAGCTGGGAGGCTGGTTTTATAGGCAAAAGAGGGGGAGAAAATGGGGGAAAAATGGGGGGGGGAAACAATTCAAGTTTCCCCCCAAAAAGTTGGCCCCCCAGATACAAAATCTGGGGCGAAAAGAGATACATATTTGAACTGTATCAGTGGAGGGGGTCATGGCCAGCTGGTTATTAAGGTTGCAGGTGGCCGGCCGACTCTTCCCATGGCCGGCCGGCCAAGGGTCAAAAGGTTCAATGAGGATTAGTGGCCGGCCATACCAAAAAATGAGCCTCTCATGTGTGCACAACACAATCATGTGGTCAAAAACTGGAGATAGTGAACCAGGAGAGAGAACAATCCACTTTTCAAAGGTGTTCAAAAGGTTCAAAAGTAATTACTGGCCGGCCACCAAATATTGGTGGCCTCCCAGATGTGTACATCACAAATATGGGATTTAAGGTTCAAGAAAATGGCCCAAGGGTGATCAACATTGGCTTTGAAGTGAGAAAAAATGGGCGACGGAGGGCGATGAAGGGATAAAGTTGGCTGACAGAACAATTACTGGCCTCCCACTCTTCTACGGCCTTCTTACCAATGGAACAGAGGTCCCTGCCAAAAATAAACTCAAACCGATGCAAAATGAAGGTTCAGGGGCCGAAACGCGCAGCTCGAGGCCCCGAAAACTGACTGTTAGGCACCGGGAGTGATGTTCGACCACGAAGTCAGTTTCTCGGGCCACAGTGTCCCTCAAAAGAGAGCAAACAAGATGTATGCCAAAAGCCGGAGCAAACGGAGGTAGTTAAGCGGTCCCGAACCGAGGCACACGGCCAACGGCTCCGAAAAACTAGAAACCGGACTCCAAACGGGCAAAATGGCCTACGACCGCGAAACGTAGCCTACGACCATTGAGAGATGATCTACGGGACCTCTCCCTCCCTTCGGGAAGAGAAAACAGAGAAAACAGAGCCTGGTTCGCAAACCGAGGCAAAGCACAAAAGAGTCCGGAAGTTCGGAGGCAAGGCTCGCAGCCGAGACTCTGAAACTTCTGAACGAGCACGATATGCAACATCACCAAGCGCTCAATCGGTGACGTCTGAGTCTTAAGGTCGGTCAAAAATGGGGTCTCTACACACACAGAATGACCTTAGGTCCAATTTACACAGAACGACTTTGGGTTTAATTCACACAGAACGACCTTAGGTCCATTCCTTTTCCTTATCCCGAACGGCCTTCAGCTCATTTAACACTTTTACAGAACGACCTTAGGCCCAATTCACATTCTTACTGAATATATTGAACGGCCTTAGACCCATTTCATACTCATACGCCGATCACTTCGCATATTTTATTCCGCATTAAGTGATATTCATTCATAATATCACTTTAAAAGTTTAGAACCTTACCACATAGGCATCATTTAGAAAATAATGCATTTACAAAAATATCTCTGCTAAGACATTGCTCACAGTGTTTTGGTGCTTGATTCGTCCTTGCACTTGACCCTACATAATTCAAAACACATTGGGTCATAATACCATTCAATCTGTTCTTTAGTTTGCTTAATTTTTTAGGCTTCTTTCGTGACCTTTAATTCATTTACAATGTTCAATGCATGCCGAAGAGTGCTTAAAAATGAAAGAGAACGAAAAACGAATCATAAAACAACTTTCCAAAATTTCTGAAATAGGGTTCTCCGCTCGAGCGCAGCTTTTCTCGCTCGAGTGTGACTTTGGTCGCTTGAGCCAAGAGTCAAAACATGTGAATGGGTGCTCGAGCGCAATTCTTTTCACTCAAGCAGACATCAATGTCTGCAAAACTTCTAGGAGCTTGATTTTTATACTCAAGCCACACTTTCCTCGCTCGAGCGGACATGACGAATTCTGAAATTTCCAGAACTGTATTTGAAGCTCAAACTTGATGTTCAAAGGTCCAAAGCTCGTGTTTTTAGTACAAAAACATGGAAAGACATTATATAGCATGAGAACATAGGTATTTTGAGACCACTTGTCCAAAACCATGATCCAATTCTCAAATCATTTCATATTCTTCTTGACAACTTCAAAACACATGCTACCAAGCTTCATAGCTACATGGATTATGCATACATGTGTAACATAGCCTTTAATAGGGATGGCAATTTAAACCTGGCCCGACGAGGACCCGCTCCCCCGACCCCGATAAGAGTGGTTTTTCTCCGAAAAATACTTCTGATGGGCCGGGAATGGTATTAAAAAATAAATCCCCAGTGATTTTCGGGCCAAGGACGGTGATATATTTTCCAACCTCGTCCCCAGCCCCAGTCTCATCCCCATCCCCGTTTCTCCCTGACTATATAATATATATATATATATATATCCCTTCCCTCTAATAATTTTGACCCCCCTGTCTCTCTCTCTCTCTCTCTCTCTATTCCCTCTACTTTCATTCACTCTCACACCTCTCCTCCAGAGGCGACACCGTCACTGTCCGCTCCACCTTCGTCGCGACCCTCTTTCTCTTCTAGTCGCCGCTACCTCCTTCATCCCATCCTCTCATCTTCATCGTCCTCCTCCGTCATCCATGGCCGCCGATCTCCTCCGTCATTCATCGCAGTCACCATTGCAGCTGATCTCCTCCGTCGTCCTCTTAGATCTGTGTTGATGATGCACGCAGCACACTCAAATGATCTCCTCCGTCGTCCTCTCAGATCTGAGTCAAATCTCATCACTCATGTATACATGTGTCTCTTTCTATCATTTTTTTTTTTGATAGTTGATATGTTAATGATTTTGTTATTGATGTTGAAAATGTATGTGTCTCTATGTTGTTAATCTGTTTAATGATGTTGATGATTTTGTGTGTGTATGTCTCAGATCTATGTTGTTGAAAAAGTATATGTGATGTTGTTGTTGATGATGTTGAAACAAATTTAGGCTGGGGAATTTTCAGGGTCGGGGAAACCCGATCCCTGTTTGGGGGCGAGGACGGGAAGGGTGATAGGTTTCCCGTCGAGGATCGGGGCCGGAGCCAGGGCCGGGGCATTTTTCACCATCGGGAAACAGTGACGGGGAGTGTGATCCCCGGCCCTGCCCCACCCCATTGGCATTCCTAGCCTCTAATACCATTTCAAATGGTAGAATTGATGGTCAAAATCATGTGGCTTAATAAAATTATGTATGCATGAGCACTTTGGTACCAAATTCTTCATATTAAGTTTGTATTCTACAATAATTCACCAATTCTTCTTGAATACACATATTCATGAACTTTAACTTAAGAATTAGAGTCCAAATACTCACATGGAGCCATCAATCCTTCTAACTTTATCAAATTCTTGAGCCCAGCTTCCCAATTCTTCAACTTTGAAGTCAATTCTCTAAGAATTTGGTCTCCCTATCTCTAAATCAAGTGTTTTCCCTCTCTAAAGTGTATAGACTCAGCTAAGAAGTGAGAAATGAGCTCAATGATATGAGCTAAGCCCCTAATTAGCACATATATAGGTCTCACTAATCATATTGACTAATCAAGACTTAGGCATAATCAAATGAACTTAATTAAATCGAATTAATCTGATTATTTTGATCCGAATCAATTTTTAATTAAATTTAACCGTAGGCTCTAAAAATTAGGATATTCGCAATAACACAGTCTATTTCGGTTAATGTCGCCTTTACGGTCCTCTATTTAAATTTTATAACAAAAAATCAAACATATTTTCCTACGGTGAACAGATAAAAGTTCAAAAACACATATAATCATATAATTAGCATTTAAAATCATATCAAGCTCATAATTATAATCATAATTAAGATTAATTAGCATAACACAGAGTAGGTTTGTCATAATTAAAAAGGATTTCAATTGTATATCAACCAAAACTTCCAAAAAATGGATCCTCCTCCATTTTTCAATAATCAGTTCAATCAGCAACAAAACTCTCAGCCACCATTGCAATTTGATTCTCAAGTATTTTCTCAATTCTTTTCAAATCCACAGTATTGCCAGACTCAATTTACTGAATTTATTCTAGAGCAATCTCGATTACAATCTCATGAACCTCCTCCAGTAAGTGACATACATCCATCCAAAAAAAAAAAAAAGAAATTGAAATTGGACAAAAGAGGAAGATGAAGCACTTTGTAAAGCATGGTTGCGTGTCTTAGAAGATGCAGCTACGGGTACAGATCAACCAAGAGCGAGGTTATGGAATCGAATTTGGGATGAGTTCAATAAACTCTTAGGTTATCAGAGCGATCGAATCAGCTCGGGTTTGATGCATCAATGGTCCACCATTCAATCTCACCTTAACAATATTTTAGATTTGTTCACACAATAGAGAGGACTCCAACTATTGGCTATAACCTTGAAGATTCGATAAGCTATAGTTTACACATTTTCCTACTCAAATGATTTAATTTAAAGACTATTAATTTTTGTTTCTAATTTTTTATAGGTAGGAGCTGCAAAACAATTGTATTATAGCTCACAGGGTCACCACTTTGAGTGGGATGGTTGCTGGATAATCCTTAAAGATAGTGCTAAATGGTTTAACCATACAAAAGAACACGAAAAAAAAAATAGAAAATTTGTCAAAGAAAGAGAGGTGCTTTCAATGTAGATGTTGATCAAACTATAGATTCCTCAAATCCGTCTACTTCGGCAACAATATCCAGTTCAGCTACATGATCAATTAGCCTTGACAATGATGATGATTCTCCATTTACTGAAGAAGCTCATGAATTACCTTGACTCGTTAGACGAAAAACAGCAAAAAATATGTGTTGAAAGAACAATAATCAATTAGAAGCTATAAACTTATTTGTTACTGAATTTAATAACTTGATAAAGGAACAAAAGGAAATTGTTGAACAAAAGGTCATAATGGCAAATGAACGAAAACGGCTGAAACTTCAAGCCAAACAAGAGCAAGAACAACGGAGGGCAGAGGTTAAACTCGAATAAGAGCGAATGAGAATTACAGCCAAACGTGAGCAAGAATGGATAAGGTTTGAGAAAGAGATTATGATGACTAATCCAAATTTGATTCTTATTGAAGAAGGAAAACCTTGGGTCATTGCACAACAGAAAGCAATTTGGGCACATACGAAACAAGGGGGCCTTGATGATGGATCAAGTTGTAGTGGTTTAAATTAGTGATCGGTAGTTGAATTTAATGATAACCTATTGTAACATTTAAAGTTAAATTTGTAGTACCATTTCATATCCATGTATTAATTTTAAGAAAACTTGGACTCTGTTTGGTACTGCTCTTGAACGTTAGTTCCAGCGCTTATTTTGCACATAATGTTTATTTGCGGGTTTCAAAAATTAATTCCACACTCACTTTTGAAAACTCGGTCGAAGGCGGGAAAATTTGGGCTAGCCGGACGTCCCACCGATCGTCCGGCCGGTTGACCGAAACAATGCAAATATATATATATATATATATATTGCAATTGACACATGTTAATTTTTAAATATTCGAAAAAAATATTTTTCGAATTTTTTAAAATTTTTTATGAGCTTTGATAGAATTTTGAGTTGTGTGTTTGGTTATGAGTTGTAAGTTTTTGTATCAAATATTATATGTCACATCAAAAATTCCTCACTCAATTCAAAACACTTTCACCAAACAAATTTTCCACACTCAAATATAATTCCAAAACTCACAAACTCAAAATACAACTCCTACTCTCAAATCATATAAAGAAAACTCTACCAAACGCTACCTTGAGCTTTCTTATGAAATGAAATTGTTAAATTTTCTTAGCTCTGATATGATTTTTAGGTTTTGTTGATTTTTCTCATTGATTTATTTAGCTCTGATATAGTTACCCTGATAGAGAGATTGAATTGAAGTAAAAAGGGTTAGAAGATAGAAAAAAAAAAAATAACATCATCAACTCATTGAGAGTTCAGATCAATTAACAACTTCGATCAAAATGTTTTAATCATAATGTTCCTCTTCAGTGAAAAATAAAGCTTAAACAGTTATTAAATGAAGCCAAGAATAGTTGCAAACGAATGGCCAAACAACAGCAGCACGTAGCAGTAACAAAGAAAGTCAGCCAACATAGGGGCAGTCATCCGGCAGAACGACCGAAGGTGGTACTTTGGCCCAGAACAACTTTGTATTAGCTCTGCTCTATATGCTTAACAATCGCGGATGACAACCTTCACGATTGGGCCTCACGAGACATCCGGGAGGACATCCGAGGGGACATCTGGGCGGATGACCATTAAGAACAAAAATGGGTGTAAATAGATAGATGTAAATAGTTCCCAAATAAAGATAAAACAAAGATGGGTCTTCTTGATTACTCTTATATATTCATTCATACATGAAGTTCTCTGTTTTTCTACATAAGCATTTGTGGTCTTCCTCTTCATCTTTCTCCAGATTTTGAAACATAATGGGTTGTGGCTTTTGAGTCTGGTTTTCAAATTCCAAAGGAACAGACGAGACACTGTTGTGGTTAAGATTAATCCAACAATGTAATGTATTATATATGAACTGATGAAGAAGTTAACATCGTGAAAGGAGATCCATCCCACAATCTAATGTATTACAACAAGTTAAGATTAAAAGGTAGTGCAATTAAACTAACAACCTCTTGTATCACACTTTATGTCATTACAAATTTATATCTTCATCACCAAATTGATTCCACAAATGTTCCATTAGATCAATTCTAAGCATTGCATTTGTTCCTCTATTTCGAATTCTTTTAAGACGAGATGAGATGTGTGCCAGCAAAAGTGTTGGGTTTCGAGCATCTTCTAGGGGAGATACAGTTTCATCTGCCAGAGGCCCCAACTTTCAATGTATGTTCCGTACTCGTCTTTGATGATCATGTTGTGTAGTATGATGCACATTTTCATTATCTTACAAACGTCTTCTTTTTTCCAATAACGCACTGGTCCTTGCATTATACCCCACCTTGTTTGTAACACACCAAATGCTCTTTCAACATCCTTCCCAATAGCCTCTTGATTTTGAGCAATCAACTTCTCCTTTCCTGTTTTTGGATGCATGATGGTTTGCATTAGAGTTGTCCATTGAGGATATATGCCATCAAATAAACAATAACCTAATGTATGTTCATGCCTATTCACATTGTAATTAATCAGAGGCATTTTACCATGTATGAGATTGTCAAATATCGAGGAATGATCCAAGACATTCACATCATTGTGTGAACCTGGCATACCAAAGAAAACATGTCAAATCCATAGGTCTTTTGATGCAACTGCCTCTAATATAAAGGTAAGCTTATTGTAATGGCCCCTATGGGTTCCATGCCACACTATGGGACAATTCTTTCATTCCTAATGCATACAATCTAAAGACCTAAGCATATCTGGGAAGCCTCTTGCCTTCTCTTCTTCAAGTAGACATGCTATGTCATTTTCATTCGGTGAGCGAAGGTATTGTTCCTCATACAAGGCAATAATAGCATTACCAAAGAGCTTCAAGCTATCATTAGCAGTGGTCTTGCCAATCTTTATGTACTCATCACAATGATCTAATGAAAATCCATAGGCGAGTATACGAATTGCAGTGGTAATTTTTTGTATAGAAGAGCACCCCAATCGTCCAACACGATTCTTTTTTTGTACAAAGTATTTATCATACCCTTTAATATCATTCAAAATGCGAAGAAACAACTCTTGACGCATTCGGAATCGTATACGAAAATAGTTAGGTGGACGCGTACAATTCTCAGCAAAATAATCTCTCCATATTTGTTGATCGCTTCCGTCACGATCATGCCTTATATATTGCCTCTCAATTGGTTTTGAGATTAGTGTTAGCATTTGCGGCGGAAGAAACAAATTCATCATCTTTCGAACACGTTTATTGTAATGCTGTGAACTGTCTCTTGATCTCCATTGGATAAGCTATCATCGTCGATTGAAGAACTGAAATGTGTAGAAGAACTAGACTCCATGGTAGGAATAAATTGAGATGATAAGGCCATTGATGATTTTATGGGAAAAAATGAAAGAGAAGATAAAAGAACAAATAATCTACTTGTTAGATGAAAAAAATGCACTTGATTTGATTATATATCACTTATTCATTTAGTTGGTGACAATACAACATATATCATCTTTTTGTAATATAATACACTTTAATATATTTTTTTAACTATTTCATTGCAATGCTCTAATCCGCCTCTAAAATAAAAAATAAAAAAGCGTTTTGGACGTTGTCGTCGGTTGGATTCTTGACTATTCTTGTACCTTGGTCGAGTTCAGAGCACAAAAATATGCTTACTACCCCCCGATTTCTCATAGAAAGAAAGAACACATTTTCCCGGGAAAGTTTCCTTCTCTACTCTCGTCATCCATTCCTCCTTCAATCCTCTTTTTCTTCAACAAAATTCTCTCAAAGTAGTGCATTGTTTGTTTCTAACTGTGAACTTCTAGGGTTTCCGAATGAATAATTTTGTATAGAATTGACATTACAAAGAAAGAAACATGCTATCGCAATCAGGTTCTCCAAACACCGACTCCACCGCCGCCACTAAAGCTAATCAAAATCCCCCTTCTTCCTTCGATGAGGACTTCTTCTCTTTCGCATCTTCGTCCTCCTCCGACGATCCTCCTGAAATCCCTATCTCCTGGCCGTCCGATGCCATTCTAACCCTAGTTTGGGTGATGAACCTCACCCTTGCTTTCGAATGGGCCTCTCGAAATCTAAGCCCCCTCGGAGCTCCCCTCCGCCTTCCCTTTTCAGGTGTTCGATAGTCTCATACTCTCTGCTTCCAAAATCCTTCACAAGGAGCCCAATTGCGTCACCATTGATTGTTGCACCACTGATTCCAGTGTCCTCGTCGTCGTCGTCGTCGTCGGGGACGTTCATGGCCAACTTCATGACGTCATTTTTCTGTTGCGGGACGCCGGTTTTCTGGCCGATAATCGCTTCTTTGTGTTCAATGGAGATTATTGTTAGAAAAAATAGTACCAAACTATATGGAAAATATAATTTAAAAATATGCAAACGATTTTTGGGCAAATCCAAAAACTCAAATATATCAACATAATAACGTGATAAAACTTACAGTACGTAAACAGATAAAACCTGATCGAGTCGAGTGTGTGACACTCTTTCCTTAAGACAGATTCGTCCTCCCACCGGTGCTTAGGATTCAATGGACGTCTATCTCCCAGGATACAACGATCAATGTCTTGCACTAGCAGCACTACTATTGCAAGCCTAGCGAACTTTGCTGTGCATGAACTCTCTTTATAGGAAAATTAGACTCAAGAAATATGAAGAATAAATACAAAGTGAAGAAGTATGGCAATTCTCTATCCAAAAATGAAGTGAGGGACATGGAATGTAAAGACTTCTATGTAACTCTTCAGAAAGGTTGTGATCCTTCAAAAGGACACACTCTTTGATCTCAAGAGACACAACCAATGAAGTAAATTAAATTCAAATTTTCCAACAATCCCCCACATGAATGAAATTTACGGAAAGGACATGCAACAACATGCAGACAAAGAGAGAGTACATTATGGAAATATCCTGCATCGGGATAGGTAGCTTTCGGCTTTGAACCTTCCCTAGTGAAAGCCTATCGGACTTACTAGCTAATCAGTGGACGTGATGCCTTGAACTGTTCAGCCGTTTGTGTAAGCCAAGACAATAGAATTCACACAAAATATCTTCAAACACAGCTTAGTTCTCACAGTTGTGCCCGTTTTGGCCTTGGGCAAGTCCTGGTGTTTCTTGAGTGCTTTAGAGAATTTAGCCTTATCAATTCTCATAGAAGCGGCCCCTTCACACTCATATAGGTGATCCTTATTTCGAGTCTCTTAAATACTCCTCTTGAAAGATACCCCTCTAGGATTTCCAAGATATAAGTAATCATTAAAAGCATAGCTTACCCTAAGTTCCCTGCATTCAACACATGTTGCAGATATCACTCTCATCATAGGAATGGATAGGAGTTAGACTCCTTTAGTGATTTCTGGCGAGCCACACATAACTTAGTTGTCCCTTTGAACTTAGTTCTTGGGATCTCCAGTCATCTAAGTAGGGTTACCATTATGATGACTCTGATATATTAGGCTTTAATCACATTCCCCTCGATAAACTCATTTGCTCTTTGGTCAAACTTTTTTGTTTAGCGGCCGCTATTTTTCCGTTTGACCTTCTCAATTAGATATCATTGAGTAGTTAGTGAATCCATTATATTATCATTAGACAATATTCACAACTAAAAACAAATGTCATACGGTGTCAAGTCTTTGATTACATCGAGACTTTATCATTACTCTATGTCACTCCCATTTAAATAATAAACATAGAGTTGTTCCTTAGGAGTTAATGAAACCATTGTTGTTTCTACTCCAACTTTGTCCTATATAAAGAATTGAGATTCTTTGTGGACCTATTATCGGAACCGTTACTTTGGTTAAATCCTCCAAGCAACCCCACATTTTAAGCATTCCAAGGAAACTTAATTCCTCTTGTTGATGTATAAGTATACAAAATATTAATACACCCCCACAATTCTGAGATAAATCAGAATATATCATTAATTGGTGTGCTTGAACTAAATAACAAGATGTAAACTGTTTTGTGAATATAATCACAATACTAATTTGTCTAAAAACAATTAGACTTCATAACTTGCTTTTGCAGTACAAAGAAGAAATGACTAAAACCGGTTGTGGCCACAACACTTTGTCAAATAACATTTCTTTAGCCATGATTAATTTCTTTTTGTTTACTGCAACCCTTAATTCCAATCTCAACATGGAATATAAATATCACTGAATAAATACATTTACATCTTATTTGTCTTATCCAGTATTGGTGACTACGTCGACAAATACCAAAGTGTCTTTCACCCATGAAATATTTTAACTTATAATATTTCATTACGGAGTTATCAGTCACCTCACCAATTTTAGTCTTTATTCCAAAGAATAATTAGAATTCCTCTTATGTAAAAACACATAAGTTCACATTTTTATCAATACTTTGATAAATAATTAACATCCATTTATAATATATCAATACTTCAATAAATAATTGACAGCCATTTATAATACACCACATATCAAATTGATATTAATGACATCATAAATTGTCAACTCTACAACATATGTAGACATGGACAAGATTAACAAATCAAAGATAATCATAATTGTCCAATTAATCTCTCTCCCCCACATTTGTGATAATACATAAATTAGCACAAACAATATGATTCATTGCCGAAACAAGTGTCACTGTCACAAATAATAACTTCACATTTTTATCAATTCATACATTATTCATTCAAGAATATTTGTAACAAAAGAAATTAAATTATCTCTTTTAATTCAAGAGATAAATTCCCACATTAATATTATGGTTCATGGTTAAACCAATTCTACCACACAAGTGAAACAAAGATTGATGACATCTTATCTCAGAAAATTCGAAGTTACTTTAAAAATAACTTTTAATTGATTATTAACAAAAATAATAATCAACCCAAAAGATTTCTCAAATTATTTCCAATTAAATGGAACAACACTACTAGTTAAATCATCATGTTTAACTTTTCTGGTGTTAACGATTGTTAATACTACTATCACAATCAAACAAAAGGATTAATTATACTTTTCGAAATAACACCCCACAAGAGATCCATTGGTATGTCATCATCACAATCACAAATTAATTAAAAATTTCACAAACTTTCAAATAAAATTTAATTTAAATCCCTGACAAAGTACTGGAAATAAATTAGTCAAAAACTAACACATCACATTTTTCTTTTTCCATAAAAGATTTCAAGGCAACATATGACACCATAAAACTCATTGCAAATTAATTAGAATTACTACAAATTAATATGCACATGTAAATGACATCTCTACATTTGCATAATGGATCAGGCACCATATATACCATATGCTTGGTTTTAAAAAACAAGAAAAACTAAACATGTCTTAAGTTAATCAAATAAAATTATTAATCTGACTTAAAACAGTTAAAGATCTCATTAAAGGTAAAGCCATTCCAATGGATTAAAGTCAGAAAAGAGACCAAATATTTGTCAAAAGACAAACCAAAAATCAAAAGAATCTGAGTTTCTCCATAAATATAATTCGAAAAGTTGTAACTTTTCATCCCGGTTATGTCTGCAAGTAAAGACAAAAAACTGTTTTTATATAGGCAAACCAAATCTTATACAAAGATCATAAATATATATATATATATATATATATATAATGAGCACTCTTTATCCACGAAGTTAGAGACATCCATTTATGAAACGGCAAAAGAAAATTCTGTGTACAATCAAAATTAACAGTAATCCGAAATATATATATAAATACCAAAAAAGAAACAAACAGTTTCTGAATATGTAAACCAAGAAGATTATATAAAACTGATTCACAACAATTCTTTTAAAAACAAGCAAATGTTTATGCTTTACATGGTTTATGTGATCCAAGAAATAAAATAACTGAATCCTTCTAATGTCAAAAAAGTACCGATCCAAATCTAATATTTATAAAATAAAAGAAGATTGATTTACGAAATCCCAATATTGTTTAATCAAAATATATGTTCTTCATACTACATCATCATCATCATCAGGACATACATGATACACCACTAAATGCCTTTGTGTGAAAATCAAAGCATGATAAAAACAATTGAACACATCAATAAATAATAAATACATATAAAAATTGATAAGTCAATTTTCTGTAAAACTCTGAAAACAATCATCCAATACCAACTATGAAAATCAATTCAAACTCTCTTACCAGTATTTATAGAACTTAGATCTGTCTTATCATAATATTTTCTATAACACACAAATAATAATAAACAGATATGCATTCTGAACTAACATGATTACTCAAACAAAAATACCAATTTTGAATTAATGAGTGAAGTTTCATAACAAACCAATTGACTCCCAATATAAATTCAAACATATTATAATAGAAAAGATGTAAATTGATTTCTGATAGATGCAAACTATTTATAAGTTATAACCGAAACTGTTTTAACAAAGATAAATCTGTTTAATAACAGTTCCTTATACACAAAACTATATTTTTCCAAAAACCATAAACATGGTCGGGTCTGTCTTAAGATTGTTAGAACAATCTTCTGTGTAAATAAAATAACTTAAAATAATTCAAACAAAATAAATAAATAACATACCGAATTTATTTCATTGAACCGAATAAATAACTTAAGACCAAGTCGAGTGTGTGACACTCTTTCCTTAAGACAGATTCGTCCTCCCACCGGTGCTTAGGATTCAATGGACGTCTATCTCCCAGGATACAACGATCAATGTCTTGCACTAGCAGCACTACTATTGCAAGCCTAGCGAACTTTGCTGTGCATGAACTCTCTTTATAGGAAAATTAGACTCAAGAAATATGAAGAATAAATACAAAGTGAAGAAGTATGGCAATTCTCTATCCAAAAATGAAGTGAGGGACATGGAATGTAAAGACTTCTATGTGACTCTTCAGAAAGGTTGTGATCCTTCAAAAGGACACACTCTTTGATCTCAAGAGACACAACCAATGAAGTAAATTAAATTCAAATTTTCCAACAATTATGTGGATAGAGGAGCTTGGGGTCTTGAGACATTCCTTCTCTTGTTGGCTTGGAAGGTATATATAAGATTCATACATATATATTCTGAGACTAATATTCAGATTCTTTAATTTCATATTTCAAAGAAAAAAAAATTCAATTTTTTTGTGTGAGTGGAGGGGGAGAATAGAAATATAGCATTGTCCCAGAAAGAAAGCTTTGTTCTATGTAGTTTCAAAGGTTTCTTTAATTGCGAATCTGTGCATGTTTTTACCGTGATTCTGAGTTTGTTTAGGATGAAGGTGGGGTGGGGGGGGGGGGGGGGGGGGGATTGAAACTTTTTCTAAATTTGTTCTAAGAAAATAGGAAAGCACAAGAAAATTTATATTTATCATAATTAAAAGGCAAAATTTTCTTGTGTTTTTCTTGCAAAATTTTCATCCTAATCAAATGCTTGCAAGAAAATATATATTTCTTTTCGTTGACTTCACTTTCTATCACTTTCATTTTCTTCCCTTTTTTTTCTTTCTAATGAAACTGAACCTAAGTATTCAAGGAATTAAGATGCTTTCTTGCTGCAACCACTGTATCAGTTGAGATGATAAGCCAATGTTATTGCTCTGTTTTTTATGTGACTCATTGTGCTTTGTTCAACTAGTTTTTAATGCTTACACAACTTTTTTATATTTGACATCTTTTTTACATAATATTGGCGAAATGACATGAAAGATGAAATGATAGAATGTGTAAAGAACTCAATTATTTGAATATGCTAGAAAATGGATTTATATCGGATGCTAAAAGCTTGAGTTTATGACACCTACCATTTATTGCGATATGTACTCTAATAAAACATCATGTGTTTCCAATGAAATTGGGTAATGCCAAGCGGATATGTATATTTTATTGAAAAATTTTGCCATCTTTAGAGGACTAAAAGCTTACATCTCTTATATACACTTTACTCAAAGTCAATGAAAGAAAGGATAGGATATAGAACAAGGGCAGAACTTTGGAAATGCAGTTTTGTTTTAATTATTATTAGTTTTTAAATGTTCTCAGGAACGTGAAAAATGAAAACTATACACAAAGTGTATTTAGATACTATTATAGAGAAAACAACTTAAAAATATTCAATTTCCAGGAAACTATGCATTTTGAGAAAGTTGGGTTCGTAAGGAATGGAAACAATTGAAAGACAATTGTGTTTTTAATTATTATTTTTTTAAAAAAAAAATTCTAAAATTTTCACAAATGAAGATTGAAAAAGGAAACAATAATTATGAAAATGATAACAGACCAGCGCTTGTTGGTTTCCCACTCTACCTCATTTCAGAACTCTCAAATTTGTAGGGTCTAATTTAAATTTTTATTTCCATTTTTCAAAGACCTTTCATGTATATAAAAATGGAAGGATTCAAGAACTTGTTTTCAAATAGTTGATTTTACATTTTGTGGTGATAGTTTTCTGTATTTCATATTTCTGTGGAGCACTGCAAAAGTACTTATATTTTCATAGGAACTGTGGCTTATTTTATCAGTTTGAACTTTTGTGATATATTATAAACCACTTATTTTGTTATATAGATGTTATAAACATTTAAGGTTTATGATTACTTTTTTACACCATAGGATATCATTATTTTGTTAAAATAAAGTGTTTCTATTATAACTGGACAATTATAATATGCCATATACTTCCCTTGCATTTAAGAAAGCTTGTTTGGATGATGCACTTTTTCTTGGTTTCTATGCCGTATAGGGTATGTCTTCTTCGTGGAAATCATGAATCAAAATACTGTACTTAATGAAAAAGAAGTCTTGACCAAGTATGGAGATAGCGGAAAGCATGTCTACAGGAAATGTTTAGGATGTTTTGAAGGACTTCCTCTGGCTTCCATTATAGCTGGGCGTGTTTATCTTGGCTCTTTGGAGGAGTTATCTACAGCTAGGAGATCTGTCCTCGATCCTCCATGGGAAGGTCTGAACTTGATTCCTGGTGATGTGCTGTGGTCAGACCCATCAATGAGCCCCGGTCTTTCTCCAAATAAAGAGAGAGGAATTGGTCTATTGTGGGGTCCTGACTGTACTGATGAGTTCTTAAAGAAGTTCAATCTAAAGGTAATACATAAATCAAATTTCCCACTTAATGCTGATATTGTTACATTTTAATACCATACCATTGTTATACTGTAGGCCAATGACTTTGATAAGTTGCTTTACATGTGCTTGATGTCTTTCTATTAAACAACTTGAGAACGCTTGACCTATATAACCAGACAACTTTAATCATGATGTCTTGTTGATATTATGAAGAATAATATGATAGGTTGTATTATAAATGCTTAGTCATTAATCATATTTGTTACAATTCTATACTCCACATCTAGGAAGCATTTGGCGACGTTTGCCAGTGTACTATTTTTTTGTTTACATAAAATATGAGATATGCTTATTGTTTATTTTTACTTAAAACAAAATATATGTTTGGTACACATGTTTTCAAAACGAAGAAAACAAAACATGTTCGGCATGTGGGGGTTGCTGGATGTGGTGGCTGGCAGGAGGGAGTGGCTGGATAGGTTGTATTATAAACAAAACATGTTCGGCATGTGGGGGTTGCTGGATTTGGTGGGAGTGGCTGTAGGGAGGGGGTTGAGGAGGGAGGAGGGAGGAGGGAATGAAAATTTATTTTCGAAGCAAGTGGAAACACTATTTTTTTGTTACCTAAAATTCTATTTGGAATTCCTTTGTACTAAACCCAGATTCGTTATCGACACAGAATTGTATAAATTGCATTTGCACTTGTATAAATCTATTGCTTTTCAGAGAAGAACATGTGTTGTCTTTAGAAATATATATTCGTTATTTAATCTAGTATACTTCTTTCTTTGGGTGTTAGCTCTCTATCTAACCAGGTGGAAACAAGATCTCAAATCTTTCGTTTCTTTGTCATCTTTGTACTTAGTCATGCATGCAATACAAGTTATAAAGAACTAGCTAATGGAATGCAGTGCTCCGTCTTGGTCAGGGGTTCAATTCCGTTTGCTCCCTGGCTTATTGAAGCAATATAAAAGTACTTATAAATTTGTTAAAAGAAAAAGAATCAGCATTGTTGTCTGCTGTTGTTACCACAGTTAATTATCAGATCACATGAAGGCCGTGATGCAAGGGAAAAGCGGTCTGATCTAGCAGCAGGAATGGATGAAGGGTACACAATAGATCATGTTGTAGATTCCGGGAAACTGATTACTCTTTTCAGTGCTCCTGACTATCCACAGTTCCAGGTATCTTGCATTTCTTTCTTTTGTTTTTTTTTTTGTAACAGTTGGCATTTATTGTGTTTGTAGTAGTTCCATCTGCACTTTTGTACTGGCTCTTTTGCTCTGATTGTCTTAATAATCTCCTTTTAATTTTAACATCTGATTTAGAAAATTGGCGAAGTTTTATGTCCATTAATTTAGAACTCCTGATATGTTCTGTATGGTTAAATTTAGAGTTACATGTAGGAAGCCTTTGTTCTGAAACAATCAGGCATGGTTGAGCTGGATTCATTTTAGTTTCCACTTTTAGTTGAGCTGCATAATGACATTGTCTTCTAATTTTTCAATTATATACCGTTTTATTCTATTCTCTTTGTTCTTGCTTTTTCTTTTTATTTTAATTTTTGAAATTGGCCTTCCTTTATCACTTCTCTTATTATAGTTAATGAGGATATCAATTTAAAATTCTTTCTTAAAATAAGAGAATCTTCCCCATAGAAGGAGAAAACTTCATAAAATCTGTTTAGCAATGAGGGAGTTTGTTGATACATGGAGACATATAAATCTTCGAATTACTGTGAGATTCTTTCATTAGTTATGCCCTTCAAAAAAACCATATTAGTTTCAACTGCCCCATATCAGAAATTATTAGCAGAACAGATAATCTGTGTTCCTTCAATTTATTTTCAATTTCTTGTACAAAAACTGAGCGACCTTAAAATGAATGTGAAAACTGGCCTTAACCTAATTTTGGCTTTAAAATGGTGTAAAGTCAACTTGGACATGTCCAAATGTGGATATGTTGTAGGATGGAAGAGGTTTCTTTCCTCAACTCTGTCATGATAAGTTAGGTGGGTTGAGCATGTTTAATAGAAATTGTTATATTTTTCGTAGTTAGATATTCAATCCCTTCAAGAATTAGTGTAGTTTTAAACATTGAGAGGCCTACATGAGGAAGGCATGCCAAGTTGAAAAAGCATGCAATCTAGGCAGGTTGATATGCCTAGATTGCATGCTTTCAACTTAACCTGTCACATGCTTGAAATTTGCATTGACATGGGCAATTCCAATGTGTTTTTTCTTTTTTCTTTTTTAAAGCTGTTCTTGTTCTAAGCTTCTTCAGGATTCTGCTTTGTGGTTCCAACTAAAATTTTGTTTGCAAAGCCATCGTAATTCTAGAGGCAGGTCTATGGAAGTGCAGTTTTGGGCAATATGGCACCAGAATCTACAGATTTGTAGAAACACTACCTATGTCACAATTTTTGGAACTCCCTTAGTATAATGAGGAGCATTTAACACTGACAAGATATTGAAAAAGAGAAAACAAATAAAGTAGGATCACGCAAGCCACCAGTTGTTACACATAATCAAAACCCCTACATTTTCTTTTTGTTTTATGGTTCTTCCTGCCAAGAAATACTAAAATAAGTGTTACTAAAACTCATTCTACCGTACGCCATATGATAATAAATATTGAATTGATATGCCTAGAATGGAGATTATATGGTTTTTATGTTATGCAGACCTCTCAAAATATAAAAGTTTCGTCAAAGAGAGTAGAGATTTCACCCCCTTTTCAATTAATATAGAAGGAAAAATAACAAATTAATAAGCTTAGGTTGGGAGACAGTATGGTCCTCATCTTCGCATGCCTTTTCTTTCAGGCCTCTTAAAATATGAAAGCTACTGCGAGTAATACCTCCTGAGATGTCATCCAAGCCCCTTTTATCAAGAGACACTCTTGAATGGGGGAGAGAAAAAAATCTGAGATACAAAAGCTTCAGACAGAATTTTCCAGTGAGTGGAAGAGCTTTCCAATGGGGGTGAATGTCTCTCCTAGCATCATGGAGATGTCCTAACTGATTGCTGATTCGGAAAGTGATCCTTTGTTCGTGCAGATTGCCTCCGACTCTTTGTTCAAGAGGGAATGCTATGTTTGCATCCTAATTAGCTTTAGGTATTGGACCTGGGTAGGAAGGTTAGTTGAGTTAGAAATGCTTTTCTTTTTGTGAGAATAAGTTAGTTATGGAAATAATTGTTAGTTATTAGTTGAAGATGACTGCTGATTCTGGTTCAATCTAACCATTTTGTTAAAAGAGTAATGCTGGGGTAACCAAATTTGCTTTACCATATGATGTGGCACCTCATAAATGTCATCCATGCGTAGAATGCAAAATGTAGTGATGACACGTCAAATGGTAATAAAATTTTGTTCAAAAATTTGGTTATGACATGTTACTCATGTTAAAATGAACAACCTAAACTATCCTTTAATACTAGACCTTACCCCTCCGATGCGCTAAGGATTTAAAATTAAATTCGCAGTTGGTTTGGATGGTCATAGGTCTGACCAAAATCATGATGGAATAATTGGGTTTTATGCATTTGTCATTTTGCACGCGTTCAAATTAACAAAGTAGTATCTATTGATAGATGCAAGAAACAATAGAACATTCTCTCCCCCCCCCCAATTGTGTAACTGATGTTGAAACTAATATTTGCCTGTTATATCCGTCTTTGTTGCAGGCAACAAGAAGGTACAAAAATAAAGGAGCTTACATTGTTCTGGAACTGCCTCATTTTGATTCTCCAGTGTTCCACAGTTTTGAAGCAATTACATCAAGACCAAAGGTATTGTGTCAACTAATCTCTGTACAAGGAAAGGTAGTCATAAATTCCACATTTTCATTCGATGAACATAGCAGAGTGTTGCCGTTCTTCTATTTGAGATGTGCCACAAGGCATTTGAGGGGACACATCCCTATCATTTATAGATCATTGATAAGCTCAACTGCTTGGGGGTTTCCCGGTCCCTTATTGTCATTGTAAACATGTATATTAGGTACTTTTGCATGTAATGAACTCGGATGTAATGTGCATGGCAGGCAAATCCCTATTATGACATTGAGGATGTGATTGCCTCTGATGAAGAATTGGACTTGGAATCAATGGTGCCATCTTCCTGAAAAAGTTCATCACCACCCGTTGTTGAATATGAATTTTGTTTTTTTAAATAAATAAATAAAACCATTGTACATGTCTTTTGGTTCCTTCTTACTGTGTTATTTTATTGATGCAAGAGGGTTTTACACCCCGGCTCACATGGCTGTCAACTTCAAATGTATAATCATGTATTAAATGTTACCCTTGGAATGTATACTGAATAGATAATTATTTTGAGTCTGGATCCCCTCCTTGAGAATCCTACTTCATTTCCTCCTTGCAACGGCTCCGTTGCACATCCAACAGCCATAAAAAAATAAAAAATAAAAAAATATGAAATTGAAATTTTAGTAGATTCCCGTCCGTTGCTATAGTTATACATTCACTTCACTCTCACTCTCACTCTCACTCTCACTTAGCCTCACACTCACCCATCCTCCTCCACCGAATCCACCCTCACTGGCAACCAATCCCAACGGCCACCCAGACGGCATCGGCGACTAGTCTCGACGGCGCCCCACTCCAACCCTGATATTCTTTGCTTCGTGAACCATAGCTCCACCGCGACCACCACCATTAGCTAAGCGAAGAAATTTCTTGATGAGAACGTGGGTTCTAAGGCCATAGAGGAACCAGTTTTGTCTTCAAAACGCTGAAATTAAGAAGTTAGGGTTGTGTGATTGAGATTGAGAAAATAGATTTGAAATTTTAAAATTAGGGCTTTGATTTGGGATTCCAACGGGGAAAAATTAGGACTTTGAGTGGGTGTGTTTTTGATGAATTAGTATCCATAAACCTATTTAATTAGTGAGACAAATTGATTAATTTCTACTTGTTTTTGTAAAGAATTGTTGTAGAGTTCTTGAATAGGCTTTGAGGAAATAAAATAATTTTGTGCCTTTTTTTTGTTTTTTTGTTTTTTATACTAGAAACAGTGATCATACTTTCTTCTCCCCTCTGGTTGGTTGATAAAAAATTTGAGGAATGAGAGAAAATCAGAAGTATATTAAATCTAATGTTTTAGTTGTTTTGATTTACAAGAAGTCATAAAACCAATAAGTTGTGACAATTTGGATTTTTGAAGTCTGAATCCTATGCAGTAAGGTTATTGTGAGTTATGTTAGTATGATCAGTGATGTATGTTTCTTCATTCATAGCACCACCGGTATTTTACTACGAGGGATAGTGGAAATTTGGCATTTCAAAATTTGGTTTTTGTGCATTTGAGGTGGTTTTGAGTTATGCTAGTATGATCAGTGATATGGGTTTCTTAATTCAAGCTGTACGGGGAGCAAATATTTCGGCAAGCTCGTACTCTTTTTTTTCGAGCTCCGTCTCTGTCCAATTACCTGCGTACACAACGACGGTGAGCTACCCGGCGGTGTGTGGCCGGAAAACCCCTCCGACGATCGAGTTAGCACACACTTTGGGATAGAGAGAGTGAGGAGAGAGTTGAGTGTAAGTATTTCTCTTACCAAATATTCATCTGCCCACGTATGGGGGGCGCAGACGTGCTTATATACCTTCTGCGCTCCAAATCTACTCCCAGTGACCTCTCAACACGTGGCACTGCTATCCCATTTGTCAACATAAACCTTGCTAAGCACCATCTAACCCAACTGCCTGCCCATTCTCCTGGGAGCTCGGCAGCCGGGCAGTACCATCTCGGTCATCGTCTGCCATGCTGCGCTTCATGCCCAAGTACTTCAACAGCTAAGCTCAGATGAGGACCGGACTCGGTGGCATCTCGGCAACTCACGCTTGTCTACGGTCGACCTACCTACCGAACAAACAGGTACCTCGATCCAACCTTGCCTTTCCTGGCGCTGGACTTTTCACCTGACCAGCTTCGTAACCACGGATCCTTGCAGCTCGGTCAATCCACGCGCTGCCTTAACCGAGCAGCTTCCTTCAAGGCCGGGCCACACAACTTGGCCCAACACCTGTTCGGCCCAAATCTGTCTAGCACAACTCTGTCCGGCCCAAATCTGTCCGGCCCAATTCCATATCATTAATCTCCCTCTCAATTGCCCCTTAATTCCGTCCGCTAAAGCGTGACTGGGATTACCTATCCTGATCGGGGTAATACTTCCTCGGTCCTCAGTATGCAAAATGGCGACCGAGCTAGTTGACATTCTTGTCTTCAAAACTTGCCCGGTTCAACTCCTTGGTTGACATTCCTGTCTCCAAAAATTGCCCGGTTGACCCCTCGACTCTTCATCCTGTCTCTTCAGTTCTGATGCTGCCATAAATGGGGACACGTGTCAATCCTCTATTGGTCATCGAGCAGCCAACCCAGCCGTCCCCTCAATTTTGAATTTGGGCGGCCTCATCACCCTTATAAACATGCATCTTCCTTCTTCCTTTGATTCTTACTGACTCTCTGGCATTCCAAGCACTTCGAAGCTGCTGTGCCTTCGCTAAGCTTCCATTCTTGTTCTTGTTCTATGTTTGCGTTGGAAGGAACTGTATTTGCACCAAATCTTGGTAAGTCTCTTCGAGCTTTTGCTATTACATTTGTTATTCTACACTTTAGGGCACCTATTCCTTAGGTTTTAGGATTTAGGCATACAGAATCGTCCCAAACCCCTTACTGTTCATGGTGTTCTTCATTTTCCTTGATGAACTTTGAAGATCTGGGGACGACCGGGCTCTAGGTCCTCCTTAGATCCAAAAAACCGCTTAGACCGAGCAAAGAACCTGTTCACCCCAACCTTAGTAAAAACCAGGATAGCCAAAGGACTTGGTCGCTCGACCGGGCTAACATCTGGTCCGCTTGGGCGACCGAGCTCCTTGGTTAGCCTTTACGACCGAGGTGGTTTGGCACTCTTCATGACCAAGCTAAAGTCAAGCTCGGTTTGCGCGACCGCGCTTCCTCTTACACTTGTCATCCTTTTCCTGCAGAGTCCAAGTGGACCACTGACCATTACCGAGGTTAACAAAGACCGGTTAGCCTCCAATCACCACTGTGCCAAACCTCCTAAGCCGAGCTAACTTAGGCCGGCCGTACATGGGGAAATTCTGGTTCCTGGTAGATACTTCGGCTGCTCTGGCCGCGTTCAGGGAGGAGTATGGCATCCCGGCCGATGTCCACCTTGAGCTTGCAGAAATTGAGACAACGCCTTGGGGCAGAGAGCAGTGCCCCTTTACCGTGCTGTCAATCATCGAATGAGGCCTCCGTTTCCCCCTTAACCCATTGATTACAGAGTTCCTGCGCTGCACCGGGCTAGCACCCACTCAAGTGTCCACCAACACTTACCGAATAATAAACGGCGTGCACGAGCTTAACAACCGGCTAGGCACTAACTTAGGTTTAGCCGAGATACTGCGGCAGTACACCCTCGGGCACACCGGCGACGGCCTCGCCTATTACCTTAAGATTAGGCCGGGCAAAGAAAAAATCATGACCGGAACACCAGACAAGGACTTGCACGATGACGATTTCTTCTGGGTAACCGGCAATTATGAAACAGCCGAGGTACCGGGCTGGTTCATAAGCAAGAACTTCGGTTCCACATGTAAGCCGTGCTGTCTTGTTCGGTCAATTCACTTTATTATTCTGCACTTAATCATTCTTCCTATTCCTCTTGCAGCAATTCAAGCCTTGCAAGCAAACTACCAATACCCCAACGTAGAAGCAATCCGGACCGTGCTCCGCTACAGCCACCGAGATTGCAACGAATTGCTCGGCTACGTTCCAACTTACAAATACTCAGCACCACGCCGGAGTAAAGTTACAGACTTTCTCCGTGCTCCAACTCCTTCTCGAGACCCAACTCTGCCGGACGTCCCGTTTATCCGGTTAACTGAAGCCGAGGAGATGGCGAAAAGGAGTCACATCAAGAACTTGCTCACCGCGACCTCGAGCGAAATACCGAGCATCATTCCTCATTCCCAAGCTGCCGGTCAATCCAGCGGCCCTGTGGTTGCCTTGGCGTCTCCAGCTGCCGGGCAATCTAGGCAAGAAGCTCGCCAGGCTAGCAAAAGGCCTCGCGCAGATTCATCTGCCGAGCTGGTTGCCGAGCTCACCACCGAGCAACCCACAGAAACCGCAGACCCAATTCCAGCATGGCGATCGCAGCTTAAGCACCAGGGAAAAGACATCCCAGCGAACGCTTCGATCAAGGGTGACAAAGAACACCTACTTGCCTTTGATCTCTCAAAAGCCCTGCTCCTACTAAGCGATGTGGTCGGCAGCGACCACGTTCCGGACACTCGGCTTGTGAAGTCTTCAGTCAAGTCCATGGCCAGGGTAAGTCTCAATCCTTTGCTGAAATTTTTACCAAGTGTTTGCACGGTTTCTAATTTGATCCAGCTTTCCCCTTGCAGGCCATCCAAAAGCAGCACCTGGTCATGGAGCGCATCCATCGACTTCGGCAGAAGGCGAATGACACTGCCAGCCAGGTCCAAAGCCTTCAAACCGAGCTCGGCCGAGCAAAAGCTTCACTCCAAATTGCTAATGCTGACAACAACCGGTTGCCCGGTCAGCTTGACGAGGCCGAGAAAAAGCGGGATAAGCTCCAGGCCGAGCTGGATGTGCTCAAACAGTCAAGGGAGAAGGACTGCGAAGATGACAACAACGCCGGCTTTAAGGAAGCCGAGGACAGTTACAAAAAGCAAGTCTTCGCCACCCAGGACATTTATTTCAAGGCAGGTTGGAAGTCTGCCTGCCAACAGCTCGGTCAAGGTTCTAACACCGACGTATTTGCCTCTCCACCGGCTGCCTTCCTACCGACCTACCTTGTGCCTTATGCCAATGATGTCTTTAGTGCGTTGCAGGCCGAGGCTGAGGAAGGGCTTGAAGAAGAGGCCGAGGCAGATGCTGAGGGAGAAGACCGAGAAGAGCAACCGCAGCCCGGCGAGACTTCAACCGTTACGCAAGACCATTTTCCCACAGTTGACTTGGAGACGACCGGGGATGAATTCACCAATCTCTCCCCCTCAGCTTAGTTTTTCTTCTTTTTTTTTTTTTGGTGGCTTTGCTTATGTAACCGGGCTGTCAGCCCCCCTTTTGTACTTGCTTTCAATCAATGAAACACTAAATTTATCACAAGTGTTTGCACGATCTTGAGTCTTCATCACTTCAGCCGAGCAAAATACATCCCAGTTTTCATAATAATTGGACAAAACCTCAACATTTCCAACCGGAATAAACAGCTCGGTTGGAATCTGAGTTGAACAAAACACCAACTCCTTCAACTCTTGCAACTGGAACAAACATCTCGGTTTAATTCTGAGGGTTGAACCAGATATGACCAGCTTCAACCAGAGTAAATCATCTCTGTTGGATATACCCGGGTGAACAAAACATCAACTCTTGCAACCAGAATAAACATCTCGGTTTAATTCTGAGAGTTGAACAAATCATCAACACCTTCAACCGGAGTAAATCATCTCGGCTGGATACACCTAAGTTGAACAAAACATCAACTCTTGCGACCGGAGTAAACATCTCAGTTTAATTCTGAGAGTTGAACAAATCATCAACACCTTCAACTGGAATAAATCACCTCGGTTGGATACACCTAAGTTGAACAAAACATCAACTCTTGTGACCGGAGTAAACATCTCGGTTTAATGTCCCAATTTTAAAAGCAACAATCAAAATGCTAAGCCAAAGATGAGACACTTCTATAAATTGACAAAAAGAATTACATTCTGAAGTGTAAGGCAAAAAATTCCTTTGCATAAAAAGACAACAAAAGCTAGAAATAGTACAGTTTGAGGTTAGCCGCATTTCACGGCCGGGGTATTGCTCTACCATCCAGATCTTCCAAGTGGTATGCCCCCTTGCCCGCCAGACCGGTGATTTTGTAAGGTCCTTCCCAATTTGCCCCTAGTTTGCCTTCACCTGGCACCAGGGTGTTGCCCAAGACTTTCCTCAAGACCCAATCACCCACCTTGAACGGTCTGGGGTGTACCGTTTTATTGTACTTTCTTAAAAGCTCTTGTTGGTAGGCAGCGACGTAGATGAGAGCCTTTTCCCGGCGCTCTTCTACTAAATCCAATTCCAGAGCAATGGCCTCGGCGTTTAGCTCAGGCTTAAAACTTTCACTTCTGAGAGTGGGCATGCCTACTTCCAAAGGTATGACCGCCTCCATGCCATAAGCCAAAGTGAATGGAGTTTTCCCGGTAGAACGCCGCGAGGTAGTTCGGTATGCCCAAAGGACGCTGGGAAGTTCCTCGGCCCACTTTCCCTTGGCTTTCTCAAGCCTCTTCTTTAGTCCGTCAAGAATAGTCTTGTTTGACGCCTCAGCTTGACCATTGGACTATGGGTAAGCCGAAGTGGAGTTGTAGAATTCAATCTTCAAATCTTCACAAAACCCTCTGAATAGACGACCGTCAAACTGGGTGCCGTTATCAGAGATCAAAATTTTAGGGACGCCGAACCGTGTTACCACATTCTGCCAGACAAACCGTTTCACGTCTTTCTCCTTGATTGTTGCCAAAGGCTCGACTTTAACCCACTTGGTGAAGTAGTCTATTGTCGCGATGAAGAACTTCTGGTTGCCTGGTGCTGTTGGGAGCGGCCCCACTATGTCTAATCCCCACATTGCAAAAGGCCAACGGCTAGTTAGGGGAAGAAGTTCTCTGGCCGGCTGATGGATCTAGTGTGCAAACTTCTGGCACTTCTCGCACTTGCGAACATATTTCTGTGCGTCGGCTTGCATGCACGGCCACCAATAGCCTTGTGAAATAACGCGGTAGGCCAAGGACCTGCCCCCTATGTGACTGCCACAGATGCCTTCGTGAACTTCGTACAGGAAGGCTTCCACGCTGCTCGGGTGCACACATTTCAGGTAAGGACCGATGAAAGACTTCTTGTACAAAGCACCTGAAGGAGAGAGCCAAAACTGCTTTGACTTTACTCGCACCTTGTGTGCCTCCTTCTTATCGGCTGGAAGGGTCCGTTCTCTGAGAAAGATGATGATAGGGTCCATCCAAGAAGGACCTAACTCGGCGCAGTGTACATCTGTCTGTCCGGTTTCCTTAATGCTGGGCCTTGGAAGGAATTCGATCAACAGAGGGTTGGGAGATGTGTGGTCGACCATAGAAGCAAGGCCGGTCAACTCATCGGCCTGGTCATTCTCTTCTCGGCCAATCTGTTGGATGTTGATCGCCTGGAATGGCTTGATATAGTCCCTGACCAGAGCTTGGTACTTTACCATTCTGTCGTCCTTCGCCTCGTAAACCCCAGAAACTTGGTTAACCACAAGTTGGGAATCACCGTAAACCATTAGCTCGGATGCTTGCATCTAAAGCGCGCTCTTGAGACCGGCCAAAAGCACTTCGTACTTGGCTTCATTGTTAGATGCTGGGAAGCCAAGGGTAATTGAATGTTCAATTGTTAGATCGTCTGGTGAAATCAAAACAATACCTAGCCCGGCACCGTGACGGTTCGAGGCTCCATCAACAAAAAGTTTTCATATCTCCCCCACAAAGAGCTTCCAACATTCTGAGGGGTCCTGGGAGGCTTGAAGATTGACGGGATCACGGTTGCTCGGCAGTGCGGCTTTAGGTTCTGTGCTGATTGGTTCCACTTCAGCCCCCCTTGGTGATTCGGCACCGGACTCAGCAGGTTGAACTACGATGCCCAAGTCCGTAGGCAAATCACCAGGTTGAGGTATTATGCCGGCTGTAGACTCTGCACTGAGTAGTTCCATGCCTTCCCCCCTTGGTGATGCACTACCGAACAGAGCAGGTTGGGTGGTGATATCCAACTCCGTCATCGCATCACCGGGAGGTGTCGTTGTATTAACTAAAGGTGTGTTGGTGGGGCACGCAAATTCCGCGTCGCCAACTCCAGCAAGTTGTTGTATTTCGGTCGTGCTCGCGTTCACCTCTTGATCTGCCTCGGCAATATCGACCGGGCAAATCGGGTGAGTTCCAGGTGAGAATTCGACAACAAAATCGGCCAAAGTCTGTGTTTTGATGGCAGTACGCGGCTGGAACTTCACATCAAACTGTCCCAACTCGACTGCCCACTTAAGAACTCGACCGGAGAAGTCCGCTCGTTCGAACAAAGCCTTAAGGGGGAACTCGGTAGAACGATGATGGTATGGGCGTGGAAATAGTGCGGCAACTTCCTTGAAGCCATCATCAAGGCCAACGCAAGCTTTTCCAGCGGCAAGTATCTCGACTCTGCCGGTAGCAGGGTTTTGCTGACGTAGAAGATGGGGAGGTGCTTGATTCCTTCAGCCCGGACAAGCACCGCACTGATTGCATGCCGCAATACGGCCAGATAAAGGTAGAGTTCCTCTTCGGGCACTGGTGTGACCAACAATGGCGCGGAAGACAAATACTCCTGAAGCTCGGCCAAAGCCCGGTCACACTCTTCGTCCCACGAGAATTTTGATTTCAAGGATTGAAAGAAAGGGCGGCAGCGATCTGATAACCGGCTTATAAATCGATTAAGCGTGGCGGCCATTCCGGCCAGATGCTGCACGTCCTTAGCCGAGCTGGGTTGTTTTAACTCTTGCACGGCTCGGATCTGTGTAGGGTCTGCTTTAATACCTCGGTTCGTGACTAGGAATCCCAAAAATTTCCCGGATCCCACACCGAAGGCACACTTGGATGCATTCAGGCGTAGCTTGTGTGTTTTAAGAATGGCGAACATCTCGGCCAAGTTGGATAAATGGTCTGCTTGATGCCGGCTCTTAACCACCATATCATCAATGTAAGCCTCCATTGTTCGGCCTAGCAGAGAAGCGAACATCTTGGTCACCATTCTTTGAAAAGTTACCCCGGCGTTCTTCAAACCAAAAGGCATGACTCGATAGCAGAAGAGTCCCCTTGGTGTAGTGAACGAGGTGATCTCTCGGTCGGGTCCATGCATCGCAATCTGATGGTAGCCGCGGTAGGCGTCCAAGAAACTGAGCCTGTCATGTCCAGCCGTTAAGTCCACAAGCTGGTCTATTCTAGGAAGAGGGAAGCTATCTTTTGGACAAGCTCGGTTGACAGTCTTGTAATCAACGCAAACTCACCACTTCCCATTCTTCTTAGGTACCACAATTGTATTTGAGATCCACCGAGGATAGTGCACTTCTTGAATTGCTCGCGCCTCAAGCAAATTCTTAACTTCCTCCGTAACCACCTCGGCGTGATGTAGCGCTGATCTCCTTGTTCGCTGAATGACCGGCTTGGCTCTGGGAAAGACATTGAGATGATGGCATATGAAATTTGGATCGAGATCGGGCATATCGTAAGGCGACCATGCAAAAACTTCGATATTGGCCATCAAAAACTCAACCATCTCGGCCCGTTCTTGGGCTATAAGGCTTGAGCCGAGCAAGAAGAACTTCTCAGGATGCTCTGTATCTATTTGCACCTCCACCAATTCCTCGACAGCTTTGTCCTCGGCCTTAATGCCCACATCGTCGAGGACTCCGTGGTCCTCCGGTCCCTCAATCATCTAAACGAATCCTTTGGCAGCTCGGCTCCCGTTGACTGCCACAAAGCACTGTTTTAACATGACCTGATCGCCCCAAATCTCCTCGATTGCCCCTATAGCTGAGGGGAATCTCATCACCTGATGGTAGGTCAACGCCACGGCTTGCATTGCGTGAAGCCATCCTTTTCCAAGGATTAAATTATACGTGGACGGCACCTGCAACACCTAGAATTCCACTTGTTTGACCACGGATCCCGCTTTAAAGGATAATCTTTCCCAGAGGCCACTCCGGCTGTGAGTTGAAACCAACCAGTGGCGAAATTGCCGGGGCCAAATCTGTGTCTCGGAGCTTGAGCTGTTTGAAAGCGTCGTAGTACATGATCTCAACCGAGCTTCCCTGATCGATCAAGATCCGTTTGACATCAAAGTCCTTGACACGGAGTGCAACTACTAGGGCGTCGTTGTACGGCATCTGAATGCGCTCCAAGTCTCCTGAGGAGAAACTGATCACATCTTTCACTTCTGTCTTCCCCCTCTTGAGCGCAGGCTGAACCGACAAGACTTCCCTCATGTGTTCTGCCTTCTTGATCATACCCCGGAGCTCGCATACCCGCGCCGGTTCCACTATGCCGTGGATGACATTTACAACCCCTTGCGGAGGCGCATCTTGGTCGCTCGGTCCCCTTGGGTCTACAGGAGCTTGATTTGCTTTCACGCCCCCATCAATGTAAAGGTCCAGCTGTCCGGCTGCGACTAGCTCTTCCAAGTGTTGCCGCAAAGGCAAACAGTCCTTTGTTCTATGGCCTCGCTCCCGGTGGAATGTGCAACGGTATCTCGGATTGAAGCCCTTCTGTTTGTCGCCTAACTTAGCTGGAAACCAGACATACTCCTCGTCACGGATTTCGCTAAGTATGCGATATATTGGAATCTTAAAGACCGTGGTAATGCCTGTTCTTGTTTTCAACCTTCTGTTTGCATCAGCTACGTCATCTCGGGGGTAGTCATCCCAGTCATTACGACGTCCCCCACCCCGGTTTTTGTGATTCGAACCTCGGTCTGATTCCTCAGCACGGTCATTAGATCGGCTGGACTCTTGTCCAACCACGTGCACCTTCCCTGCCGCCCTCTTGTCTGTTGCTACCGGATTTGCCTTCACAGTAGATGCTGATGCGTCATCTTCTACTCGGATGTGCTCGTTGATGCGTTGCATGAGCTGACCCATGGTTGTCGGTTGTTGCATGGTAAGCGAGTCTCGCAGTCTATGTCCGACCGGGGGTCCACGCTTATATTGAACGATTGCAAGGTTGACCGGGCAATCCAATATCTCATTGAATGTCTCCCAATATCTGGTGTTGTATGCTTTGAGAGTGTCGCACTGTTCCATCTTGACGTTCAGTAGGTGGTCAACTTCCTTTGGTGTTTTGGTGTTGGTTGTGAAACGCGTCACAAAGGCTTCGACCAACTGCTGCCACCTTTCGATACTCCCCTCCGGCAGCCTCCCGAACCATTTCAAATCCAACTCGCCCAAGCTCGACGGAAAGATAAGGCACATAAGAGCATCATTCCGTCTATGTCCGGCCATAACCTGTCGGAAATGACTTACATGCATATACGGGTCGGTTTTTTCGTTGTAGAGCGTGAACTTTGGCTGGTGGAAGCCCGCCGGAAGCAGCGCTGTTTCTATCTCCAGGGAAAAAGGAATGGCACTCAGCCTGGCCAAATCTGTATCTAGAAGAAGTGGCGCTGCTTGGCGGGATGGAGGCATTCCAACCTCCTCGCTGGCATGGACCCCATAGGATAGCCGCTGGAGCGCCGGCACCCACTGAGCCTCCCGCCGGCGAGCCCGTTCCTTCAAAATTGCCCGCAAATCCTCTGAACAGGCGGAGTAGGAGTATCTCGACGTCGTCACCGATCGTGAAGGCCGGTAGGTGCTGTCTTGCGCGCTAGACTTCTCTGCGCGCACATCAGAATCGCCATCCCTGTAACTCCTGGTAATAGAAATGGCCGGAGTATGCCACTGGTTCTGACTGCCTGAACGGCGGGATAGGGTGCGCTCACTGTGGTCACCCACTCCAGCTACACCCTTCCCTTTGACATGCCGCTTGAGCTCTTCCATCTCCGCCGCCATTCGCCGTCTTGGTCCCTCAACTTGTGTTCTAGACGTCTGGCGTGTGACTCTCTCCGCCGCCGATGACCGTCTGGACTCCGCGAATGACCATAATTTCTCCCGCGCTTATCCCGCGCGTTCCCCGACTGCCTTCCAGGGAATGTCTCCAAATCCGCCATTGGAAGGATGGCGGGATGTCCCTCTCTCCATTGGATAAACTCCGGGGTGGCTCCGTCGATGGCAGACAATAGAATCTCATCGTTGTTTGCCATGAACGACGATCAGATAAGCCTGGAAGACAAGGTTTTGTCTGTCAAGTTTCCACAGACGGCGCCAATTGTACGGGGAGCAAATATTCCAGCAAGCCCGTACTCCTTTCTTCCGAGCTCTGTCTCTGTCCGATTACCTGCGTACACAACGGCGGTGAGCTACCCGGCGGTGTGTGGCCGGAAAACCCCTCCGACGATCGAGTTAGCACACACCTTGGGATAGAGAGAGTGAGGAGAGAGTTGAGTGTAAGTATTTCTCTTACCAAATGTTCATCTGCCCACGTATGGGGGGCGCAGACGTACTTATATACCTTCTGCGCCCCAAATCTACTCCCAGTGACCTCTCAACACGTGGCACTGCTATCCTATCTGTCAGCATAAACCTTGCTGAGCACCACCTAACCCAACTGCCTGCCCATTCTCCTGGGAACTCGGCAGCCGAGCAGTACCATCTCGGCCATCGTCTGCCATGCTGCACTTCATGCCCAAGTACTCCAACAGCTAAGCTTAGATGAGGACCGGACTCGGCGGCATCTCGGCAAAGCCGAGCTCGGGACAACTCACGCTTGTTTGTGGTCGACCTACCTGCCGAGCAAACAGGTACCTCGGTCCAACCTTGCCTTTCCTGGCGTTGGACTTTTCAGCTGACCGGCTTCGTAACCACGGATCCTTGCAGCTCGGTCAATCCACGCGCTGCCTTAACCGAGCAGCTTCCTTCAAGGCCGGGCCACACAACTTGGCCCAACACCTGTTCGGCCCAAATCTGTCTGGCACAACTCTGTCCGGCCCAAATCTGTCCGGCCCAATTCCATATCATTAATCTCCCTCTCACAAGCAATGTTGGTGTTTTACTGAAGAAACTGAAGAACTGCCATGTTTGTTCAGTTTGAAACTGCTATGTGTGTAACATATGTGTAATTAATCACAAATGCTATGTTTGAAACTGAAGAAAATAATTGACATTGAACTGCCATGTTTGTTCAAATATTATTAACAGTTTAGTCTATGTAACCTTTGTATCAGCTACGTTTTGTTTTAAAAACTGTTTACTTTTTTTCTTTTTTCTTTTCTGGATATCTCTTCATAAGCTTGGTTTTAGGATTAATTCCAGCAGTACCGTCTTTCTTGGTTTTGTAGTACAAATGCTATGTTTGTTCAGTTTGACTCAAACATGGCAATTTGAACAAACATTTTGGCAAACTGAAGAAACATGGTTTTGAGATTTTCAGTTTCTTAACATGTAGGAAAAACTAAAGAAACTGAAGACTTACCATGTTTGTTCAGTTTGAAACTGCTATGTGTGTAACATGTGTGTAATTAATCACAAATGTTACATTTGAAACTGAAGAAAATGACTGACATTGAACTGCCATGTTTGTTCAAATGCTATGTTCATATATTTTTAAGCCTTCACACTCTATCTCTGTCCTCTATAGAACAGCCATTACTTTTGTTATGGGCATAACTCTATAGAACTGCCGTATGTGTGTAATTACAAATCATTTAATTTAGACCTTGTCTATGAGACTTTATAAATCATTTATTTTCTCATGAATGTTGATCCTGCTTCAAACACAAGCATAGCACAGCACAACACTACAAATTTGTCATGTATGCAGATTTAAAAAATGGCTTCTTCTTCTAACAATAGCAATATAAGATTACAACCGAGACTGTGCAATTGTGGAAGAACCGCTGCCATATATATTGTAAGAACTAATGAAAATGGAAATCAAGGGCGTTAGTTCTTTGTTTACCTATCAAAATATGTAAGTATGTATTGGAAAATTTAATCCTTTAATAGTGACATTAATATTTGTTTTATTCAACTAAGTGATTGTCATGCATTGTAGAGTAACACTCCCACTCCCCATTGCAATTGCTTCAAGTTCGTGGATGAAGCTGATGAAGACGTTACGTCCAGAATCCGTTCCAACACTAGAGCTTATGATTCTATAACAATAGAAGTCTTTAACGATGTAAGGACGCGGCTTAATGACATGGAAAATGACTATGGTCGAAGGCTTGAAAGGATGGAAAATAATTTGAAAGCGATGGTGTATTTCATTGTATTTTCTATCATTTTATACTTTATTATGTAACTTTTGTACTTCATTGTATTTTGGGAAACTGAATGGAAGTTTCTATCATTTTGGGTTTTATTGTACTTCATGATGTAACTTATGTTTATGGAATGAATTTTAAAATTGAACATATAACAGAGGTTACTTCCAAATGTTGTCTTAATTATCCTGTCTTACTTATGTATGCAGATTTATTGTTGAACATATGTGTGCACATTTAAAGTTGAACATATATGTATGCAGATTTATCTTGTCTTAGTTGGTCACATATGTATAGTTGAACATATAACAGAGCTCAAGTGATTGAAAATAAAGCATTTAGATGTACCAAGTATAGATCCATCTGGGCCCCAAATGCATCAATAGCATAACCAGTACTACATTTATGATTCAGATTGATGTTCATGTTAAGGAAACCAACAACACTAGGTAGAGAGGCATATGTTCAGACATCTAAGGAAACCAGCAACACTACGTAGAGAGGCATATGTTTAGACATTCACACATTTATGATTCAGACATATGTTCATGGAATGGAATAGAAACCAGCAACACTAAGCCATATGTTCAGACATATGTTTATGTTCATGGTACTAGATTCAGACATCTCTACTATTCTTAAGGAAACCTATTAACTGTGTTCATGGAGAGACATATGTTCATAGAACCAGCAACACTAAAGCACTAAACTGAAATATTCCATACTAGTACCAGCAACACTCTAGCAGCAGCATACCAGAACTAGCATAACCAGCATAACAGCATAACAGAAATATCAGAACCAGCATAACAGCAAAGCAGAGAATAGATAACAAAACAACATAGATTTTTTTAGCATAGATAGCATAATAGAAATATCAGAATAGATACTACCAACACTCAATCTGCTCCTTCATTCATAATTTTTTTAGCACAAGTTAAAAAATTAACACAAGTTAAAACACAAGTACATAATAACACTTCTTAGACAGCATCAGTTTCATAATAACACTTTTTGGACAGCATCAGTTTCATAATATTCATCCACAATTTTTTTCAGCACGAGTTAAAAAATTAACACAAGTTAAAACACAAGTACATAATAACACTTCTTGGACAACATCAGTTTCATTCTTGGACAGCAACAACATCATTCTTGGAGGCTAACACTTTAGTACATCATATCCACCTTTTACTCTCCTTTTGCCCTTAGTAGTTGCCACCTTTTTCTTCAAGCCTCTTGGTTGCGCAACATGATTGTTATCTTCGCAATCCACTTCAATGCTTTGGGTTTCATCCTCATTATGTACTTCATTTTCAACAGCAAAATTAGCACTTAACTTGCATTCAACATTTCCACCTAATGTAGTGAGTTGTGCAATTGCCAAATCATAGGTTCCTTCAGTTTTAGCAGCTCTACATGCTATTGCTCTAAAAGCGGTCATCAATGGCTATACCACGAGGCTTGTTGGAATTTTACATCAACTTAAATGTCATTTCCCGTAATGTCCTTCATAGTTTCAGCTCTTACTTGTTTGGTCCACCTCTTTGCAATATGTTGTGAAGGAACCTCTTTCATCTTCAATATATCTCTTATAACCTTCAAAGAGTGAGAACACAAAATTCCTTTCCTTTCATACTTTGTACAACTACAACCCAAAGAGCCATCCTTCTCCATCTTCACTTTCCTTGCATGTTTCCTACCAACATCAACAACTGTGAAAATGGTACTAGCCTCACCATATTCAATTGCTTCTATGTCCGATTCAATGGATCGAAAGTACTCATTTTGGAATTGCTCAAAAATCTTTTTTGTATACACATTACCTATTTGAATTAACATTCTTATAGTCACTTTCACTTTTGGCAATCTTTGGCACAGAGCATGTCCAGCTTCTAACTCCTTGTATTGCTTCTCATAAAGTACCCATTTGAAATGCATGAAGAATTCATTTAAATTAAAATCAAAACGAATGTAATTCTTCAAAAAAGTATTAAAAGTTAATATATAAAGAGAAATGATTGTATTATTGATTGATATATGTTGTTGTGTATATTACAAATGGTGAGTGGCTCATTATATAGGAGAGGGTGAGTATAGTAGGTGAGGAGTAGGTGAGGAGTAGGTGGTGGTAGGTGATGGTAAATTGGTGGTAGGTGATGGTAAATTTTAACAGCCCCCCGCAAACTCAAGGAGGATAGAAACTAACCAACTTGAGTTTGGAGAGAGTAACAAAACAAAAAAATACATAAAAATAAAAGAAGATAGGAGACACTGTATGGTCGTGTCAGACCATTGGTGAAGACACTGGATGGTGGTGTCATAACGTTGTAGAGGACACTGTATGGTGGTGTCATAACGTTGTAGAGGACACTGTATGGGGGTGTCATAACGTTGTAGAGGACACTGTATGGTGACAGTTGTTGTGACAGTTTACAGAGTCTTGCTGGACCCTTGTAGAAACTAACCGGAATCAATGTCGGGACAGTTTACAGAGTCTTGTCGGACCCATGAAGGAGCTAACCGGAATCAATGTCGGGACAGTTTACAGAGTCTTGTCGGACCCTTAAAAAGTCGCACCCTCAAAAGGTGTGTCCAATCTATCAAAAGGCGTGCCATCAAAAGGCGTGCCCAATTCATCAAAAGGCGTGCCATCAAAAGGTGTGTCCAGGTTGGCGTCGAGCGCCGAACGGCGCATGATGCGCGTGGCTGCCTTGGCTATTTAACCAAGGTTGATGCTGAGGCTGAGGCAGACAAAAAACTTCTGAAAATCCTCTGAAAAAACTCTTCCTTTGCTGAGAGAGAAACTCTGTAATACTTTGTAACCAACCCGTCTCTGAAACACTCAGCAACATGGCCTCTTCTTCCCGTCCAGCTACCCAGAACATGGCCTCCTCGTCCCGTGGTCTGCTCACGCTCTTTCCAGAACTGAACGAGTCCACAAGAGAAATAACTGGTGCAGTGGCCAGTGAACCTCAACCAAACACCTCTAGTTTTGCTCCGTTGAACTTTCCGATGCGGTCGGTGGAGCAAAAAATGGCGGTGCAAACTGATATTGAGGCCAATCAGTATACTCTGAAGTCATGTGTGGAAACCATGACTGCGGTCACAAACTTGTCGCACCGGCTGCAGAGCAGGACAAATGAGGTGCAACAGTTAAACTCCCAGCTGGCTCTGCTCCAACGCATGTATAAGGATGCGCGAGCAGAGATAAGTGTGCTAAAGACAGAAAACAAGGAGCTGAAGCGGAAGGCCACCGTTATGTTCCGATTTGGAGGGCCGCCATATGCTGTAGTGGAGGAGCAGGTGGGAGTGAATGTGCTCGGTGGCGTGGGAAACACGGAGGCAACACCGGCTAGGGCCGTCCAGAACAGAGGCAAGAAGAAGAGACCTGCAGCAAAGTAGAGAAGACAAATCCCACTGTGGGTGTGGGTGTGTGTGGTGGTGGTTTTTTTTTTTTTTTTTTTTTTTGGTGTAAAATTGTGATCGGGGTGGAGCCCCGGCATGAAGAAATGACAAGTGTGTGGAATGTTTGTGGTGTTATTTTGGTAATGTTGTTTTTGTTGAATAATAAAAATAAAATAAAAAAAATAAGGGATAAAAAATAATATTTGTGAATGTGTGACTGGAGTTTTTTTTTTTTTTTTTTTTAATAGATATATATTCTATAATGGGTGCTGGCAACAGCATATGGTGGGGGGGGGGGGAGAGGAGTCTGACAAAAGAAAGAGTGAGAATCAAGAGTGAGGCAACAGCACATGGAGAGGAATAAAGTGTGTTTTCAAAAAGGATGAGAGAGAGAGAGAGTGGGTGGCTGTTCTTGTGACAGATTGTGGCTTTGATGCTTTCAGGCGTGCAGCTTTGACAGCACGCTTTGGAGTAGAAGTTGAGTTTTTTATCTTTTATAATTGGGTCTTTATTTTTGTACTCTACAAGAATCTTGTTGCTGTAGAATTCAGCCATTTGCCAACTTTCTTCCACATGTGCAATAGGCATGCTCATACCTGTGGTCACTGGCTTCCCTGAATTAATTTCTTGAAAAACAGCAGCCATTCCTTCCTTTGGGCGTGATGATGCAGAATGAGGAGATTCTGAACTAAAGAGTGATGCTGTGTACCTGCCTTTGCCAGCTAGCCTTCATGTGCAGTGGGCAGTCTTGGCTGCTCAGAAGAGGAAGCATTTGCTGATGGAGAAACCGACGGGTCTTGATGTGGAGGAGCTTGATCAGATATTGGAATTTGTGGCAGCGGATGGAATTTGTGGCAGCGGAGTGAAGGTATGTGTAGAAAATTCTAGCGGACTAGGTTGAGGTCCGGCGGACGGCTAAGGTGAGGTTGCCGCCCGCCGGTGAAGCGAAAATATTAGGTTCTAAACCTGCTCTGATACCATGTAGAAATTTAATATATAAAGAGAAATGATTGTATTATTGATTGATATATGTTGTTGTGTATATTACAAATGGTGAGTGGCTCATTATATAGGAGAGGGTGAGTGTAGTAGGTGAGGAGTAGGTGAGGAGTAGGTGGTGGTAGGTGATGGTAAATTGGTGGTAGGTGATGGTAAATTTTAACATTCACTAAGTTGTGTGGTACTCATTCCCGCGGCCCATGTTAATCTAACATATGGCCAGCCCCATTTTTATTTCACCACAAAAGTCAATTTCAACCAATTGTTATCATGCGCATCATATTTATCAAGCATTTCAACCCACTCTAATTTCCATTGATTTTCATCTTCAATGTCAAATATGAATTTATTTAATACACCCTTTACCCCCTTATCTTGGAACAAACAATTGACATGTTTTAATGCAGTTTGCATCAAATGCCAAGTACACAATCAGTGACTCATGTCAGGCATAACAATGGGTATAGCTTTAGCCATTGCAGCATCTTGATCCGTGAACAAAGTTTTTGGTGCATTTTTTGACATAGCCTCTAGAAAATTTTGAAACAACCATACAAACGATTCAGCGGTCTCATCATACAACAAGGCTGTACCAAATATAATTGTTCCCTATGATAGTTGAATCCCACAAAAGATGCAAAGGGTCTACATTCTTTGTTTAACTTGTAAGTCGTATCAAATGTGACAACATCACCAAATTGGGCATAATCTATGATCATTTGTGCATCGGCCCAAAACATATTCGTTATTTGCTCCTTATTATCTAACTGAAAAAAATAAAAATAAAAAAAGGATTTTGCAAAGATTTTTCTTTAAAATATTGCAACACATTGCCTACTTCCTCATATGCTAAACTTTGTTGTCTTTTGGTTCTCAAATAAGTTTTTTGATCTAATTTCGTAAACCCAAGACATTGCCTCCCACCAGCTTCTCTACCCATGAGTTCAAAAGACTGGCCTAAACGAAAACCAAATTGTGCCGCCAAATCTAACTCAATTGCTTGGGTAGTCGATATCTTTCTTTGTGATGGCAATATGTGGGCACACTCGGGTGATACAAGATCATAGTAGTGTTTTTCTTTGAAATAAGTCACAACAAATTTCCCAATACCCTCATCTAATTTCATATAAAGTCGAGCCTCACAACCAGTCATAGTTTTAGCTCTAAGGTTTTTTGCCAATGGATCTCGCTTGTCAACCTTCCGAAATCCCTCCTTGTTGCAAACCAAAAGTCTACAAATAAGTTGGTTAATGAACTTGTTCTTCCTACAATAATACCTTCTTATGCTAAACCTCATTCTTCCTCCATATGTATTATAAAAATCATACGCACATTGTTCAGAATCAATGTCATTCCCTGTTTTGGCTTCCAAGCACAATCATTCTCAGGTTCTATATCCATATCAAAATGCAACTGAAAACCCATATAAATAAAATCTTAGCTACATAAATTAAATCTTTAAATCCTTATAGGCCTCAATCAATTCAAGCTTAAATAAAAATACATCAAATAAACAATCAATGGAAGTAGGCAATGTGGAAGTAGGCAATTAAGAAAATTTCTCACATTTGAATTCAAATATTTGTATGTATATATAATGGGAGGACTCATTATAAGGTGTGCTTTGCATTAAATATGGATATGACCAACTCTCTGTTTTATCTTCTTGTTTGTTTTATATAGCTTTACATCGATACCATGTGTTCTTTTATTGAATTCTTAAGCCTTTACACTTTTGTTTTAGTCAATGGTGGTCTGTGGGTATTGTATAAAACTTGTTTTGAAGAAGAAGAACCCAGTTACCCAAACACACAGAAAAACTTAGAGACTAATTTCAGTTACAGAGACAGAGACCTTATTTGAGCTAGAGACATTATAGAGACAGAGAAAAAGGGTCTATGCAAAGGATATGTTTGAAGCTCAGTCAAACATAATCAATAATCAATTACAGAGACAGAGACGAATAATATTGTCAATTGACGGTATTGTATGCATGTTTGAGCTTCAAACTAGAATTGCTTTATCAAAGACATTATTTGAACTTAACAATGGGTTCAGCTTAACAAAAAATAAGGACAAAGCAAATAATGAGGTTGTTAATCACAAATAATGGATTAAACAAGCTCAAATGAGGTTGTTAAACAAAAAATGAGGGCAAAGCAAATAATCACAAATAATCAATTACATAGGTCGTTAACCCCTTTAGCAAATAATGGGTTAACCCATTTAGCAAATTAGCAATTTGTTTAACCCATTTGTCATTATTAACAAGCTCACTATTTGCTAATTTGTGATTAACAAAAAATAAGGGCAAAGCAAATAATGAGGTTGTTAATTTTTTGTTAGACAAAGACAAATGGGTTCAGTTTGAAGTTCAAATAATGGGTTCAGTTGGACGGTATTGTATGTATGTTTCAGGTCAAATAATCTTGTCAATTGACAAATAATCTTGAGGACAGAGACAAATAACCCATTGCTTTATCAGACTAATTTCAATTTGAAGCTCAAATAATCAATAACAGAGACAGAGACAATGAAGAACACTAACCTCTGGTTTGCGAAGTGAGGGTAGATAGAATGAGGGCAAAACAATGGGTTCGATTTGGGGAGTAAGTCGCTGTAGAGAGGGTCTGCCGGTGCGACGGGTTTGGTGAGGTGGAGGAGAAAAACGTGACGACTCTGGTTTGCCAAGCAGACAGAATCTATATTGGGTCGAGAGTGGGTTACCGTCGTCGGATCTGCAACGGCGTCGAGAGTGGGTCGCCGGTGAGGGTGGGTTCGACGGAGAAGAAGGGATGAGTGTGAAGCTATGTGAGAGTGAGTGCGCATCAAATCTGTGTAACCTCTGTATCAGCTGTGTTGTGTTTTGTTTTGGGCGGGAAACTGAAATTTCAATTTCATTTTTTTTTTTTGCCGTTGGATGTGCAACGGCTGAGAAAATAAAGTAGGATTCTCAAGGAGGGGATCCGGACTCAATTATTTTATCTTGTGTCAGTATTTGTTAAGCCAGGTACCCAAAAAAAGATTTAAAAAAATAAAAAAAGAATAAAAGGCCGAATCTGCAGTTTTGAGAAATTGAGGGATGATCTTCTTGTGGGTGAAGTGCCAATCTGTTGTGGGGGAAATCAGGCGAAATTGGACTGGTGATATAGAGCCTTCGTTTGGAATGTGGGTTGGTTTTTTAACCTTTTGATTTTTTGACTATTTTAGTTTGAGATTAAAAAGTTTTGTTTGAAATAAATTTTTTGACTTTTTTTATTTTTGTGAGAAAAAAAATGAAATGATTATGGTTTGGATATAATATTTTGTGTTATTGATTTTTTTAATCTATTTTGTCTTTTTGTGACTATTATAGTCCAAAATCAACTTGCCAAAAGGTGCTAGCTTTGGTGAAACATCCCAATATATATATATATATATATTTTAAGATAACTGAGTGTTCGGGTTAGGTTACGCACACTTCAATTAATTTTAGGGTCTTAAAATTAACAACGGGCACATCTTAATATGTTTTAGAATAAATTACACTGACACCCCCATGAGGTTTTTGTATAACACAAATCTTCCTTTTACACTTGAAAAATTACATTTATCTCCATGTCAGATTAAAATGACATATTTGCCCCTTAGTCTTTATATATATAAAATAATAAAATAATACATATATTTTATTCATGTCATTTTAAGAGAATAACAATAATCGTTTTTGGTTTAATTCACAAAAAATTGAGTTTTTTTTTTATTTTTTGTGTTTTTTTATTTTTACTGATTTTTTAAAAATATTTTAAGTAATTTTTTTATTTTTTAGATACACATAATCTATTTATACTTAAGAAGTATAATATTTTATGATTTTTTTTAAATTCACCAAATATAAATATATATATATATATAATTAAATACATTATCTTATTTAGTTGTATTCAGTGAATTTTTTTAAAAATTTTTGTAGAAATTTTATACCTCTTAAATATATCTAGATTAAATTGTTCTAATCTAGATATAATGGTGGAAATAAAAACTGAAAAATATATTCAAATATAAAAATTTATACAAAAAATATCATAAAAATGATAAGATAGTCATTTAGAAAATTTTAAGATATAGCATCAGCAATTCATGAAGTAATTTGTAATGAGATTACAAATCTTAATTTTTCAAATGTGAAGGAAGAATTTATATTAAACAGAAATCTCAGGATGTCAGTGTAATTTATCCTATGTTTTAAGTGTGTATTTTTTTTTTTATAAATATTTTAAGGGAGTTTTTAAATGGCACTCGATATCAAAATTTCGGTATTGTGTTGACTGTATAAAACGAGGAATTTGAATTTTGAAGCTCAAAATCCTACAATCCAGAAGAAAGAAAGAAAAATTAATAAAAATGAAAAGGTATATGATCCGTGAAACACAAGGCTTGGTTTTAATAATTTTCGTCAAATAAATAAGGGAGATTTTGTCAAAACTCTCTCATAATAAAATTTTAATGTATTACAGATCAGCACAAAAAAAAATTCTTGAAAAGTCCAACAAATATTATTATTATCAAAATATTAAACTTTAAAATAATACAACTTTTCATGTAGATGTCGGTTTTTAATAAAATTAATATTTTAAAATTCTCTCATCAAGATCTATCAAATAAGATCCATGTTGACTATGAAATTTTTTTAAATCTTTTTTTATTACCATTGAAATTGATGTAAACAGTAACAGTAACATGTTATTCTGTTTGACAGTAACATGTTACTCTGTCTCACAATAACATGTTACTCTGTTTGACAATTATTCTATTTGATAATAACATGTTACTTTGTTTCACAGTAACATATTACTCTGTTTGATAGTAACATGTTACTCTGATAATATTGTCTAAGAAAGGGAAAAAAAATTTACTTTGTCCTTGTTCAATTATATGTTTTCTCTTTAGAGGGGTTATGAAAAAAAATAAATTAGACTGTTCTTTTTACCAAATAAGGGTCCAATGGAAGAATTTTGACTAAATTTCTTAATAAAAATAAACAAAAAATGCAAATCTTAATGAATAATAAAGTATTGGTTATTAAGAGGCAGCTGCGATTGGTTTGATTTGGTTTTGCATGGTCTTCAATTAATCAATTAATTGGTGTGTCTGTGAATATGCATGGTGGGAAAAATAAAAGGTTAAATTATAAATATATTTTTTTGAGATTTGTTTAAAATATGAATTATTTTATGTGATTTATAAAATTATAAATATTTGTTCGTCAAAATTTTTTATTTAATAGAATCAACTGAAAAATGAAATTCTTAACTGCTCACTTTTACAATGATAAAATTATCTAAATTATTAATTAAAATAAATTTATGATATCATTAAAATTATTAATTGAATTGATAATTTATTAACAAAAAATGTCATTTATTATGAAATTAATAATTTCAATGGGTGAAATGTAATTTTTCAAATTACAGAAATGAATTATATTTTAAACAACCTTAAGAAAACATTTGTAATTTATCAACAAAAAAATAAAAAACATAAAAAAAATATTTATACAATTAACTAACAGATCTACTCATTTATTCCAAAAAAAATATATACACCATAAATTGTCACCACATTTTTCTTCTTCATGTGAACATGCATGTGCCATCATGGTCCGTTGACAGATACAGACGGGGAGAGAGAGAGAGAGAGAGAGTTAACGCACTATGGTCCACTAATGCACTAAATTATTATTACTACAGTTCAATGGCAAACATGATATGATTTGTACGGAAATCTTAGCTAATGCACTATTTTACAAAAAAAAAAAAAAAAAAAAAAAAAAAAAAAAAAAAAAAAAAAAAGGAACGAAACGATGTATCAAAAAATAATTTCACCATAATAGCTATCACATTGTGAAAACATATTTCTTTCTGTCATCAAATATTTTTTAATACCAAATAAATAGTCAAAGCGGCCAGTGTATAAGAACGAAGATTTCCCATTTAAAATAATTCAAAAACATAATCATTTTTTTACTTTTGCTTTATGTCAATCATTTTGCAAGAATCTTTACTTTACAACCACGCAAACCATAAATTACGCCTGTAGAGTGTCATTACTATCTAACCTTCGATCATACACATTTACTCTGACCAACCCACTGGCATTGGGTGCGCAAATGGGGGAATATTTTATCAATATTTTATCAACTTTAATACTCTTTTGTTTGTATCTCAACCTCAACTGAGAAAATAAATTAGGCAAAGTAAGTTCAATACAACTGAAATCACTTGCTGAAACACCTTCAACAACACCAGTTCTTATATCGTCCACCTCCATTCACCTGAACATTACAAGTCGATACTTCACCATCCATAACACCTGTTTGTCATTAATTAAACAATAACTATTCTCATAATAGACTAACTCGCATTGACAATCCACAAAGAAAATAAAATACACCTCGTATCGAACGTACTTTTTGTCCTTACCACCAACGAACTTGAATATCATTTTCTTTAGCATCCAAAACCAGTTAGATTGGTCAGGATCAACAATTCAGGTCTCAGGATTACCCTCACCAACTCTAATAAATATATTGTCAGGTGTGGAGACGGAATCTGACAAACTATTATCACTTATGACCAAAAACAATACGTGGTGGACCACAGTTTCGTCTTTTGCATCTTGTCTCAATTGAACATTCCCAATTAATTTTGTACCCTTAACCATGATCTTGTCTGATTGACGCTCACATCTCTTATTACCCAACTCAATACCATTCAGGAATCTCGTCACACCTTTATTATCAAATTTAACGTCCCTTAATTATTCATCGTTCAGTTGTAACTTCCTTACTCCCATCTTAGTCTTCGTAATATATCAGGGAATATTCTGTACGTACCGTCAGCGTACATACGCTGCCTTAAAAGGCGCATGGCCACGGTAACTACGCTTATATCCACTCATAGCCAGTATCCTTAACCTTCGGTACGCAAGGGGAATCTAATACTAGCTGCTCATTACTCCTTTCATTTTTAATAAAATTCTCCAAATCTTTTATCCTACAAATTCTTCAAATTCTTTTACCTCTCTGCTAACCCTTCTGTTTAGATACCTAAGCTTTGATGTTTTTTCCCACTGCTCCTCGTATACCGGAACAAACTTCGCAAGAGTTGACCGCCGGCTCTCTTCCCAAAGTCCTATTTGCCACGTCAAAAAATGATCTGCACACATTTGAGTGAACTGCCAGTAATTCTCAAGATACTCTTCTAAGGAGTACAACATTGTATACCAATACAAACAACAAAAGAGAAAGACAGAAAAGGAGAGGAGAAATAATGTACTAGAAAACAACTTCACCACAATAGCTATCCCACTGCAAAAGTATATTCTTCTCTGCCATCAAATGCTTTCTAGTACCAAATAAATAGCCAAAGTGGCCCGCGTATAAAGACGAAGATTTCTTATTTAAAATAATTCGAAAACATAATCATTTTCCCACATTTGCTTTATGTCAATAATTCTACAAGAATCTTTACTTTACAACCACTCAAACCACCTGAAACACGACACGTGTATCGCACTATCCGGCAAAAGAATCAAAAGTACTCACACCATTCACACCTGGGCCCGGGTGTGACTTCTTTTTAACTCCATCCATACATGTGTCCACAAGTACAACAATGGACAACCCAGATTAGAGGCCGGAGGGGGGTGCGCGGTGGTAATATTAATACAACGCCTCCTCAATCACACCACTCACACTAGGTTTTTTAACTAATATGGTGGCCTTGTACGGTTGGTGTGAGTTTACTGTTTACTACTACAAAATGCCTCGCCAACTCTCTTTCCGTTTCTATACCAAGAATGTTTTCCTCACCTACCCACAATGCCCTTGTCCAAAAGAACAATTCTTGGAACTCCTCCAATCCCTTCTCTAACTAGCATGTCAGCCATACTACATACTTGTCGCAAGAGAGCTCCACGAAGATGGAAACCCTCACCTTCATGTCATGGTTCAATGCACGAAGAAGATTCAAACCTCCAACCTGAGATTTTTTGATCTCACTAGAACCAACGGGAGGATCTATCATCCAAATATAGAAAAACTCCATTCTCCAACAGCAAGTCGACAGTATATACAGAAAGGCGAAGACTTCGTAGAATGGAGAGAATTTTCATTGAAGCGGAAAAGTCCCTTGAAGAACAGAGATGAACTCTAGCAGGGAATACTTGTAAAAGAAGAAACAGAGGAACAAATCTTTGCACTCTGCAAAGAAAGATGTCCCACCGATTACGTCATAAAATACCCCCAATTAAAAACATTTTCGAGGGATCATTACAAACAAGAGAGACCCTATATACTAGCTCCTTTAATTTATTTCCTTTTTTAAATGAAAAGTAAAAAAATGGCAAAAAATAATATTTTTTTTGTAAGTCGAAATTTTATACAATACGAGTTATGTCAAAATTGTCGTCTCTTCGTTTGGAGAGAAGACAACTCGATTAGATTAGGGATAGCTATTGATTGTATTGGTATACAATATTGTACTCGTGAGAAAAGTATCCCGAGAATTACGGCAGTTCACTCAAATGTGTGTAGATCGTTTTTTGACGTGGCAAATAGGACTTTGGGGAGAGAGTCGGCGGTCAGCTCCAGCAAAGTTTGTTCCGGTGTATGAGGAGCAGAGGAAAAAAATATCAAAGTTAGGGTGTCTGAACAGAAGGGTTAGCAGAGGTAAAAGAATCTGCAAAATTTGTAAGATAAAAGATTTGGAGTGTTTTATTAAAAATGAAAGGAGTAATGAGCAGCCACTATCAGACTCCCTTTGTGTATCAAAGGTTAAGGACACCAGCGGGGAGTGAATATAAGCGTAATTACCGTGGTCGTGCACCTTTAAGGAGGTATGTATGCAGATGGTACGTACAGAATATTCCTCGATATATTAAAAAAACAAAGAGGGGAGTAAGGAAGTTACAACTGTACGATGAACAATTAAGGGACGTTAAATTTGATAATAAAGATGTGGCGAGATTGCTAAATAGTATTGAGTTGGGTAATAAGAGATGTGACTGTCAATCAAACCAGATTGTGGTTAAGAGTATAAAATTAATTAGGAATGTTCAATTGGGACAAGATGCTAAAAACGAAGTTGTGGTTCACCACGTATTGTTTTTCGTCATAAGTGATAAAATAGGTGCCATGGGTGGTGAAGTATCGACTTGAAAATTCGAACATTAAAAGGGGTATTACGTATTGTAAAATGAAGAGGTATTTGAAGTATTTTACGAGTGATATGCCAGAAGATTCGCAGATGAGGGGCTCATCTATTGTCGTGTTATCTAAAAAATATATTAATGATAATGTTGATGTTTGGCATTGTGCTCCAACCAAGGCTATTCCAATTCTGACACGGACTATGTCTGTGGGTTTACCGGAGAAGCGAAGAAATTTGTTATTAGGAGGTTCTGGGAAAAGTGTATCGTACTATCCGGCAAAGGAATCAAAAGTACTTACACCACTAGCACCTAAGCCCGGGTGTGACTTCCTTTTAACCCTATCCATACACGTGTCCACAAGTACAACAATGGACGACCTAGATTAGCGGCGGGGGAGGGGGCGCTAGTAATATTAATACAGCGCCCCCCAGTCATACCACTCACACCATTCACACCAGGTTTTTTAATTAATAGGGAGGCCTTGTACAGCTGGGATTATTGATAGTGCTTGTATTTAGAAATTCTGTCATTTTAATCTTTGATTTTTTTAATTGTGATATAGCTAATTTTAAAATTTAAATCTCATTTAAATAAAGATAATTGAAAATATTGTTTCCTTTGCAAACATAAAATACTCAATTTCAAGAGAAAAGTCATTAATTTGATAAAATATAAACTAGTTTGATAAAAATAAATATCAAAAAAATTATTTTTAAATTTTTAAAAAATATTTTTACCTACCAAAGATAAAATCATATAAAAAAAATATTTTACATTTTTTTTATCAATTTAATTTTTAATATGTGTTTGACTGATGATCATGTAATGGGTGACTATTTTTATTGATTTTTTTTTATTATGTTTATCATGTAATAGATGGTCATTTTTGTTGTTAATAGATATATTTTGATGGCTATCATGTAATTAATGGTCATTAGGCATATAATGTGTAATTAATATGTTTAATATATGAAATACTTTTAGTTTTGAATTTTTTAATTTAATGGATTGATTCAATAATGATATCAAAGTTGTCTCTATATTTGACATTTGAAAAAATAGAAACTAATTTTAAATAAAAAAATTATCAAAAAAATTAATTTAAAAAAAATTATTTCTATCCTCCCAAAATATAAAATTATATAAAAATGATGTATTTTTAGTTTCTTAGAAAAAAAAATTCTGAAAATAGATTCTGAAAAGAAAACCAAACAGAACTTTATAATCAAGAAAGTGTCAGTATTATTTATTAAAAAAATAGTCATTACATTTCAAACAATATACAAGTTAACAACACAAAATAAGTTGAATTACGACCTTGCCCTTGAAATAGATTGTTTGCAAAAGAAACATTTTTTATTGTCCCTATTTATAATAAGATTCAAGATTTAAGGTCAAATGTATCACAATTGAAAAGTCAGGGATCAAAGTAACACAAGTCCCAAACTACAGAGACTGCTAATTGTGTCTAGGATACAAGCAAAAATAAAATATTTCAATAACATAAGACACTTTTCATTAAATTTAGGACAAATTACACTAATTCCCTATAGTTTGGGGATCGTGTCATTTTAGTCCCTAACTTTTCAATTATGACACATTTGACCCTGCATTTTGAATCTTATTCCAAATAAGGACAATTGAAGATACCATTACTTAATTTCAAGGGCAAAATCGTTAATTTGATAAAATATTAACTAATTTGACAAAAATAAATATCAAACAAATATTTTTTAATTTTTAAAAATTATTTCTACTCACCAAAGATAAAATTATGTAAAATTGATAAATCTTTTAGATATTTGTTTATTTATTTTACCAATTTAATTTTTATTTTGTGTTTGGATGATGATCATGTAATGGGTGATTGTTAAGATTTTAATGTGTAATCGATATATTTAATATATATAAAATGTTTTTAGTTTTGGATTTGTAATTTAATGGATTGATTTAATAATAATATCAAAGTTGTCATCATATTTGACTTTTGAAAAAATAGAAACTAATTTAATAAAAATAAAAACAACCACCCATTACATAATCATCATCCAAACACATAATAAAAATTAATTGGGTAAAAAAGTTAAATAAATAAATGTCTAAAAGATTTATCAATTTTACATAGTTTTATCTCTAATGGGTAGAAATAATTTTTAAAAATTCAAAAATACTTTTTTGACATTTATTTTTTTTAAATTAGTTTATATTTTATCAAATTGATGATTTTGCCCTTAAAATTAAGCAATAATATCTTCAATTGTCCTTATTTGAAACAAAATTCAAAATTTATGATCAAATGTGTCACAATTGAAAAGCCTGATATCAAAGTGACACAAGCGTTAAACTATATGAACCGTTAGTGTAATTCACCCTTAAATTTAATACATTTTTATTGAAATCAATATAATTTTTTATATTTTTACATATTTCAAACAAACTTTTTATATACTTTTCAACATTAAACAATGGCCATAGGGCACTTATTAGCATTTGTCTTATTATTAAGTACAATAGTTCAATGAGCATTCTTTAAAAAATTGAGTAAATTATAAATACATCTCTTAAGATTTGTTTTAAATACAATTCGTCTATGCAGTTTTAAAAATTACATCTCATCCCTTAATATTTCTAATTTCATAACAAATGAATCATTTTTATAAATAAATCATGAAATCAATTAACATTTTTTAATGATGTTATATATTTATTTTAATTAATAATTCAGATAATTTTATCATGTATAGAAGAATAGTTATAAATTTTATTTGTTTAGTTAATTATTTTAAATAAACATTCTGACAATAAAATATTTATAATTTTTCAAATCATAAGAGGTAATTGATATTTTAAACAAGCCTCTTAAGCTGCATTTGTAATTTTTCCTAAGAAGTTAATATAGAAAAAATTAACTTGAATTATAATTGGAATTATTAATATTAATAAAATTTACTATTAATTTGAGAAGATTATTACATATGTATAGAAAAAAATTATAATTTGAATTATTAATATTAATAAAATTTACTATCAATTTATAATTATTTTTTAAGGTTTACTCGGATATGAAATTCTTCAAAAATTATATAATGTAAAAAAAAATTATTATTTTAACAAATTATATATTTTTTAAATAATTTTTTAATAGATATCAATATTAATCATCATCGTTAAAGGGTGGTTAGCATTTATTTAAGGCTCTGTTTATTTAGAAAGAAACAAATAATACAAAATGAAAATAGTAGAAAGTGAAGGAAAAGACAAGAAAAAGAAACGAAAATTTATTTTCTTGCATGCATTTAAATAGATGAAAAGTTTTGCAAGAAAATTATGGGAAAAAAAATATAATCACTTCATAATAGGGAATTATAGAGAGAAATATGGATAAAAAGTAAAATAAAATAAACCTTATCAAGATTTGTCAGAAAAATAAATTTCCCTTTATATTTTGCAAGAAATTGTTAGCCTAACTAACAAGCTACTTTGAGTTGTATAGGAAACTTTAGTTTTTATTATTTTCTAGGGCTTTCTGTTTAAACAAAAACAAATAATTTTTTTTTCTCTTTTTCTTATTCTTTTATTTCCCTGTATTATTTATCTAATCAAACTGAGCCAAAAGAAAAGAGGGAGAAAGAAAAATAATTAAGGAGAGAATGAATGAGCGACATCACATATTGCAAACTAGATAGTATGGTTGGTTGAAATTTCATAGGTCGGATTAGAAGTCCAATCAGAATCCATGCCTTTATATGTGGAGTTTTTTTGTCAATTCAAGAAAATAATACATCAACTCCTACATATGGGGGGGGCGGCATTTATATTTATGTTTAAAAATTAAAATTTAGAAAGTAAATTGAAACAATCACACAAGATAATTGTGGTCCATATCACATGGTTGGATTTATTACTATTAAATATATAATTCACTATGTTGTTTCACTTTTGTTATGTGTATGTATCTAGAAATCATTTTGTAATTAAAAGATGAATAAATAAAGCACCCAACTAACATTGTAATATTATTATTTAAGTTGAAGAAATAAAACATTTAACTAATATTGTAATATGTTTATTATTATTTTGAAATAAATTAAGTAAAGGAAATTGAAAGACAAAAGTATTTTTACAAAATTCATTCCTTCTCTAATTTGATCATCTTTGAGATTAAACTTTGAAAATTTGTTGTATTTCTATTTTGCATTTTATATTGATCTTCGTCATTTTGTATTTCTTTTGCTTCCCAGATATGCAATCCTTATCATTCATCTTGTCTAGCTTTGTGATAAATATGTATGTATGTTCAGAAGCAAGTTTTAGCGCTTTATAAAATTTGTTATTCTTACCTTCCTGCAACAACAATAACAATAGTGTAGTTTTAAATTAAATTATTTCCTTTACTATGTATATATGTTACTAATGTGACATTGTTTATGCATTTGGTAAACATGCTTTTTTGGATGCTATGAATTCAGTTGCTGGACATCTAATAATTTTCTCAATCGCTTCAAATAATGTGACATATAGTTGTCTTTCTTCATCTCCCACTGTAAGCTTCATCTAATATCTAATATTTGATGTAACAAATGTAAATAAATTACGAGGTTATAATTTTGTTATTTAACAAATGCAAAACATTAGTTTGTGTTATTATGTAGAATTATCACATACCTTAGATGATACTCTGAATTTGAGTTTTTACATTTACTACATTCTACTCCTTGTTCAGTTTGATAAACTTTCTTACTGCGTACTTTGCAAGCAATATACCAAGGTTGGTCTAGATTGTCTATACAAATGATTGTCGTTTTGAAAAAACAATGTGTACTCTATTTGGATATTTATAGTCATGGTGTATTAATATTAATTTAATTTGGTGAAGTAAAAAAAAATATATATGATATTTGGAATTATTACAATTATTGTTAGGATGATAAATTACATACTTGAAAATCAAGTAATGAATGTTCTATAAAATCTTCTATTTTCACTGGTTCGAAACTTTGCTTACTTGTTGCCCATGACATTGTACCTGACTTGCTTTCAATTGTTTTTTTTATTACAACTACATATAATATTTGTTAATTTTCTTATTGTATAAAAACTATAAATATAGCAATAGAATTAATATGTTTTTTAATATACCATTCCCTAATATTATCAGTTTCAGGTGTTGTAGTTTCAGGTGTTGTCGAGTTTATTTGAATTGTAGTTGCTGAGATTGTGGATATAGATATTACACCTGTCTGAAATGGAAATTGTGAGGCGGCAATAATAATGATGTTATATATAATATTATTTTAAGTGTTTAAATGTACTTGCATATGTTGACACTTATACTTTGGACATTGCAACTACAAGTCTTTTTTTTTTTAACTATATCTTCTAGAATTGCTCCTTGTTTTTAGGCTACATCCCCTCATCATTTTGGGCTACATCCCCCCATAATGTAAGAACAATAGTTTGAGAGTTGTGACAATGGAAAATATAAAATTTTAGTATTTTTAAGTTTTTGGTAATTTTTCTTTTGTAACTTAAGAGTTACTATACTTCATACATTGAATCTATCAAATAGATATTCTTCTTTGATAATTTACCAATTGCTCCTATTCTGGTAACAAATGAAAGAGGCTTAACATTGTGTACTAAGCCAAATACATCTAACATAACAGTAAAAATTAATTTAAGGTTTACTATTATTTGATACTAAGTTATATATAATAATTATGTAAGAGTTTTTTTGTTCATGTACATAAGAAAATGTTGAAGACGTACCAATAATATTATTGTTTTGTACATGTTGTTTGATTTGAGAAAATGAGACGAAGTCATATGTAAGCATGTCCAACTTGATCGTCATTTTGACATCTTGTACTTGTGTTTGAATAGAGAGTGATATTTCAATTTTTTTGTGGACACTTGCAAATCTTTGGTTCACAGGTTTAACAGGTCTATTGGAAATGAAATATGTACTGTCCTTTTGAAATGACTCTCCAAGTATATCAATGACTTCATTGAATGCCACTGCTTTATTTTTGTGCCCTTATTATAAAATGATGAAATGGAATAAGTGCATTAAATTAGAACTGATATTAGAAATTAGAAATTAAAAATATCAAATGAAGGAGAAAAAAGTTCTATTTGTATAAATCATTAAATGATATACATGTTCGTCTATTAACATAATTTTTCACATTGTTCCTAATCCTTTTGAAGGGCTATAATGTTCAATGATCCATCTTCTGAGAAGAATTGCTTTTATTGTCCAGTCCTTATCAAAAGGTCGAAGTTCATTGACGAGGATAAAACCTTTTGAATTTATTTCATTTTCTTGCATTACTCCTACAAAACAATTTGAGATTTGATGAATTGCTATTGATTTGTAAGTTGAAAGAATTTTCAAATACAATGATTTTTTTTTTAACCTTGCAATTGAGATGAGTCATCATTGATCGTCTCTTTCATAGTTTCAGTTGTTAGAACAATCTTCTGTGTAAATAAAATAAACTGAAATAATTCGAACAAAATAAAATAACACTTACAGAAATTTTTTTGTTGAACCAAACAAAAATAAAAAGACCAAGTCGAGTGTGAGACACTCTGTCCTTAAGACAGATTCGCCCCGCTATGGTACTTACGGTTGAGTGGCGTCTATCTCCCAGGATACAATGATCTTCACAAATTGTAGTAGTACTCCAAACAATTTGTTCGGCGAACCAAACCTTGTGTTCTAATACTCTCTTTTATTAGTCCTAAAAATATAAATGAAGAATAATACAAAAGTAGAAAAATCTGGACAGCAATGAGACCAAATTTTGACAGATTTTCGGGTGTTCTTGAACTGAAGGAAGTGGATCTATAAATAGGCACAAAGAGAGACCAAAATTCTGTCCCAATAGGTGCAAACAATTGCCGAACAGATGTGACAATGTTTGAACAGGTTTTGTTTGAAATTTTGAATCTGTCCGTTGTAAAGAACATGCTATCAAACAAAAGGATCCGTTGGTGGTGGTTATGCCTTTCAAACCTGTAAGAACTTTTTGAATTAAACTATTTGAATATATATATATATATATATATATATATTAAACTATTGAATATATATATTAAACAAATTGAATAGTTTAATAAATAAAGTAAGAGGTACAAATTTTAGGAAACCACTTAAGGAATCTAAAATTTAAATTTAGAATTAAATTAAATTCCCACAATAATTTTTTTATTGAAAAAATTCAAAAGAATTTTATCTAAAAAATTAATGTTAAACCCGAAAATGACGTCATCTTCCCATTCACTTATAAATGGTTTTGACGTTCCGTCTTCACCACTTCACCTCTTCGGACCCACCCCAAAAGACGTTTGGGGTCCACCCAAATTGGGTTAAAAAATATGCCTATATAAAACCATTTTCCAACAATCCCCCACATGAATGGAAGTTGACGGAGAAAAAATGTAACAACATGATCTAATCAGAGAGTACAGAAATTGAAAATATTCTGCAAAGGATAGGTAGCTTTTGGCTTTGAACCTTCCTGTAACAACCCTCATACTGTTTACCGACTTATGACTGATTGATTACCGATAACCATCGATTATCGTTAAACTGAATTGATTATGACTGATAATTGAACTGATTAAAGTACTGAACTGACTGACTGAAATTGGAAACCGAATTGATTGAGTATATGTTAGTTAAATTGCATTCTATCTGTTTGACTGTATGATTATCTGTTCATGCTTATATGTTTAAACTGCTAATTGAAGGCCTTATCGGCGGCCGAATTAGAAACCGATTGATGTTCCATGACCCTCGTAATTAATGTGATTTTATGGTGTATTTACCTGAAAACTGATTGGGTATGATTAAATTAGATTAAAATAAGCTAATTAAAGAGTTTGACGTAATTACACTTTTGCCATCTAGTGAGGCCTTTGTTTACTCATATTTGAAGCCTTGTGTATGCTTTATCAAAACATTTCATCAGCCATTTCTTCTTGTTCTAGCCGAATTTAGAGAGAGAGGAAGTGAGAGTCTTGAGTTCACTTGTAGAATTGTTTGGAAATTGAAGAAATTGTTAAGGAGATTGCATATTTGAGCTCCCTTCTTGAACTACAAGACTAAAGGTAGCTCCATTGTCTTCTTGTTCATGTTTTGAGTTGATTGTTGCATGGTCCAGGTTAGATTGTAGAGCTAAGTCATGATTTGGGTCATTAATGGTGAATTGAAGCTCATTTCATGCATGCATGTTTGAATTAATGAGTTTTGAGTTGAATTCATGGTATAATGGTGCATGCATGTTCATAATTTTGTGGTACCCCATGAGTTAATCTTGTTTTTGAAGGTTTAAGCTCTTTTGAAACAGCATTAAAGCTTTGAAAATGATTTAAGATCATGCATGTTGCATGTTCATATTGTTCTTGGAAAATGGTTTGAAATTGGGTTTGAATATGGTTTTAATTGACTCACCTTTGGGGCTTGAATTCATAAATTGAGCTTTGAAACTTGTTATACATTGAATTTAGTTATGTTTTCCAGAATTTGGGCCCAAGAGGTCGAGTTTGGAGTGGTAGAATGCTTGGTTTGAGCTTGGGAGGCAAATCTGGAAATTCCAGATTTGGCTTCCTCGCTCGAGCGAAGGATTCCCCGCTCGAGCGAGCACCTTTGTCCAGGGCTCCGCTCGAGCGACCACCGAGCGACCATCGCGCGCAAAATCACAGCATCCAGTATTTTTACTGTTTCGACAGACCGCTCGAGCGAAGGATTCCTCGCTCGAGCGAAGCCTTTGATTTTGGACTTCCGCTCGAGCGAAGAAAGTCTCGCTCGAGCGAGGCTCCTATTTTCAGCAAAGTTTGCAAAATGTTTTCTAAGTGTATTTTTGCATCCTCATCCCATCCTAGGCATTCTTAGGCCTAGTTTAAGACATCTTGATGAGGATATCGTTGTAGAACACACCAAGGCAAATTAGGGATTAAGTTATGATATTTCCCAACTGTGTAGCTTAGTGTGTTCAACCTGTGAACTATGTAGGGTTGGCGACTGGGGAGACACGCTCTAGCATACCGTAGCCCAAACTCTGTGAGTAACAATTGTGTAAAGATATGTTCAACTGATATCTTTTGAATACTGAACTGAACTGTTTACTGAACTGGTATTACTGAATGAATGTATGTCCTTTATTTCTGAACTGTACTGTGACATCCTTAGTACCTACTGTTTACTGTTACTGTTACTGTTACAGAGATCTCTGTCGGTTCCCTCGTGGAGCCACTACTGTTTACTGACGGATGGCCATCATTACGGTTCGGTCTTTTAAGACCTACTGTTACTGTTATGCTAATGGATGTACCACATATGACTGTTTACTGTACTGAACAATTGACATACTGATTGAATTGAACTGTTTTCATTACCGTAAGGAAATTCATTCTAAACCTCTTTACGCATTATGTTATTCACTGGGCTTTAGCTCACTGTTTATATATATATGTAGGTGCTCAGCCACCAGATCGGAGCTAGGAGCGTGGGTTAGACTCCAGTTTTGTCAAGCCAGCCTTTGTGCCTCACTGCGAGGTTCCGAGTTGCCATGCTATGGCTTTGGGGTGTTTTGTTTGTTTTCCCCCGTCTGTCTCCATACTGTTTGGATTACTGTATAGACTGTCAGTTGCTAACTGTACTGTTATCAAGGGATTAGGTCCCTGTACTGTGTGACTATAAATTTTGTATAGGCTGTACTGTTTGTATATGTATGAATGCATGAAAAATCTTTTTGGCATACAGACTGTCACAGCTCATTGGACATTGTTTAATTACTGTATTGGCTTCCGCCAGGCCCTGTACTCTGTTTTACTGTATTACTGTTAAGCAGGCCTTCGGTAATCTCGGATTACTGGCCGGTTACGGTGCTAAACCCATAGGGCCGGGTTTGGGTCGTGACATTTCCCTTGTGAGAAACTATCGGATTTACTAGCTAACCAGTGAACATGATGTCTTGAACTGTTCAGCCGTTTGTGTAAACCAAAACAATAGAACTCACACAGTATATCTCCAGACACAGTTTAGTTCTCACTATTGTGTTCATTTTGGCCCTGAACAACCTGGTTTTCATGAGTGCTCTAAAGACTTGTAGCCCTTCACAAATCTTATAGAACCGACCTAGTTCACACTCACATAGGTGATGCTTATGAAGAGTATCCTGCCATACTCCACTAGGTTTACCTAGATATAAGAATCATTAAAAGTATTACTTAACCTAAATCGCTGCAGACATCACTTATTTCATCATAGAAATGGGTAGGAGTTGGACTCCACAGTGACCCTTCTGAGTCAATCACAACTCAGTTGTCCCTTTGAACCTAGATCTTGGGATCTCTAGTCAACTAAGTTGGGTTGCCGTTGTGGTAACTCTTATTTAATAGGCTTAAGTCCCATTCCCCTCGATGAATTTTCAACTAACTCTCTTGCTAACCCTTTGGTTAGTGGATCCGTTATGTTGTCTTTAGACTTAACATATTCTATGGAAATAATTCCATTAGAGAGTAGTTGTCTTACGGTATTATGTCGACGACGAATGTGTCGAGACTTACCGTTATACATTTGACTCTGTGCTCTACCTATTGCTGATTGACTATCGCAATGTATGCATATAGCAGGCACCGGTTTTGGCCAAATTGGAATATCTTCAAGGAAGTGGCGAAGCCATTCTGCCTCTTCCCCAGCTTTGTCTAAAGCTATGAATTCTGATTCCATAGTAGACCTAGCAATGCAAGTCTGTTTGGAAGATTTCCAAGATACAGCCGCCCCACCAAGAGTAAAGACATACCCACTGGTGGACTTCGAGTCTCTTGTATCCGATATCCAATTTGCATCACAGTATCCTTCAAGTACTGCTGGATATCTAGTATAATTCAGCCCAATGTTACGAGTAAATCGGAGATATCTTAGAACCCTTATAATTGCTTTCCAGTGTTCTACTCCCGGATTACTCGTATATCTACTTAATTTACTTACTGCATAAGCTATATCTGGGCGAGTGCAGTTCATCAAGTACATTAAGCTTCCAATAATTTGGGCATACTCTAATTGAGAAATACTTTCCTGTACATTTTTAGAAAGATACAAATTAACATCTGCAGGAGTTCTAGCAAGATGATCATCATCTGAATTTGTCAAGTATTTTCTCAATGTAATGAGATTGTGACAAAGCATATCCTTCTGATGTTTTGGTAATTTTCATACTAAGAATTACATCAGCAATGCCCATGTCCTTCATGTCAAAATGTTTATTCAACATTTTCTTGGTAGTTTTAATCATATCATTATTACTACCTATGATGAGCATATCATCTACATAAAGACATACAATGACATAACCTTTATCTGTGTTTGTAATATAAACACATTTGTCACACTCATTAATTTTAAATCCATTTGACATCATCGCCTTGTCAAATTTCTCATGCCATTGCTTTGGGGCTTGTTTTAAACCATATAATGATTTAACCAATTTACACACTTTCTTTTCTTTCCCTGAAACAGAAAACCCTTCTGGTTGTTCCATGTAAATTTCTTCATTTAACTCACCATTTAAGAAAGCGGTTTTAACATCCATTTGATGAATTTCTAGATTGTATAAAGATGCAATGGCAATTAGCATTCTAATGGATGTTATTCTAGTAACCGGTGAGTACGTGTCAAAGTAATCAAGACCTTCTTTTTGTCTAAATCCTTTGACTACAAGTCTTGCCTTGTATTTGTCAATTGATCCATCCGCTTTCATTTTCCTTTTGAAAATCCACTTGTACCCAAGAGGTTTACAACCTGGTGGCAAGTCCACTAATTCCCAAGTGTGATTTTGCAAGATGGATTCAACTTCACTGTTGACAGCTTCTTTCCATAAAGGAGCTTCAGGACTGGACATAGCCTCTTTAAAAGTTAAAGGCTCATTTTCTAACAAATATGTTAGAAAATCTGGACCAAAAGATTTTGAGATTCTAGCACGTTTACTACGCCTAAGTTCCTCTTCCTCATTTTGATCTAACTCTTGTTCTTGATCATGTTCTTGATCCTGACTAGTAATAGCATCAAAAGATCTTTTATTAGTACTAGTCTCTTGTCCAGTCTTCTTTGGAAATACATGTTCAAAGAAAGATGCATTTCGAGATTCAATAATAGTATTTACATGCATTTCGGAATGTTCTGATTTATGAATCAAAAACCGATATGCACTACTATTCTTGGCATAACCAATGAAAATGCAATCAATGGTCTTAGGACCTATCTTAGTCTTTTTAGGACTAGGAATAGCCACTTTAGCCAAACACCCCCACACTTTTAAGTATTTGTAGGATGGTACTCTTCCATGCCACAATTCGTAAGGTGTTTGATTCACTTTCTTTCGGGATACTTTATTAAGTATATAATTAGCAGAAAGTATTGCTTCCCCCCACAAGTTCTGAGGTAATCCAAAACTTATTAACATGGCATTCATCATTTCTTTTAAAGTCCTATTTTTCCTTTCAGCAATTCCATTTTGCTGAGGTGAGTAAGGAGCAGTGGTTTGATGAATTATTCCATGTTCTTTACAAAACTCACCAAAAGGTGATTCATATTCACCACCTCTATCACTTCTAAGTTTCTTGATTTTCTTACCAAGTTGATTTTCTACTTCATTCTTATATTGAATGAAAGTTTCCAAAGCTTCATCCTTGGTTCGAATTAAATAAATATAACTATATCTAGTATAGTCATCTATAAAAGTGATTACATACTTTTTTCCACCTCTGGTTTGAATTGATTTAAAATCACAAATGTCACTATGAATTAATTCAAGTGGTTCCGTACTTCTTTCAATTGAATGAAAAGGAGTTCTAGATAATTTTGCCTCAACACAAATTTCACATTTATGATTTGAATCAATGTCAAATTTAGGTAAACATTCCATATTAATTAATCTACGCAAAGATCCATAATTAACATGTCCTAGTCTACCATGCCATAAATTTGAAGACTCAAGCAAGTAAGAAGAAGATGTAGTATTATTAATAACTGAGGGTACAACGGTCATTACATTTAACTTGAAAAGGCCATCAGACATGTAACATTTTCCTCCATACATCCCATTCTTAGTAAGTACAAATTTATCACTCTCAAATACTAGCCTAAACCCATTCTTACTCAACAAAGACCCGGAAACAAGATTCTTGCGAATGTCCGGTACATGCAGCACATTGTTGAGAGTGAGTTCCTTTCCAGATGTCATCTTGAGTACAATCTTTCCTTGTCCTTCAACTTTGGAAGTTGAAGAGTTGCCCATAAAGAGTTGTTCACCATTGTCCACTGAAGAATAAGATGTGAACATCTTTTTGTCGGCACAAATATGGCGAGTAGCACCAGTGTCTACCCACCATTCTTTAGGATTTCCGACTAGATTTGCCTCGGAAACAACTGCAGAAAGATTGATGTCATCGACACCATTGGAAATATTGTCCACTTCAGTCATGTGGGCTTGAGCAGGCTTCTTGCTAGTTCTCCTTTTGTTTTTGCCTTTGCTACGGCAATCTTTGGCCCGATGTCCCTCTTTGTCACAGATGTAACATTTGCCATTAAACTTGTACTTTTTATTTCCCCCACCCCCCCCCCCTTTAGAGCCTTATGATGAGCTTTCTCTAGAAAACTTTCGTTTCTTGGTTTTTGAAGCATGTTCCACCACATTTGCCTTAGACTCCATAGGAAGCTTACCAGCCCGCTTTTCAGAATTGCGGTTGTCCTCCTCAATCCTCAAACGCACAATTAACTCGTCCATAGAAATTTCTTTGCGCTTATGTTTGAGGTAGTTCTTGAATTCCTTCCAGCCTTTTGGTAATTTTTCAATTAAGGCTGCAACTTGAAATGATTCACTGAGAAACATACCTTCTGCGTGAATGTCATGCAGAATGAGTTGGAAATCTTGAGCTTGGCTGATCACAGTTTTTGAATCAACCATTACAAAATCTAAGAATCTGCCAACCACAAATTTCCTTGAGCCGGCATCTTCCGTTTTGTACTTTTTCTCCAACGATTCCCAAAGTTCCTTTGCAGTCTTGATTGGACTGTAGATGTTGTATAAAGTGTTGTCAAATCCGTTCAAGACGTAATTCCGGCAAAGGAAATCGGCATGTTTCCAGGCATCAACCGCAGTAACCACTTGCCGGTCGGTTTCATCCTCTTTCAGGATAGGAGCATCTTCACGGAGGAAACGAGCCAGGTTCAGAGTTGTAAGATAGAACAACATTTTCTGTTGCCATCTTTTAAAGTCAGTTCCTAAGAACTTCTCTGGCTTTTCACCGTGATTTACCGGTACTGTTACAACAGGAGAGGGGGTTGGCGTCATTGCAGCCACCACAGTAGTACTTATTTGGGCATTTGTTTCAGTAGCCATCAATTCTAATATATAAAACAAAATTATAATTAGAATTTACACTACACAGAAAATTAAACCAAATTCACATAATTAAATTCTGTAAAAATAAAAGAAACAAGAATGTAACTTTTATTTTCAATTAATTTGAAAATAAAAAAAAAATTTATTTAAACAAATTAATTCCACACAGAAAATTAAATTCTGTAAAATAAAAGAAATAAAAACTATAACTTTTATTTTTCAATTAATTTGGAAATAAAATAAAATTTTATTTAACCAAAATAATTCCACACAAGAAATTAAATTCTGTAAAAATAAAAGAAATAAAAACTATAACTTTTATTTTTTCAATTAATTTGGAAATAAAATAAAATTTTATTTAACCAAAATAATTCCACACAAGAAATTAAATTTCTATAATACTTCAAAAATTAAAATACTGAAATAGAATTTTAATTAAAGAAAACTCATAAAATAATTTCTAAAAACCAAAATTAGTTTTCTGACAAAATTCCACAAAAATATATTCTGAATTGTTAATGACACCAGTATCGTACTACTAGTTGTTGTCAAAGAAAAGAGACAGTATATTACTACTATCTGTCAAATACCATATAATCACTATTTGTTTTTCCAACCAGAATATTATTTTGTAAATCCACAGAAAATAATTTTCTTCCGAAATTATTTACGAAGAATGAAAAAGGAAAACAAACGAAATATTCTGTAAACAGAATAATTCGAATCTGTCTTAAGATTGTTGGAACAATCTTCTGTGTAAATAAAATAAACTGAAATAATTCGAACAAAATAAAATAACACTTACAGAAATTATTTTGTTGAACCAAACAAAAATAAAAAGACCAAGTCGAGTGTGAGACACTCTGTCCTTAAGACAGATTCGCCCCGCTATGGTACTTACGGTTGAGTGGCGTCTATCTCCCAGGATACAATGATCTTCACAAATTGTAGTAGTACTCCAAACAATTTGTTCGGCGAACCAAACCTTGTGTTCTAATACTCTCTTTTATTAGTCCTAAAAATATAAATGAAGAATAATACAAAAGTAGAAAAAATCTGGACAGCAATGAGACCAAATTTTGACAGATTTTCGGGTGTTCTTGAACTGAAGGAAGTGGATCTATAAATAGGCACAAAGAGAGACCAAAATTCTGTCCCAACAGGTGCAAACAATTGCCGAACAGATGTGACAATGTTTGAACAGGTTTTGTTTGAAATTTTGAATCTGTCCGTTGTAAAGAACATGCTATCAAACAAAAGGATCCGTTGGTGGTGGTTATGCCTTTCAAACCTGTAGGAACTTTTTGAATTAAACTATTTGAATATATATATATATATATATATTAAACTATTGAATATATATATATATATTAAACAAATTGAATAGTTTAATAAATAAAGTAAGAGGTACAAATTTTAGGAAACCACTTAAGGAATCTAAAATTTAAATTTAGAATTAAATTAAATTCCCACAATAATTTTTTTTATTGAAAAAATTCAAAAGAATTTTATCTAAAAAATTAATGTTAAACCCGAAAACGACGTCATCTTCCCATTCACTTATAAATGGTTTTGACGTTCCGTCTTCACCACTTCACCTCTTCGGACCCACCCCAAAAGACGTTTGGGGTCCACCCAAATTGGGTTAAAAAATATGCCTATATAAAACCATTTTTCAACATCAGTACTATCAGCAGGATTATCAACATCTATGATGGTAAACTTTGCAAGCTTGCTCTTTCTTCTCATCTTTTACTTAAGTTATGGAATGAACGGTGTTTATGTTTTTCAATTGTGCGCTATGTACACAAAAAAGATGATTTACATAAGGACTAAGTATGTTTATATTTAATCACATATAGGAATGGCAATGAGGGGCAATGGGGTGGATATTAATTTCCCATCCCCATTCCCTTAAAATAAATTTTTCCCATTCCCCATTCCCCACTCCCCATAGGTACCACCCTCCCCATTTTTTAATGGGTATGGATTTTCCCCAATCCATTTTCATCCCCATTTTTATTTTTTATATTTAATGTTAACAACCACTTTTTTTTTTTTTTTTTTAAGGTTCACAACAAAAACTAAATATATCTTCAATCTTTTTTCTTTCTTTTCTAATATATTTAATGTTAACAATTTTTTTTTTTTTTTTTTTAAGGTTCACAACAAAAGTTAAATATATCTTCAATCTTTTTTTTTTCTTTTTTAATATATTTAATGTAAACAACCTTCTTTTTTTTTTTTTTTTTTTTTTTATAAAGGTTTTAGCTAAATATACCTTCAATCTTTTTTCTTTCTTTTTTAATATATTTAATGTTAACAACTTATTTTTTTATTTATTTTTTATTTTTTTAAGGTTCACAACAAAAGCTAAATATACATTCAATCTTATTTTATTTTATTTGGTTCAACAACAAAATCAAATACACATTAATTAATTAATTAAAAAGTTTGTTTTATAATAATCAAATATATAATTTTGAGACAATCAAATAAGTTTTAGTAATTGAAAAAAAAATATGGAAGAACGTGGAAGATTAAAAAAAATTACAACCATCTCTCTCTCACTCTCACTCTCACTCTCTCCCCTACATGTTATAAGAACCTGATTACAATGTTATAAGAGCCTATTTGAAGAAATAAAATGTGAAAGAACCTGTTTCATTTTAATTTATCAAATCTAATTATACCTTTAACAAATCTGAACCACTCATTTTAAGATATCTATGCATTACCACACCCAATCCATCCTCCATCTTCTTCCTTTAGTCCCGCACGAATTTTGTTGTTTGTTACTTTTAAAAAACAAAAAATGTTTTTTCAATTAAATTTTTACTAATTTCACAACACCATCACCACTATTCTCACTTTCACTGTCACACTACCATCACCATAGCCACTACCATCATCACTGCCGCCATCACCCCACCACTATGTAACAATCTTTACTTTTATCTTCGTTCCATCACCACCACCACCAAATATAAAAAAATATATTTTAATTTTTTTTTATAAAAAATATTTTTCATTAAAAAATATTTTTTATCTAAATAAATGAAGCATAACATTGGGAAACAAGCTGATTTTAATTAAATCTGTTCATAACTAAGAAAAATTCTTTTAATTTAAAAAAATTATTTAATAAAACTTTGTATCCCCTTTTTGTTTTTCTAGCAAATAAATCTTTGTACCCATCATTTCTAACCAATCACGACTCATGCTGTTTTGATTCTCTACAATTTCCTTATTTTCAAATACATTCATATATATATATATATATATATGTATGTATGTTGTATAAATTGTGTGATAACGTAAAACAAATAGATTCATACTCGTTAATTGAAATTTCAGAACAAGCAAACCATTCTGAAAATTACAATACACAACAAAATAAAATAACATAGAAAAGCAAACCGAAACCTACACTAAACAGTGTCCTTAATTTTTTAAAATAAATTTAAAAAATTCTAGATATGCATAAAATTTGACAAGAATAATGTGACAATGTTAATTAATGTGTATTTGATTTTATTGTTGAGCCAAATAAAACAAAATAAGATTGAATGTATATTTAGCTTTGGTTGTGAATCTTAAAAAAAAAAAAAAAAAAAAAAAAAAAAAAAAAATGATTGTGAACCTTAAAAAAAAAATTTAAAAAAAAAACAAAAGAAAAAAGATTAAATGTATATTTAGCTTTGATTGTGAATCTTAAAAATTAAAAAAAAAAATGGTTGTAAACCTTTTAAAAAAAAAAAAAAAAAAAAAAAAAAAGATTGGAGGTATATTTAGCTTTGGTTGTGGATCTTAAAAAAATAAAATAATAAAATAATAAAAAATTGGTTGTGAACCTGAAAATATAAATAAATAAACAAAAAGATTGAATGTATATTTAGTTTTGGTTGTGAATCTTAAAAAAAAAAAAAAACATATGGAGAAATTAGTGGGTACCCATCCCCTATGGATATTTAAAGAATATCACTTACCCTACCCAATGGATAAGAAAAAGAGGGAAAAACCCATGTATTTGGGTTAGATCTCCATGGATACCCACAGGACAGGTTATCCATTGACATCCCTAATTACATAATAATATAGAAAACAGAGGTGTCAATCTCTATGGAGAATTGTAGAGACACTAACATAAAAATAAGTAATTGATAAGCAAAATTTAGTTAGATTGAAATTTTTTTCAGCAATGAATCATAACAGAATTAAATGGATGAGTTAATGGTTAAATTTTTTTCGTATAAATTTTATATATAAATAGATTTTTTTATTTTTTATTATTGACAAACATATATGAAATAGAAATTTTGAAAATTTTTAGCAGTCCCATGTGAGCCTTGTAATTGGCTCATTCCCTAATAAGTTTGCAACACGTTTTGTTTTTTTTTTTTGCTGTTGTATTATTATTATTATTATTATTTTGAGGTAACAATCTGCGTAACATCTTTCTCTTAAAAAAAAATTCTAAAAAATTTAAAATAGACCAACCCTAATTCACCCGGGTTGTGGGTGCGTGCTATATTGTAACGCCCAAAAAAAAAAAAATAACCCAACTCAAATTAGGTACATCAACCCACATCCATCAAGAATAATAGTAATTCTCCAATTTGTACATCATATCAATAAGGTTCATACATAATTCCATATGCGAATTATACATTCAATGATATAAAAATACATGAATCTATAGCATGTAGAACATCAAATTTCAAAACAAATAAAATGCCCTTAGGGGCTTACATGGTCCAAGGCTTAGCCTGGTTATACAAAAATGGTCTCTCGGACCCATACATTAATAGCCCTAGGCTAGCAAAATAAATCACCACAAAAATAGAGTCATCACTCTTCACAAAATATGTTCACGCCCTCAACTCGGCGGGATCACCACATCTTTTCCTGCACCAAAATCCCATAGGGCTGAGCATAAAACCCAGTAGAGAATCCTTAACAAAGTATATACATTTATGCAAGATTTTCAATATTAAATGCAAATGCCATTTAAAAGAGGGTTTCATTTACATGCTTTTTGTTTAAAAAGTCACCATGTTCAACAACAATTTGACATCTCAACAATTCCGAAATTTACAATTTTATTAATGGGGGCGGTAAATATAACTCAAGTAATCTCTACGTTGGTGTCTGCAAGTAGGCATGACTAGCACTACCAAACCCCACTTTACCGGTTGCTAACCGGAAAGGAAGTGGTACCTCCTCTGCGCGTGTTTTCGGTCTTTCACTCAGGACACTCAGGCCAACTTAAACAATTTCATCTACACCTCCTATCCGGACTTACCAACGTATTTACTCTATAATATTTCCATGATTTCATTTTACAATATTTCATTCCCAATAAAAGTTCCAATTCCCAATCCAATGTTCATGACATGCAAGGTTTTAGAAAAGTCAATGCAACAATTATCTATACTACATCATGTTTCTCCACTTTCAACATAACTCCAACAAATGTTCCATAAGGATCAAAATCCCCGTTTTCTCTTTTCAATGCCATTCCAGCAAATAGCCAAAAATTTTGCTACCATTTATCAATATATAACAATATGTTCACAATTCATGCACTTCATCATTTTAATCATTTCAAAGGTATAGCAAAATTTGGACAACAACTTCCAATCTCAACAATTCTCATATGTTAAGAAACCCATCATCAATATATATGCATTTGTATAAAAATAAGAAATTCTCCATTTTCTTTGCTTATCATGGCACACAACAATGTATATAACATATATATATATAATATCAACCATGAACCCTCATCTTCTTTTATTTAAGGAAATCCCCAAATTTCTAGGCTTCTTCTTTACAACAACACACACTCTAAACACTTGAAAGAAACCCTAAAGAAGACACCATTTCCTTGCCCAAAATGATTTCAACCCTCAAGATTATCTTAGAAAGATTTGAGATTTTAAAACCCACTTTCCAAAATTCTTACATTCTTGAGCCAAAATCAAACCTTTATAATATCTCCAAGAAAACCCAAAACCCACATCAAACTTGCAAAACATATATATATAACTCAAAGAAGTCCCTACCTCAACCTTGTTGAAGAGATGAGATGAAACCCTAGGATTCAAAAGTGTAGAACTTCGATCTCCACCGCACAAAGTGGATTTCTAGCTTAGCTTTCCAATATTTGTGAAAAATGTTGAGTTAAGATCCTAATGGATTGCAAGAGATCAAATGTTTTAGGAGCTTTGGTGTAGGAAAAGTAGAGAGAAGGGAGAGGAAATGATTTTTAGAGAAAGAGAGAGATGAGCTAAAAGTGATACACACACAGCCAAAGAGAGAAAAAAAAATAGAGATTTCGGATTGCCTAGAGGCCTGTACGTGCGGCACCTACTCCCGCATGTGCGAAGCGTCCTCCTACACGTGCGGTCTTCATCCCCGCACGTGTGGTGGCCCCTTCCCGCACCTGCCTTTTATGCAGTGTGCGAGCTGAAAAAGACCCACTTCCCCGCACGTGCGGCCCTGGTTTCGATTTTCCGAAACAAGTGACACTCAATCCGGAATAAACAAGGACCGGAATTTGGAAGAAAGCTTTCGAACACAACAAACCCAAAGAGGACAAAAGTGAAACGACGCACAATGAAACCGATCATCACATATATACTATTTTTTTCTTTGATTTTGATTAATGAAACTAAGCAAATGATTTAAATTAAAAATAAATTAAAATATTAATATTAAAATTTAAATTAACAAAATTTTTATAATTACCCCATATATTTATATGTTTATTATACATGAATGAAGAAAACTTGAAATTTCAGAGAGCTTGGAATTCTTTGTTTATTCTTTTATTTTTCTTTAATTTGGTTGTTATAGTTTTATTTATATATATTTGATAGTCACATATTATATTTTGTTTGTTGGATTATATGATTGCTACAGGATATATAATTGAAGTGTTAAATATTTTTATGGGAAATTTATTAGAAAACTGTTTTTCAAGTGTTTGTATCCTAATTTGTTCATAAGATATTCTTATATTCTAATAAGTCCTATTATTTAGATATTTGATCTACCAAATTCTAATTTTCATATTTAAGGTATTTTATTGACATTTCTACCCTTACAAATATTTTTTGAATGGTTAGCAATTTGGTAATATAAATTCACATTAATGGTGTGAACATTCACATCATAGAACATTCACACTGTAAATGTGAATATTATTAAGAGTATTTTGGTAACTATATTACCCATAAGACTTATTAAAATATAAAAAAATAATGTAAACTAAGTAGCTATTTGGCATGCACTAAAAAATTGTAATTTTTTTTTTTTTTTTTTTGTATACATATACTTATTTGGGTCTCAACATCTATTAACATCGATTCTCTACTTTTTTATTTACTTTCTCTATCTTTTTACATATTTTTTTAATAAAAAATTAAAAAATATATTTATTTAAAATATCTCAAACTACCACTAAATGAAATATAAGTATATAAAAAAATATTTATAAAAAAGTGCCCTATTTTTATTTCTTTTGCTGTTAAAATTTGCATTTACAAACAAGATTCTATAATGATGATGATAACCCAACCACCGAACTACCCATTACCAGTAAGTATGACGTTGAAAGATAGCTGTGACCCCCAGTCAAGAACTTGTCTTTTCTGAAGGAATTTTTCTATGGTATAAATTTTTTTATTTAATAATTATTTTCAATTGTTAAATTCGTATAAAAAATTAGTTGTTGATTTTTTTAACAGAAAATTAGTTATCGATTGGTAATGAACAAAATAGGATAAAAACAATAAATTCATTTTCATTTTTGATACTTATCATTGAGTCTAATCCTACTTAGGGCTTGTTTGGGAAGTAGGTTAGAGGTTAAAATAATCAATAAAAATAAAATTGGCAAACATAATCAATGAGACAAATATCATATTCAAATGATAATTATTTTATCATTTCTTTCATGACCATCAAATCAACTAAAAAAGAAAAACAATCAACTTTTCAAATATAATTTTTTTAGTTAAATTAAAATAATTTAAAAAAATCAAAAAATTAATTAAAATAACAAACTTTTCAAACGACACCTTATTAAAAAATGTGGTTATTTACCTACTATTAGTAACGATTTGACGTAGCATAAAAATGTGAATAGAATTGCGCATCAAAAAAATTTACAACATTGTTTATGTATTAGAAAAAATAATTCGAAAATATAAGACCAACACAGACAAGTTTCAAGTTATCGAAACTTGAAATGAATTGGTATTTGATTTATGAATAATTGAGAAAAACTAGAGACTAGGGGTGAGCATGGTCCGGATTGGATCGGATTGGAGTGAAACCAGAACCAATCCGTTATTTACGGATCCTGAAAAATTGGAACCAATCCAATCCATTTAAATCGTGGAACCAATCCGAACCAATCCATTTAAATACGGATTGGATCGGTTTAGGACCACGGATTTATATAATTAAATAACAAAAATATATATATAACACTTTATTTTCATAAATATATAAATATAGTATCATATTAGTTTCACAATAGCAATATGTCTTTTCATAATAGCGACAAACTGTTCTAGAATTTAAACAACCATAAAGAAACTAGTTCCACCATAAGTATTTAAATCATTATAAATTAACACTAAAAACTAGCAAACAAAAGTAATAAAAGAAGATACTATGCAAGTTTAGGTTTGGATTTAAGTTTTATATGAAATAAGAGAAGACACTATGCAGGAGGGTGTATAATAAAAATATAGACTATTTATATACGGTCCGGATCGGTTCCAATCCGGAACCGTGGGATTCAATCCGGAACCAATCCATGAACTACGGATTTTTAATTTTTCAATCCGGAACCGAACCACGGATTCAAAAAACCAATCCAAACCTACTAGATTGGACTAGACTGGATCGGATTACGAATTTCACGGATTCCTTGCTCAGCCCTACTAAAGACTATAAAATGTTGTCTCGGAGATTGTCACTAAATATTTTTTTATGTGAGGTGGGCCCATATTTAACTGGTGTTGAGGCGATCATTTTTGTGATGCTATTTTCATGGTATGCAGAAGAGCTGAAAATAATCTGATTGGGAGAGGAGCTTTCCCAATTTGATTTAATATTGAGTTGTCTAAGATATTTAATTTTCTATTTATTTAGGTTTGGTATTTCGTCTATTTTCTTATCCTACAAGAATTAAAATTGTTTTTTTTTATATTTTAATAAGCAATAATTTTATTTCCTAACTTTTTATTTTCACTTTTAGTCCTAATTGTTTTACGAATTATCTTTTATTATAATTAACATTGTGAGCCTCAATTTAAGTTGACATTAATTAACACAATTTTATTGGGATAATTCTCTTCTTTTTTCTATAATGTGGTAATTTTTAGATTCAACACATTGTATACAAGCGTCACAGTTTTTTTTGCTACGCAATTTTGTCGTTGTTCACATTTCTACGCTATATCACGATCATGATTACCTCTTAAACTAACTCTACTTATCATACAGTATTATCATATTTATCAACATATTTTTTTAATATGATACCTAAAATCACTAATTTTGACATTATTTTAAAATTAAGTTCAATGTTTTTTTATTCTTCAAAATTTTTTATAGGAGAGAGAATGAAATATATAACTTCACCGATGTTTGGGCAAGATGGAGAATGTCAAATAAAAAATAAAATAAAACTGAAAACTAGAAAAGAAATAAACTGAATTGCGGTATACATTTAAGGGCTAGGGTTTAGTTGTTAGTAGTAAGGAAATGGGCAACACAGAAGTTATCAAATTTCTTTCTATATGAATTGTGACTGTTTGCTTGTTAAGACGATATTTGTATCATCAATTTGAAAAGAGAAAAAGAAGAAAAAAATATATGAAATAAAACTTTTTATTTTCCCACAAATTTCCCCTCAAGTAATTGAGCAAGCATGCTATGCTGTATTTATATTGGAAATTGGAGGAAACATAAGCGAAAATCTAATAAATTTGGCTAAAAATACTTCTTGAAGAAATATTCTATTATTTTTGTGGGGACATATTTTTTGGGTAGTCCACGTGGCCGAGATTGTTAGCCGAGGTGCTACGTGGGCAGATCATGTTTGCCAAGATATTTGGGACACTGCCGAGGTTATCTACGAGAATACCAGAATCCGAGATAAGCAAATAAGGGACAAGAGTCCTAGAATGGTAGAAGACTTCAGTTTGGGTAAAGATAAGGCTCTTAGAGAGTTTATCTTAATCCCACTGGGAGTCCAAGATTAGCAGTAATCCTAAGTCCATTAGAGCTAGGCTTCTATTGGGACTAGGATTGAGTTTGCTATAAAAGAGAGGTACCCCCATGGGTCTAAGGTATACTTTTGATATTATGTCTAGTGAGTTAAGCACTATTGGTTATTTTTTAGAGATATTGAGTACTGACTTGATCGTCGGAGTGCCCCCGGGTGGACGAACCACCGCCGAAATCTTCTCTTTCTGTTGACAGGTCAGCGAGGTGTCATCTATTCTGCCAGTACTCTCCAGCTGAATACTAAGTTGGCAGTGTGATCGGAAAATCACTCACACAATTTGGTGCCGTCTGTGGGAAAGAAATGAGAATAGATGGCCAACGACGGACAGAAAGAGAAGGTTGGGGATGACACCCCTACCAAGAGTGGGAAACATATTGACCTTGACATCGAAGAAGACAACTGCAACAAAAAGACTCATGATAAGAATCACGGAGGAAAAGACGTCGGCCAGGATGGCGCCGTACCGAAGAAATCGGACTGGAGCGGGTATTATAACAAGAACGACCTCCAAGTATAGAAAGATAGATGCCTGCGGAGGAACGACGAGATGCAGGAAATAGCAGACAAATTGGTGAACCTGCAAACGGTCGTCAATTTCATGATGCAGAACAACGTCATGCAACTATCGTTCCCGCTACAAGATACGCCGATTCCAGCGGCCAAGAAAGGTGTCCAGAAAAGGGGGCAGAAAAGGTACTTGCAGTCCCTCAGCATGGCGGGACCAAGGGACATTCTCACCCGCCTTTGCGGGAGGTCGGGCATGGAGAATCCCAGAAGGCACGTCAAACAAAAGAAACCTACACCAAAGAACATCGGGATATTTAAGGGAAGGAACTCTGTTTCGACACGACCAGTGGAGGGAGGTCCAAAAGGACTCACGATGACACTAGAAGTAGTACGCCAAAGAGGCTGAAATCTGGAGATAGCCGAGCCCTTGGACGAACAAAAGAGGATTTAGGAGATCACCTACAGAGGAAGCAACAAGATGCCGAGGTAACCTCATTGGTAAAACTGAGAACGCCGTTCTCGGAAGAATTAGACAAAGTTGAGGTCCCGAAGAGATTCAGTATGCTGAGGTTCCAGATATACGATGGGAAGTCGAACCCCAACTTTCACGTCGGATTATACCTGAACGCGATGGCGTCATACACTGGGAACGAGCCGTTGCTCTGCAAAGTGTTCCCCTCATCATTCAGGAAAATTGCATCGAACTGGTTTCACAAGTTGCCGAAAGGAATTGTGAAAACCTGGGAAAGCCTGGCCGAGATGTTTGTGGCCAGGTTCGTGACAAACAAACTACAGCCATTGAGGGTAGACACCCTAATGGCCCTGAAGATCGGCGAGGATGAAAGCCGTAGGGCCTATACCAAAAGGTATTATGAGGTATTCAACTCAATACCAGGATGCAACCAAAAGGTGGCGGTCATGTCGTTTAAAAATGGCTTGAAGGATAACTGCCTGCTTCGAAAATCACTGTCAAAGATGTTGCCGAAAAGCATGGAGGAGCTGATGGCCAGGATAGAAAAGTATGCCAGAGTTAAGGAAGACACGCCGGGGACAAAGGCGTCCAAACAAGAGAAAAGAAATGGTTCGCCGAAGCAAAGCCGAGATAATACTGGACACGAGAAGACAAGAGCTTAGCCCAAGTGAGCAGATCCCAGATTCCAGATCTGGAATCCCAAATCCCAGAAGACAAGATCTCGGCTTAGATAATTAAGTCCGAGAAGAGAAGAGCTTGGCTTAAGTTAAAGAATTTTTTCCACAAAGGAGTATGTGAAAGCCATTTAGGGGGCAGATCCCCTACCCATAGAGCAATATTAAGGTCAAAGCCACGTGCCTAATGAGAACCCAAATGGAACTTAAGTTCACATTAGGGGGCAAAGGACTGAAGAATGATGCTTGGGAGTTGAAATTTCACAAGCCGAGATGATGTTTAACACTTGTTAAAATTCTGAGAGAATTTACAAGTTGAAGTTAATCCAAGATGATGTTTAACACTTGTTGAAGTTAAACCAAGATGATGTTTAACACTTGTTAAAATTCTGAGAGAATTTACAAGTTGAAGTTAAACCGAGATGATGTTTAACACTTGTTGAAATTCTGAGAGAATTTACAAGTTGAAGTTAAACCGAGATGATGTTTAATACTTGTTGAAACTTGAGAAAAGTTTACAAGTTGAAGTTAAACCGAGATGATGTTTAACACTTGTTGAAATTCTGAGAGAATTTACAAGTTGAAGTTAAACCGAGATGATTTTAACACTTGTTAAAATTCTGAGAAAATTTACAAGTTGAACACTTGTTGAAACTTGAGAAAAGTTTACAAGTTGAAGTTAAACCGAGATGATGTTTAACACTTGTTGAAATTCTGAGAAAATTTACAAGTTGAACACTTGTTGAAACTTGAGAAAAATTTACAAGTTGAAGTTAAACCGAGATGATGTTTAACACTTGTTGAAATTCTGAGAGAATTTATAAGTTGAAGTTAAACCGAGATGATGTTTAACACTTGTTGAAACTTAAGAAAAGTTTACAAGTTGAAGTTAAACCGAGATGATGTTTAACACTTGTTGAAATTCTGAGAGAATTTACAAGTTAAAGTTAAACCGAGATGATGTTTAACACTTGTTGAAATTCTGAGAGAATTTACAAGTTGAAATGATGTTTAACACTTGTTGAAATTCTGAGAGAATTTACAAGTTGAAGTTAAACCGAGATGATGTTTAACACTTGTTGAAATTCTGAGAGAATTTACAAGTTGAAGTTAAACCAAGCTTACACACTTGTTGAAATTTGAGAAAAATTTACAAGTTAAAACCAAAGTTGTATTAAGCTATACACCTGTTGATGTAAGCCGAGGTGTTTCACCCCGAGAAGGTTACACAATACTAAGGTGCATTTTGAAGACATGCAAATTGTATTCTAAGTATGGAATCATACAAGGCATTAAGAAGAGGGCAAACATTCAAAACACTTGAAAGAAGAAATTAAAAAATTCAGATAAAGAAAGAAGGCACTTCGGCCTGACATTGAAGAATAAATTGTTTGAGTAACAAAAAAAGTACAAGGTACAAAGACAATACATGTTCAGTACATGGTGAAGTTCAAGATACAAGTTTCACGATACAGGTTAAATGATCAAAAGACATGAACGAGTAAAAACAATGAAGCCGAAATAAAGTTCGCCGGGATCAGACGGTGGCCATAAGCAAGGAAGTGCAGCAGAAGCCTCGCCAGAGGGGAGAGTGAAACTAGTTGCAGACAGCTTCACAAAAACAGCAATAGAGGATTTGAAAGAGAAAGTTTAAACAAAAACAAAGATGCAGAAGTGAAAAGACGGAGAGAGTGAAGAGATTTTGATCAAATATGCAGATGCAAGGTGACTTAATGACGCGAATCAGACACGGCTCAGTAGAGGAAAGATGCGTGGCAGAAACGGCTGAAAAATTGTATGTACCAGCTCATACGCATGAAGAAAACTCTTGAAGTTCTTGATTTAATGAAACAAACACCTCGGCTAGAAGGACAGTTTCGGCTGAGAAACTTAAACGAATTTGGTTATTGGTTCCAAAGCCTTGATGAAAGCATACTATAGATCTGGGTCATATTGAGCCAACGAGTTCTGACTTTGGCAATAAATGATGAAGCAAGCTTAGCCGACGTGCTAGATGAAAGACATAATATAGATTCCATCACCTCAGTTTATCGAGGTAATAGAACCTAGGGGGCAGTTGTGGGGACATATTTTTTGGATAGTCCACGTGGCCGAGGTTGTTAGCCGAGGTGCTACGTGGGCAGATCATGTTTGCCGAGATATTTGGGGCACTACCGAGATTATCTACGAGAATACCGGAATCCGAGATAAGCGGATAAGGGACAAGAGTCCTAGAATGGGAGAAGATTTCAGTTTGGGAAAAGATAAGACTCTTAGAGAGTTTATTCTAATCCCACTGGGAGTCCAAGATTAGCAGTAATCTTAAGTCCATTAGAGCTAGGCTTCTATTTGGACTAGGATTGAGTTTGCTATAAAAGAGAGGCACCTCCATGGGTCTAAGGTATGCTTTTGATATTCTGTCTAGTGAGTTAAGCACTATTAGTTATCTTTGAGAGATATTGAGTACTGACTTGATCGTCGGAGTGCCCCCGGGTGGACGAACCACTGCCGGAATCTTCTCTTTCTGTTGACAGGTCAGCTAGGTGTCATCTATTCTGCCAGTACTCTCCAGCTGAATACTAACTTGGCAGTGTCATCAAAAAATTACTCACACAATTTTGTTTTCATGAATAATAGTATGATATCAATGACAAATTAATTTATTCTTTTTCTTTGTTTCTTTTTCTTTGTTTTCACGAATTGTGACTGTTTGCTTCTTTTTCTTTGTTCCTTTATCAGTTCAATAATAAATTTGTTGGCCTTGTTTGGTTTCTTTTTTAGAAAAAAAAAATAGAATTTTTTTTGAAAAATTGAAAACTAATTTGATAGAAATCAATACTAAAAAAATATTTTTAAATTTTTAAAATTATCTCTGGTTTCTTAAAAGATAAAATAATATAAAAATGATAAGGGTATGTTTGGTAGTCAATTTGTTTTTAGTTTTTTTGTTTATATTTACAAAATTTTAAAAACTAACATAAAATTGTTTGATAATTTTTTTGGTTAATAATAGTTAGTCCGAGTTTATAAATAAGGTTGAAAAGCATAAACACAAAAAAATATTTCTGTTTTTTAAAAAATTATTTATTTATTTTATTGAACTTTGTGTATTTACTGTTGTTGGAGAATCCAATTGGTATTTAAATTATACAATGACATGGAATTTGTGTCCCAAAATGAGTAGAAGTTTACAAATTAAGGAAAAATTAGTGAAACATCCATCTCTAACTTTGGATAGTAAGAGATGTCAAATATGTTTTTTTTATTAACTAAGGTCTCTCGATGAATTTCTATGTGAAATCAAAGAAATTTCTCTGTGTTAGAGTGAAATTTCTTTGTGTGGGGCAAAATTTCTCTGTGTGAAAATTTTGAAGATTCCAACTACTATAAAAATATTGTATGTCCTCTATCTTATAAAATTTTAATATCATGGATCTTAAAAAAAATTTCCCTCTAATTAAACTATAATTGTGGTTCCTATTTATGTATAACACTATTCCTATGCTTCACTGTCTTATCATTGTTGGTACTTCTTTTAATTAAAATTATGATCAATTAAGTTTCACATAACTTTTAAATTGATCTATGGTTGGTCCTGTACTAATTTATTTATATTTTGGATGTTTATTATAATTTTATGATTTGTATAATTTTTCATTGTCACAAATAATTAAAAACAAAATAAAGATTTTATGCATTAATATTGACAAACATGTTTTTAAGTTTTTGTTTTTAAATTTTTAAAAATTTTACTAAACCAAACGTGTTCGTAACTAGTTTATAATTTTTTTTATAAACATGAACCAAAAACATAAACGTTATCAAATGCCACTTAAGTATTTTTTTATTTCTTTTGCCAAATTAATTTATAGTTTTTAAAAAAAAAATTGTAACAAGTTTATGAAAATTAAACCAAACATCTATTTCAATTTCATGGTTAGTAAACAACTTAGAGCTGATAATCAAGAAATAAAAGTTATAAATATTTATTTATCAGTTTTTATAATTAGTTTTTTTTATTTATTTAACTTATTTTTATTGTATAAACTGTAAGTAAACGTTATACTACTCTCATAATAAAAATATAAACAATTCTTATAAACTGCACCAAACAAATCTTGCCCCTAAGTTCGTGTCACTGTTGAGGTACCTAATATTCCGAAGAAATATTAGATATAACCATATGATAAAGTTAAGGAGAGAGAAAACTTAACCTTATGAGATTGGCCGAATGATAAAGACGGCAGATAAATCTAAGATTTTATGTTTGAGTTACTCCAAGAGACTACTAGAAATTTATCTGATTGTTAATTTTCGAGTTTAAAAATAATCAAGGTACGTACAAGTTGACTCAAACACTCAGTTCAAAAAAAAACTTATTCACCTAGGGTATATTTGGTAAAGTTTACATTTTCAGTTTATATTTACAAAAATTTTATAAACTGATTTTTGTTTATTTTTAGAAAAACATAAACTACAAACGCGTTTGGTAATTGACAAAATGTTTAATAAATTTTAAAAATATAAAAAAGAGTGAGATATGGTAAGTGGCGACAAGTGGCGGCGGAAGACGGTGGTGAAAAGTGGTAACGACGAGTGGTGGGTAGCTGGTGGTGGCAGGTGGGTGGTGGTGGTGGGTGGGTGGGTGACGGTGGTGGGTAGTGGGTGGTGGTAGTGGTGGTGGTGGATGGTGGTGGGTGGTGGTGGCAGGTGGGTGGCAGATAGCGGGTGGTGGTGGGTGATTGTGGCAGGTGGTGGGTGGTGGTAGTGGTGGTAGGTGGGTGGTAGGTGGTGATGGTAGGTGGGTAGGTGACGGTGGCGGGTGGTGGGTGATAGCGAGTAGGTGGTGGTGGTGGTGGTGGCGGCGGGTGGTGGTAGCAGGTGGGTGGCGGATGGCAGGTGGTGGCGGGTGGGTGGCGGTGGCGGTGGCGGTGGCGGGTGGTGGTAGTGAGTGGGTGGGTGACGGTGGCTAATGATGGGTGGTAGCGAGTGGGTACTGGTGGTGGTAGTGGTGGTGGTGGTGGCAGGTGAGTGGCGGATGGCGGGTGGTGGTGGGTGGTAATGATGGGTGGGTGGGTGACGGTGGCAGGTGGTAGCGAGTGGGTGGTGGTGGTGGTGGTGGTGGTAGTGGCGGGTGGTGGTGGTAGGTGGGTGGCGGATGGCGGGTGGTGGTGGTGGTGGGTGGGTGGGTGGGTGGGTGACGGTGGCGGATGGTAGGTGGTAGCGAGTGGGTGGTGGTGGTGGTATTGGTGGTGGGTGGTAGGTGACGGTTGGGTGGTGGGTGGTGGTGGTGGTGGTGGTGGTGGGTGGTGGTAGCGAGTGGGTAGCAGGTGGCTGATGGTGGTTAGTGGCTAGTGGTGGCAGGTGGTGGATAGTGGTGGCAAGTAGGTGGTGAGTGGTGGTGGCAAGTAGGTGGCGAGTAGTGGTGGCGGGCGGTGGATGGCAGGTGGGTGGTGGTGGTGGTGGTGGTGGTGGTGGTGAGGGGTGGGTGGTGGCGGCAGCGAATGGGTAGCAGGTGGGTGGCGGGTGGTGAGTGGTGGTGGCGGGTGGTGGATGGTGGTGGCAGGTGGGTGGTGAGTGGTGGTGGCAGGTGGTGGTGGAGGGTGGGTGATGGGTGGTGGGTGGTGGTGGCGGAAGACGGTGGTGGAAAATGGTGCCGGGTGGTGGCTAGTGGCTAACGTTGGGTGATAAAAAAAAAAAAAACTCAAAACTCAAAACGGAAACACATTTTTTGTGTTTTTATTTTTTAGCCAAATTTATAAACTGAGACCACTAATTTATAAATCAAAAATTTTACCAAACAAGTTTTTATTTGAATTTTTTAAAAAAAATTTTACCAAACAAGTTTTTATTTGAATTTTTTAAATTTTTATAAATATAAACAGAAAACTGAAAACATAAGTGTTACCAACGCCACCCTAATGTTTTGAAAATTTAACCAATAATATTACATAAAATGAGTTTTATTGGCCAATATCATTATCACTAGTAATCACAGATTTTATTATTATTCTCACAAAAAAAGCATGAGAAATGATTATCACGGGTACTGCTGGGGTGGGCTTAGGAATCATCTTCTTTCAAACGCTTTGGACAATTCTTGTTTATATGATTTTTTTTATATAAAACAAATACATATATTGCAAAAATCCATGATGTAGAATTCAAGAAAGTGATTTTCTCCTTTCTTTAACTCGAAAATTGTTGCACACACATTAATCATGCACTTGAATGGAAGGGATGTGAACCACGCAATTGAAAAATAAAAATAAAAAACTGATTAATGAATAGAATTCAGATAGTTTGAAAAGTAGGTTTTTTTTTAATTTTTTTTAGTCTGAGCTAAAAAAATTTGTTCGGATTATATTATTTTGATTTTTTTGACTTTTGTGAAGAAAAAATAAAATAAAATAATTATGATTTAAATGTAACATTTTATCTTATTAATTTTTTAACATATTTTATCATTTTACGACTATTTTAACCTTTTAACCTCTCAATTCAACCTGCCAAATGAGGGCATAAAGAACTTAATCAATGTGATATTGACTTTTAAAATTATAAATTATAATAATAGAGGTTTCAGTTGTGATGAAGAAATGTCAATAACAGGCTGCATCATTTAAAATTATGTTTGTTTGATATGTAAATAGAATTTTTGTATATAATTTTTTATGCATAATGATGTGACATTTTGTGATCCTTTTATTTATAATGAAAACACTTATAAATAAATAATGACTATTTCTATACAAAACATTTTAAAGGATATAATTTTTTCAAAAACATATAATTTATTTATAATGAAAATATGTTAAAGGAAAAATTAGTACAAAACCTTTTTTTTCAATAGTCAAAAATATGTTAAACGTTTTTCGTTTAAATGATTATTTTTCAAAAACATTGTTTAAAAGCATATAATTTTTTGAAAAACGTAATGACTATTTTTATACAAATAAATTACAATTATAATTCTTAAAGTTTAACATATTTTTCATTTAAGTCCCTAAAATTTAATTTTTGTCAATTAAGTCCCTAAAGTAATAAGTTCGAACAAATTTAATTCTAAAGATAATATAAAAATAGAACATAAGCCTAAAAGTTATATATATATATATATATATAATTGTTATCAGATCAAAATTTTAATTTATTGTTAATTTAATTATCCTTTGCACATGTGTTTTTATTGGTATATATCTCCTAAATTGATTAATTCTAATTGCTTATATAGGTCTTTTTCGATTTCTATTATACTATTATTTATTTCTTTTAACATGCAATTGTTCATTTTATCTATTTTTTTTTTCTATTTCTAATATTATTTTATATTTCATTTCATTATTTTTTTCTTCTTCCGTCATTATGTATAATTTGTTTAGACTATAATTACTTAGATTCACCTTTTTTCTTTTTTCTTTTTTTAAATTCAAATATTCCCTTAGAGAGTTTTCCAATAAGGATAAGAATAATTAATATGTATTATTTTCTACAATGACTAATTGCTTACTTTTGTCTAATAATAGATATCGAATTCCATGTATAATTTCCAATTGATTTTTCTTAAGATTTTCGTTAAGTTCTTTTAATAATTTGATTTTAGTATTATTTTGTTCAATAATTATTTGTAATACAGTACTATTATTTAAATTATCTTATTCGACTTCTTCAATGTAACTAATACTCATACATTAATATTGGAAAAATTGAAAAACTAAACTCTAATATCAATTCTAAAATACGAGCTTGAAGGATAATTAAGTTAACAACAAATTAATTTGAGCCTCATAACAATTTTATATAATTTTTGGGCTTATATTTTAGTTTTATATTATCTTCAAAATTGAATTGATTCGAATTTAATAATTTAATAGCTTAATTAATAAAATTAAAATTGTAGCGACTTAAACCAAAAAAAAATGTTTAGCTTCAGAGACTTAACTTATCCAACCTTTTTTTATGATGATTTTATTTCAAGCCTAAATACTAATTATTAACCCAAAGTGTTTGGCAACTTGGTAAAGACACGAGGGTTAAGATCCCAAGTCTCAAGTTCGAAACCTCTTAGGCCAATTTTCTAGGCGTAGTACAGTTGGTTAGGAAGTTAATATCAAGTTGTTACTACCATAGCACTTGGTGTGGGCCCATTGTTTCCCTGTTGTGCGAGTCCTGATTTAAGTAGAGCTTTTTTTGGGAGGTCGAGGCAAGTTCCCAGGTTATAGTCTCCTTACTTGGAACGGACAATAGGACACCTTGGTGATCTGTGCAAGGGGCATTCACTACAAGAAAAAATATTTTCCGTGACTAATATTTTGGTCGCGAAAAGTACCATATTTGGTCGCTAAAACCTTTTCGCGACCAAATTATGTTAGTCGCGAGTTGGTCGCTAAAGCCTCGTCACAGATAGTTTTCTGTGACCAAAAAAGCCTTTGGTCGCTAAAAGTGACCATTCACGACCAACTTTTTTGGTCGCGGAAAGTTCAATTCATATTAGCCAAAAGTAAACTTTTAGCGACCAAAGATAAATTGGTCGCCAAAAGTCAGCGCCTTGACCCAAAAAAAATAAGTCTTTTGTGTTGCCTGAGACTTAAACTCCTGATTAAGGAGTCACCATGCACCCAATCCACTCTGCCAATAACATGATTCTTGTTCATATTTGGCAAAAAATATATATAACCCATAAAAATTGGGTTATATATTATTTTATAAAACTTTTAATGCCTAAACAGAAAAATAGCATGTAATTACAGTAGTATCATTTTTTTAAAAATTTATCCTGCCATAACTTTCCGCGAACAACTTTTTTTTTTGGTCACCAAAGGGTAATCTTCTGCGAACAAAAAAGCCTTTGGTGGCCAATAGTATACTTTTCGCAACCAACTTTTTTTTTTGGTCGCCAAAGGGTAATCTTCCGCAACTAAAAAAGCCTTTGGTCACCAATAGTATACTTTCCGCGACCAACTTTTTTTTTTGGTCACCAAAGGATATACTTTCTGTGACCAACTTTTTTTTTGGTCGCCAAAAGGTGATCTTCCGCGACCAAAAAAGCCTTTGGTCGCTAATAGGAATACTTTTCGCTACCGACTTTTTTTTTGGTCGCCAAAAGGTGATTTTCAGCAACCAAAAAATTGTGGTCGCCAAAAGTTAAATTTTAGTCGCAGAAAGTGAACAATTTGCGACCAAAAAAAATAAGTGGTTGCCAAAAGTGTTTTTTCTTGTAGTGATTGCCTTGAAACTGCAAAAGAGTGAGAGGATTTTCCACTAACAAAAAAAAAAAAAAAAACAAATACTAATCATTATGACTTATAGATTTTGTTAAATATGTACATGCCAATAAGTTTAAATACGAATGATTTTACACATATTAACAATTTTACTATAAGTATAAAGATTGAGAGTTCTAATATAAATATAAGAGGTCAAATGTGATTAATTGTCAAAAAAAAAAATAATAACATTTAACTATCCAATGACGTTTGAAAATGTATGTTTTTAGTACGATTGTTAATAAATTTAAGTAGATGTAGCATTGCTTTAAGTTTGGAAAGAACTTTTTCAGCTTGATTTTTTTTTACTTTTTGGCTAATTTAGTCTGGTTAAATTAGCTATGAGAAGAACTTTTTGAATTTTTTATAAGAGAAAAAATAAAATAATTATGTAACATTTTATCTTACTAATCTATTTAACATATTATATCTTTTTATATTTTTTTTAATCTTAACTCACTTGCCCAACCGCAGCTAACTATCTCAAAAATATTTGAGAGCTTTAAAGTATGAGTTTTAAAGGAACTTTAGGGGGTGAGCTCCACTCATTGATATGATGTTTTGGTTTTAGATTTTTTTTTTTTAATTTCTCCCTCATTAATGCTCAATTGCAACTCGTAAATTAGAGGATTGAATTATTATTGCTAAATGTCTCACAAGATTCCTCCATTATTTGCCACGTCAAGTCACTGTACGTCACTGACATAGATTTAGCTGGTTTTTTATTTTTATTTATTTATTTTTTTTTTTTTTAACACCGTGGATTTAGCTCGATGACCACAATTCACGCTGGACCAAAAATAAATTCTCAGCAATATTGCCCTAAAATGATTGCTATAGCAAGATTAGTAGACATTTAGGGTTGGTTTGGGGTGTACTAAAAAAGTACACTTTTTGTCTTTTTACGAAAAGATGTGCAGAAAAGTAGAGAGGTGATGTGATGGAAAAAAGATAAAAAGATAAAAAGATGGATTATATAGTAGATGACAAACAAGGCCTTAATTAACCATAGTGATTATTAACTCAAATACATCATGTTATCAACTCAACATTATTTTGCCTACATACTTCAATGCTAACAAAGTTTCATAGTATTAGCTATTCATATATCTATATCTATACCATTATAAAAAGAAGACTGAAGTTAGTGTTTATGTCTTATTTTTTAATTTTTTTCAAAATATCCTTGTAAAATAAATTAATAGAGAGAGAATAAATTGTATGTATTATTGATTGATATCTGTTTTGATGTATTGTATGTACATTATATAGGAGATGGAGATGTGAAGTGGAGGTGGAGTGGTGGAGTAGGGTGAAGTGGAGTGTGTAGTGGAGTAGGTAAAGTGGAGGTGGAGTGATGTAGTGGGTTAGGTTTAGTGGAGTAGGTTTAGGTGTACATTAACAGCCCCCCTCAAACTCAAGGAGGATAGGAACTAACCAACTTGAGTTTGAAGAGAGTAACAAAACAGGAAAGTAAACTGATAAATAAAATAAAACAGAATAGGAGACACGGTATGGTCGTGTCAGACCGATGTAGCAGACAGTTTATGGGGTCATGTCGGACCGTTGTAGAAGACAGTTTACGGGGTCATGTCAGACCGTTGTAGCAGACACTGTGTGGTCGTGTCAGACCGATGTAGAAGACAGTTTATGGGGTCATGTCGGACCGATGTAGAAGACAGTTTACGGGGTCATGTCGGACCGTTGTAGAAGACAGTTTACGGGGTCATGTCGGACCGTTGTAGCAGACACTGTGTGGTCGTGTCAGACCGATGTAGAAGACAGTTTACGGGGTCATGTCGGACCGTTGGAGAAGCTTGTGGTGGTGCACCAAGGGGGCAACTTAAGAAGTGCGCCATGGGGTGGCTTGGGTGGTTCCCATAGTGTGTAACCATGCTCACCATGATACATGATATATGTATAACCCCCCCTCAAACTCAAATAGGTATGAAGATAGAAACCTATTTGAGGTTGAAACAAAGGGATTGATAAAAGTTGACCGTTGTAGAAGACACTGGGTGAGTGTGTATATAGGCTGCCCAAAAGATATACATGGATATATATATAGAGCCCTCAAAAGTCGCGCCCTCAAAAGGCGTGCCCAATCTTTCAAAAGGCGTGCCCAATTCATAAAAAGGTGTGTCGGACATTATGGCGAGGCGCGTGACTACCTTGGCTTGCGCGCCCGTTTTGTCGTTTGTCGGCAAGTGGGGCGCGATGCGCGAATCGGCCCTGGCTATTTAAACCAAGGGTGAGGCGGAGGCTGTGCAAACCAGTCTGAAACCTCTGAACTCTCGAAGAGCTTGTCTCTGAGAGCTGCAAATCTTGAAATACTCTGTAACCAACCCTGTCTGACAGTACCAATCGGTAATCGCTGCTTCTCTGAAACACTTAGCAACCCAAAACATGGCCTCGTCTTCCCGTTCAGCTACCCAGAATATGGCCTCTTCGTCCCGTGGGCTGCTCACTCTCTTTCCCGACCTCAACGAGTCAACAAGAGAGATAACTGGTGCGGTGGCCAGTGAACCTCAACCAAGCGCCTCTGGTTTTGCTCCGTTGAACTTTCCGATGCGGTCGGTGGAGCAAAAAATGGCGGTGCAAACTGATATTGAGGCCAATCAGTATACTTTGAAGTCATGTGTGGAGACCATGACGGCGGTCACAAACCTGTCGCACCGACTGCAAAGTAGGACAAATGAGGTGCAGCAGTTAAACGCCCAACTGGCTCTGCTCCAGCGCATGTATAAGGATGCGCGAGCAGAGATAAGTGTGCTAAAGGCGGAAAATAAGGAGCTGAAGCGGAAGGCCACCGTTATGTTCCGATTTGGAGGGCCGCCATATGCTGCAGTGGAGGAGCAGGGAGTAGTGATCGTGCCCAGTGGAGTGGGAAACACGGAGGCAGCACCGTCAAGGGCCGTCCAGGACGGAGGCAAGAAGAAAAGACCGGCGGCAGAGTAGAGAAGGTTAATCCCGCCTGTGGATGTGGGTGTTTTTTTTTTTTTTTTTTTTGGTGTAAAAGTGTGATCGGGGTTGATCCCCGATATGAATAAAACAAATGTGTTGTGCAAACCCGGATGGTAGGAAGGACATGCAAAAAAAAATCAAGTGGTGAGAATGTTTGATGTTTTTTTTTTTTTTTTTGTGATAAAATATATATATTATTGGGGAAATGAGGAGGAGTGCCTACGGAAGTATGGCTCAGTGAGTGGGTGGAGAGATGACACTAATATATTTTAAAATATTAAAATAAGATGTATAATAAAATAATATACAAGTGGATGAGGGGACAAAAGTGATGAATGATGGGTCTGCGGTTGTTAATATATATATATATATATGAGATATACTCTAGTGGGATGAATGGTAGGTTCGGGCTATTGTTTGTGTAGAGAGAGGTTTTGTTTTAAAGGGGAATCAAGGATATGATGAAAGTGGGCTAGTGGAGAAAAAAAAAAAAAAACCAAAATAAAGTGCATGTGCGTGTCAGTTGTGCAGTGTGTGTGGTCTCCTCCCTCTCTAAACCGTGTGTGTGTGTTGTGTGTTTGTCGGGTGTGTGGAGTGTGTGCTGGGTTGCTGCTGCCGTGTGTTTGGCTGTGATGCATGGGTCTGTGAGGTATGGTGTGTGGGTGTGTTGTGTAGCTCCAAAAACAATGCTGTTTGTCATCTCCTTCTGTGTATGATAGGAGAGAGAGAGAGAGAGTCCAAGACCAAGGGGGCTATAGAGAAAGTAGTTTGAGCGACGACTCCAGCTGCTGCAGCTGCTGTGTGCTTACCGAACTGCTTTGAGTCCTTGCATGGAGTCAAGCCGGCGATGGCGGCTGAAGCCGGCGGGATGGGAGCCGCGGAGATGAGGATTGAGAAGAGAGCTAAGGCAGCTGAGAAGGCTTGGAGAGCCGATGTGGTGGAATCGGGTTGTTTTTGTGTGATATCCAAGAGAGAGGTTTGTCCAAGAGGCCAAGAAGATGATCCAAGGTGGTGTGGCGGTGCACGGCGACGACGCGGGTGCCGCCGACATAGCGGAGTTGGTTGTCGTGGTGGCTCAACTCAGGTCAGAGATCGGAGATGGTGATAAAGGTGGTTGAGTTTGCCGAACATAAAACCAACAAGAGAGAGGGAGCTTGTGTGTGTTGATCATTACCATAAACCCAGCGAGAGTTTGTGCATGCGTGTAGCTGTGTGTTGTTTTTGTTTTCAGCTCAGATGCTCTGTGTCTTCAAGGTGAAGTTCTGCCATGGGATTTGTTAGCAGCAGAGTGAATGTATGTGTAGAGGTCCGGCGGGCGGCCAAGGCGAGGCTGCCGCCCGCCGGTAAAGCGGAATTACTAGGTTGTCAACCTTGCTCTGATACCATGTAAAATAAACTGATAGAGAAAGAATAAATTGTATGTATTATTGATTGATATCTGTTTTGATGTATTGTATGTACATTATGTAGGAGATGGAGATGTGAAGTGGAGGTGGAGTAGTGGAGTAGGTGAAGTGGAGTGTGTAGTGGAGTAGGTGAAGTGGAGGTGGAGTGGTGTAGTGGATTAGGTTTAGTGGAGTAGGTTTAGGTGTACATTAACAATCCTAATGCATATGGGGGTTACATGGTTCAGTTATACCTTAAGTTATATAAAGAGAAAAATAGAATTTGAAACTAAAATCTATAGTCCAGTACAGAGGGCACAGATCTAGTGTATATATATAAAGAGTATTATCATACAAATAATAAAAAAAATACACAATGATGTGGGTGAATTGAAACCCATCACTTTTAAACAAAACATCATCTTTAATTACATAAATAGTACATAATACATGCATAACAATTCTATATCAATAGATTTTCAATATTTGAATCAAAATTATTTTGTTTACAACAATATTACACATTTTAAAAAAATGTTATGAAAATAAAATGTCCAGATCAAATTAATTTTAAATGTATTTTACAATATCTCAAATTTAAATTTATCTTATTGTTACTGTATTTTTTTATTTCAAAGTGCATGAGTTTTTCGTTTTATTTATGATTGCGGATGCAACTTTGACTACCCAATAAAGTCTTCAAGGCATTTTGTCACATCTGGCAAAATTAAACATGTAAAATTTGTCGTTTTCATAGTAATTCTTTATAAATAGAATAAAAACACTTTCTATTTTAAATCAAAAATAGAGTCATACATTAATAGCCATAGGCTAGCAAAATAAATTACCACAAAAATAGAGTCATCACTCTTTACAAAATATGTCCACGCCCTCAATTCGGTGGGATCACCAAAACTTTTACTGCACCAAAATCCCATAAGGGTGAGCATAAAGCCCAGTAAAAAATCCTTAACAAAGTAAATACAGTTGCGCAAGATTTTCAATATTAAATGCAAATGCCATGCAATGCCATTTAAAAGAGGATTTCATTTACGTACTTTTTGTTTAAAAAGTCACCGTGTTCAACAACAGTTTGGCATCTCAACAATTTCAAAATTTACAATTTTATTCAATGGGGGCGGTAAATACGACTTAGGTAATTCCTAGGTTGATATCTGCAAGTAAGCATGACTAGCACTACCAAACCCCACTTTATCGGTTGCTAACCGGAAGGGAAGTGATACCTCCTCCGCGTGTGTTTTCGATTTTTCATCCCGGACAGTCAGACCAACTTAAACAATTTGATCTACACTTTCTATCCGGACTTACCAATGTATTTACCCCATAACATTTCCATAATTTCATTTCACAATATTTCATTCCTAATAAAAGTTCCAATTCCCAATCCAATGTTCATGACACGCAAGGTTTTAGAAAAGCCAATGCAACAATTATCTATACTACATCATGTTTCTCCACTTTTAACATAACTCCAACAAATGTTCCATAAAGATCAAAATCCACATTTTCTCTTTTCAATGTCATTCCAACAAATAGCCAAAAGTGTGCTACCATTTATCAATATATAACAATATGTCCACAATTCATGCACTTCATCATTTTAATCATTTCAAAGCTATAGCAAAATTTGGACAACAACTTCCATTCTCAACAATTCTCATATGTTAATAAACCCATCATCAATATATACGCATTTGTATAAAAACAAGAAATTCTTCATTTTCTTTACTTATCATGGCACACAACAATGTATATAATATATATATAATATCAACCATGAACCCTCATCTTCTTTTATTTAAGGAAATCCCCAAATTTCTAGGCTTCTTCTTTACAACAACACACACTCTAAACACTTGAAAGAAACCCTAAAGAAGACACCATTTCCTTGCCCAAAATGATTTTAACCCTCAAGATTATCTTAGAAAGATTTGAGATTTTAAAACTCACTTTTGACAATTCTTACATTCTTGAGCCAAAATCAAACCTTTATAATATCTCCAAGAAAACCCAAAACCCAAATCAAACTTGCAAAACATATATATATATATAACTCAAAGAAGTCCCTACCTCAATCCTGTTGAAGAGATGAGATGAAACCCTAGGATTCGAAAGTGTAGAACTTCGATCTCCACTACACAAAGTGGATTTCTAGCTTAGCTTTCCAATATTTGTGAAGAATGTTGAGTCAAGATCCTAATGGATTGCAAGAGATCAAATGTTTTAGGAGATTTGGTGTAGGAAAATTAGAGAGAAGGGAGAGGAAATGATTTTTAGATAGAGAGAGATGAGCTAAAAGTGATACACACACAGCCATATAGAGAAAAAAAAACAGAGATTTCGAACTGCCCAGAAGCCCACACGTGCGGCGCCTACTCCCGCACGTGCAGTCTTCATCCCTGCACGTGCGGTGGCCCCTCCCCGCACCTCACTCTGCACCTGCCTTTTATGCAGTGTGTGAGCTGAAAAAGACCCATTTCCTCGCACATGCGGCCCAAGGCCCCGCACGTGTAGCCCTGGTCCTCTAGCCCAAAATTTTTCTAGTTTGATTCCAAACACTCTGAACTCGACCGTGCACCCTCTGAAACAAGTGATACTCAACACGGAATAAACAAGGACCGGAATTTGAAAGAAAGCTTTTGAACACAACAAACCCAAAGAGGACAAAAGTGAAACGACGCACAATGAAACCGGTCATCACATATATACTATTTTTTTCTTTGATTTTGATTAACGAAAGTGAGCAAAATGATTTAAATTAAAAATAAATTAAAATATTAAAATTTAAATTAACAAAATTTTTATAATTACCCCAAATATTTATATGTTTATTATACATGAATGAAGAAAATTTGAAAATTTAGAGAGCTTGGAATTCTTTGTTTATTATTTTTTTTTTTCCTTTAATTTGGTTGTTATAGTTTTATTTATATATATTTGTTAGTCACATATTATATTTTGTTTGTTGGATTATATGATTGCTACAGGATATATAATTGAAGTGTTAAATATTTTTATGGGAAATTTATTAGAAAACTCCTTTTCAAGTGTTTGTATCCTAATTAGTTCATAAGATATTCTTATATTATAATAAATCTTATTATTTAAACATTTGATCTATCAAATTCTAATTCTCATATTTAAGGTATTTTATGGACATTTCTACCTTTACAAATATTTTTTGAACGGTTAACAATTTGATAATACAAATTCACGTTAATGGTGTGAACATTCACATTATAGAACATTCACACTGTAAATGTGAATATTATTAAGAGTATTTTGGTAATTATATCACCCATAAGACTTATTGGAATATAAAAAAATAATGTAAAATAAGTAGCTATTTGGCATGCACTAAAAAAGTATATTTTTTTTTGTATACATACACTTATTTGGGTCTCAACATCTATCAACAACTCTTCTCTACTTTTTTATCTATTTTCTCTATATTTTTACATATTTTTTTAATAAAAAAATTAAAACATATATTTATTTAAAATATCCCAAATTACTCCTAAACGAAATATAAGTATATAAAAAAATATTTATAAAAAAGTGCCCTATTTTTATTTCTTTTGCTGTTAAAATTTGCTTTCACAAACAAGATTCTATAATGATGATGATAACCCAACCACCAAACTACCCATTATCAGGGAAAGATTGGGATTCTTTTTTTCCTACTCCTTTGACCTCTTTCTTTTTTAATTGGTCATATTTTTTTTTTTTTTTCTTCTCTTCTAATCATCACCCGTCACATGTGTGAGATGGAAAGAGTTGAAGTTTGGGGGTTTAAATCACTGTCGCATTACCAATAAGTATGACGTTGAATGATAGCTGTGACCCCCAGTCAAGAACTTGTCTTTTCTGAAGGGATTTTTCTATGGTATAAATTTTTTTATTTAATAATTATTTTCAATTGTTAAATTCGTATAAAAAATTAGTTACTGATTTTTTTAACAGAAAATTAGTTATTGATTGGTAATGAACAAAATTGGATAAAAACAATAAATTCATTTTCATTTTTGATACCTATCATTTAGTCTAATCTTACTGAGGGCTTGTTTGGGAAGTAGGTTGGAGGCTAAAATAATCAATAAAGACAAAATAGGCTAACACAATCAATGAGACAAATATCACATTCAGCCTCCGTTTGAGAAGTGGGTTGGCTTTTTGACTTTTTGATTTTTCTGGCTATTTGAGCCTAGGCTCAAAAGTTTAGTTTGGGAAGGACTTTTTAGCTTTTTGACTTTTTTGATTTTTTTTTGTGAGAGAAGAGTGTAATGATTATGAGTTGGATGTAATGTTTTGTCTGTTATGGCTCAAATAGCTTATTTTGTCTTTTGTGACTCAAAGAGTCAAAAGAGCCCAAATGAACCCTTCCCAAACGACACCTCAAATTATAATTATTTTATCATTTGTCTTATAACCATCAAATCAATCAAAAAAAAGTCAATCAACTTTTCAAATATAATTTTTTTTAGTCAAACTAAAATAATTAAAATAAATCAAAAAATTAATTAAAATAACAAACTTTTCAAACAACACCTTATTAAATAATGTGGTTATTTACCTACTATTAGTAATGATTTGACGCAGCATAAAAATGTGAATATAATTGTGCATCAAAAAAATTTACAACATTGTTTATGTATTAGAAAAAATAATTCGAAAATATAAGGCCAACACAGACAAGTTTCAAGTTATCGAAACTTGAAACTGAATATTTCCAAAATGAAGAGAATGATGCAGATGGAATTTTGATAATTATGTATTTTATTTTTATTATGGAATTAGTATTTGATTATAAACTATTTTAAGAAGATGATTATAATTAATTTTTTAGTAAAAAATTACTTATAAACAATTTTTTATGAAAGAAGAAGTAGGTTATAATCTGAAAAGTAGATTATATCTCACTTTCTAAAAGTAGCCTATGTATAATTGAGAAAAACTAGAGACTATAAAATGTTGTCTCGGAGATTGTCACCAAATAGTTTTTTATTTTTTTATGTGAGGTGGGCCCATATTTAACTTGTGTTGAGGCGATCATTTTTGTGATGCTATTTTCATGGTTTGCAGAAGAGCTGAAAATAATCTGATTGGGAAAGGAGCGTTCCCAATTTGATTATGATATTGGCATTTCGTCTATTTTCTTATCCTACAAGAATTAATTTTTTTTTTTTTTTAACAAGGAATAATTTTATTTCCTAACTTTTATTTTGACTTTTAGTCCTAATTGTTTTATGAATTATCTTTTATTATAATTAACATTGTAAGCCTCAATTTAAGTTGATATTAATTAACACAATCTTATTGAGATAATTCTCTTGGTAATTCTTGATTCAACACATTGTATACAAGTGTTACAGTTTTTTTTGGTACGCGATTTTGTGGTTTCTCACATTTCTACGCTATATCATGATCATGATTACCTCTGAAACTAACTCTACTTATCATACAGTATTATCATATTTATCAACATATTTTTTTAATATGATACCTAAAATCACTAATTTTGACATTATTTTAAAAATTAAGTTCAATGTTTTTTTATTCTTCAAAATTTTTTATAGAAGAGAGAATGAAATATATAACTTCTCCAACGTTTGGGCAAGATGGAGAAGGTCAAATAAAAAATAAAATAAAACTGAAAACTAGAAAAGAAATAAACTGAATTGCGGTATACATTTAAGGGCTAGGGTTTAGTTGTTAGTAGTAAGGAAATGGGCAACACAGAAGTTATCAAATTTCTTTCTATATGAATTGTGACTGTTTGCTTGTTAAGACAATATTTGTATCATGAATTTGAGAAGAGAAAAAGAAAAGAAAAATATATGAAATAAAACTTTTTATTTTCCCACAAATTTCCCCTCAAGTAATTGAGCAAGCATGCTATGCTGTATTTATATTGGAAATTGGAGGAAACATAAGCGAAAATCTAATAAATTTGGCTAAAAATACTTCTTGAAGAAATGTTCTATTATTTTGTTTTCATGAATAACAGTGTGATATCAATGACAAATCAATTTATTCTTTTTCTTTGCTCCTTTAAGTTGGGTGAGTGAGTAGGTACACTATCAGTTCAATATATAATAAATTTGTTGGCCTTGTTTGGTTTCTTTTTTAGAAAAAAAAAATAATAATTTTTTTTTTTGAAAAATTGGAAACTAATTTGATAGAAATCAATACTAAAAAAATATTTTTAAATTTTTAAAATTATCTCTGGTTTCTTAAAACATAAAATAATATAAAAATGATAAGGGTATGTTTGGTAGTCATTTTGTTTTCAGTTTTTTTGTTTATGTTTACAAAATTTTAAAAGCTAGCATAAAATTTTGTTTGATAATTTTTTTGGTTAATAATAGTTAGTCCGAGTTTATAAATAAGGCTGAAAAACATAAACACAAAAAAATATTTCTGTTTTTTAAAAAATTATTTATTTATTTTATTGAACTTGTGTATTTACTGTTGTTGGAGAATCCAATTGGTGTTTAAATTATACAATGACATGGAATTTGTGTCCCAAAATGAGTAGAAGTTTACAAATTAAGGAAAAATTAGTGAAACATCCCTCACTAACTTTGGATAGTAAGAGATGTCAAATATGTTTTTTTTTTATTGACTAAGGTCCCTCGATGAATTTCTATGTGAAATTAGAGAAATTTCTCTGTGAAAATTGAAATTTCTCTGTATTAGAGTGAAATTACTTTGTGTGGGGTGAAATTTATCTGTGTCGAATTTTCTTTGTGTGAAAATTTTGAGAATTTCAACTATTACAAAAATATTGTATGTCCTCCATCTTATAAAATTTTAATATCATGGATCTTAAAAAAAATTCCATCTCATTAAACTATAATTGTGGTTCCTATTTATGTATAACACTATTCCTATGCTTCACTTTCTTATCATTGTTGGTTCTTCTTTTAATTGAAATTATGATCAATTTAGTTTCACATAACTTTTAAATTGATCAATGGTTGGTACTGTACTAATTTATTTATATTTTGGATGTTTATTATAATTTTATGATTTGTATAATTTTTCATTGTCATAAATAATTAAAAACAAAATAAAGATTTTATGCATTAACATTGACAAAAATGTTTTTAAGTTTTTGTTTTTAAAATTTTAAAAATTTTACTCAAACCAAACGTGTTCGTAACTAGTTTATAATTTTCTTATAAACATGAACCAAAAACATAAATATTATCAAAGGCCACTTAAGTATTTTTTTATTTTTTTATTTCTTTTACCAAATTAATTTATAGCTTTTATGAATAAATAAAAAAATTCAAACAAGTTTCTGAAAATTAAACCAAACATCTATTTCAATTTCATGGTTAGTAAACAACTTAAGAGCTGATAATCAAGAAATAAAACTTATAAATATTTATTTATCAGTTTTTATAATTAGTTTTTTTCTTATTTATTTAACTTATTTTTATTGTATAAACTATAAGTAAAAATCATACTACTCTCATAATAAAAATATAATCAATTCTTATAAACTGCACCAAACAAATCTTGCTCCTAAGTTCGTGTCACTGTTGAGGTACCTAATATTCCGAAGAAATATTTGATATAACCATATGATAAGGTTAAGGAGAGAGAAAACTTAATCCTATGAGATTGGCTGATTGATAAAGAATTGCAGATAAATCTAAGATTTTATGTTTGAGTTACTCCAAGAGACTACTAGAAATTTGTCTGATTGTTAATTTCAAAGTTTAAAAATAATCAAGGTACGTATAAGTTGACTCAGACACTCAGTTAAAAAAAAAAAAATCTTATTCACCTAATGTTTTTAAAATTTAACCAATAATATTACATAAAATGAGTTTTATTGGCCAATATCATTATCACTAGTAATCACAGATTTTATTATTATTCTCACAACAAAAGCATGAGAAATGATTATCACGGTTACTGCTGGGGTGGGCTTAAGAATCATCTTCTTTCAAACGCTTTGGACAATTCTTGCTTTATTTTATTGCTTAAATGTGTTGCGTTGTTTATATGATTTTTTTATATAAAACAAATATATATATTGCAAAAATCCATGATGTAGAATTCAAGAAAGTCATTTTCTCCTTTCTTTAACTCGAAAATTGTAGCACACACATTAATCATGCACTTGAATGGAAGGGACAAGTTAACATCCGAACCACGCATTTGAAAAATAAAAATAAAAAATTGACTCCTGAACAGAATTTAGATAGTTTGGAAAGTAAGTTGATTTTTCAACGTTTTTTAGTATGAGCTAAAAAAAATTGTTCGGATTAGATTTTTTTTTTACTTTTGTGAAAAAAAGTAAAATAATTATAATTTATATGTGGCATATTTTATTTTTTTTAGACTATTTTAACCTTTTAACCTCTCAATCCAACCTGCCAAATGAGGACATAAAGAACTTAATTAATGTGATATTGGCCCCGTTTGGTAGAGCTGTGGGAGAGTGATTATAACTTATAGCCTACCAGCTTATAGCTTATAGCTTTGAACATAAGCTAATTTTTTGCTTATAAATTAAGCTTTTCCTCCCCCACTCAAAGAATAAGTTGATTTTTGACTTATAAAAAGTTATAAGCTGTATTGTTAAGTTGAACCAAACACATCAAAATAATTTAAATTAAGTTAAAAGCTGTAATAAATTGAAAATAAACCCTACCAAACAGGGCCATTGACATTTTTAAAATTATAAATTATAATAATAGAGGTTTCAGTTGAGATGAAGAAATGTCAATAACAGGCTGCATCATTTTATAAAAAAAAATTATGTTTGTTTGATATGCAAATAGAATTTTTGTATATAATTTTTATGCATAATGATGTGACATTTTGTGATCCTTTTATTTATAATGAAAACACTTATAAATAAATAATGACTATTTTTATACAAAACATTTTAAAGCATATAATTTTTTCAAAAACATATAATTTATTTATAATGAAAATATGTTAAACGAAAAATTAGTGCAAAACATTTTTTTCAATACTCAAAAATATGTTAAACATTTTTCGTTTAAATGACCATTTTTGAAAAACATCGTTTAAAAGCATATATTTTTTTCAAAAACATAATGACTATTTTTATACAAATAAATTACAATTATAATTCTTGAAGTTTAACATATTTTTTGTTTAAGTCCCTAAAATTTTATTTTTGTCAATTAAGTCCCTAAAGTATTAAGTTCAAACAAATTTAATTCTAAAGATAATATAAAAATAGAACATAAGCCTAAAAGTTATATATATATATATATATATATAATTGTTATCAGATCCAAATTTTAATTTATTGTTAATTTAATTATCCTTTGCACATGTGTTTTTATTGGTATATATCTCCTAAACTGATTAATTCTAATTGCTTACATAGGTCTTTTTCGATTTCTATTATACTATTATTTATTTCTTTTAATAAGCAATTATTCATTTTATCTGATTTTTTTGGCTATTTCTAATATTATTTTATATTTCATTTCATTACTTTTTCTTGTTCCGTCATTATGTATAATTTGTTTAGACTATAATTACTTAGATCCACTTTTCGTTTTCTTTTTTTTAAATTCAAATATTCCCTTGGAGAGGTTTCCTATAAGGATAAGAATAATTATATGTATTATTCACTACAAGGACTAATTGCTTACTTTCATCTAATAATAGATATCGAATTTCATCTATAATTTCTAATTGATTTTTCTTAAAATTTTTATTAGGTTCTTTTAATAATTTGATTTTAGTATTATTTTGTTCAATAATTATTTGTAGTATAGTATTATTATTTAAATTATCTTATTCGACTTCTTCAATGTAACTAATACTCATACATTAATATTGGCAAAACTGAAAAACTAAACTCTAATATCAATTCTAAAATACGAGCTTGAAGGATAATTAAGTTAACAATAAATTAAAATTTGAGCCTTATAACAATTTTATATAATTTTTGGGCATATATTTTATTTTTGTATTATCTTCAAAATTAAATTGATTCGAATTTAATAATTTAATGACTTAATTAATAAAATTAAAATTGTAGCTACTTAAACCCAAAAAAAAAAAAAATGCTTAGCTTTTGAGACTAAAGTTGTAAAGTTATCCAACTTTTTTTATGATGATTTTATTTCAAGCCTAAATACTAATCATTAACCCAAGCGTATTTGGCAACTTGGTAGAGGCATGGGGGTTAAGACCCCAGGTGTCAAGTTCGAAATCCCTTAGGCCGATTTTCTGAGCGTAGTGCAATTGGTTATGAGGTTAGTTTCAAGTTGTTACTACCAATGTGGGCTCAATGCTCCCCCGCTGCGTGAGTCCTAACATAAGCAGAGCTTTTCTTAGGAGGTCGGGACAAGTTCTTAGATTATAGTCTCCTTACTCAGAACGGACAACCGGACACCTTAGTGATCTCAGCAAGGGACGTTGCATTGAACCTGCGAGAGAGTGTGGGGATTTTCCTATAAACAAAATAAAAAAAAAATAATACTAATCATTATGACTTATAGATTTTGTTAAATATGTACATGTCAACAAGTTTAAATACAAATAATATTTACACATATTAACGATTTTACTATAAAATAAAGTTTGAGAGTTCTAATATAAATATAAGATGTCAAATGCGATTAATTGTCAAAAATAAAAATAAAAAATTTAACTACCCAATGATGTTTGAAAATGTATGTTTTTAGTGAGATTGTTAATAAATTTAAGTAGATGTAACATTGCTTTAAAGGTTCTTTTGGAAAGAACTTTTTTAGCTTGATTTTTTTTTTTTTTTAACTTTTTGGCTAATTTAGTCTGGCTAAATTAGTTATGACTTTTATTTTTTTATGAGAGAAAAAATAAAATAATTATGTAACATTTTATCTTACTAATTTATTTAACATATTATATCTTTTTATACTTTTTTTTAATCTTAACTCACTTGTCCAACCGGAGCTAAATGTCTCAAAAATATTTGGAAACTCTAAACTATAAGCTCTAACTCTAGGGGGTGGGCCCATTCATTAATGTGATATTTTGATCTTAGTTTTTTTTTTTTTTTAATTTTCATCTCATTAGTACTCAATTAGAGTTCATAAATTAGAGAAATGAATCATTATTGCTAAATATCTCATAAGACTCCTCCATTATTTGCCACGTCAAGTCACTGTACGTCACTGACATGGATTTAGCTGTTTTTTTTCTTTCTTTCTTTCTTTCTTTCTTTTTTTTTTTTTTAAACACTATTAGAGTTGATGTATAAAGAGAGAAATACAGAGAGAATAAATTGTATGTATTATTATTGATTGATGTATGTTTTGATGTATTGTATGCACATTATATAGGAGATGGAGATGCGAAGTGGAGGTGGAGTGGTGGAGTAGGTGAAGTGGAGTGTGTAGTGGAGTAGGTGAAGTGGAGGTGGAGTGGTGTAGTGGGTTAGGTTTAGTGGAGTAGGTTTAGGTGTACATTAACAGCCCCCCTCAAACTCAAGGAGGATAGGAACTAACCAACTTGAGTTTGAAGAGAGTAACAAAACAGGAAGGTAAACTGATAAATAAAATAAATCAGGATAGGAGACACGGTATGGTCGTGTCAGACCGATGTAGCAGACAGTTTATGGGGTCATGTCGGACCGTTGTAGCAGACAGTTTACGGGGTCATGTCGGACCGTTGTAGCAGACACTGAGTGGTCGTGTCAGACCGATGTAGAAGACAGTTTATGGGGTCATGTCGGACCGATGTAGAAGACAGTTTACGGGGTCATGTTGGACCGTTGTAGCAGACACTGTGTGGTCGTGTCAGACCGATGTAGAAGACAGTTTATGGGGTCATGTCGGACCGATGTAGAAGACAGTTTACGGGGTCATGTTGGACCGGTGTAGAAGACAGTTTATGGGGTCATGTCGGACCGTTGTAGAAGACAGTTTACGGGGTCATGTCGGACCGTTGTAGCAGACACTGTGTGGTCGTGTCAGACCGATGTAGAAGACAGTTTACGGGGTCATGTCGGACCGTTGTAGAAGATTGTGGTGGTGCACCAAGGGGGCGACTTAGGGAGTGCGCCATGAGCGACTTATACATGATACTGTGTATAACCCCCCCTCAAACTCAAATAGGTGTGAAGATAGAAACCTATTTGAGGTTGAAACAAAGGGATTGATAAAGCTGACCGGTGTAGAAGACACTGTATGAGTGTGTATATAGGCTGCCCAAAAGATATACATGGATATAAATATCGAGCCCTCAAAAGTCGTACCCTCAAAAGGTGTGCCCAATCTTTCAAAAGGCGTGCCATCAAAAGACGTGCCATCAAAAGGCGCGCCCAAGTTGTCGGCGAGCACCGAGAGGCGCATGATGCGCGTGTCTGCCTTGGCTATAAGACGGAGGCTGAGGCTGAGGCGAAGACAAACAACTTGCGAAGAAAAACTTCTGAAAAAAAAATCTGCGTTTGCGGAGAGAGAAACTCTGTAACACTCTGTAACACTCGGTTGCCCAGAACATGGCCTCGTCTTCCCGTTCAGCTACCCAGAATATGGCCTCTTCGTCCCGTGGTCTGCTCACTCTCTTTCCCGACCTCAACGAGTCAACAAGAGAGATAACTGGTGCGGTGGCCAGTGAACCTCAACCAAGCGCCTTTGGTTTTGCTCCGTTGAACTTTCCGATGCGGTCGGTGGAGCAAAAAATGGCGGTGCAAACTGATATTGAGGCCAATCAGTATACTTTGAAGTCATGTGTGGAGACCATGACGGCGGTCACAAACCTGTCGCACCGGCTGCAGAGTAGGACAAATGAGGTGCAGCAGTTAAACGCCCAACTGGCTCTGCTCCAGCGCATGTATAAGGATGCGCGAGCAGAGATAAGTGTGCTAAAGGCGGAAAATAAGGAACTGAAGCGGAAGGCCACCGTTATGTTCCGATTTGGAGGTCCACCATATGCTGCAGTGGAGGAGCAGAGAGTAGTGATCATGCCCAATGGAGTGGGAAACACGGAGGCAACACCGGCAAGGGCCGCCCAGGACGGAGGCAAGAAGAAAAGACCGGCGGAAGAGGCGAAGAAGTGAGGTCGGTGGATGACCGTCTGCAGAAAAGAAAACAAATCGTTTGTTTGTGGGTGTTGGATTTGTTTTGTTTTGTTGGTTTTTTTTTTTTTGTTTTTTTTTTTTTTTTGGTGTAGAAATGTGATCGGGGTTGATCCCTGTCATGAATAAAAGACAAGTTTGTGGAATGAAAAACGAGTTGGTTGTGAATTTTTTTTTTTTTTGTGTTAAGAATAATAAGAATAATAAAAAGAATAATAATAAAAAAATATATTAATGGGGAAAGCATGTGCGCTAGTGGGTGGAATAAATTAAGGCAAATGAGGGATATGATTAAAGTGGGTCTGGTGGAGAGAAAAAGGGACCAAAGAGAGAGGGAGTGGGTTGATTAAAAAAAAATGTTTTCATCATAAAGTGCATGTGTGTCTGTCAATCCCGTGGGTGTGTGTGTGAGTGTGTGGTGTGTTGGGTGTGTGGAGTGTGTGTCCTCTCTCTCTCTAAACCGTGTGTGTGTTGTGTGTCTGCTGTGAGTGCCGTGGGTGGCTGAGTGAGTATTGTGTGCTGTGTGTGTCTTAGAGAGAGAGAAGCCTAGAAATCTAGAGAGAGAAGAGAGCTGGGTTTGGTGTGTGTGTGTCTGGTGTGTTTTCCGGAAGAGAGAGTTGCCGAGAGGGAGAGAGCTGCCATGCATATGTGTGTGTATGCCGAGAGGGGGAGGTGATGGGTGTGTGTTCTTTCAGTGTGAGAGAACTGGGTTTGGTCATTGGTTTGGGGAGAGAGCAACACCCCAAAACCGAGAGAGAGAATGTTCGCAGACGAGCAGTGCGTGAGAGCTACAGATCATGGTCGGCGGTGGTGGTGGATTTGTATCTGGGTCTTGCGGTTGAGGACAGGCAGCGGCGGCACCATCGACGTGGCAAATGTGGAGAAGGACGATGGATGATGGTAGCGACAGTGGTTGGTTCGAAGCTGCCGTTGTTAATTTGTGCCTCGAGAAAAATGTCCTTATGAAGAGAGATCAAGAGAGAAAGAGAGAAAGTCGAGAGATCCCTCCCCTTTGCAGGTGGCGTTGCATGTCTGAATATGTGTGTGATTTCCCTCTGTTGAGTGGTGTGTGTTCTTTGGTCTCTAGAGAGAGAGATGTGTGAGTCATGGTGTGGTCTCTAGAGAGAGAGAGAGAGATGGCTGTCATGGTATGGTCTCTAGAGAGAGAGAGATGGCTGTCATGGTCTGAGAGAGCCGAGAGGTAAGAGAGAGGAAGATGAAGTTACAGTCTGGGTATGTGTAGAGGTCCGGCTGGCGGCCAAGGCGAGGCTGCCGCCCGCCGGTGAAGCAGAATGAATAGGTTCTTAACCTAGCTCTGATACCATATTAGAGTTGATGTATAAAGAGAGAAATACAGAGAGAATAAATTGTATGTATTATTATTGATTGATGTATGTTTTGATGTATTGTATGTACATTATATAGGAGATGGAGATGTGAAGTGGAAGTGGAGTGGTGGAGTAGGTGAAGTGGAGTGTGTAGTGGAGTAGGTGAAGTGGAGGTGGAGTGGTGTAGTGGGTTAGGTTTAGTGGAGTAGGTTTAGGTGTACATTAACAAACACCATGGATTTAGCTGGATCACCACAATTCACGCTCGAGCAAAAATAAATTCTCAGCAGTATTGCCCTAAAATGATTGCTATAGCAAGATTAGTAGACATTTAATTAACCATAGTTATTATTAACTCAAATACATCATGTTATCAACTCAACATTATTTTGCCTACATACTTCAATGCTAACAAAGTTTCATAATATTAGCTATTCATATATCTATATCTATACCATTATAAAAAGAAGACTGAAGTTAGTGTTTATGTCTTATTTTTTAATTTTTTTTTAAAATATCCTAATGGCATATGGGGGTTACATGGTTCAGTTATGCCTTAAGTTATATAAAGAGAAAAATAGAATTTGAAACTAAAATCTATAGTCTAGTACAGAGGAAAACGTGTTTTTTGCGACGGCAAAACGCCGTCGCAAATGGTCCGTTAGCCGTCGCCAATACCTTTTGCGACGGTAAGTTGGCTTTTAGCGACGGCAAAGGGGGGGTCGCGACAGGGGGGGTTGCAAAAGGGATTTAGCGACGGTAGGTGCCGTCGCCATTGTTTTTTGCGACAGGAGGCTGTCTTTTTTGCGACGGTAATTTTCTGTCGCCAATAACGCAAGAAAATCTGACTTTTTGCGACGGCTAAGTATTTCCGTCGCTAAAAAAGGTTTTTGAGACGGCAAGAAGGCCGTCGCTAAAAGTGTGGTAGCCTATACTATTGCCGACGGTAGGCTGAGCCGTCGCTAAAGGTTTTAGTTTAAATTAAATTACTAGCTTTTGCGACAGGATGTCTGCCGTCGCAAAAGCCTCCAAAAATGTTTTTGCGACGGCTTATTATGCCGTCTCAAAAAATTAAAAAAAAAAAAAAAAAAACCTGTTGGAAAATTATTAAAAAAATAAAAATAACCTGTATTAAATGAAAAATAACTATAAAAAAATCCAAAAATTAAATTTATAATATAAATACATACATAAATAAAAGTTGACAAATAATAAAAATTCATAATGTTGTTCCATTCAAAACAATACAGAAATAAAAATGCATAAAAACAAAAATTATGCCACTACATAATGTCGCATACTACATACATAATGTTATTCACAAATTTAAATAACATAAATCAAAATCAAAACCAAAAGTTTTTGTCTTGATGTTATTCACAAGTTTGCGACGGGTTACAAAAAAAAAAGTTGGTAATAATCTTTGTACGCCCACATTCCACAAGAAGCAAGCTGCTACTCAGGAAATATCTGAAAAAAACAAGATAAAAATAATTAATAACCATATAATGGTGTTAATATTTTAATTACAGAAAAATATAAAAAAAAAAATTGACTACTATATAATTAGAAAGATAGTTTAGTAAATAATTTTGACTAGACCGAAATCCGGCTCTAACTCCCAAACCGGGAACCCGTTTCGAGCCCCGTCTTCTCCCACAAGTTTCTCGTGCCTAGGCGGACGCGTGTGCCAACTTTCGTGCTAAAGCGACGCCGTTTGGTGATTTTGGAGCATTAACGCCTCGAATTCAAGTTTCTTAAGGAACTAGTTTGCCTAAAGTGAAATCCGGCTCTAACTCCCAAACCGGGAACCCGATTCGAGCCCCGTCTTCTCCCACAAGTCACTCGTGCCTAGGCGGTCGCGTGTGCCAAGTTTCGTGCTCAACCGACGCCGTTTGGTGATTTTGGGGCGTTAACGCCTCGAATTCAAGTTTCTTAAGGAACTAGTTTGCCTAAAGTGAAATCCGGCTCTAACTCCCAAACCGGGAACCCGATTCGAGCCCCGTCTTCTCCCACAAGTCACTCGTGCCTAGGCGGTCGCGTGTGCCAAGTTTCGTGCTCAACCGACGCCGTTTGGTGATTTTGGGGCGCTAACGCCTCGAATTCAAGTTTCTTAAGGAACTAGTTTGCCTAAAGTGAAATCCGGCTCTAACTCCCAAACCGGGAACCCGATTCGAGCCCCGTCTTCTCCCACAAGTCTCTCGTTCCTAGGCGGTCGCGTGTGCCAAGTTTCGTGCTCAACCGACGCCGTTTGGTGATTTTGGGGCGTTAACGCCTCGAATTCAAGTTTCTTAAGGAACTAGTTTGCCTAAAGTGAAATCCGGCTCTAACTCCCAAACCGGGAACCCGATTCGAGCCCCGTCTTCTCCCACAAGTCACTCGTGCCTAGGCGGTCGGGTGTGCCAAGTTTCATGCTCAACCGACGCCGTTTGGTGATTTTGGGGCGTTAACGCCTCGAATTCAAGTTTCTTAAGGAACTAGTTTGCCTAAAGTGAAATCCGGCTCTAACTCCCAAACCGGGAACCCGATTCGAGCCCCGTCTTCTCCCACAAGTCACTCGTGCCTAGGCGGTCGCGTGTGCCAAGTTTCGTGCTCAACCGACGCCGTTTGGTGATTTTGGGGCGTTAACGCCTCGAATTCAAGTTTCTTAAGGAACTAGTTTGCCTAAAGTGAAATCCGGCTCTAACTCCCAAACCGGGAACCCGATTCGAGCCCCGTCTTCTCCCACAAGTCTTTCGTGCCTAGGCGGTCGCGTGTGCCAAGTTTCGTGCTCAACTGACGCCGTTTGGTGATTTTGGGGCGTTAACGCCTCGAATTCAAGTTTCTTAAGGAACTAGTTTGCCTAAAGTGAAATCCGGCTCTAACTCCCAAACCGGGAAACCGATTCGAGCCCCGTCTTCTCCCACAAGTCTCTCGTGCCTAGGCGGTCGTGTGTGCCAAGTTTCGTGGTCAACCGACGCCGTTTGGTGGTTTGGGGGTGTTAACGCCTCGAATTCAAGTTTCTCAAGGAACTAGTTTGCCTAAAGTGAAATCCGGCTCTAACTCCCAAATCGGGAACCCGATTCGAGCCCCGTCTTCTCCCACAAGTCTCTCGTGCCTAGGCGGTCGCGTGTGCCAAGTTTCGTGCTCAACCGACGCCGTTTGGTGATTTTGGGGCGTTAACGTCTCGAATTCAAGTTTCTTAAGGAACTAGTTTGCCTAAAGTGAAATCCGGCTCTAACTCCCAAACCGGGAACCCGATTCGAGCCCCGTCTTCTCCCACAAGTCTCTCGTGCCTAGGCGGTCGCGTGTGCCAAGTTTCGTGCTCAATCGACGCCGTTTGGTGATTTTGGGGCGTTAACGTCTCGAATTCAAGTTTCTTAAGGAACTAGTTTGCCTAAAGTGAAATCCGGCTCTAACTCCCAAACCGGGAACCCGATTCGAGCCCCGTCTTCTCCCACAAGTCACTCGTGCCTAGGTGGTCGCGTGTGCCAAGTTTCGTGCTCAACCGACGCCGTTAGCCCCGTCTTCTCCCATAAGTCTCTCGTGCCTAGGCGGTCGCGTGTGCCAATTTTCGTGCTTAACCGACGCCGTTTGGTGATTTTGGGGCGTTAACGCCTCGAATTCAAGTTTCTTAAGGAACTAGTTTGCCTAAAGTGAAATCCGGCTCTAACTCCCAAACCGGGAACCCGATTCGAGCCCCGTCTTCTCCCACAAGTCTCTCGTGCCTAGGCGGTCGCGTGTGCCAACTTTCGTGCTCAACCGACGCCGTTTGGTGATTTTGGGGCGTTAACGCCTCGAATTCAAGTTTCTTAAAGAACTAGTTTGCCTAAAGTGAAATCCGGCTCTAACTCCCAAACCGGGAACCCGATTCGAGCCCCGTCTTCTCCCACAAGTCACTCGTGCCTAGGTGGTCGCGTGTGCCAAGTTTCGTGCTCAACCGACGCCGTTTGGTGATTTTGGGGCGTTAACGCCTCGAATTCATGTTTCTTAAGGAACTAGTTTGTCTAAAGTGAAATCTGGCTCTAACTCCCAAACCGGGAACCCGATTCGAGCCCCGTCTTCTCCCACAAGTCACTCGTGCCTAGGCGGTCGCGTGTGCCAAGTTTCGTGCTCAACTGACGCCGTTTGGTGATTTTGGGGCGTTAACGCCTCGAATTCAAGTTTCTTAAGGAACTAGTTTGCCTAAAGTGAAATCCGGCTCTAACTCCCAAACCGGGAACCCGATTCGAGCCCCGTCTTCTCCCACAAATCTCTCGTGCCTAGGCGGTCGCGTGTGCCAAGTTTCGTGCTCAACCGACGCCGTTTGGTGATTTTGGGGCGTTAACGCCTCGAATTCAAGTTTCTTAAGGAACTAGTTTGCCTAAAGTGAAATCCGGCTCTAACTCCCAAACCGGGAACCCGATTCGAGCCCCGTCTTCTCCCACAGGTCACTCGTGCCTAGGCGGTCGCGTGTGCCAAGTTTCGTGCTCAACCGACGTCGTTTGGTGATTTTGGGGCGTTAACGCCTCAAATTCAAGTTTCTTAAGGAACTAGTTTGCCTAAAGTGAATCCGGCTCTAACTCCCAAACCGGGAAGCCGATTCGAGCCCCGTCTTCTCCCACAAGTCTCTCATGCCTAGGCGGTCGCGTGTGCCAAGTTTCGTGCTCAACCGACGCCGTTTGGTGATTTTGGGGCGTTAACGCCTCGAATTCAAGTTTCTTAAGGAACTAGTTTGCCTAAAGTGAAATCCGGCTCTAACTCCCAAACCGGGAACCCGATTCGAGCCCCGTCTTCTCCCACAAGTCTCTCGTGCCTAGGCGGTCGCGTGTGCCAAGTTTCGTGCTCAACCGACGCCGTTTGGTGATTTTGGGGCATTAACGCCTCGAATTCAAGTTTCTTAAGGAACTAGTTTGCCTAAAGTGAAATCCGGCTCTAACTCCCAAACCGGGAACCCGATTCGAGCCCCGTCTTCTCCCACAAGTCTCTCGTGCCTAGGCGGTCGCGTGTGCCAAGTTTCGTGCTCAACCGATGCCTTTCGGTGATTTTGGGGCGTTAACGCCTCGAATTCAAGTTTCTTAAGGAACTAGTTTGCCTAAAGTGAAATCCGGCTCTAACTCCCAAACCGGGAACCCGATTCGAGCCCCGTCTTCTCCCACAAGTCACTCGTGCCTAGGCGGTCGTGTGTACCAAGTTTCGTGCTCAACCGACGCCGTTTGGTGATTTTGGGGCGTTAACGCCTCGAATTCAAGTTTCTTAAGGAACTAGTTTGCCTAAAGTGAAATCTGGCTCTAACTCCCAAACCGGGAACCCGATTCGAGCCCCGTCTTCTCCCACAAGTCTCTCGTGCCTAGGCGGTCGCGTGTGCCAAGTTTCGTGCTCAACCGACGCCGTTTGGTGATTTTGGGGCGTTAACGCCTCGAATTCAAGTTTCTTAAGGAACTAGTTTGCCTAAAGTGAAATCCGGCTCTAACTCCCAAACCGGGAACCCGATTCGAGCCCCGTCTTCTCCCACAAGTCTCTCGTGCCTAGGCGGTCGTGTGTGCCAAGTTTCGTGCTCAACCGACGCCGTTTGTTGAGTTTGGGGCGTTAACGCCTCGAATTCAAGTTTCTTAAGGAACTAGTTTGCCTAAAGTGAAATCCGGCTCTAACTCCCAAACCGGGTTCTGGTGGTGGTGTATATGGATTCTCGTCTTCTGCAGATTCCCTAAATGCCCGGTGGCCACTCGATGCATCAGGAACCTATGATAGTCAATACATAATGTGGTAATCATATTCGAATTTTATACATAATCTTGTGTGAAAATTGAACTATCAAACAATTTAATTTATATCGTACCTATCTATTGGGATCCACACTTGCCCCCTGTGACACTAAGGCCATCATCTCAGCTCTCATCTACTGTAAATGTGTAGAGAACTCTGCTCGCAGCTCCTCCCTCAACTCATCCCTTAGCTCTGCACGAACCTTCTGCGTGATCTGATCAATAGTCGATGGCTGGGGTGTTGATTGTGATTGCCCAGCACCATCTTTATACACCACTCTTCGAGGCACAATTCTCCCGTATGTGCGACAATATCCATGTCCGTCATGACCTATCAACTCATGGAAAATGGCATTCCTAGCCTCCAAAGTCCGACCATCCTCAGGTAGCATAGAGAGTTGACGATTAAACTCATCCTGTATTGAATAAGACATATAAGTATATGCCAAATTAAGATGGTTGACACACAAAAAATAAACTTTAAATACAATCAAAGGTGTTTGGAAACTACTAAGGTCTGAATAACCTCTGGGTCATCTACTCTACGTGTCATAAGCCAAACATTCATCTTATCAGTAGACTCCCCCTTACTGGTCATCTGCATTTTTTTAGAAATATGAAAATTAGAATGTAAATAATTTGTAAATATACAATGTTTATTTATATACAAAAATATAACAATAAAATGTAAACCTCATGCCGTATCTGAGAGAAAGTAGTACGCCCTGTGGTATGAGCTATGCCGTGAGCTCGCCGATTTTTAGCGTTCCTACTTGCGATTTTCTATAACAGGTTCGACAAATGTGAGTATGTAAATATGATTTGTATGTTTACATATCATAAATATAACTTATTTGTATACCTCAGCATCGGAAGTACGCCAATACTCCACAAGTTCTTCCCACTGGCATGGCACAATGTGCATAGGAACATCATCCTTCAGATTAGGATCAGAACTTCTAGGCTTGAAATACTTAGCCTTAAGCTTGTTCTTGTGATCCTTCCATATGCTGTTGCAGTTTTTCATGCAGATTGGCTTGTACTCCTCTGGACATATATTCAAATTGTCCTATAAAACACAATTTCAAAGTTTAAATAATAATAACACAATTTTGGAATTCGAATTTGTGGACAAAAATATACTTTTACCTTCACATCCTTGCAGATAGCATCAATAATATCATCAGGCACATTGTTCCAGTCAAGAAAAGTAAGAGGAACAATGTTACCATTCCGCACAATAATGCCAAGTTGAGTAGTTAACTTAGCCACGTTATCCCCTATTGGACAGTAATTTCCATCAAATTGTATGTCTAGCTTTTTACCAGTACCCCACTCTTTAATGCCCTTGGCACATCCTCTACCACGCCTAGTCGAGGTTGATGAAGAACTAACATGACCTGTGAGATACAATAACAATAAACAATATGCAATGGTAATAAACAAATGCAAATTTAAATAATGTGAATACAAATCATATCACATAAACCTGAGGTGGGCTGTGAAGAAGTCGAAGGGTCTGCAAAATACAATGAGAATAAACAAGTTATATATAATGAGCATAAATAAATGTATGTTTAAATAATTTTTATACAAATCAAAGCAAATTTATATACCTGCGGATGGCTCATAAGCTGATGATGATAGCTGCAGTGGTGGCACTGATGGTGGACGCACCGATGGTAGGCATGGAGGCTGAGTACATGGTAGCTGCTGTGGTGTCACTAAAGGCCCCTCCGATAGTGGCCGATGTGATGCCTCTTCTGATGGTGTTGCTACTGATGTCCTGTTATGTAGCACATCAGACATCATGCGCCGGGGATGATCAGGCTTCCTCTTCCTTCCCATAATAATCTGCAAGCAATATAACATTAATTGACATTAGAAACATAGACAATGGTTTGTTGTCAACTATAATATGACATTAATTGAACTAATACAATTACAAAGACAAAGTAAATTAAGAAATTGATGATTAACTACAACCTTGGCCTTAATTGAATTACTAATGTTTCCACCATTATCAGCCTATTTGAATATCAACTGTTTCCCCTTCTGCGGCTTCCCTCACCCAACCAACTTCTTCATCACGAAGCATTATATTTTCTTCCAATTGTTGGCTCATGTATGGCTCGATTTGTGGATCAGTCGAACTCATATCAAATAAACCTCTTTGAGACATCTTCACCACGACTTGCCAGTCTGGTTGTAACGGGTCTGCAACATACCAAACTTGCTCTGCTTGGGACGCCAAGATGAAAGGTTCATTGGTAATTCGATCATCTCGGTACAACAAATGATTGAAGTTCACCAACGTGAAATTGAAGACATCTTCTTTCTTTCCGTGAATGTTGTCAATCCAATCACACTTAAACAACACATGTTTCTTCTCATTGGAATATCGAATCTCAACAATATCTGTCAATTGTCCATAATAGTACACAGACCCCACACGAGGATTCTTGTCTTTTCGACTAGCATAACTTATGGTATCTGCCTTCAAAGCTACACCACAATTTTGTGTGGCTCGACGATCATCCATGGCCTTTACTCGATACCGAAACCCATTCAGTATATACCCGTTGAACCTCCTTGCCAAGTTATGAGGACCATTTGCCAATAGAATAATCTCTTCAGAAAATATGACATCAGTAGTCCTTCGCAAAGTTTGGACCTATTTTACACGAAAATGTAAAATTTAAAATGTAGTTCGACTTAAGTAACTAGAATCTATAGAGTTAAATACATACATGTTCCTTGAACCAAATGTGAAAAGTTTCAAAATGTTCACGCCGAAGCTGATGATCGTCAACACGAGGCATTTTGAGCTTAAGTACTTCAAGGTGTTCGCTGTGTAGATTGAAATTTTAGCAATACAAAAAATTTTGTAGAAAATTCAATAAAACATAATAAAATATTGAGTGAGTGACATAACCTACTTTATGAATGGTTGAACCGCGCTTGTATTGAATAAGATGTACCGATGAGCTTGTACCCAAGAAGTATTATCAAGATAAAAGCTTGTGTTTTCACCAATAGCATGACCCAAATTATCAGCATCACTATAGTTCCTCACGGGTCGACTAGATTTGGTTTCCACATCATTGAGATATTGTGCACAAAAATTCAGGCATTCTTCCATAAGATATCCTTTAGCAATTGATCCTTCAGGATGAGCTCTATTACGCACGTATTGCTTCAAAGTAAGAAGATACCTCTCAATTGGATACATCCATCGAAACTGAATCGCTCCACCCAATAAGGCTTCATCAGCTAGATGTATAGGCAAGTGCTCCATTATATCAAAAAAACTCGGAGGAAATATTTTCTCTAGATGACAAAGTGTTATAGCGATACGATCTTGAATATATTGCAAATCCGTCGCACGATTCACTTTTGAACACAATTGTCTAAAGAAATTGCTCAATTCAATCAAGGGTTCAATTACATTCTTCGGTAACGATCTTCGAATAGCCAATGGAATAAGTTGTTGCATCAGAATATGACTATCGTGGCTCTTAAGACCCCCAATACTTCTATCATGTGAGCGCACACGACGTGATATATTGGATGAATAGCCGTCGGGAACTCTTACTTCCTTCAACACTTTCAAGAACAAATCTTTCTCATCCTTGGTCATCGTGAATTGTGCTGCTGGTAAATAGGCTTTATTCGACCCTCTTAACTGCAAATGTAGGGGGTTTCTAATATTCATATCTTGTAAATCACGCCGAGCATTAACGCCATCCTTCGATTTTCCTGCAACCCCTAATATTGTTCACAACACATTGTCACAAACATTCTTCTCTATATGCATCACATCGAGGTTGTGTCTTATTAGATTGTGCTCCCAATATGGCAATTCATAAAAGATACTCTTTTTCTTCCAACTGTGGGTGCGATGTCCAGCTTTCTCCTTCTCTACCTGTCTCCTATGCCTCTCCTTAAGGTCATCCCTCTTGTATTGGGTTAAAATACCCTCAGATTCTAATTGTAGCTACATCTCAGTTCCAGACAACAATTTGGGTTTGAGTCGGACTTCCCGAGTACCATCAAATGATACTTTATCCTTCCGGAATTTATGGCCAGTAGGTAAAAATCTGCGATGACCCAAGTATGATTGTTTCCTACTATGCTTCAACCAACACGATGTAGTTTCATTATTGCAACAAGGACATGCATATTCGCCTTTAGTGCTCCATCCTGACAAGTTTGCGTATGCAGGAAAATCACTAATTGTCCACAGTAAAGCTGCATGCATTTGAAACATTTGATTTGTTGATGCATCAAATGTTGACACACCCTCATTCCATAGTTCTTTCAACTCCTCAATCAACGGTTGCATGTACACATCAATCTTGTCACCAGGTCCTTTTGGGCCGTCAATAAGCACGGCTAAAATTAGAAATGGTTGCTTCATGCACATCCATGGCGGCAAGTTATATGGAACGAGCACAACAGGCCAAGTGCTATGAACTATGTTCATCGTTCTGAATGGGTTAAAACCATCAGATGCTAAGCCAAGCCTTACACTTCGGCAATCATTACTAAACTCAATATTCCGACGGTCAAAATCTTTCCATGCAAGGGAGTCAGCAGGATGCTTGAAGACACCATCATCAGTTCGTTCCTCTGCATGCCATCTCATTAACTTAGCCGTCTTGGATGACATAAACAACCTCTGCAACCTTGGCTTTAAAGGAAAATACCTCATCTGTTTTGCAGCTATTCGTTTGCCACCTTTGTTAAGACCATTTGAACCACCATCACCATTTGATTTCCATCTACAACTGTTGCATATGACATATTTATCAAGATTGGCGTCCTCGTTTCGAAACAACATGCAACTGTTGGGACATGCATCCCACGTCTCATACGTGAAGCCCAAATCTGTTGTGACCTTTTGGGCTTTATAATATGAGTCCGGGAGTTTCACACCCAACGGGAACGCCTCATTTAATAACTCAAGCAGCATGTCAACAGACTTGTCTGTCCACTGATTAAGCACCTTCAAATGTAAAAGTCGAACAATGAATGACAAAGATGTGAACTTCTGACAACCCGGATACAATTCACTTTGTGCATCTTGAAGAAGTTTGAAATACTTTGCAGTCTCTGCATTTGGACCGAGCTGGGGTTCAAATGCATGAGGATCAGGCCCCTGTGGTTCATCACCCTCAACACTTGTATCGGTATGTGGATTTTCCATAGCCACTTGTATCATTCCAATCATATCATCCCCAATGTCTGAATTAGCTAATGTTTCATTCTCTCGATTACCATGCAGAGATATGTAAGATTCCCCATGATTAATCCAATGTTTGTATTTTTTAAAAAAACCATTCAAAATCAGATGCTCCCGTACACCCTCTCGTACAAAATAGTATCGATTCTCACACTTCCTACACGGACAACTGATCATCGAACCTTCAACCCTATTGGTGTAGGCAAACACAAGGAATTCATCAATCCCATTAATGTATTCGCTCGACATCCTATTTGGAAAATCGATCCAACTCTTATCCATCATCTGTACACATCCACAAAAATATCTCATCAAAGTAACTCTAAATATAATACCAACGTATTCATGTACCATGATACCTATCCATCCAATTTCTCTGAAATAGGTAGGTAGTCTTATCCTAGTTAGTTATTTACCGATTTAATAGGAGAACATAAAAAATGATATAATTTCATACTTTCTGAGTCATAACTTAAAAAATAAATAAATCATAACCAAACACCACATGAGACACAAGTTGCACCTTAGGATTTCTATTCCATAGAAAGATTTTGTCAATTATCAAAAAGTTGAAATTGCACTATTCAAAGGAAACAATCAGGTAGTTCAAAACCAATATAGACGGATCACAAAACGAAATAGGAGTACCATTTACATTCGAAAATGCAAGCAGTGTTATTATAGAATACAACAAATAAAAATAATAGACTCTTCATAGCCCATTTTTGCAATTTACAATTCCGATTACACTTTGGCCTTTCAGCATGAAAATGCACACCCTTCTTCATATAGAAAGTCAAATATATGAAAATAAACATATAGGGAGAAAATATTACAACTACAGAACTACTTTCCATGTTACCTTCCTAATTTTCATAAATGAAATCAAGTAGAGTCACTTCCTCCTGACCAAACTATTCTTGGACTAATTTGGTTGCATTTCGTGTTCAATTTTTTTTCCTAATTTTTTTTTTACATATATAAAAATAGGTTGTGAATTTTTAAAAGTTTATTATTTGTCAAAATAATAAATGTTATTATTATTTATAATATTTCCATAAATGTCAAAATAATAAACTTACTAATTTGGTTATACTAATTTTTAATTTGGTTATAAGAAACTTAATAATTTGGTTATAATAAACTTAATAATAAACTTACTAATAAACTTGGTTATAATAAACTTAATAATAAACTTAATAAGTTTAATTTGGTTATAAACAACCTAAGTTTAATTTGGTTATAATAAATTTAATAATAAACTTACTAATTTTTTTTTTTACATATATAAAAATAGGTTGTGAATTTTTAAAAGTTTATTATTTGTCAAAATAATAAATGTTATTATTATATATAATATTTCCATAAATGTCAAAATAATAAACTTACTAATTTGGTTGCATTTTGTGTTCAATAATATTTCCATAAATGTTATTATTATTTATTTAAATATACAGATTTTATAATATCAATGTAATTAGAATTATAATGTATATATATTTATATATAATTTACATATTTTTATATATATTTCAATATGTATATATATATATATAAAGATGCTACAAATTTATATATATATATACAGATTTAATAATGTATATATACAGATTTAATAATGTATACATATTAATTTACATATTTTTATATATATATATATATATCAATATATATATATATATATATAAAGATGATACAGATTTAATAATGTATATATACAGATTCAATAATGTATATATATATAAAGATGAGACAGATTTATATATATACATATTGATACAGATTTATATATACAGATTTAATAATGTATATATACAGATTTAATAATGTATATATATATATAAAGATGAGACAGATTTATATATATACATATTGATACAGATTTATATATATATATATATACAGATTTCATAATGTAAATATTATCAATGTATATATATATATAGATGATACAGATTTATATACGTATATATATAGATGATACATGTATATATCTATACAGAGAGAGAGAGAGAGAGCATACCGCACCACCGTTCGTCCTCGCCGCAGCACCGCACCACCGTTCGTCCTCGCCGCAGCACCACCGCAGCACCGCACCACCGTTCGCCGTTCGGCTTCGCAGGGATTTGGGGGAAAGAACTTGGTTTCACAGATTTAGGGATTTGGATATAGGTTTCACTTTTGATCGAGCGGCAAGATGAAGAGCGGGGAAAAAAAAATTCACTTTTTGTGACGGTAGGTTTTACACCGTCGCAAATGTCAAGTAATTTATGCATAAAACGACGCCGTTTAACTTACACTTATTTGCGACGGACAATTGCCGTCGCAATATGTAAAATATTCGCGACAGCAACCGTACGCTGTCTCCAAAAAATTACTTTTGGCGACGGTAAAAATAACCGTCGCTAATACTGATGCATTTACTTCCTACCGCGCATTTCTTATTACCGACGGGGACAATGCCGTCGCTAAAGCCCTCATTTGCGACGGTTGAGGCTGCCGTCGCAAAAAACCATTTTTTGCGACGGGAAAATTGCCGTCGCTAATGCTTCCGTGTTTTTTACCCCTTTTTCTTGTAGTGGGGCACAGATCTAGTGTATATATATAAAGAGTATTATCATACAAATAATAAAAAAATACACAATGATGTGGGTGAATTGAAACCCATCACTTTTAAACAAAACATCATCTTTAATTACATAAATAATACATAATACATGCATAACAATTCTATATCAATAGATTTTCAATATTTGAATCAAAATTATCTTGTTTACAACAATATTACACATTTTAAAAAAATGTTATGAAAATAAAATGTCCAGATCAAATTAATTTTAAATGTATTTTACAATATCTCAAATTTAAATTTATTTTATTGTTACTGTATTTTTTTTTTTTCAAAGTGCATGAGTTTTTCGTTTTATTTATGATAGCGGATGCAACTTTGACTACCCAATAAAGTCTTCAAGGCATTTAAACATGTAAAATTTGTCGTTTTCTGAGTAATTCTTGAAATAGAATAAAAACACTTTCTATTTTAAATCAAATTTTTTATTAATTTTAAAAGCTTCTCATAATTTATTGTCATGGGACTACATGCATTAACCAATTATAAGAGTGCAACTTGTCCGTCTGTCTGCATGAAGAAAAGTTTTAGACTTTAAATTAAATTATTTAAAGTCTTGTATTAATTTGTTTTTTATAGTTTTAATTAGATAATTTTTTTACTTATGGAGATTTAGTCCAATTAATCATATTTATTTACATATTAGACTAAAATCAAGTGATAAATAATTTATTCATTTTTCTCAAAGTAATTAATAAGTTCATTCTTACTTGAGTGGATCATTTTGCGTTCGCGCTTGAATTTTGTCGAAATTTTTTAACAAACATTACCAATTAAATTAATTTAATATATTATAAAAAAATTAAAAAAATCAATTCGATTGAAATGATATGGACTAAATTTTGGAAGAGCTAAATTACATAAAACCTACCCAAACTAAAAAAAATTGACTAAGCTTTCTTTTTGCTGTTATTCCTTATAAAAATGGACTCTCCAATATAAAACACCCCCACACTTTTCTTTTTTCTTTTTAATATTTTTATATCTTTTTCTTTTTTAAAGTATAGAGTAAGAAGGTAAGGTTCTAGGAGTAGAGACTGGCAAGTCCATGCACGGGTTGAGTGGACTACTAGGTGAAGTATGGTCCATCGCGACCGATCGTCCTCCTCATGAACTCCACTAGATCTAATTTCTCTCTCTCTCTCAAATTTTTCTGTCAAATTTTATTTATTTTTTATTTTTTTATTTTTTTTTATTCTATATGTTGTTGATCCGGTTGAAAATGTATGTAATATTGTTGATCGTTCATCTATATCTCTCTCTCTCTCTCTCTCACTTTAGTCTCTTGATGTTGTTGATCTTTCTGTATGTTGTTGAAAATGTATGTGATGTTGTTAATGTTGAAACAAATTTAGGCGGGAAATTTTTTGGATCAGGAAAACCCGATCCCCGATCGGGGGAGGGGGTGGGGAGAGGTAAAGGTTCCCCGTCGGGGATCGGGGCCGGGGACGGGGCCATGTTTACCATCGGGGATCGGGAACGAGGAGTGTGATCCCCGGCCCCGCCCCGCCCGTTGCCACTCCTACACATTAATTGCGTGGATAGTCTAGTAATCCTTTACAGACTAAGGCCTCGTTTGGGAACCCTCATTTTTAGTCAAAAAGTTATTAAATTTAGTCAAAAAATCAACAACGCATACTAAAAAGTCAAAAATTTTCTTTTCTCTCTACTTTTTACACATCTTTTCGTAAAAAGTCAAAAAATCATTCCAAATATACTAATTTTTTTTAACTCATATTTTAGCTAAATAGCCAAAAAGTTACTAAATTAGTCTGTTTCCAAACGAGGCCTAAGAATTCAAACATAAAAAATATTTTTAAAAAATATGCATTTTAAATTTAACTCTTATATCATTGAATTTACATTTAAAAAAATTTAGACTATACTTTTTTTAAATATATATATATATATATATTTTGTGTATGAATTCTTGATGTGTTGTCACTCTTGTTATGGCTGAAAGCATTAGATGAATTTTACATGGGGTCCACACATTTATTGTGATGGGAAATGAGAATAAAAACCAAAAAAATACGGCTAGCAGCTACTCTTTTATACTGTAGAAAGAAAGGCAATCAGCGTCTCATACAATACAATACACAATAAATACAACATTCACATTCCCATTTACAATATATATATATATATATATATTATGGATTTAAAATACTAATAATAATAAATAACATTACTTATTAGTTAAGAGTGGGTACCATAGGGTGACAGCTACCAGTTTCTAGTTATGATTCCTCCTAAACATTATAATTGCTACATGGCCCAATGTTATGGGTAGCACTATTACTTATTTTGAAAAGTGGGCAGCACTATTCCTTCTTTTAACCCACTTCCCTCTCACTAAAAATTAAAATATTTTTTTTAATTATTTTTTCAAAACATCTCTATGTTTGGTTTCAAAAAATTAGAATTAATTTTAAGAGAATTGAATTTTTTATTTTTAATAAAATTTTAAAATATTTTATATAATATTTTTTATTTTTTAAATACATTTAATTTTAATATGCTTAAAAACTATAATATTTATAAAAAAATTGGTAATAAAATAAAAAAATTTAAAAATACAAAAAATACAAAAATGAATGAAAATTTAATACATTTTCATATTTTGTTGTATTCAGTGAATTTTTTAAAAGATCTTTGTACAATTTTTTTATTTTTTAAGTATATTACGATTAAATGGATATAAAAATTGATTAAAATATTTTTAAAAAATCATTAAAAATATAAAAATAGGAATTAAAAACTCAAAAAATTAGTTTTGAAAACTCAAAGCCAAACAATATAGAATTTTGAGAAAATTTCATCAGTATAAATCTTGAAAAATAATTATAAATTAGTGATAAAGTTTATCAATATTAATAATTAAAATTATAAAACCTTTTCCATACGTATATAATAATTTTCTCAACTTACCACTTACAGATAATTTCCCCTAGAATTTACAAAATTTTCATAGAGGATAATGTATCCGTGTAGTCTGCCCATTTTATAACAAAAATGTGCTTCACAGTTTAAAAATAATTCACTGCCATATCATTCTATATCAGCGTTCCGTGATTCACTAGTGGTTCTATTTTTATTTTTTTTGGGCTCTACACAGGTATGTAAGCTACCTTTAGCGCTGGAATCAGGTTCTTCTCAGTGTACACAATTATTGTTGCTGATTTCTTTTTCTCTCTCTTTTTTGTTAATTTATTTATTTTTATTGGTTATACTGTTCCAAATTTGAAATCCAAGGAAGTTTCATAATCAAAATTTCAATGTATATATGGGCGAGCAATGGTAGAAGGCCACAAAAAGTGTGGCTCAAATGGCTCAAAACTGTCAAAACGACGACGTTTTAAGCGTAAAACGACACAAAACGATATCGTTTTAACAATTTTGAGCCATTTAAACCACATTTTTTGTGGCCTCAAACATTTTTCATATATCGACATACACACACTAACACAAGGACACACAGCAATGAGTACAAAACTTTCCTCTTTAGCGTGGTTTCAGTCTGACTCTAGTTTTTTACACAAGATTTCAGTGTTGCTTTTTACTTTAAAAATTAAATAAATGATCATGTGAGATTCTGAGATTCAAATTTCACTGGTTTTTGCATTTTTTGTGTTTCATTGCTTGACTACTGTTTACACTCCAAGTAACTTCAAGGAGCTCAAAATGTAAGAACCATATCTCTCTCTCTCTCTCTCTCTCTCTCTCTCTCACTCTCACATATCATCTGAATTCTAAATCACTCTGTAGACTGCAATATTCTGAATCCCTTTTGTGCTATATCTTCTTCCATTTGTTTCTTTGGAACTTTTTATGAAACTGAAAACCCATTCCAAGACAATCTGTTTTTTTTGTTGCCATCACGATTTTGCGGATGACTGGTTCATCTTTGATAAAAATCAAAATTAAAAAAGGGAAAAATGATGCTTTTTTAAGGATGTGAAATTTCTTGAAATTCTAGTATATAATCTCCTTCTCTTGGACAAGATGGTATAGAGGAAGAGAAAATTGAAATCTTAGAACTCTGTCATAAGGTTCTCAGAAATTTTTTTTTTCAAGAAAAAAAAAAAAAAACTTGGGTGATTACTATTTCCTGCAGATGTTATATAACATTCCTTCAAAGAATAGTCTTTCGAACTTATTTTGATTTATTTTATTTTTTAATCACATAGGAGGAAACTGATTACTACATGTTTCTGCAGTGATAGGAAAAGAAGACACAGATCTGGAGACTGTGCTTGGAATTTATGCCTTTTGATTGAAAACTTGCATTTAACTCCTCAGGTGACTCAAATTAATGTGCATCTTTCACTGTTTTTGTTCTCATTACTCATTAGTGATGCCTTTTCTTTTCATATAATTCCAATCCAACAAAAAAAAAAAAAAAACAGCTAGTACACCGGGCGCAAGATATATGTGGATCAGCACTCTGCCCTCACAGTAATTTTATAAAAAAAAATTACCCGAAAACCTAGTCACATTATCAATGATTGATCAAAGTAATTTTCCTTCTTTTACCTCGTAGTCAATGTCACCTCAAGAAAAATTACATCTGAATTTCATTTTCTTCTTCCTCATCTTCCTCTTTTTGGATTAGAATTAAGAGCAAATTTTTTACCAAACAAATGACCAAATATCTCCCATGAAAAAATATGAACCCCATACTCATGTAAAATCTTTAGTCATTTATTTGGTAGAAAATTTAAAACTTATAGCATTTTCTTAGAATTAATGTAATTTGAGTGTCTTTTCCATGATTTTCTGCTTGGGATTCACTTGTTTAAATGCGTTTCTATTTTAGGAGTGTAAAAGGAAAATTTCCTTGAGAGCTCTCTACTACAAAACAAGTTTGAGAATGGGATTCCTTGACCTGTTTATCGTGGCGTTGATGCCAGTTCTAAAAACATTGATCATTACCGCTATTGGCCTGTTCCTTGCAATAGATCCAGTCAATCTTTTGGGTCCGGTCGCAAGGCAACATTTGAATCAAGTAATTTTACAGCTATCTTTTTAATTTCCATTTCAACTTAGTTTTGACTATTCCTTCAAAACATAAATAAAAACTTGTTTTGACTATCACAACAACATTTGACTCCCTACCAAGTGTCTAAGATATATTTGTTTTTGACTTTCTCTAAAACTTGATGATTGTGAAACAGCTGGTATTTTACGTTTTCACCCCTGCACTTGTCGCTAGCAATCTAGCCGATACGATTACATCAAGCAATATAGTTTCTTTGTGAGTAGTTTGTTCTCTCTTTACTTGTTTCTCAATATTTTAGGCCAATTCTAGTTTTTTTTTTTTTTTTTAAATATTTTTTTAATGAGTAACTTTTGGTTTTAATGTATTGTATTAGGTGGTTCATGCCGGTGAATATCCTTCTCACATTCATTCTTGGTTCAGCGCTTGGATGGGTACTTGTAAAAATCACCAGAACTCCAAAACATTTGTATGGCCTTGTAATCGGTTGTTGCGCCGCAGGTAGATCATATATTATCACAAATCACATGATATATGTATTCTTTAAATAAATAAAAATTAAATATATAATTATTGACTTTGATTTGTGCAGGAAATTTGGGGAACTTGCTTCTCATCATCATCCCTGCAGTTTGCGACGAAAGTAATAGCCCATTTGGGGATTCATCAACGTGTTCTACAAATGGAGAGGCCTATGCATCCCTCTCTATGGCGGTAATGTCTAAGATTATGATTTTATTAAATGTAAAATTTACACATGTTTATTATCAACTGTAAGATGGTTTGCTCAACGTCTATCCAAACTCTCACACTGGTTGTTAGTCTTTTTATTTTTTGAACGCCACTGCTTGTTAGTCACTCTGACTTGGTTGTTTAAGTAAAAAAGAGTGCCCTTCTATGACCTGTAGTTTGACAACATTGTCATTTTCCTGCTTTCTGTTTACAAATATTTTGAAAATAACAAACAAAGAGGAAGGAGAGATTTAAAACTAGTTTTAAAATCAAGTGAAAGTCCCATTTATTTTCGTTTCCAAAAGTTTTTGGAATCAATTCCACTTTTTTTTGGAACGAACAATATATCAAACAAGTTTTCAATTTTAGTTTCTAAAAAAAAAAAAATGAAAACGAAAACTGAACAGAAAACAGAAGCATTAACAAATATTTGGGAGGGGCAGTTCAATGATTTTTTATATTTGATTTTGATACTCCAGATAGGAGCTGTTTATATTTGGACTTACATATATAACATCATACGGATGTCTGGAAGTAAAAGCAATGAAGAAGTCAATGCAAATGGTTCCAGAACGAGTGGAAAGTCTCGGGGAGAAACCTCAGAGAACACACAAGCATTGCTTTCAACGGATTATTCAAGCTCAGAGGACTATGAATCTCATGTTGAAATAGCTCCCATTGGATCCGAGGAAAAAGTGAGAATTCCTTTCCTTCTAAATATTTTCTTACTTTTGAAAACATTTCTTCTTTGGATGCTTTCTTCTCATTTTGAACACGAGTGATCGCACATAGGAGTATGAAACCAAGTAAACTTTCTTTTAAACTTTTTTTTTTTTTGGGGGGGGGGCAGTTGACAGTTTTTGGGAAGATTAAGAAGAATGTGAATACTTTTGCGGAAAAGGTCAACTTGAAGATGGTGCTTGCACCGTCCACCATTGCAACGGTATGATCTTCTTGGTGTTTATTTGTGTCAAGACACGCATCCTTTTGTTGCTAATTGAGTAGCTAATCTTCTAGCTTGACATTGTTATTCGCAGATTGTTGGGCTATTGATTGGAGTGATCACTCCAATAAGGAAAATTATAATTGGTGATAGTGCTCCACTCCGCGTGATTGAGAGTTCTGCATCTTATTTGGCGTATGAATCAGACTTTAGACTCCATTTTGTGCATTTCTAACAAAAATTAATGGATTCTATTATCTTTGCTCTTGTTTTTTTTTTTTCCCCCTTAATTTTTCCATACCAATTCTGCTGCAGGGAGGCGGCAATCCCATCCATGACGCTGATCGTGGGAGCCAACCTTCTCAAGGGTAATTTTCTATATGAAATTTCGATTTCGTTCACACTTTTCTTATATAATCATTTTCGAATACTGATTTCTTAATTTACTTTCAGGTTTGAAAAAATCTGGAGTAGGAATTTGGGTTATTATAGGGGTCAATGTAGTTCGGTATATTGCGTTGCCTCTATTGGGTATTCTTGTTATTAAAGGTGCACGATATTTGGGCTTTGTGGGATCAAATTCGTTATACGAGTTTGTTCTTTTGATTCAGTATGCGCTTCCATCCGCAATGACTATAGGTATGATTAATTGGGTTCATCTTCCATTTTGTGCTCTTTTTTTGACAGTTCAATTAAATTTGGATTTTTGAACTATTTTACTTGTTTTTTTCTATAGTTTCTGATCATATTTTTCTTCTGTTTGACAGGTACAATCACCCAAATGTTTGAGGTTGGAGAGAGTGAATGCTCTGTTATTATGCTATGGAATTATGCGGTGGCTGCAATTGCCCTTACATTATGGGCTACCTATTACATGTGGCTTGTGTCTTGAAATTTTTTTGTTGTTCTTTATTTATTATTTATTATTATTATTATTTATTTTTTCTGTCTTTCTGGCAATACAAAGATGAGTGTGTGGGTACTTCCATCAAATTGATATATATTGCGAGTTGAGAAAAAACATGTATTTTTTTTTTATTTTTCCTTGTATATTTTGTTTTTATTTTGAGAAATGGGCATTCAAGATTGTAATGTTGATTTGGTGTGTTGTAATTCATCGGATTGAAGTATTGGCATACTTTTGTTTACATTCAAATGAACACTCCAACCCAAGTTCAAAATCTAAATGGCCCTTTTCTTTGCCTAGTAAGAAAAAAATGAAAGAGAAGATTGAGGCCTTGTTTCGGAAGGTGGCTTTTTAGTCTATGCTATGGAATTATGCGGTGGCTGCAATTGCCCTTACATTATGGGCTACCTATTACATGTGGCTTGTGTCTTGAAATTTTTTTGTTGTTCTTTATTTATTATTTATTATTATTATTATTTATTTTTTCTGTCTTTCTGGCAATACAAAGATGAGTGTGTGGGTACTTCCATCAAATTGATATATATTGCGAGTTGAGAAAAAACATGTATTTTTTTTTTATTTTTCCTTGTATATTTTGTTTTTATTTTGAGAAATGGGCATTCAAGATTGTAATGTTGATTTGGTGTGTTGTAATTCATCGGATTGAAGTATTGGCATACTTTTGTTTACATTCAAATGAACACTCCAACCCAAGTTCAAAATCTAAATGGCCCTTTTCTTTGCCTAGTAAGAAAAAAATGAAAGAGAAGATTGAGGCCTTGTTTCGGAAGGTGGCTTTTTAGTCAAAAAGTCACTATAAGTCGTTACATCACTTTTTATTTTTTTGCACATTGTTTTTTAAAAAGTAAAAAAATCAACTAAAATAACTAATTTTTAAACAAGCCTTGAGTAAGGGTTTAGCATTAGAGGGAAATTATTTAAAAATAGTTTAGAGTTGTTTTCTAAAGGGCCTGGCTTTGGTCTAGTCCACCATCGGACTGGACCGTGCTGTTGGGCTCAGTGGGGGCCCACCACGAGTTCCGTTTTGAAAATCTGAACCGTTCAATGTGTAGAACTCGCCGAGTACTATATGTCTGTGAAAAATCACGTTGATCGGATATCGATAGCTATGTGATTAAAATAGTTTTTTATCAACCGTTAATTTATTCACCGTCCATTTTTTTTTATACAAAACTGATTTGATCACATAGTTATCGATATCCGATCAACGTAATTTTTCACAGGCATATAGTACTCGACGAGTTCTACACATTGAACGGTTCAAATTTTCAAAACGGGACCCGTGGTGGGCCCCCACGGGCCCAACAGTACGGTCCAGTCTGATAGCGGACTGGACCAAAGCCAGGCCCTTTTCTAAATACCTAAATTTATATGAAATTATTAACTATACGAAAAAAGTTTTTTAGAACTGAACTCAAATCAACATCAGGTTGGCAAATGAGATTTCAGTAGCACCTCAATAGCCCACATGCCTCTAGGCACCATTCCTCCAAGTGCGTATGCCGACACTTCCCTTGACGACATTGTTCTTGGGACTCCTAATCCTCAATTTAAAGACTATCCCTCGTAGAAACCTAGAGACCGGGCCCAAGTTGGCTCGGAACTTGCCCATTTTATGGCTCAGTTCGGCCTAAGAATGGCAATGGGGTGGGACAGGGCCGGGGATCACACTCCCCATCTCCGATCACCCAAGTTGAAATTTTTTCCGTCCCCAGCCCCGATCCCCAACGGGAAATCTATCACCGTTCCCGTCCCCGTCCCCGTCCCCTAACGGGGATCGGGTTTCCCCGACCCCAAAAACTCTCCGGCCAAAAAAAAAAAACAAAAAAAAAACAAAATCATCAACATCAACAAATCTCAGATCAACAAAATATCAACATCAACAAATCTCAGATTCGGGGTGATAGACGACAGAGGAGGTGGAGCTTCAACAATAGATCTCAGATCCGCAGCGATAGACGACGGAGGAGGTGGCGCGGCAACAACAGATCGTAGATCGATGGCGATGGACGACAGGAGAAGTGGAGCGGTGGTGCGAGGTGGACAGAGGTAGAGGAGAGATGTGAAAGTGACAAGGTGGATCGAGGTGTAGAGTCAACGGAGGTGAAACAGAGCTGCAAGCTAGACGGCGACTTCGGCGTCGTGGACACCGGCAATGGCACTGAGGAGAAGACGTCGCAGACAGCGGTGGGGAGAGAAAATGTGCGAGAGTGAGAGTGAGAGAGAGTAAAGGAGAGAGAGAGAGAGAGAGAGAGAGAGAGAGAGAGGCAGAGAAGGGGTTAAGTGTAGTACTGCCTTGAGGGTATATATATATATGAATGGAGAATTGAAAGATATAATAGTAATTTTACTTTGGAGGGGAAACGGGGCCGGGACGGACCGGGGCTGGAAAACGTATCACCGTCCCCGGCCCAAAAGTCATCGGGGATTCAATTTCGAATACCATCCCTGACCCGTCGGGAGTATTTTTTAGAAAAAAAACCATTCTAATCGGGGTCGGGAGAGCAGATCCCCGTCAAGCCGGTTTTAAATTGCCATCCCTAATTCGGCCAATATACTTTTTAAGTACGTAGGAAACCTTCCTCATGCTTTAAGAGTCCTAATGGTCTAAAAACAATTCCAAACATTTCTCAATTTGAATTTTTGTTTGGCATGACTCCACACAACCTCTAGGAAATTATCATAATTTGGAAAAATACTCACATGCCTTCAAGGCTGATATTTCAGTCAACTACAAAAAATCACTCACATTTGCAGCAATGCCACTAGTGCACCTACAAGCCCCATAGCACACCTACTATGCAACGCAGTGATCATGTGCAAGATTCTCGTAGTCAAACTTGCAGCTCGTGGCACGTTGCTTGGGATAGGGTTTCCTTTTCTTCTCTCTCCACATCTAAAATCCAAACACAACATAAGTTTAAGACTATCAGACCTCATTAAACAAAGTGGTCTAATAAGTGAAATCATATAACCATTCAGTTACCTCCTCCTTGCCCCTCTTTATGCACTTACGGTTACTTGGCAAAGGATGTGTTATAATGCTCAACGTAAACCTTGTGCATAATATGTACTATAGTCAGAGCAGCCACACATAATTGATTATTAGAAATTGATACATTTTATTTCCTAGATAAATTAACTGAATCAAATAAACATATTAATCTATGGTAAACAGAAGAGAGGGTTTTGTAGGTATGCAATACAATTCTGATCAAAGAATTCTCAATTGAAGATCTGCATGACCAACCCTTGCTTTGTGCCTTTCAAAGAGATCTTTAAATGCTTCAACAAACTGACCGTGTACTTCACTCACCTTCAAAATGAGATGAAGAGTGGTGAGGGGAAAAAGAAAAGAAAAGAAAAGGGTGAATAAAGAAGGAAAGAAAAGGTAGCCCTCAAAAGATTGCCTAGCTTGCAAGGCCATTGGCAACGACGTCTATTGCATTCCAAAAAATTTGCAATCAAAAAAGCAAATACCAAATCTTGAGTAATGTAAAATGATTTTAGTAGATTGAAGCACCATATTTGTTACACTACATGCTATTCTGTTGGCAAATTTGAGCAAGTTCACAGGCGAAAACCCAAGAGGGGGGGGGGGGGGGGGGGGTGGAGAGAAATAAAGATGTTTATGCTTGACATTTCCCTCCAAACAAGCAGCAAGAGCAAGAGCCATTTACATGCTATAACACAGACTGAGGAAGATTTTTACACTATATTAAGCTATAATTCAAGGACAGACAATCATGTTCAAAGATAAAAATAAGTAGGGTTTAGGCCCCATTTGTTTTGACGTAGCATGTCTTTGTCAAAAATATTTTACACATTTTCCATTGTCTAGTTGAACAAAAAACAAGTAAAACATTTTTTAAGGAAAATATTTTTGCATCACTTTCCAAAAAAATGACTTCCCTTTAAAAATTCCGTAAGAAATTGACTTTCACTTACTACATTTTCAACACATTTAGCCTTCTCAAATAAATATCTTAGCTCACTAAAAAGTCATAAATGATACTTTATTGAATCAATATTTCTCTTTTAGGCAATAAAATATTTTTTTTTCAAATGTCAACCAAACACTGAAAAACAAAAACAAAAACAAAAACATTTTTTCTGTGCAAAATCAATCTACAAGAAAAATATTTTTTTGTGTAAAATATTTTACGTTGAAATAAACGGAGCCTTAATAACACACCAAAATTTATAGTTGAGTATGCAAGTGTGCATGTGGATTGATTAGCATTCAAGTGGTATCTATACGTTTGCAGTGTAGTAGAGTCATCAAGATAATGATAATGAAGTATATAATCCCACCCTGCAAGTAAAGGTGGAGTGTTGACTTCCCAAAATGGCATTGGACATGGAAAGATACAGAATATGAAGAAGTGGCTGATAAACCGATAAACCAATAATCAAGAATGATGTGTGTAGCAATAACATATACATTTGGACAAAATGTCACAAGCGAACAAACATAACATATATATTATATTAAGACTGCAGTGAGCATCAATACCTCTTCCATGGTGGGCTGTGGATTTTTCTTAACTTCAATTGGTCTACCAACCACCACATGCATTGGACGGTGATAGGGTAGGGGAGACCTGCAAGGGAAGAATCAAGAGATGGAGTTCAATCAGCTCCATAAAACTGTCCCTGTTCAGATTCACGCCAATTCAGAAAAATTCTCTTGGAACCGCGTGTGGAGGCCACAGGCTTGAGGGTCACATTTATTCAGGCATTGAACCTTCCCCATTTCAGTAGCTTAAAAAAAAGAAATGATGCCACAAAAATTTTGGCAAAATAGTTCCTCTTAACTGGATTACCACATTTGTTTATTAAAAAAGTTAAAAGTTACTTGTGAATTACATAAAGGTACTAACCCACATGATCAATTATCTTATTAGGTAATCAATACAGTTAATCAGTTAAGATTATTTATTTGGGCTTTTTTCTTCTTTTTTTTTTTGTTGGGAGGGGGAGTTAAGTAATCGGGTAGGATTAGCTTTATGCACTGATCTAAGTTGTAAAACAAAAATTGAAGGGGGGAAAAAAAAAGAAAAAAAGTTTTAAACAGTTTAGAATTCCATCTCTTCTTCAATTTTCTATTCATATGGAGCAAGAAATTCAATTGACAACATTTATCATATCATTAGACTATCAGTTGTGGCATGTGAACTGTTCAATGGGACAAGCTTTTGAGGTTTCATCAAGAAGTTCCGATGAGGACATTGGTAGCCACTGAAGTTGGCTGTAATCACAGTCCACAAAACCGTCACCATGACTCCATATTTGCTTGATCCTCCATATTGCTAGTAATCCAATCCAAGAAGTGTAGTTTTCACATCTAGATGCGGATCAATTATAATGCACAATTTGACATACTAGAGTGGTTGCACAACCATCAAGTAGATAAATAGATAGAACTACGGTCTCAAACCTTGGTCATTGAAGAAAGTACAATTGGTAGAAAATCAATAAAGAATGCTTCCTTATCACAACAAATACACAAAAAAATAAAATCAAAACATACCCAAAGATTCCCCAGAAGATAATTGGGGTGAATTTAATTGCTCTAGCAAATTGCACGTATAGTTTCCCATCAGGCTTCCACCAACTATAGACGTTTGACTGTGTAAAAAAGGAAGAAATATACTTACAAAAAGACATTAATCAACAAAACCAATGAGGAAGAACAGATACAAAAGAGGGAGGATGGCATTTTTTATTTTTATGATAGGCTCTAGCATCAGATATTGTTAGGCGATAAACAGCATACTCATTCTAAAGTAGCACAATTACATATGTGCATGAGGTATGCACAAGAAAGTATGAGATAACCACAAGCATTAGGTGCAAACAAGTGTCACAATAAGAATTCTAATTAGATATGCTGATACCCAAATCAAAAGAGGCAAACAACAAAAATAAAATAAAAAACCAGTACCTGACCAAAGCAAAAAACTGGAACCAAGGGTCGGCCCATCTCCATAGCTATGCGTACAAATCCTTTTCTTGACTTGAGGAAGGCAACCTACAAAATAAAGAACGAATAATTTGAAGACTAGGGCAAAAGATCTTCAGCAGAATAAGGCAAAGGAAATTCAAGAAGCTACTGCAGTCCCTATAGATACTGTGCTGCATATAAAGGAAGAGAAAGAGACATAAAAAAGATATGAGGTAGTGAGTGAAGAAGAGAGAAGATTGAATGTCCAGGATTTTGAGGAAAACATGGTCTAGCTTGACAGATTGACTGCCTATTTTCACTGCACTGATCTAGCAGAACTGATTTATAGTTATGACCTGATTTGTAATAGTAGGAGCCGTTTGGCAATATGAGAAGATGATCACAGTTGCTCCAAACCCACACTGACGGAAGACACAGAAGCTTTCAAATACGCATCATAAAAATGACTATAGTATATGTCTAAAGTGCAACACACATGAAGAAGGTGATGATGTATCAACCAATTCATTACCATAATATGCTCGCAATTTTGGGACCTCAACTTTACGTATTTTGAATGTTGTGGATGAGTCTAACTCCAAGGCTTTTTACGGCTTGACGAGGGTTGACAAATCCTTGCACAGTCCAACTACTGTACGAGAACCATGGGTGGATTCTGCTTTCTCTTTGCACAGAGTAACTCGCAATTTGATGACAGCACTACATACAACCTTCAAGGAAAGAACCTTGACTTCTTTCTTCTTTAGAGGAGGCTCACTCAGGGAATTTGCAGAGATAGATTGGCAAACTTATCAACCAACAAAATCAGAAAAATAGAAATCCTCTCTTTCTCAATAATAGGCACATTGCCTTTGCTTCCCTCATAGGACTTAGATGCTTACTCAGTCCCTCGAGACCAGCATTCGGGAGAATAAGACACTTAAAGCAGTCCACATGAAACAAGGAAAGAGAACTGACTAAACCTCTCATTTACACATGGTCCTTTACCAGCCAAGAGACTGGGATTCAATCTTTCTGAGAGAGAGAGAGAGAGAGAGATTCACAAGAAATGGTGGATTGGCATTAATAAAATGGCGGGATAGAGCTTATTTCACATGTATGCTACGAAAGCCAAGGAGAAGATGAGAAGAATAAAAGTTAACAGTAAGTGAAATAGTTGGTTTATATCATTAATCCTCAATCCAGATACAATTATGGCTTAACCATAAATATAAAAACTCTAACAACTAGGAGTTATAGGAGTAAAACCTACCTCAGAACCACGTTCCATGTGAATTATCTCTTGCACTCCGCCTGGCACTATGATGCAGCTATAGCCAGCTGCCAAGAGGGAGATAAAGTTTTTCCTTGATGCAGGCGAAAGTCCCAGCCATGTCCATATGTGCCTGAGGAATGGCGTATAGAACACCTGATTTATATTTTTGGTGGGTAATTAACATAGTTAATAAATATAGCAATACGAGACTGGCTCGATGTTCAAGTACCAAGGGTGGTATTCTTACAGCACTACTCGCGAGGACCTTAGCTTTTGGAAGACACATAAAACCTGTGAGGTCAGCAAGTGCAACGACACCGATGGGCAAAACTGAATGTGGCTCATAGCCGAAAACTGCATGAAGCATAGGCTTATTTCATTACTTGGGCAAAACAAGAATAAATAAACTATAGAGTCATCAGCACCAAAGCAAAGTCAAAGCTCCTAAGAGATCAGAGTGGCAACCCATGTTATATGGACATGGGTACGGTACAGGTGTCAGGTGGCAGTGCGTATGTAGAGGTCAGACCAATCAAACCTCAAATTCAAGGATACACGGGCTCGCCACAAAATGGTCATATTTTTAATCTATTATGTAAAATAAAATGGTGTTATATGTAACATACAATGTCAAAAGATATTTTACTCATTTTATAGCAATTATACAACAATATATATACATATAATGATAGTGTCAAATACAAATATTTAAGATGTGTCCGATGTGAAGTATCAAACGCATATCTCATACCCTTGTACAAGTATTGAGTATCCGACATATGTATTTAATTTGTTTTGAAGAGTTTATGTAACATGGCAGCAGCCTACCACTTCAAGCTAGGTAGCCAAAGAAAAACCGAAAGGGGAACTTATGCAAGAGTAAGACAGAAATTTAATCATGCAAACCCCACATTAATAGGACAACAATTAGAATGGTCTTATCAAGATGTAGAACAAACCAGCACATGGAAATCCATCCTTAAGCTAGTAGAATATGCAAGCAAGCACGTAAAAAATAATCAGTTAATAGCCAGCAAGCTTGCTTGATTGAAATTACTTAGCCAGGGAGAGTTGAGACTTGAGACTTGAGACCACGCCAAAAGCAAGGTCCTAAATATCCAAAATGCAGGACCCCATCACCCACCAAGTATCACTCTCACAATGCAACACTTTACTCAAAACCATGACATAATCACATTTATGTTACATAGACTCTTCTAAATATATGAAGTGCCTTTGTCAAATACTCAACACTTGAGTGAGGGTATGAGATATGTGACCAACGTGTAGTTGGATATTCAACTAGCAAGCATATTTACTAATTCAAGTTAATCATAAAACTATGCATACAACCCCCCATATTATGTATGAAATACTCTGTAACAACTTTTTACATTCATTTTGCCCTAGAAAATAATTTTTTTTTTTTTAAGTACATTAAAAAATATGAATATTTTGTTGTGTCCCCGTGTCTCTAGACATGAGATTAGACGAATTAGACACCTAGACACATATCCGCACACAACACCCATAGTGGAGTCCATGTAAAATAGATCACATTATAGACCCATCCCATGAAAGAACCCAAAAAAATACTTGGCACAGGACTTAAGGATGACTTGCTAGAGAGAAGAGACAGCTAGATTGCACAGTGCTCCCTAGAAGCCCCTTTATACCCAAGGCCCCGTATTGTTCTTAAGCTACCTTTCTTTTCACACCTTTTCCATCATATGTGTTCCGTAAGTCATAAATATGTGTATTTGTGTTTTGTGGAATAAAAAAAAGGGGGGGATTTAGGGCTGTCAATCTTGAATCTTTCGTTTGGTGAAGAAGATGAATAGAAAGAACATGAAAGAACAGAGAAACTTGTATTGTGAATTCGTCAACATGTATTACACAATGCTCTGCTTTTTATACACAAGTTACACTTCAATCTATCATCTAACTGGTTTTGTTAGACCTATACATATATGTCTATGCAGATTACAATACCACTACAACCAACTACCTCACTGCTGACTAGGACGACAGCTTACAACTAACTCCAAGTAACTCCTAACCACCATCATCAATTAATTCTCTAACCATGTTGTCACTATCATATGTCACCCTCTGAAAAACCAAAGGCTACCTCTGTCTTATTATTATTATTATTGTTATTATTATTATTAATTGTTTTTAATTTCGCTTTTTGAATCACTTCCCCCAACTACCTATAGCTTGTACAAGTCTTCCAATTTTTGTGCTTCCATTTTTGTTGACTTTTAATTTTTATTTTTATTTTTATTTTTAAAAAAAATTAAAACAGACCAAAAAATTGCATCCAAGAAGAATGAGCCAAGTAAGCAGTGAAGATTCGAATATTGGTAAAACAAATTTGGGACAAGCTCAATTCAGTAAACAAGTGTAAGAAAAAAAGAAGAAGAAGAAGAAGTTTACCGTAGGACTGATTAGGATCGAAGGCTTGAATATCTTCCACATGAAGAGTCATAGGAAAATAACCACAAGCATGCTTGCAGATATACCTGAAATTCGTTTCGTTTAATCATCGTCACCAAGAAGAACACGCGATTCATATCATCATGTAAACCTGTAGGGTTTTAAATCGCTGACCTCGCTAATTTCCTGCCCCATTTGCTTTTATCGTCCATCGGAATCACCATAAAAATCACAAGCAACCCCATTGCCCTGAAAAAATTCACAAATCCACATATACATACATACATACATACATACATATCATTTATACTTTCAGTATCTCAGAGAGAGAGAGAGAGAGAGAGAGAGAGAGAGCGAACATGAAGAATTTGGGAAGGGGGAGGAAGAGGAAGGAAGCAAGGACGACGACGACGTTGAAGTGGATGGCGCCGAGCCAAATGATGAGCGCCAAAATCGTGTGGAAGACTGAGCTTTCTGAGCCAGTGAACTCAGTCGGTGAGGGCGGCGCCGCCGTGACGGACTCCGGCTCCGTCGCCATGGAAGAATTGAAATCTCAATCGCAGAGTTTTCCAAGAATTTCAAGTGTAAAATCTGAATCCAAACATACACACATACAAGTTTATGTATGTATATAGATAGATAGATAGATAATAAAATCCAGAGTGTTTCGAATTGAAAGCACCGTCGGCGTCACCCAACAACCACTCGCCTCCGCCACCGAGCTGTTGGTTCATTCATGTTCTGCGTCTGGACCACGATTTCTTTTGTTTAAGGCGTCGGCGACCCCGCTTTCTAACTTAAAAATAAAAAATTACTATAAAAAATATATATATTCACCAATAAATCTTAAGAAACATAGTTTTGAACTATTTAGTGTCGTGTTTAAACATTAGAACTGATAAGTCTCGTTTGGCGTGTAATGACAGTTATGGACACGATGTTGGAGTGTATTGCGAGTCCGGATCTTCTGTCATATTATCCTGCCGTGGTCTCTACCGTGGTCAAAAATGATGTCGTTTTTGACCAATTTTTTTTTTTTTTCTCGCGTTTCTTTTATGTTGCTTCAGAACTCAAAGAGAACCCTAGTGTTGCTTTAGAACTCAAACAGATTGAGAGTAGAGGCCAAACGACGAGGAGAGGAGAGGAGAGGCAGCGGTGAGGCGAGGGGAAACAACGGCGAAACGACGGCGACGAGGTCCGTTCGTCTTCAGGATCATTTTTCTCAGGTCCGTTCGTTATTTTGATTTATGTTGGAATTCCTCATTTTTTCCCAAACAAATTTGATGTTAAAGCAAAAAAAATTTCCCAAAAAAATGAGGAATGAAAATTTTCCTCATTTTTCTCAGGTCCGTTCGTTATTTTGATTTATGTTGGAATGCCTCATTTTTTCCCAAACAAATTTGATGTTAAAGCAAGCCGAGTATAACAATTTTTTTGCCGATAGATGCTTTTGATTTATGTTGAGTTTGATGGATTTGTTGTTGAAACAGATGTGTTATTTCTGTTGAATTTTTGAAAATTTTTGTTGATTTGGTGTTACAGATGTGTTATTTGTGTTAATCTGTTCAAGATTAGGAACACCTTTGTTAATCTGTTAATCTGTTAATCTGTTCAATTGGAATAATGACATTAATCTGGGTATAGTCTCATCATGCTCACCATTTGACTGCTGAATTGTTGATTTGGTGTTACAGATGTGTTATTTGTGTTAATCTGTTCAAGATTAGGAACACCTTTCTTAATCTGTTAATCTGTTAATCTGTTCAATTGGAATAATGACATTAATCTGGGTATAGACTCATCATGCTCACTATTTGACTGCTAAATAATGAGAGATGGTGAGATCCATTTGACTGCTGAATAATGTGAGATGGTGAGATGTGGAATATATTGTGTAATCTGGGTATAGTCTCATCATGCTCACCATTTGACTGCTGAATTGTTGATTTTGTGTTACAGATGTGTTATTTGTGTTAATCTGTTCAAGATTAGGAACACCTTTCTTAATCTGTTAATCTGTTAATCTGTTCAATTGGAATAATGACATTAATCTGGGTATAGTCTCATCATGCTCACCATTTGACTGCTGAATAATGAGAGATGGTGAGATCCATTTGACTGCTGAATAATGTGAGATGGTGAGATGTGGAATATATTGTGTTAATCTGGGATCTCATCATGCTCCTTTCATTTTTTGTTCATTTTTTGTTAATCTGGAATATATTGTGTTAATCTGGGATCTCACCAAATTGAGCATCACTTGATTTTGTTCAATGTTTGAGACTGCTGAATATATTGTGTTGGCCATGAACAGGCACTGTAGGGTTGGCCATGAACAGGCACTCTAGTGATTCCAGGAAGGTCCACCATTGTAAGATTAGGAACACCTTTCTTTTTCACAACTAGAGTCAATGGGATTTCAATATACAAGAACCAACACAGGATTTGAATGGGATTTCCCATTACCTGCAATCAAGAACCAACTAGAGTCAATATACAACTAGAGTCAATGGGATTTCCCATTACCTGCAATCAAGAACCAACACAGGATTTCAATATACAAATAGGACTGCCCTGTTTGATCTAAGAGAGACATGATTCAAATTTTTTTCCTTTTATATGGCAACAGAATGAGGCACAAGAACAATATAGATCAAATAGAGACATGATTCAAATAGGACTGCCCTGTTTGATCTAAGAGAGACATGAATCAAACTTTTTCCCTTTTATATGGCAACAGAATGAGTCCTGAATTTGGTCTGGACCAATATAGATCAAATAATTTCTTTGGAGAAGTACTATTTGACAGCAGGACTGTTTGATCAATATTGGACCAATATAGACCAGTACATGATTCAGCAGGACTTGGATTGTTTGACAGCAGGACTTAGATTGCATCTCTGATCTATAATGGCAATGCATGTAAACAATAGTTTGTCAAAAAAAAAAGAAGAAAACATGAATAATGACAATGGTTATTGAAAACATGAATAAACATGGCAGTTGCCTGTGTCAAACAAAACATGAATAATGGCAATGCATGTAAACAATAGTTTGCTATTTTATTGGTTTGAACATGAACTATGTATATGATCTAGGAATAAACATGAACTATGTATATGACTAGGATGAACATGAACATGAAAATAAAATTAAGAATTAACATGAACATGAAAATGACAATGTTTATTTTACATATTTGTTTGAATGTTGTCTTAATGGACTGATTGTAATTGTGGAAAATGCTCTTACTAGGATCATGTCAATGTCAATGGGTTCAAACATTGATACTCGATATTTGCAAAATCAGAGATGCAATTGTGGAAAAAAAGCTGCAGTGTTCATATCAGAATCAGAGAAAAATCCAGGGAGGCTGTATTTCAAGTGTGCAAATAGGATGTGCGAGTACTTTGGATGGGGACCGGCTTCAACTGGGAATGCATCAGATATCCAAAGGAAAAGTAAAGCTACTTATCTGAAGAATGAAGATGAGAGAGGCTATGATTATGATGTTGACAAACTCAATCAAATTATAAATAGATTGGAACGAGTTGAAGCAAACCAAGAAGCTATGAAACTGTTTATGTTCACAGCCATTGTGTTGATTGGTTTTACCATGCTAATAGCACTACTAAAGTGAATGTAACCTTTTAGTGATGCGCTTAACCTTTTTTTGGTGGATGTATTTGGGTAACCTTAGTGAATGTAACCTTTTTTTTTTGGTGGATGTATGTGGGTTTTGAATGTTGTAGACCTGAAACTATGAATGTTGATATGTAAAGCTTAATGGAATTACCTATGTTTGACGAATGTGATGCGTCCTTAAACTATGAATGTTAATATGTAAAGCTTAATGGAATTACCTATGTTTGACGAATGTGATGCGTTTCTGTTTTGTTTCTGTCAATGACATTATAATGTTCTGGACAGATCTCATTATTTTATAACGTTGTGGACAGATAGATCTCATTATTTTATAACGTTGTGGACAGATTTCATTATTTTATATTCTTATTATTGGTCAGGTCGTACTTGTTCTTCACCAAATCTGTCCACAACATAACCAAATCTGTCCACAACATAAGACAACCAAATCTGTCCACAACATAACCGAATCTGTCCAAAACATTATAAATGTATCCAAATCTGTCCAGAATCCAAATCTGTGCAGACAACACAAAATAACACAAACCAAAACCAAATCTGTCCAAAAAAAAAAAAATGATCCAAATATATCCAGATCATTCAAATCTGTCCAGAACATGATAAACCTTTGCAACACAAAATAACACAACCAAATTTGTCCAACATTCATGAGACCAAATCTGTCCAAAACTGTCCACAACATTATAAACCTGTGCAACACAAAATAAGACAACCAAAACTGTCCAAATCTGTCCAGACTATTCGACACATGTCTAGAACAGTATAAACCTGTGCAACACAAAATAACACAACCAAATCTATCCAACATTCATGACACCAAATCTGTCCAAAACTGTCCACAACATTACAAACCTGTGCAACACAAAATAAGACAACCAAAACTGTCCAAATCTGTCCAGATTATTCGACACATGTCTAGAACAGTATAAACCTGTGCAACACAAAATAACTCAACCAAATCTATCCAACATTCACGACACCAAATCTGTCCAAAACTGTCCACAACATTACAAACCTGTGCAACACAAAATAAGACAACCAAAACTGTCCAAATCTGTCCAGATTATTCGACACATGTCTAGAACAGTATAAACCTGTGCAACACAAAATAACACAACCAAATCTATCCAACATTCATGACACCAAATCTGTCCAAAATAAAAGCAAACTATCCATAGGATGTCCATATCATTCCAAATTTGTCGACAACATTATAAACCTGTGCACCACAAAATAACACAACCAAATCTGTCCAACATTCATGAGACCAAATCTGTCCAAAATAAAAGAAAACTGTCTAAATCTGTCCAGATCATTATAAATCTGTCCAACACAAAATACATCTGTCCAAAACAAATAAAGATAAAATAAACTTCTCAGGGATGCCCATCTACATGACTGTCAGCAGGACTATGTGACGCTTGCGAGAGATGGACTGCAAAGTTTTCAACACTTGTACCTCGAAGCAACCCCTGAAAAGATCTGTGAGTGGGATACACAGAAGGCATTGACTGAGGCGTGTTATTTCCCTACAATACACCAAACCATGTATTCAACTTCGATTACAATGTATACTACATTTTAAATGTAAACTATGTCACTAATTATAACTCACATCATATGTACCATACGTAAGAGGAGGACCACTTGTACCACCCATAAGAACTTGAGGTCGAGGTTGAGATGGAGAAATGTAGATATCATGACGATGATCCTAAATTAATACCCATGACGAAAAACAAAAAAAAAGAAACAAATATTTTAAATTAATAACCAAAATTTTTTAAAAACTAAAGAAACATCATTGAACATTAATATTACCTTATTATAATTAATACCTACGACGAAACGAGGTTGTGATTGAGAAAAATTTACACCAAGACCATGATCCTAAATACAACCAATAGAAACTATGTAAACAAAATATTTGAATAAAAAACATGGTCATTATTTAACATTTTCTTAAAAACTTGCACATAAAAAACTATTACCTGATTAGAATTACTACCCATGATGAAACGCGATTGTGATTGACCTTGGCAAGTATAAATAGCAGCACTCGACTGCATTGCCAGACAAACCAATTAAAGATAACAAGAATTAAATGCCAAGGAACCCAACTTGGGAAGTGTAAACAGTAATAAGGTTGTGATTCACGCATGAATAAAATTACCATCCGTGATTCACCCATTAAATACCTGAATAGAATTACCACCCATGACGAAATGAGGTTGTGATTCACCTTGGGAAGTGTAAACAGTACCACCCGACTACATTGCGAAGCAAACCAAGTACACATAACAACAATTAACCATATAATGAACGAAGTTAATGAAATGAACTCATCAAACTAACCATATGAAGACCACATTACTATTAAATATTACCTGAATAGAATTATTACCCATGCGGAAATGAGGCTGAGATTCACATTGGGGAGTATAATCAGCGCCACCCTACATACAATGAAAAACTTTAATGAAAGTGGGTCATTACTAAAAAAAATCAATGTTTTAGTTTACTAATCTACTGTATTTTAATCGTATGCAATTTTACTAATCTATTGTATTTTAAAACTAACCATATAAATACGACATTACTATTACATAATACCTGAATAGAATTACCACCCATGACGAAATGAGATTACATCCTTTTCTTCTTTGCAATAGCTTTTTCCATCCCGCCTTTGATCCTCCTTCTTCCCTTAGTAGTTGACTCTCTTTTCTTCAGTCCCTTAGCTTGGATTGGACAATCTACTTCATTACTCTGTGGGCATGCGTTGCTTGACGAATTTCTCAAATCAGTTACCTCCACTTGACCACAAATGTGGAGACTTAATTTGTCTTCAACCATTACACTCAATTCTTCACCTTTTGAAACTAACAACTGATAAGTTTCTTCACTTTCAGCGGCTCTACTCGCTATTGCTCTAAACATGGTCATTAATGACCGATATCGGTCACTTTGATGTAATTTCACATCAGCCGTCATTTCATACCCACGTCTATCTTTCACTCGTTCAGCCCTTGCTTTTTTAGTCCATCGTTTGAGTATATATTGTGGAGGAAGTTCCGTTGCATTGAATACATCTCTAAGCACCTTGACACAATGTCGACATAGTATGCCCTTCACTTCAAACTTCTTGCAACTACAACTCAAAGAACCCCCTCCATCCATTGTCACAATCTTATCTTTTTTTCCATCTACCATTGTTCTTATTGTGAATATGGTGCTCTCACCATCATGAATGGTGCCTATAATGGATGCTTCAATGGACTGCACATACTCATTTTGGAATTCCTCAAAAATTGTTTTCGTGTAAATCTCTGCCACTTGCTTTAACATCACAGTTGGAATTGAAACCCTCAGCAATTTTTGGGACAAATTATACTTAGCTTCCAATTCCTTATACCTCTTCTCATAAAGCACCCTCTCAAAATGCATGAAGAACTCCATCAAGTTATGGTCACAATTCAAATAATCCTTCAGAAATGCATTAAAGGATTCACTAAGTTGAGTAGTACTCATTCCAGCTGCCCAAGAATTCCTAATATATGGCCATCCCCATGTCTCCTTCACGCGAAAAGTCTGCTCCAACCAATGATTGTCGAATGCATCATACTTATCAAGCATTTGGTCCCACTGTATTCGGAATTGTTCTTCATCATCAATGTCATGCATAAATTTTGAAAACACAGCCTTGACCCCTACATCATCAAAAACAGAACTTACATGCTTGACAGCATTTTGCATCAAATGCCACGTACAAAGACGATGGTTTGTATCGGGCATGACAATTGCAATGGCCTTAGCCATCGCAGCATCTTGATCTGTGAAAATAGTTTTCGGAGCTTTGTTTGACATTGCCTCCAAAAAAATTTGAAACAACCATGTAAAAGATTCAGCAGTCTCATCATACATCAACGCTGCACCGAATATAACTGTTTCTCGATGATGATTAAATCCAACAAATGATCCAAAAGGTCTATGCTCGTTATTTAGTTTGTAAGTAGTGTCAAATGTGACTACATCACCAAACTGAGCATAGTCCATGATCATTTGAGCATCAGCCCAAAATATATTACTTATCTGCTCATCACAATCTAATTGGACTGCATAAAAAAAAGATGGATTTTCCACAGTTTTCTTACGAAAGTAATGCAGCACACTACCCGCTTCCCCATATTCCAAATCTTTTTGTCTCTTCGATCTTAGGTAATTTTTTTGGTCCAATTTGGTGAAACCAAGTGATGCTCTTCCACCAGATTCCCTACCAAATAGTTCATAAGCAGACCTAAGAGGAATTCCAGACTGTGAAGCTAATTCTACTTCAATTGCTTGGGTGGTAGATATTTTTCTTTGGGAAGGCAACATATGAATGCAATCTTGAGGCACAAGATCATGATTATGATGTTCAACAAAATCACAAGCAAGATATTTTCCTGAAATTCTATCCAACTTGATACTAAATCGGGCACCACAACCACATCTTACCTCTTGTCTTGGATTTTTGACAAGTGGATCTCGTTTGTCAATACCCCGACTTCCCTCTTTGTAACATACAAACGTACGTGATGTTATCTCCTTCGTATGTTTGTTCTTGTTTGCATAGGCCTTCCTAATACTAAAACCCAACTTTCCCCCATACGTATTGTAAAAGTCATATGCGGCTTGTTCAGAGTCAAATGCCATTCCCACTTTCGGCTTCCAACCACAATCATCAACAATATTACTTTCTTCCATTACCTACAATTCATATATATAAACCACATTTATATATATAAACCACATTTACCTATAATACAAAAATCTAAATTTGAATTAACAGATAAAAATCTGTTAATTGAATTAAATTTGAATTAAAATGGGTTAATCTGAATCAAATTTGAATCAATTTGAATTAAAATCTGAATCGAATTTCAATTAATCTGAATCAAATATATTAAAATCTGAATTTGAATTAACAGATTACACCTAGGCAACAGATTAAAATCTGAAATGGGTTAAAATCTGAATCAATGAATCAATATATAACATTTCAGATTTAGACAGATGTATTAAAATATATCAATATATATCAATGAATCAATGTATAACATCTGAAATCAGATTCATTGATATATATAAAATCTGAATCAATGAATCAAAAAAAATACATATCAATGAATCAATGTATAACATATGAAATTAGATTCAAATCAATGAATCAATGGGTTCCTTAATCTGAATCAATGGGTTAAAAAATCAATGAGTCAATGAATCAATGGGTCAAAATCTGTATCAATGAATCAATGGGTTAAAATATATCAATATATATCAATGAATCAATGTATAACATCTGAAATCAGATTCATTGATATATATAAAATCTGAATCAATAAATCAACATATGAAATCTGATTCATTTCATATGTATAACATATGAAATCAGATTCAAATCAATGAATCAATGGGTTCAAATCAATGAATCAATGGGTTCCTTAATCTGAATCAACGGGTTAAAAAATAAAATCTGAATCAATGAATCAATATATAACATTTCAATATATAACATTTCAGATTTCAATGCCTAAAATCAATATAGAACCATCAATGAATCAATATATAACAGCAAGATGATGAAATATACCTCGCTGTCGCCGCAATGTCGCCTTCCCACCATCGCATCGCCGCCGGACTCACCGTCGCCCACGGTCCTTTGCTCGCCATTGCGTTGCTCCTCCATCTCCGCCATCTCTTTCGTCTCTCAGTTCCTCTCTCAGTTCGCGTTAGTTCAGTCGCCTCTTTCAGTCGTCTCTCGCGATAACTCTCTCTCTTCTGCTAGGGTTCAGTCACCTCTCACGATGCCTCTATCTCTTTGCTAGGGTTCACTAACTCAGCAAAGGCGAAGAAAACGATACAGAGAAAGAGAAAATGGGGGAAACAAGGGACTGGGTTTTTGAATTAAAAAAAAAAAGTAAATAAAATGGTCGTGGTATACAAAACGAGGGGAAAGAGAAAATGGGGGAAACAAGGGACTGGGTTTTTGAATTAAAAAAAAAAAAAGTAAATAAAATGGTCGTGGTATACAAAACGACGTCGTTTTGTATACCACGGCAGGATAGTATGGCAGATGATCTGCACTCGTGTATTGCCTCATTTGATGTGGGTGATAGTGTAATTTGACAATGTTGAAATTACTAATATATCCAAAAAAGCTCATTATAGACTTATTTGGTTTTCCCTCGTTTGCGGGTGTTACGGAAGAGATGAACATGGAATCTTCTACGATGGTAATGTAAATGTGGAGATGATTTGTTCATTTCCGATGTTTCAGCATTTGGTAATGTTAAACCCTTAATTGTTGTTTCCAATTTGGTCATTGATTCTCCCTCAAACCCTAGAAATACTAATTGATCTTCTGTAGCGCATCCCGTTTGGTGTTCTGAGGTGTGGGTTGAAGCAGTGTGTGAGTTGGGATAACGTTGCGATAGGTGTTTTTGAAGATTGCGTTCAATCGTTGCAGCGGCACCGCCGTAGTTGGTGGTTGTAGATGACGTCAGGTATGTGATTCGTATAATGTATGTTTATTTTGTTCGATTACATCGTATTTGTGTGGTAGAACCATGGATAACAGTGACTGTGAGCATAGTAAATAATTCGCAAATAGAGTGTTCATGTTATAATGTCATTTGTCTGGTAATGGTGTTGGCGGTCTTTGATTTGTTTAATAATTTGTTGTATCTACATATGTCGTATGTATATTATGTCTGATGTTGTGGTGTTGTTGTGGCATTTCGATCGTTTCATGTATATGAAGTGTGTCATGTTGATGGTTGATGTTTCCGTAGTGAGTAGCCATGGTGTTGGTTGTTTGGTTTACAATGCGTTGAGTGTATTGTGATGCAGACATTGTTAATGTTGTGGTGTTGTTTGTGCGAATGTGTTATGGTGTGTGTACTCGTAAGTTGTTCATTGTATTGGTGTAGGTGTTTGTTTAACTAGTTGGAGTGAAGTGTGAATTGGTGAAGACAGGTGTTTTGGAGGTGCACAGTAATTAGTTTACTGTCTCGTAGTAGTGTCAGTTGTCTGGTGTTGTTGTGATGTTGTTTTGTAGTATGTGTGAATTGCACATATAAGTAAGTATGTCTGGGCGTGTGCATGTAAATGACAATACTTTGGTGAATTTCAATGGTAATTACATGTTTGTGGTGTTAGTGATTGAACGTGAATGCGTTATGATGTGTGATGTTGTTGTTGTGGCAGGTAGTGGTGGACGACTCTCGGTGAAACGTAGTGATGGTGGGAATTCGTCACGTTCGAAGTTGAAAGTTCAAACATCAACAAGATTGGCATCAAAAAAACAGAAGCAGTTGACGTTTTGGGGGAAAAAAAAAGTTAGAGGGAGTGGCAAAAAACCTGTAATGAACACAGGGAAACTGATGTATCGGTCAAATGTTGCTGGAGTGATTACAACTGTTTTGGAGCTGCAGCTACGCGATGAACATATCATGCAGCTTCAAAAGACACCGTTCTGGCTTATGATTGAGGCCATTCGTGTACATAAGTTAGATCCTGAAGGGTATAAAAAATGCGACGCAACTGTTTGCCGAATTATCCAAACGTATAGTCCGAACGATGAGAAGTTTCACATTGGGGGTAGTGGACTGCCACTTAGGAACAGTGACATTCGGCTGATTTTTGGGGTCCAATGTAGGAAGGATAAGTTGGATTTGACGCAAGGGGTTAAAGGTCCATCAGATTTTATACAGCGGCGTTGTGGGATTGTTAGTAGGATCTCCTCGAAGGTCATTAAAGACTTGTTGGTAGATGCTATGCGTGAGACTACTAGTTGTGACGAGGAAGATGTTGCGAAACTACTATGTTTGTACATTTGTGCGAAGCTTTTCTTTGCTACCACTGCTGAGTCAATTTGGTGGGCATTTGTGCGCATAATTGACAAGCTGGAGACATTACGGTTGTATGACTGGACTGCAGCAATTCGTAACATGTTGATTGATTCGTTGAATGAGATGCATGGTAGGCCAGAGAAGGTTACTGGCTGCGTTGTTGCTTTGTTGGTACGTTACGCTGGCCTTAAATCTGTTTGTAGTGTGTAAAAATTATGTTACTTGTTTATTTGAATTTGTGAAATGATTATGTGTGTGGTGCGGTGCAGTTCTTAATTTGCGAGCACACTGCAATCGTTGAACCGGACAGACCAAATGTGTCACCAAGGTTTTGCAGATAGAATGTTGGTGCATTAGTTGGGAAGCTTAAAACAGTGGAATTGTCGGTGAACGGTGGGATAGAGATACCAAAAACTAATTGTAGATAGTAATGTGTGCATATTTTGGTTTGGTATATTCTAATTTGTTTGTTAATGGTATAATGTTGTAGGTGAACTGTGACAAACTGAGTGCGTCTATAATAGAGCGTTACTTTGTACAGGCGGCCCATGTTAGTAAGGTAGCGAAGGAGGCAGAGGGGGTTGTGTTGGAAGTTAAGCCGGTTAATGTTTGGAAAGAGTGTGTGGGTGGAGTGGATGTAGAGGAGAGGTGTAATGTTGAAGCTAGTTTTGACTGTTGGAAGCCGAATTTGCCTAGTGATGTTAAGTTCGAATGTAAAGAAGTAAAAGACAAAAGTGAAAAGGACAGGGAGACATCATGCCTTGCAAAGGAAACCGATGTTAAGATATTTGTTGCGGATGACGTGTCGCCAGTTTTGTTCCCTGATTTGTTGGATTTGGCATGCACACCTGAAGGTGCTAAAGTTTGTGATGGCGTAAACTATACGAAGGAGTAGTTAAGTAAAGCTGTAGAACAAGTGAATGAGTTAAAGAATGAGGTCCGTTTGAAGGCCGAACATGTAAGTGAGTTGGAGAATCGTGTCGAAAAGATGGAAGGAATGGTTGAAGCACAGGTAACCAACTTGTATATTGGATTTGACTGTGTTCTTGGGGCTAAAGATGCTGAAATTTCACGGCTTAATAAAGTGGTAGAACAGTTAAGGGGAACAATAACACGAATGGAGGACCAAGTCGACGACCACGTGGCACACGTTGTCACGCAGTCCGTTACAACTACTAACCCAAAATAGCAACCACTTTCTGAAACTCTGGTTGGAGTATTGGTACAGGGAATTTACATAGCAAGGATAGTGGACAAGGTAGAGCAGCTATGGAAACATGTGAACACCATGTTACGGATGACGTGGCAGCTGTGGTGGACGTCGTGGATGTGGTGGAAGATGTAAAAAACATTGGCCCCCTTCAGGACATGGTGACGGACGAATTAGTTGATGTGGACGGCGGCAACAGTGTCGAGGTGGAGCAGGCAGTCGGGACAAGTCCTGGACGGAAGATTACGTCTATAGTTAGGCGGGTTAAAAGCAAAGTAAGGCGCGAATTCAAACTTTTAGACTACGAACACACAGGAGTTGCTAGACGTGGTAAACAAGGGGTTAACATGTCAAATGCAGTTGGGTTGGAGTTGATTTCTAATGTTGACGACGTTGAGGTGGAACGTAAAACGTGGAGTGGTTTTGGAATGAACAAAAAGTTTGCGGTGTGGAATATGATGAATGAGTACGAGATGAAGCTGTTAGAGGATGTTTACAACGTGGAGGGTGACTGGTAAATTTTGATAATTTTTAATATTTGTATGTTTTCTATGTTACAGTGGTTACTTTGATGTAAGTAACTGATAATAATGTTTAACAATGGGTTGCAGGGCCGTAATATGGGACGGTGGTGACAACAGGATTCAAGTGTATTTTAAGGGTGTCAAGGATTTGCTCCGACAGAGTTCAATTAATGGAAATGTATGTGCCCCTCCGCATAAAATCTGATCAATTAAAGTGTGTTGTAACGTATGTAATATTGTAATTTTAAGTGCTAGATTGGTTTTGAAGTAAACTCTAAAACCCCAAACAATATACCAAAAATAAAAAGGACTAATTGGATTGCAAGAAAACTTCTAGGACCAAATGGTACAACTTTCTCCCAAATGGGGTTTATGGGTAATTTTTCCTATCAATAATTTGTATTAAAAAATAAAAAAATATTTTTCACATATCCTTTTGTTAAAAACTAAAAATTATCTCAAATATATTAATTTTTTTGTATATCATATTTTAGTTAAAAAAATTAAAAAATTACTAAAAAAATTTATTTCCAAACAAAATCTCGATTCGACCCAACATGTGTCGATTTAATTTTTTGGGGTTAAAATTGCATCCACAAGAGTCTTGTTTGGCAAAGATTAAAATTTGGCTTTTTGAGCTAAAATTCACAAAAAAATAAAATAAGTTAAAATAGGTAATAAAATAAAATATCACATCAAATCCATAATCATTTCACTTTTTCTCTCACAAATATTATATCCAACTAAAAAAAAATCCAACCATCTTTCCAAACACAAAAATTTTAGCCTACTAAGAGCATCCACAATGGACACACTAAGTTGTGTGTTAGTGTCAGTTGCCAACTTTTGGCTAGCTAAGGGGGAAGTTTGGTGCTGCAGTAGACCTGTTAACGCGTGTGTTAGGGGTGTATATTAGAGTCAGCTGCTAAGTTATTTGTTATCTGCCGCAAGTGTTCTAGCGATGGAGGGGAAGTGTGTTTTTTTGTTTTACGGGTTGACCGGCCAGATGTCCGGCCGGTTGACTGGTCAGCGGCAAATTTTTTTTTTTAAAAAAACTTTTTGGGATTTTTTTTTTGGACTTGAAATTTAATTTTGGGCTTGAAATTTTTGATTAAATTAAATTATTTATTTATTTTATTTATTATATACACACACATATATATATATATATATATATATATATTTAACACACCCGTTAACACATCCATTGCACCACCACTCACGCTCTAAAATTAACAAACTCTTAACACATCTTAACAAACATTTTTGGGCCCCGCTTTTATCACTTTTTGTCATATAACACACACTTTAACAAATAACTTTAACTATCTCATTGTGGATGCCTTAAGGGTTCGTTTGGAAAGTGGGTTAGTTTTTTTGACTATTTAGCTATTTTAGCCTGTGGTTAAAAAGTTTCGTTTGAGAAAGCTTTTTGAATTTTTATAAGAGAAATAATGTAATGATTATGGGTTAGATATGCTATTTTGTCTTATTGAGCTAAAAACATATTTTATCTTTTTGTGACTAAAATAGTCTCCAACCCAACCCAACCCAACCCAACTCTTCTTCCCAAACAAAGTCTAAAATAATCAAAAACTAAAATAACTTACTAAAATAATCAACTTCTCAAACAAGGCCAAAGTCAACTCTCTCTTATCATCGGACTCTACCTTTACAATTTTAATCTTGTATATTTAATTTTTTTAATTATAAAATTAGATTATTTTAGAAATAATTACAATAAAATGATATAAATTCAAAATAATTGGCTATGTTTGGCATAAATTTTTTGGCTAAAATAGCCACAAAAAAGATAAAATAGACTAAAAAATTAATAAGACAAAATATCACATCCAAACCATAATCATTTTATTTTTTCTTTTATAAAAGTCAAAAAATTCATTATAAACGAGACTTTTTAATCTTAAGCTAAAATAGCCAAAAAATTTAAAAATCAACGCACATCCCAAAGCAAAGATTAGTAGATTTAGATGCACAATCTAATATATGAAGTAGTTGTAGTTTCATGATATTACAATTATTTTGAGTTGATATCATGTTTGAAGAAATTGCAAATATATGGAACAATCACAAAATAATTACATTATAAATAAGAAGTTTTTTTGTGTGCAACTCTAACATATATAAGAAGATTTGTATCAAACACAAGAATAAATTTGTATCAAGCACACAGAAGAGTAACACCATCATAGAAATGCAATTTTTTTTTTCCCACTACTCCACTAAAATGTAATTTTCCCGTCATTTTTTTTGTGTTGCAATTTCTCCCTTTTTTATCCATTTAAATTTAATACTTACATGATTTTTTTTATAAATTTGAAAATCTAAATATATTATTTTAAAATTAAAAAAAAGAAAGATGATATTCAATTATAATTAAAATAATATCCATATAATTAACTATTTAATTCCGTGCAATAATTTCCTGTATAGAAAGATTAATGAATAAAAACTATCCATTTTGTAAGATATGTAATCATGTTGATTTGCTGCATACAGTTAGATTACAAATATAAATATTTTTATTGATGAACCTAATAAAATAAATTATGTGAATCATTTAAAATAAATTGATAATCGTAACTTTTTATTTTATTGTATTTGTTTATGAAAAAACAGATGACAACATATTTTTAAAAATAAATCATACATTTTTTTTATAAACAAATACGATAAAATGAAAAGATTACGATTATCGTATCAATCTAATTTTTTTTTTCATGAATAATATACATTAAGAGAGCTTTACAAATTAAACGGTTTAAATCATTAAAACAGAATTCATGATGGGCCCTATGAATCTTTCCAATTCTGTCATGTTGAGATATAGACATGAAGAAAACCCAACCCTTCTTTACATAATTGCTTTTAACTCAAAAGTTAAATCCACTTTTCAAACTAAATAAGGTGACAGTTTATTACAATATATTTCTTAATTATCAATCAATCATCTTTAATATAGACTCTATTACATTTTATTGAATCTACAATGTAAAGGGGCACTTATACATAAATCCTAATTTATGAACATATACTTCATTAAGTCTTAAATAATATTTTTTTGACCTTTAAGTCCTATTAAATTTTTAATAATCAGAATTGTCCTACAAACAATAATTGTTCATCATTTATGATTATCTATAAAAAAAAATGATTTGACATTTATTTTGATTTTCAAAACTTTAAGATATTAACTTTCAAATTAAAAAAAAAACTAAAAAATATATATATGTGCATAAAAAAATTTGAAAAAATTGAAAAAACTGAATTATTTTTTTGTGCAAAACTAAAAAGTTTGTGTCTATAAAGGAGCATGATAATATAGCATTAATGTGCAAAACTAAAAAAAAATAAAATAAATAAAATGAAAAAACTAATAATGTTCTCGGTTTTATTGAATAATTGAATCAAAGAAATAAGTAAAAAGACAAATACATTTAATCTCGTACTCTGTTTTTTTTATCAGTTAGTGCAACAATTATCTGAAATATTATTATGCAAAATTGATAATGTTTTTAATTTTAAAAATTTAAAAAAAAATTGATAATATTCTTAATTTTACTAAATAAGACTTATTAATTTAAAAAATCTTAAATATGATTTGAGCTACCATAATATTTATAAATAAGATTTTTATATAATTAATTCAAATGTAAATTTAAGACGTGAACTTACCTTTACTTGAGTTATTTCTTTCACACGAAAATGACAAAATTATGTTCCATTGATTGAAATTCACTATCCGGTATTTGTCATTTTCATTCAAGTGATTCATTGAGTAGGAAATAGTGCGCCCTAGTCATGTGATCCATTTAAATGAAATGGTGTACCCTAGTCATTTGATTCATGCTTTTTTAATGTCAAGGGAAAATTGTATGAATTAGATTTTTTTTTTTTTTTTTTTTTTAGAGTTAGGGAGTTTAATATTACCCTTTTTATTAACTTTTTTATTCCTTTAGTATTTTAATTTTTTTTAAAAGTTAGGGCATTTAAAAAGAATTTGTTATTATTATTATTATTATTATTATTATTATTATTGTTATGTAAGTGAGAAAGTTAAGTTTTTCTTTTTAATTGATAACAAACAGGACATTCAAGCTATTCTTAATTAAAATTGCCTTTTTGTTTTTGAAAGCACTTTTTGTTGTAGCACGAAAGGTGGAACATCTTACTTTTTGTAGTATAAATTTAGAGCATTAGAATTTGTAATAGAGCATTAATCTTTTGTTATAACTCTATCCCCTTTATTATAAAATGGTATATTTGATCACTCTCAATTATAACGTTTTATCATTTTCACTCCCTTGGAGTGGGGTGTAATAAACCAAGGCATTTAGTCTAATGGTTATATTACACGTTTTGGTTGTTTTTTTTTTTTTTTGTGTTTTTAGGTAATATATTACACTCTTTGTGGTGTGATGTCTCAAGTTCAATTTTTATATAAAAGAGTTTTGATATACTTTGTGTTGATATTTATTTCTTTCTCAGTATGAGAGTTATATGTAAATATTAGTGGAGTGACTGTTGGATTTAAACTCAGTAGACTTTGCTGACTTTCTAATTATTATGAGTGGTTTGTTTAATAATGTAATATTTCTCATACTTGTAATTACTCTCTTATTAATTGATGCATAAAAAAATTGGGATGTAATTCAAAATTTTTAAAAAATTATAACATTTTATGTCAACAATGTTATCTCGTCTAGTGTCGAGTAGTTGAATTATACATCATTACTCATTGAAACGACACTCACATTAGTTTTCCAATCAGCTCTTTCTACCAAACTAGGGTCTCCAATCTTCTCTTTCCACCAAATTCAAGTGACCATTAATCATTGCGTACTGGACTTTTACTACATAATAGGAATATTTATGTCATTCTAAATTTAACTTTGCCTAACATTGAACTCAATCTAATCATTCCAAATCCAATACTAAAAGAAATTTTGAATTCCAACCCTTGCTCCTTTAACCCGTTACATATGAGTTATGAATTTTGCTTAAGCCTTAGAAGACAACTAATTTGACTCCTTTTTTAAAATGAATTTGAAAGGTTTGAATTTTGTCTTTTAACGATATTTGAATTTTAGAAAAAAATTAGTGAAATATTATTCTCCAACTTTATGTAGTAGGAAATGTCTAAGATATTTTTTTTCTATTAGTTGAGATCCCTTAATAAAATTTTTCTGTGATTATACCAAAGAAATTTTAAATTTCTCTATAATCATATAAAAGAAATTTTGAAATTTCTCTATGTTAGGGTCGAAATTTCTTTGAGTCGAGCCAGAATTTTTCTTAGTTGAATTTTTTCTGTTAAAATGTTGAGAGACCTCAACTACTATGAAAATATTTTATCTTATAAAATATTAATATTAGAGGCATTAAAAAAATTCCCCCTTCAATATATTATACATATATGTTTATATATGCTTTCATCTTTATATTTTTTAATTTATTGTGAAATTAATTAATTTAAAATTAGAATAATTTCTAATCCCAATAACTCCTCTTCTCCACTTCTTCAACCCACCACAACTTCACATTTTTTTTATAAAAAAAAAAAAAAGAAAAAAAAAAGAACACTATTGATGTAATGAGACGTACAAACAATAAAGAAAACATCAACAAACAGGAAGCCTAAAACGGTGATATCACCTACCTTTCTTCTCAAATACATTCCCAGGTATATCTTAGGCATAGTTTGGGAAGTTGGTTTTGGTGGGTTAGGGGCTAAAATAGTCACAAAAAACAAAATATCAAATCTAGTACATAATCATTACACTCCTCTCTCACAAAAAAAGTCAAAAAAGTCAAAAAGTCAAAAAAATTCTTCTCAAACTAGACTTTTTAGCTCGAGACTAAAATAACCAAAAAGCTAAAAAATTAAAAAGCTAACCCACTTTCGAAACGGAGGCTAATAATGGTGATATCAAGCACCAGTGTTAATAATTAATGAGAAATCATATTGCAGTAGTGAAGACCAGTTGATTGGATTAGTCAAAGATAAAGAATGTCCACCTAACATCATTAGCTATATTTTATTCACCGGCCACATAAAATGATATAATCAATGGACTCACAATATTTATTCTTATAAATACCGTAGAATGAAGAACGGAAAACGCAAAAACAAAAAATAAAAAATAAAAAATTTAATGTAGAAATGAAAATGAATTCATTTGATTCAAATTTTCTTAATCAATAAAACCCAGATCCATATCCAAAGCAGCCCATCAGAGCATGTAACGTGGAACCCAGGTTGAAGCCTTGAAAGCAGATTGGTTTGGCAACTACTGGGCTTAGGCTCTGATCTAATAGGCCATTACCATAGTTTGATTGGAGACCCAGCCCTGGGTTGCTAAATTCCATTCAAGATTACCCTATGAATTATAAGAATAATGCTATATGTATAAATTAATATACTAACTAATATATTTACAGATATTGTGACACAATTTTAGAGGTTTTGGATATTTATAATTTGTATAATAGATGGAATCAGTAATAATGACATAATACTAATTAATATATTAATGTATACATTAATTAGTACATATAACACCACCAAAATTATAATTCATTTGAAGATTGCTTCAAATTGATCATTAACCAACAAATTTATTATTATTATTTTTTTTTGGTGGGGTTTTTTCTAATAACCCAATATTTTTTTTTAAATGTAGTTGAACCAAAAATAAAATAATAAAAAATGTAAGATGCACTGTCCAACCCAACATTTGACTTCACAAGTTTGTTTATTTGGAGATCAAGCCCTCGTTTGAGAATAGATCTTTTTAGTAATTTTTTAATTTTTTGGTTAAAATATGATGTAAAAAAATTAATATATTTGGGATGACTTTTTGATTTTTTATAAAAAGATATACAAAAAATAAAGAAAAAATAGAATTTTGATTTTTTTGTATAGATTGTTGACATTTTAATTTTTTTAGTAATTTTTTGACTTTTAAACTAAAAAATGAGGCTACCAAACGAGACCTAAAAGCTGAAAGAGGCCTCCGAGATAAAAGTGTCCTCTCTGTGGGATACCAACATTCATACCTTGAGGCGGACAATCTTAACTCATATCTATTTATTATATTATATATAATGTACACTCAATTTGGGGTTAATATTGTCATGCATTTTATTTTTAATTAAAAAATACCATTCACTTTCAATAATTGCCACGTTAGATAATTGTTAAACAAATTTTCTTATTATTCAAACCATCTAAAATTACTAAAAGGTTTACCTTATTTAAAAATTTGTTAAACAAATTTTTTTTTTTCATTTATCAAACTGCTAAAAAATTTAAATGTATAATTACAATAAATGCATCATATTTGCACGGACAATCCAACATCACCTGGAAATATTGTGTTTTGGAAAGTTGATAAAAAATTAATTTTTTGACTTTTTTAACTTATTTTATCTTTTTATGGATAAGTTATGTGAGAAGTGATATGATTCAAAATGAGTAAAAAACTGGAAGCTAGCTTTTTACCAACTTCTCAAAAAACTATTATAATTTGTGTTTTTGGACTCCAAAGTCCAAAAAATGATTTAAAAAATGTGCTATTCGTTGTTTTAGAATTTATTGTCAAAATTGTCCCAATCTACCTACCAACCAAAAAAAAAAAAAAAAAAAAAAATACTCTTGTCATTTAAGAGTAAATTCAAGTGTACAAAGAATTTTTACAAAATAAAACACATGTAAAATAAATGGAGGATTTTGACAATGATGGACTAATATATGAGATTCATCCTTTTACGAAGAATAGCAAGATAATGAAAAATGAATAAAATATTTACTAAAAAATGGATGCTCAATTTTTGTTATAATTTTATTATGCAAAAAACTTACACCTTTCAGATATTTGTAATTATTTTTTATTTTTTATGCTGAATTATAATCTCACCTATCTATTACCTTACATTTATGTCACATTATGTGACAATTTCCTGTATTCATAACACCATTCAAACATGGTCTCATCTGCATATCTATCTTGTTGATAAAAAAAGAAAAAGAAAAACATGGTCTCATCATGATTATAATAAGATTCCATCCCTCGCTAATCAATCTATAATATAGTTATTAAAACCAGGGGGTTGGATGCCTTGTAAGGCTGGTGGAATTGGTTGACAAAAGAGCTAAAGGTGATGATTACAACTTCCATAACCACCAGTCCATCCACCCCACCATCACTACCCTATTTTCTTTTTAGCAAGTAAGAATATACCTACTAGTTACTAAAGATACATCATTTCTTCATCAATTTCGTTCATTTCATCATAGTCATGATTATTAGTTATATCATTTAGTAATGTTACCGTGGCATTGTTTGGGAAGTGGGTTGACTTTTAAATTTTATTTATTTTTTTAACTATTTTAGTCTATAGTTAAAAAGTCTGGTTTGGGAAGGATTTTGGCTTTTTTAATTTTTTTATGAAAAAAATAATATAATGATTATGGATTGAATGTGATATTTTATCTTATTGGACTAAAAAGTCTGTTTTATATTTTATGACTATTTTAGCTAAAAAAAATCCCCTAAACCCTCTTCCCAAACTATGCCTCTGTTTATTTCTTTTTACCATAAGGTTCCATTTAGGAAGTAATTTTTTTTACTTTTAAAAAAAAAAGAAAAGAAGAAGATGTGCAAAAACAAAAGTGAAAGAGAAAAAATCTTTAACATTTTGTAAAAGTTAAATTTTTTTAGCTTGTTAGCTTTTTAAATAACTTTTTAACCAAAATAACATATTTCCAAATGGATTGTTAGTTATCACATTTTATATATCATTTGACCAGATAAATATATATTATTAATTAGATATTAGTGACAATAATAAAATTCACGTAAATATTAATGAACTAACTAATGTGTATACGTGAATTCAGATATAAAATGTGATAAATAAAAAAAATTGTGCAATTGTATCATTATTCTTAAGAGTGGGAATTTGTGATAAGGCACGATAACACGGCTTGAATCGTATACGAAATTAGCGATTTATGATTGACCATTTCCTGACACAAACACGTATATGACATGACCTGATAACAAATATTAAACATGTCGGGTTGTGTCAAATTTGTATAATATGAAATTACACGAATAACCCGTATAATGAAAACATAATTACACATTTTAATATTATTTCCACTAAAGAGTATCATGACATTTTTTAATCTCTTCATAATTACATCTAATTTATTAAAAAGTATGTAAAATACAATTTTAAATTTAATATAGATTTTGTTTTTGTTTTTAATTGAACTTAACGTATTTTTTTATCTATTATTTGAGTTAATCTAGTAAAAAAAATATAATAATAAAATATAATTTTTATAAATTAAGAAAAATAAAATTAAGTTGAAATCAAATATTTTTATAAATAATTTCATTTAATAGAGATTAATTCCATTAAATTTAACTTGTGAAGAAAATTTCGAATTTTTTTTATACATTTCATATTTTTAGTTAATAGTAAAATTTTTGACATGACACGTTAATACAATATGAATTAGATACAGGCCGAAAATGACACGACATGATAAGATAAAATGCTAAATGGATAGAATTAGTGTTAAGATAATTCTAACACGAATCCAAAATAACACGACACAAACACAAACACGATTCAACACAACAGGATCCATACTAATTAGGTGTCGTTTGGGAAGTGGATTGACTTTTTAGCTTTTTTGACTATTTTAACTTGAGGCTAAAAAGCCTGGTTTGGGAAGAACTTTTGACTTTTTTGTGAAAGAAATAATGTAATGATTATGAGTTGAATGTGATATTTTGTCTTATTAGACTAAAAAATTTATTTTGTTTTTTGTGACTATTTTAGTTAAAATAGCCCAAAAAGCCTCTTCCCAAACATAGACTTATTCTGCCATAAAATACCACGGAGCTGGACTCAAGCTTTGTTTGGAAAATAGATTGATTTTTTAGGTTTTCGTCTGGGATTAAAAATCTCATTTGCATTGAATTTTTTAACTTTTTTAATTTTTATAAAAGAAAAAATAATTATAATTTAAATATAATATTTTATTTATTAATTTTTTAACTTATTTATTTAATTTTTTTTTAGTTATTTTAACCCCATCTCATTTTAACGCCATGCCAAACAAAGGCTGAGCAGAAGGGAAACGTCAAGCGGTGGTAAAGTGTTTTTTGGCACCAAAAAAGAAAGCTGCAAAAGTAAAGATTCGCAGTCAACTATCACACTTGTTGTGGCACATCACACAGATAGATGTCATTGTTGCTTTTATGTTTAAAAGTAGGGATGGTTTTTGAAAAGAATAATTCTATAAATTTCATTTTAATTACTTTCAGATTGGATAAATTATAATTACATTTTTTAAGATTTATTTAAAATATAAATTATTTTTTATAATTTTAAAAAGTTACATTCTAACTCTTAAAATCTTTATTTTTATAATAAATGATTATTTTATTAATAAATTATCAAATCAATTAATAATTTTTTAATGATATCAGAAATATATTTTAATTAATAATTCAAATAATTTTATTATTGTATAAGAAAGCAGTTATGAATCTTATTTTTCTAGTTAATTCTGTTAAATAAAAGATTCTGACAATAGGATATTTATAATTTTTCAAATTACAGGAAACAATCCATATTTTTAGCAAATCTCATATGGCGTATTTGAAATTTACCCTTTCGAATTTATTCTGAATGTGAATGTGTGGTTGAGATTGAATTTGTCTAGTATTGGATCCATGTATAGAATAAACCTAAATTATAAGATAATAATTTTAGATAATTTTTAAGTAGTTAAATATGAATTTGTAATATCACCGTAAAGTATTCATAGATATATGAAAATATTTAGAATTTATTATTTTTTGAAAAAAAAAGTTCAATTTTTAATTATTGCTGTTTATAATAATGTTTATCACTTGTGTATAATTTTTTCTTCTAAATATGCAATTGTAATTTCCCTTTAAAAATACAGAAATTGGGACATATAATCTCGTTTCGCAAGTGATTTTTTAATTAAATTAGTCACATAAAATAAATAAATAAGTTAAAAATTCAACTTCAATAGCAATGGGTCCTATTACATGTATCAAATCAATCATTTTTTTTTCTTCCCTTTTTTTTCTTTATAACTATCTATTCAATTAAAGAAAGACACAGACTTAACTGGAACATGTTATTAGGTCTTTGTAAGCCCACCATGGAGTCCACATTAACGATTCGAACCGTTCAATGCGTAGAGCTTATCGAGCACTTCATTTCCGTAAAAAATTAAGTTGATCAAATATTAATAACTACTTAATCAGATCACATTTGTATTAACAATTTATTTTTAAAAATGTAGTTACTATTGATACAAATTTGATTTGATCAAATGATTATTGATATCCGATCAACGTAATTTTTTACAAGTATAAAACACTTGACAAGATCTACACATTAAATGGTTTGAATTATCAATGTGGACTCCATGATAGGCCCACGGAACCCACCAACACTTTTCAATCTAATTTCAAACTTGAGAAAAGTTATTCTCTCAAAAAAAATTCTGTGACTTTTTAGCTAAATACACACAAAATAAATAAATAAGTTAAAAATTCAAATCCAATTGCAATGCGTCATATCGTATATATCAAATCAATCACTTTTTATTCTCTTATAATTATCTACTCAATTAAAAAAAAATTAACTCAAACATATTAATTTTTTCAACTTATAATAAAATTAAAAAATTAAAAAGCAATTAAAACAACCAAATTCTCAAACGAGCACATAAAACAATATTAATAGATGGCACACGTGATGCGTGTACAACTTCAATAAATAAAAATAAAAAATAAAAATAAAAAAATTAATATCATAATATGTATGTTGCCTAAGTGTTAAGATTGTTCTTAATGAAACCTAAAGTCTTGAGTTCAAAACTTGCTTATGCCTTTGAATAATAATTTTTTATTTTAAGCTAGATAAAACTGCCACATGGTACGAGGAGAGTAAGGTTTCACTTACACCAAAGGCCTTCACTTAATCTTCTACACTATTATATATGTAAACAACTCACTTTAGTCTCTTGAAGCATATTCTCTCCTTTTGCCAAGTGAATTTTTTATATCAAGAAAGGAAAAAAAATTATAAAGTGAAATGCACAATATTTAAACCTAAGATTTTAGGTTTGAAAAACAACACATTTATCACTTGATCAATAAGCACTACATATATTTCTAATTCAAAATCAAAATTTATACTTTATAAATTTAATAACACACGCATCAGGTGAGTTTATAATCCTAATAATAGTATAGATATAGAAGATAGATAAAGAAGAATAAGAGTTTTAGAAGTAATTTTCAGCCAAAAAGTATCATAAGTGACCTATTTATGTATATGTATTAGCAGGTTACACATGTAATGCATGTACAATTCAAAAGAATATATTAGTATAAGAATAATGATAAATAAATATACACATATGTTATGTATTGTTTAAATGGTAATGACATGCTTTGTCAAACCAAAGTTCTTGGTTTCAAGCCTTATCCCCCCTTCTATTTAACAAAAAAAAAAAAAAAAAAAAAACCTTTATTCCCTCCTCATGCGATGCGCTGGATTTTACAAAATCTTTATTAAAAAAAATTGTTATGATACTTGGTCATCTTCATTAAAAAAAGCCTTACAAAATCTTTATTTGGTTGTATTCCCTAATATGGATAAAATATTTTTTTCCATTTTCTTTCAATCAATAGGAGATATTACATTAGTCATTTCACACAGTATAATGAATTAAAATAAAATTAATTTTAATTCCTGTTATATTTAGTTAGTGGTTAAAAAATTTTACATGCTATTTATTTTTTTGTCGTTTTTTTCCTTTAATTTTATATTGATTCACTAAACATAACTAGGTTTGTAAATGTATTAAAGTTGAATTGACAACCATAAAAAATAGAATAGTTAATTTTTTTTTTTAAATCTAACATTTTTAATATATGAGATCGCTTCTATTTACTCAAGTTCTGAATCTGCATAAAAAGACATTTTAAAAAAAAAAAAAGAAAAGAAATTTGTGGTTTAAGTATCAAAAGAAATAAATTAATTTAATCATGAGCTATTTTAATGATTAATTTAAAGCATAAACCCATATTCAAATAAATTTTGATACTCTCTTCACTTCCAATCTAGCATCTACAGCCAAAAACATTAAACATAAATAGTCAATAATTGAGAGAGTCGCAAATTAAAAATAATAGCGCGTCAGAAAAACAATGAAATCTCAATTAAATAACACATTATTAGTATAAAAAAATTTAAAAAAAAAAAGAAGAGAAAGAAATAAAGAAAGATGCAGATTGTAGGAAAAAAGAAAAAGAAACAAAAACAAAAACAAAAACAAAATTTAAAGAAGAATAAAATAATAACATCCATTTACATAAACTCTCTTTCCCACACATTCAAAAACTCATGTAAATATATATTTCAAATGTAAAGTAGATATAATCAGGGGCGGAGGCACGTGAGGCTCAGAGGGGTCACGTATCCCCCTCAACTTTTGAAAAATTATTTTTTTGCCCCTAATAAAAATATATATTTCAATTTAATCTAAGTAATATCTTGAAATTTTTATATCATTATTTTCTTTACTTTTTTTTATATAAAAATGTTTAATTTATCACTTTAAATTTTTAATTATGCTAAAAAAAATTCTTATAAATTTTATAGTAGAGAAATGTTATATATCACTGATATTTTGTCACTATTTTATATCACCTCTTATACGACACATAATTATTACACAATTAATGACAACTAATAATATATTGCCATGTAATTTAATTATTCAAGACGGTGAAAAAAACAAGTAATATATAATAGCCTTTGTATGTTATTTATTCATCCTTTTTCTCATTTCTTTCTCTGTCCTCACTATATCTCTTTATGTGTGTACATCTTAATATAATTTTGTTTTCATATATTATGAGGGTATATGTAATTATTTTTTAAATCATGATAATCATCATATACAAAATAAATTAATAACAATAAAGATAGTGATTAGCTAACTTGACCTTATATTTAAATGTAATTTTGCATCGCATTAATTTTTAGTCTTACCATCAAATAAAAATTAAGTTAAATTATGATTTTTGTTAAGATTTTAATTCAAAGGTGCCAATTCTAAGACAAAATCCTGGCTCCGCCACTGGATACAATTGAAATAAAAAATACTTGTCACTTGACTTTAATGCAAGATTTTTTAGGCACCATGAAAAGGAGTTGAAAATAGCTCAATGTTGATTGTAAATTTTTTTTTTTTTTGGGACTTACATGTGTTGATTATAATTCTGTTTGTGTACTTAATAACAAATGGAATACAAAAGAAATAAAGGAAAAGAGAGAGTTTGTTTGATTACAAAAATCAAACCAGAAAATAAAATAAAATAAATAAAACAGATTTTTATTTTGTTACAAAAACAAAATCAAAATCTGAAACAGGAAAAATAATAAAACAGAAAAGTAAATTAATTATTTACCAAATTAATTTGTTGAACAAATTTTCTGATCAAGTCCAATGTTTAACACTGTGTCCTTAAAACAGATTCGTCCTCTCCACGATACTTTCAGATTGTGAATGTCTATATCCCAGGATAAAATGATCAACAGTAAATAGTAGCAGCACTACACACTATTTACACAACGAACACACTTTATGTATATACTCTTTTTCACAGAAAATTAATTACACTCTTTCTCACAGAAAATTAATGTAATTAATGCAGCAAAATGCAGAGATGAATGGCAGCAGAGAAAAACGAAAAATTGGAGTGAAAAATTCAAATGAGGGACTGCCTTTATATAGGAAAATTCGTGGCTGTATGGTTTGAATTAAACAGGTGCAAAACCTGTTTGAACAATATGTTACCTGTTCGGTTTGAATAAACAGATACAAATCTGTTGGGTTCAAATTTTGAACAGATAAAAACTGTATTGAACATATTTGAATCTATTCGGGTGGGGAAAATAAAACCGGAGCCAATTTTGAAATTAATTTTCGAAATTCAAATTTTAAAAAATTAGAATTTAATTTTAGAAAAATAAAATTCAAAAAATTTTTTTTTTGTTACAAGAAAATCCTCTCACTCTCCCGCAGGTCCAGGGCAGCGCCCCTTGCAGAGATCACCAAGATGTCCTATTGTCCGTTCCGAGATAGGAGACTATAACCTAGGAACTTGCCCCGAGCTCCTAAGACAAGCTCCGCTTAAGTCAGGACTCGAGTAGCGAGGGAGCATTAGGCTTACACCAAGTGTTGTGGTAGTAACAACTTGAGGCTAACCTCCTAACCAACTGCCCTACACCTAGGAGATCGGCCCAAGGGGTTTTGAACTTGAAACCTAGGGTCTTAACCCCCAAGCCTTTACCAAGTTGCCAAACACCCTTGGGTTAATTCAAATGTTTTTGGCCCAAAAAGATAGGTATTGGGCCGGACAAGCCCAACCCAACCACACACCACGTACCTGCGCCTAAGCCCAGCCCGCTCGACCGACCGGACAGACGGACGACGCACGCGTGTGTGCTTATTTTGGGTCCAATGGGTCTAGCCTACTTTGCCCATAAACTCCCTCTCTACAAAACTTGGGTGCCCCTTGGGGCCTATCCTAAGTTCTAAACTCAAACCTTATAAACCCACTCAAAGTATACCCACCAAGTCAATATGGGACAAATCTTAAACCACACATTTAACAAATTTCCACCAAAGACTCCATTTCCATAGAGCTCACTTTGGCTTCAATTTCTTATTCACCTAATAATGGTTTTGAGCAACCAAATATACTACGTGAATTACAATGCGGCATAGAACGCGTTACCACTTTGACTTGCCAAATTTGGTGTATGGGTCCCACATAAAAAATAAACCAAAGTTGAGGAAAAAATCTATTTTTTCAAAACTTCAAAAACCATTTCTAACAATTCCTCATATGAATAGAATTTGATGACAACGAAAATGCAACAATATGTAGAATTTGTTGAAAGAGTATAAATCGAAAATATCTTGCATCAGGATAGGTAGTTTTCGGTCTTGAACCTTCCCTAGTGATAACTTATCGGACTTACTAGCTAACCAGTAGACGCGATACCTTGAATTGTTCAGCTGTTTATGTAAGCCAAGATAATAGATTTCACACAAAATATCTTCTGACACGTCGTGGTTCTCACGGTTGTTTTCCTTTTGGCCTTGAACTCTCCTGGTTGTTCATGAGTGCTTCTAAAGAATTTAACCTCTTCATTCTCATAGAACCGGCTCCAGTTCGACACTCATATAGGCGATTCTTATTGTGAGTATCTCTTATACTCATCTTGATTTTTATGCCTAAATCAAGATATAAGTAATCATTAAAAGCAAAGCTTATTCTTAGACCCCTGTATACAACATATGTTGCAGATATCACTCTCACTATAGGAATGGGTAGGGAATTTTAAATCCCTTGGTGATTTCTGGTGAGCCACACATAACTTAGTTATCCCTTTGAACTTAGTTCTTGGAATCTCTAGTCATATAAGTAGGGTTACCATTATGATGACTCTTATGTAATAGGTTTTAATCCTATCCCCTTTGATGAACTATACACTTGCTTTTTTGTCAAACCTTTTATTAACGGATCTGTAATATTCTCTTTAGATTTATATAATCTATTAAGATTATTCCATTTGAGAGCAATTTCCTTACGGTATTATATAGACGACGAATATGTCGTGACTTACCATTATACATATGATTATGTGCCCTGCCTATTACAGATTGACTATCACAATAAATACAAATAGCTGGCACAGGTTTTGGCCACATTGGAATGTCTTCTGAGAAGTAACGAAGCCATTCTGCCTCTTCTCTTGCTTTGTCTAAAGTAATGAACTCAGATTCCATTGTGGATCGTGCGATGCATGTTTGTTGGATGGATTTCCAAGAAATAGTAGCGCCTCCCAGAGTAAAGACATATCCACTAGTGCATTTGGAATCTTTAGTATCCGACATCCAATTAGCATCACAATAACCTTCGAGTACTACTGGATATTGAGTAAAGTTCAAACCATGATCACTAGTAAATCTTAGATATCTAAGAGCCCGAATGATCGCTTTCCAATGGCCTTCTTCGGGGTTACTAGTGTACCTACTCAATTTACGGACAGCATAAGCTATATCAGGACGAGTACAATTCATTAGGTAAATTAGGCTTCCAATGATTTGGGAGTATTTTAACTGAGACACCGCATCACCTTTATTTTTCGATAAATAAAGACTGATGCCTACAGGTGTTCTAGTTACATTCATATCATCCTTAATAAATTTACCAAGAATTTTCTCAATATAATGAGATTGAGATAATGCATACCCATCAGATGTTTTAGTAATTTTCATTCCTAATATAACATCTACGACCCTCATATCTTTCATATCAAATCTTTTGTTTAGCATTTGTTTAGTTGATTTGATCATGTTTTGACTGCTTCCAATGATAAGCATGACATCCACATAAAGACAAACGATGACATAACCTTTGTCAGTGTTTTTAACATAGACGCACTTGTCACATTCGTTTATCTTAAACCTATTAGTAAGCATAGCCTGATCAAATTTTTCATGTCATTGCTTAGGTGCTTGTTTTAATCTATAAAGAGATTTTACAAGCCGACAAACTTTCTTTCTTACCGTGGCACTACAACCCCTTCGGGGTTGCTCCATATAGATCTCTTCATTCAGATCACCGTTTAAAAAAGCTGTCTTAACATTCATTTGATGCATCTCTAAATTATACAACGTTGTTATGGCAATAAGCATGCGGATGGATGTTATTCTTTTCACGAGAGAATATGTGTCAAAATAGTGCAGACCTTCCTTTTGTCTGTAACATTTTACTACAAGTCTTGTTTTATACTTGTCTATTGAACCATCTGTTTTCATTTTTCTCTTGAATATCCATTTATATCCACGAGGTTTAGAACCAGGTGGAAGATCCACCAATTCCCAAGTATGATTTTACATAATAGATTCAATTTCATTATTAACAGTCTCTTTCTACAAAGGTACTTCAGGACCGGTCATTGCTTCCTTAAAGCTTTAAGGTTCATTTTCTAACAAGTATGTCAGAAAATCTAGACCAAAGGATTTTGATGTTCTTGCTCTCTTACTTCTTCTTGGTTCATCATCAGTTAAATCATGTTAGTCAAGACCATTACTAGTCTCTTATGTTTGATTGTCATTAGTCTCTTAACTGTGTACAATCATAAGTTTTTTTTCTGTGAACTTAATTTCTGTCCTTTTTTGTAAGGAAAAACATGTTCAAAAAACACAGCATTCCTTGACTCTATAATAGTGTTCATATTTATATCAGGTATTTCTGATTTATAAGTCAGAAACCGATATGTACTACTATTATGAGCATAACCAATAAACACACAATTCACTGTTTTTGGTCCTATCTTAGTCTTTTTCGAAACAAAAACTTCAACTTTTGCCAAACACCCCATACTTTTAAGTATTTATAGGAAGGTGGTTGACCTTTCCATAATTCATAAAGAGTGTTATTGGTTTTCTTATGAGGTATTCTGTTAAGAACATAATTAGCAGACAATATTGCTTCCCCCCACAAGTTCTGCGGTAAGCCTGAACTTAGTAACATGGCATTCAGCATTTCTTTAAGGGTTCTATTCTTCCTTTCAGCAATTCCATTTTGTTGTGGAGAATAGGGTGCTGTAGTTTGGTAAATAATGTCATGTTGTGCACAAAATTCATTTAATGGTGCATCATATTCACCACCCCTATCACTTCTAACCATTTTAATGGTTTTACCAAGTTGATTTTCAACTTCAATTTTGTAGAGTTTAAACATTTCTAAGGCTTCATCTTTACTTCTAAGTAAATATACATAACAATATCTTGTGCAATCATCGATAAATGTTATGAAATACTTTTTGCCTCCTCTAGTTTGAACAAATTTAAGATCACATACATCAATGTGAATTAATTCTGGAGGTTCGGTTTTTCTTTCAACCAATTTAAATAGAGCCTTAGTTAGTTTCGTTTCTACACAAATCTCACATTTGTGATTAGAATCAATTTCAAACTTTGGTATATAATCTAAACCAATTAATTTACGTAAAGCATCAAAATTTACATGTCCTAATCTACCATGCCATAGATTCGACTAAAAAATATAAATAAAAGATGTGTTATTCTTATTAATAGCAAGTTTTGGTACAACCGGCATTACATTCAACTTGAAGAGACCATCACTCATGTATCCCTTACCAACATACATATCACTCTTTGTTAATACCAATTTGTCAGACTCAAATTCATGCCTAAAACCATTTTTACTTAACAAAGAACCAGAAACTAATTCTTCCGAATGTCTGGTACATGTAGTACGTGTTGAGGGTAAGTTTCTTCCCTGATGTCATCTTCAAGATCATATTTTCTTGTCCAGCCACAGTAGAAGTAGAAGAATTTCCCATGAAAAGTTGTTCACCATTTGCAACCTCATTATAAATAGTGAACATCTTCTTGTCCGCACAAATGTGACGAGTTGCCCCAGTGTCAACCCACCATTCCTTGGGATTTCCAACCAAATTAGCCTCAAACACCACAACGGAGAGATTGATGTCATTTACCCCGTCAGAGATGTAATCAAGGTTTGTCACATTGGCTTGATTGGTAGTCTTCTTGCTTGTGCTGCCGCGATCCTTCTTAGGGCAACGGCAATCAGAAGCTTGATGTCCGGTCTTGCCACAATTATAACATTTACCTTTGAACTTTTTATTGCCATTATTGTCGCCTTGTTTAAGACCATCTCCAGTAAACTTCCTCTTTTTGTTATGTGGTTTGTGCACTTGTTCAACCACATTAGCTTTAGACTTAATGAGATTTTTACCATTAATTCATCTATGGTCATCTCTTTGCGTTTATGTTTTCAATAAGTTTTGAAATCTTTCCAAGCCGGTGGTAACTTTTCTACTAAAGCAGCGATTTGGAAAGACTTGCTAAGAGATAGACCTTCAGAATGAATATCATGCAAAATTATTTGAAAATTTTGAACTTGAGAAATTACCGTTTGGGAGTCTACCATAACGAAGTCCAAAAATTTACGGACAACAAATTTCTTTGTGCTCGCATTCTCTGTCTTGTATTGTTTCTCCAAAGAATTCCACAATTCTTTTGCTATTTTCAGAGGACTGTAAACATTATACAACATGTTGTCAAGGCCATTGAGGATGTAATTTCTGTATAAGAAATCAGAATGTTTCCAAGCATTTACAGCGGCAACAACTTGCCAATCATTTTCATCCTCTCTAAGTACTAGAGCCTCTTTACGGAGAAATCAGGCCAAATTTAGAGTTGTAAGATAGAACAACATTTTCTGCTGCCATCTCTTAAACTCAGTGCCATTAAATTTTTCAAGTTTTTCACCACGATTTATCGGAACTTGAACATGGTTTTGGATAGGGACCGGAGTCGTTGTAACAATCGGATTTGGAATATTACTTTCAGCAGCCATAATATCTAATTACAAAAATCAGAAAAATCAAAACACAAATTAATTTTCTAGTTACTAAAACCAAAAAATAAATTATAACATAAAATAATTCTATTTTCCTTGTTACTAAAACTAGAAAAATAAAATGCCACAATAATTTTCTGTAACACAAATTAATATTTCGCAATTGTTAATGACACCAGTATATTATTACTAGTTGTCAAAGAAAATAAGCAGTATATTACTACTATTTGTCAAACAGTACATTACTACTATTTGTATTTTCCAACCAGAATATCGCTTTGTGAAATCACAGAAAATTAAATACAATTAAGACATCAAAAAATAATTTGTCTTAAGATTGTCGAACAATCTTCACTGTATTTAAAAAATAAATTCTGTTTGTGTACTTAACAACAAACGGAATACAAAAGAAATAAAGAAAAAGAGAGAGTTTGTTTGATTACAAAAATCAAACCAGAAAATAAAATAAAATAAATAAAACAGATTTTTATTTTGTTACAAAAACAAAATCAAAATTTGAAATAGGAAAAATAATAAAACAGAAAAGTAAATTAATTGCTTACCAAATTAATTTGTTGAATAAATTTTCTGATTAAGTCCAATGTTTAACACTGTGTCCTTAAGATAGATTCGTCTCCACGGTGCTTTCAGATTATAGATGTCTATATTCTAAGATAAAATGATCAACAGTGAATAGTAGCAGCACTACACACTATTTACATAACGAACACACTTTGTGTATATACTCTTTCTCACAAAAAATTAATTACACTATCTCTCACAGAAAATTAATGTAATTAATGCAGTAAAATGCAAAGATGAATGACAGCAGAGAAGAACCAAAAATTGGAGTGAAAAATCCAAATGAGAAACTGCCTTTATATAGGAAAATTCGTGGCTATATGGTTTGAATTAAACAGGTGCAAAACCTGTTTGAACAGGTATGTTACCTGTTCGGTTTGAATAAACAGATACAAATCTGTTGGGTTCGAATTTTGAACAGATAAAAACTGTATTGAACATATTTGAATCTGTTCGAGTGGGGAAAATAAAACCGGAGCCAATTTTGAAATTAATTTTCGAAATTCAAATTCCAAAAAAATTAGAATTTAATTTTAGAAAAATAAAATTCAAATGTTTTTTGCCCAAAAAAATAGGTATTGGGCCGGACAAGCCCAACCCAACTACATCCCCGCGCCTAAGCCCAGCCCAGCCCGCCCGATTGGCGATGCGTGCATGTTTATTTTGGATCCAATGGGTCTAGCTCACTTTGCCCATAACCTCTCTCTTTACAAAACTTGAGTGCCCATTGGGGCCTACCCCAAGTTCCAAACTCAAACCTTATAAACCCACTCAAGGTATGCCCACCAAATCAATGTAGAACAAGACTTAAACCACACATTTAAGAAATTTTTACCAAAGACTCCATTTCCATGGAGCTCACTTTGGCTTTAATTTTCCATTCACCTGATAATGGTTTTGAGCAATCAAATATACTATGTGAATCACAACGTAGCATAGAATGAGTTACAACTTTGACCCGCCAAATTTGGTGCATGGGTGTAACAAGCCCACGGGGGACCTCGCTACAGCTCGAACTCGATTTGTGTCACGATTCTAAATCTGAACCAAAGAGTCCAAATCCGGCAAATCGTTTTGAGAAAACAGATTTTTTGAAAGAAGTGCCAAACATGGACTGCTTTGCCAGATACAGAATCGCCACCTGAATATTTTATTTTGGGGGAAATTTAGGAAACCCTAACTCGTTGCCTAAGGCCACGTGTCCTTCATCACCAAAGTTGCCTCGGCTTGAGAACTTGGGTACGATTAGAGAAGGTCACTTCGTGAGCACCCCCGCTCGCCCGATCAAAGATCGGCCTCTACTAACCATGATATCTATTTTTGAAAATATTATGCGTTCTTATTCCGGTTATTAGCCTAGATTTACTATGTGATGCGCACAGCATACAAGTATAGACTGGATCACCTGAATTGGAACAAAACATTTCATGTTTGTTTGTTTGAAAATGGTTTGATGGTGCTACTCGCAAGTAGGCTAAGATGTGGATTTGCCACCCTCGGGTGGGCTTAGAAAACATGATTTTGCCACTATCTAGTGGGCTTAAAACACACAGTGATGAATTGTTCCAATTCAAATAACCCAACCTTCACCCACAGGCATTCAAGGCAGTTATATCACATAAGCAATTAGCCTCATGGTAAGCATGCTATTCATGGCAGTCACTCACACACATGCAAGGATGCTAAAGCATAAAACTCACCGAGTACTCCAAGCCAAAACAGAAGCTAATTAGAAATCCATGCATGATCCTAATTATACAGAAATGCCTAATGCAACACATGCAAAAATGCAACTATAGCAGGCTCGGCTATTCTAAACATGGCATATGAAATGCTACAGCTAAACATGTATTCAACTTGGAATTGAAAATACAATGCAGTTAGTATGATGCGCCGAGCCCGGTGCATGTAATACAGATGAATGAATGCAAACATGCTGTCATACTGTATGCTAATTGAAACATGTCCTAATCTAACCATCATAAGCGGGTAAATAAAAGGGAGAAAGACGTGGGGTTGGAAGACATACATCACACACACGCACACTTATTACAATTATGCCCTCGCACAGAGGGTCCGAAAGAATAATACAGTCCAAATATATACAAATTCCTAATTAATTTACAAATTAACTAAGAAAAATAATAAACTGGCATGCAAGCCAGGGACTGCCTTGACTCTTCTTTAGATGATGGATGATGCATGTCCGGGTCGCCTTTGCGCGGAAATCCACTGTGATGCCCCAATTAGCCTCTGTTTTGCAATGGTTCTTGGAAAGCGTGCCAAGCCTCGGAAGACTACTGATTCTTGATTTGCTGCAACAGAGAGCAGGAGAGGGGCATAGCAATGTATTTTCACAAATGTACGCATGCCTCGATCCTCGTGCCACCGATCACGCATATCGATGCATGATGGCCGAGGAATCAATTTGCATTACTCAATATAGAATGAATGCACACATAAACACAACAAAAACCTAACTCTATCATGGATAATCTGGAGTGTCGGCGACTGGGAATTGAGACACATTCCGTCACTCGGTGTACGAAACGTACCTCGTTTCCCGTGCTCGGGCTAACTCCTATCCCAAACACAATGCAATATGCATGATATGCATGAAATGCAACTAAGATACAACCTAACATGCAACATACTATGAAATGGCATACACGATGCACGAGATGACATGGCATACACAATGCGCTAATATACACCCTAGCATACACAACGCTATGGAATGAAATGGCACACACAATGCGGTAATGGACTTACACTAACACGAGTGGACCTCAGCCACACTCACATAAGAGGCCATAAGATGAAAATGAGACAACTCGAGATGCGCGCACGCATGCACGCAAATCGAGGACCGACCCTAAGGCACAAAATGCCACTCTAACAAGACATGGCAAGGCATGGAAAATGGCATACAAACATGCAAGTTTCAGCAGCAAAACATGACCCAAAACAGCCCCGAATCAAGACAATATAGCACCCGATGCATGAAATGGTCCCGAAATGCAAGATTTAAGCACATGAAATGACTTGTAGCTACATCAAGCATACATTATTTGCTCATGACATGTGAAGACAGATTCAAGGAAGCCCCAAAACAAGCATGTTTACAGTTTTAAGAAAGGCCAAACAGCAAACACAAATAGGGCTAAACCGATATGCAAAAATGGCCCTAAATGTGAGATAAAGAAGCAAGTCACAGCTGCTGGCCCCAAACAAGAGAGGGACCTTCAACAAAGTTGAAGAGGGGCCCAAAACATGATATTTTCCAGTTGGTGGCCGGACCCAAAACAGTGTACAAGATTGCTCAAAATGCTATGCAAAATAAAACCAAAAAGAGAGATATAACACAAAGTATATAAAGGATGCCTCAAACAGTGAAAGACCCTTAATGAAACATGAAGAGATGGTCAAAATAAGGCCACTGATAGTTCATACCAAAGCCCAAAAACAGAAGCAAAAGAGGCTAACAAATCATGCAAAAATATGGCCAAAAGAGAGATATAAAGGCAACTGATAAATGAAAGCCTCAAACAGCAATGAGCCATTCAACAATGTTGAATAAGGGCTCAAAATAAGTTACTTTTCAGTTCATGACAGAGCTCAAAACAGTTTATACATAGGCCAAAAATACTACACAAGACAATGGCATACAAGAGGGGTAATGAAGTAAGTGCAACAAGGAGGCCTCAAACAGTGAGAGGCCCTTAAAAAAAAGTGAAAAGAAGCTCAAAATAAGCCTAACTCCAGTTAGGGTCGGAGCCCAAAACAGCAAGCACAAGGAGCTAGAATAGCATGCAAAATATGGACCAAAAGGAAGGAAATAGAACTTACCCTTGAAGACCAATCTTTTGGCAACTCTTGGCTTGAGTTTGGTGGCTCCTAGGCCTTGAAGAACAACCTCCAGCTGCTAGAATGGAGGATAGAAGGGTGGGGGTTGGTGGTGGTGTGGAAAGGGGTATAGGACTTGAAAGGTTTTTTGAGCTTGGAATAGAGAGGGAGAGAGATATAATGCAAATGGCTTAAGGCAAAATTTTCCAACCCTAATAACAGAGCTGGAGCTTCTGTTATATAGGCAAAAATGGAGGGGGAAAAGGGGGGAAAAATGGAGGAAAAACCAACCAAGTTTCCCTCCAAAATGCAGCCCCCCGGATACAGAATTTGGGGGGAAAAAGAGGCTGTATCTACACTATACCTGTTGCAAGGATTCTGGCCGGCCAGTTATCTAGGTTGTAGGTGGCTGGCCGGCTACCTCCCATGGCCGGCCGGCCAAGGGTCAAAAGGTTCAATGAGAATTAGTGGCCGGCCACCACAGAAAGAGGGCCTCCCATGTGTGCACAACACAACCATGTGGCTAAACACTGGAAATAGTGAACTAGGAGAGAGAACAACCCACTTTTAGAAGGGGTTCAAAAGGGTCAGAAAGGATTACTGGCCGGCCACCAAATATTGGTGGCCTCCCAGATGTGTACATCACAAATATGGGGTTTAGAGTTCAAGCAAATGGCCCAAGGGTGGTCAACATTGGCTTTGAAGTGGTGAAAATCGGGCGACGGAGGGCGATGAAGGGATAAAGTTGGCTGACAGAACAATTACTGGCCTCCCACCCTTCTACGACCTTCTTACCAATGAAACAGAGGTCCCCACCAAAAATGAGCTCAAACCGATGCAAAATGAAGGTTCGGGGGCCGAAACGCGCAGCCCGAGGCCCCGAAAACCGGCTGTTAGGCTCCGGGAATGGTGTTCGACCACGAAGGAGGTCTCTCGGACCACAGTGTCCCTCAAAAGGGAGCAAAAAAGAAGTATTCCAAAAACCAAAGCAAACGGAGGTGGTTAAGCGGTCCCGAACCGAGGCACACGACCAACGGCTCCGAAAAACCCAAAACCAGACTCCAAACGGGCAAAATGGCCTACGACCACGAAACGTAACCTACGGCCACTGAGAGATGGTCTACGAGACCTCTCCCCCCTTCGGGAAGAGAAAACAGAGAAAATTGAGCCTGGTTCGCAAACCGAGGCAAAGCATAAAAGAGTCCGGAAGTCCGGAGGCAAGGCTCGCAGTCGAGATTCTGAAACTTCTGAACGAGCACAATATGCAACATCACTAAGCGCTCAATCGGTGACGTCTGAGTCTTAAGGTCGGTCAAAAATGGGGTGTCTACAATGGGTCCCACCAAAAAAATAGACCAAAGTTGAGGAAAAATCTGTTTTTCCAAAACTTCAAAACCCATTTCTAACAACATGTAGGTCCTAATAGGTGGGTTTATTGTCGAATAGGTCTTATGATAATTAATGACATTTTTTATCAAACAATGTTAAAAATTGTCCCTAATTGTTAATTTTCAGCGACAATTTGAAAATTGTTACAAAAAAAATGCCACTAATTATAAGTTTTAGCGATAGTTTAAAAAAACATCACAAAAATAGTCACTAATTTTTAACTTTCAGCGACAGTTTGAAAAATTCGTCACAGAAAAACGTCACTAATGATAAGTTTTAGTGACAATTTATAAAAAAGCTAACAAAAAAATCACTAATTGTTAATTTTTAACGACATGCAAAAAATCTTCACAAAATTATTTTTAGCGACGACTTTACTATAACTTATTTTTAATAAGACTTGATGAAAATTAAGTTTAACTATTAGAACCTATTAATAGTTTACCTTCTTTCTTTTTTTTCCTTTTCATTTTTTTATTCGTGGCTCCTTTTGCAAACACTTGTTTTATATTGAAAAGACTAAGCTTAGCCAAAAGATACACTTGAAATTCTATCATATTTAAAATTTATGTGGATAATTAATTGATGATTTCAAAAAATAAAATATTAAATTCAACTTCAAGATAAACTTTGAAAAGATTAAATTAAAATATATGGATATTCTAGTTCAAATAGGAAAAAAAAAATCAAATTTTCAAATTAGATTTGTTTAGATAGATTTCAAAAAAAATTTAAGATTTAAAATTAGATATTGAGAGGAAAAATAAAAATTTTAACTAAACAGATGGAGATCAAGTTTTTTTAATTTTATCTATTTGTATATTTGATTATATATATATATATATATATATATATATATTTTGTTTTGCTTATTTTAAATAAAATTAGAATTTAAGAAAATGAGTAAAGGTGACTCTAGATGAAGCCATTTAGGAAAAAGAGTACCTAAGAGTTTAGTATTAAGATTTTGGAGATCTCTCATGTTCTACACAACATTCTTATAATATATATATACTAGTGGTCACCCGTGTGTGATGTACAAGATTTTAGAAAGTCAATAATTACTAAAAAAAAAATTTGCTATTTGTTTATATTTCTTAATATTTTTATTTGGTTTGTGTATATAAATCTTACTTCACATCATTAAAAATATTTAATATTTCATATTATTGAAAATTTTAAAAAACTATCATACATTAGTAAATTATCACATATATAATAGCTAATTTATCTAAGAATTACTTCGGACGACTAAAAGTAGATTAACAAAGGCATATTATAATTAACCAAAATGACTAATATATTAAATAAAAGTAACACTAATTTTGCTTAATGAATAGTAGATATTACATTAATCATCTCATATAATATAATAAATTAAAATAAAATTAATTTTAATTCCCATTATATTCAATTAGTGGTTAAAATTTTTTTACATGCTATTTGTTTTTTCGTTATATTGATTCATTAAACAAAAATAGGTTTGGAATGATTATAAAAAAATAAAAAAAAAGGTTTGAAAATGTGTTAAACTTGAATTGACAAACTTAAATAATATAAATATTTAAATTATTCAAAAAAAATAACATTTTAAATATGAGATATTGTCCATTTGCTCAAACTCTGAATCCAAATAAATAAATAAATAAAATTTTAAAAAGAAGAAATTTGTGGTTTAGTTCTCAAAGGAAATAAGTTACTAAAAATAAATTTAATCATGAATTACTTCAACAGGATAATCAACAATAAAAAATCAACTGATGAATACATTTAAAGTATAACCCATATTCAATAAATTTTGATGTGTTCTTCATTTTCAATCTAACATCTACACCAAAAAAAAAAAAAAAAAAAATTAAACACAAATAATCAATAAGAGAGAGAGTTACAAATTGATAATAGCAGTGCTTTTATAAATATAAAAAAAGAATAAAATTTCAATTAAATGACACATTATTAACAGAAAGAAAGAAATAAGGAAAAATACAAATTGTAACAAAAATATATATATATATATATATATATCCATTTATATGAACTCACTTTCTTACAAATGCAAAAACTCATGCAAGTACACATTTCATATGTAAAAGCAAATATTTAAGATTTTTAGGCACCAAAAAGGGATCAGAAATGGCTCAATGTTGATTGTTTCCCCCCCTAATTTTCTGGTCATGGTTTATTTTGCAGAAACTTATTTTTATATTGAAAAGATTATGCTTAAACAAAAGATATATATGGAATTCTATCAAATTTAAAATTTGTATGGATAAGTAATTGATGATTTTAAAAGATAAAATATTAAGTTCCACTTAAAGATAAACTTTAAAAAGATTAAGTTGAAATATATAGAAATTCTATAACAAACTAACAAAAGATAAATATAGATCGTTAAAAAAATTATCATCTTTTTGGGATATTTATATCCCAATCTTATTCTCTCTTTTTTTATTTAAATATTTTGTTATCTTTTGTTTGAATTTTCATTAAATAGCTATATTTTTATTTTTGCATATTTTTTCATGTATATTTATTTGTTATTCACATATACATAATTACCTTCTTATTTTAAAAATCACTTGACTCCTAATATTTTTTTTATTTAATTTTTTAATTGTTCATATATAAATAGTTAACTTTTTATTTTTATAATTAATTGACTCGCAATATTTTTTATTTAGTTATTTTTTTCATCTTTTATTTGACTCTTTATATTGTTTTGTAGTTGAAATTTGAATAGTTATCATTTTATTTTATTTATTTTATATTTTTATCTCTACCTCTTTGTTGTTCATATTTAAATATTTATCATTTTATTTAAATATATATAATCCTTTTAGCCTTTGAGATTTAGATAATTGACAAATGATTAAAAATTAGGAAAAGTGAGAGGGGAGACTTGAGAAATGACACGTAGGAGAGAGAATTCATAAGAATTTAGTATTAAGAGTTTGGAGATTTTTTTTAATTGTTCATATATAAATAGTTAACTTTTTATTTTTATAATTAATTGACTCGTAATATTTTTTATATAGTTAATTTTTTTAATCTTTTATTTGACTCTTTATATTGTTTTGTGGTTGAAATTTGAATAGTTATCTTTTTATTTATTTATTTTATATTTTTATCTCTACCTCTTTGTTGTTCATATTTAAATATTTATCATTTTATTTAAATATATATATAATCTTTTTAGCTTTTGAGATTTAGATAATTGACAAATGATTAAAAATTAGGAAAAGTGGGAGGAGAGACTTGAGAAGTGACACGTAGGAGAGAGAATCCATAAGAATTTAGTATTAAGAGTTTGGAGAATTCTCATACTCCACTATATTTGTTTATATATATAGTATAGATATATATATATATATACTAGTGGTCACCCGTGCGATGCATAGGATTTTAGAAAGTCAATAATTACTATAAAAAAAAATTTGCTATTTGTTTATATTTCTTAATATTTTTTTTTGGTTTGTGTATATAAATCTTACTTCACATCATTAAAAATATTTAATATTTCACATTATTAAAAATTTTAAAAAACTATCATACATTAGTAAATCATCACATACATAATAGCTAATTTATCTAAGAATTACTTCAGACAACCAAAAGTAGATTAATAAAGGCATATTATAATTAATCAAAATGACTAATATATTAAATAAAAGTAACACTAATTTTGCTTAATCAATAGTAGATATTACATTAATCATCTCATATAATATAATAAATTAAAATAAAATTAATTTTAATTCCCATTATATTCAGTTAGTGGTTAAAATTTTTTTACATGCTATTTGTTTTTTCGTTATATTGATTCATTAAATACAAATAGGTTTGGAATGATTATAAAAAAATAAAAAATAAAAAATTTTGAAAATGCGTTAAACTTGAATTGACAAACTTAAAGAATATAAATATTTAAATTATTCAAAAAAAAATTAACATTTTAAATATGAGATATCGTCCATTTGCTCAAACTCTGAATCCAAATAAATAAATAAATAAAATTTTAAAAAGAAGAAATTTGAGGTTTAGTTCTCAAAGGAAATAAGTTACTAAAAATAAATTTAATCATGAATTACTTCAACAGGATAATCAACAATAAAAAAATCAACTGATGAATACATTTAAAGTATAACACATATCTAATAAATTTTGATGTGTTCTTCATTTTCAATCTAACATCTACACCAAAAAATAAAAAATAAACACAAATAATCAATAAGAGAGAGAGAGTTACAAATTGATAATAGCAGTGCTTTTATAAATAAAAAAAAAGAATAAAATCTCAATTAAATGACACATTATTAATAGAAAGAAAGAAATAAGGAAAAATACAGATTGTAACCAAAATTTTTTTTTTTAAAATCCATTTATATGAACTCACTTTCTTACAAATGCAAAAACTCATGCAAGTACACATTTCAAATGTAAAAGCAAATATTTAAGATTTTTAGGCACCTTAAAGGGATCAGAAATAGCTCAATGTTGATTGTTTCCCCCCCTAATTTTCTGGTCATGGTTTATTTTGCAGGAACTTATTTTTATATTGAAAAGATTATGCTTAAACAAAAGATATATATGGAATTCTATCATGTTTAAAATTTGTATGGATAAGTAATTGATGATTTTAAAAGATAAAATATTAAGTTCCACTTAAAGATAAACTTTAAAAATAGAAATTTTAAAACAAACTAACAAAAGATAAATATAGATTGTTAAAAAAATTATCATCTTTTCGGGATATTTATATCCCAATCTTATTCTTTTTTTTTTTAAATATTTTGTTATCTTTTATTTGAATTTTCATTAAATAGCTATATTTTTATTTTTGTATATTTTTTCATGTATATTTATTTGTTATTCACATATACATAATTACCTTATTCTTTTAAAAATCATTTGACTCGTAATATTTTTTTATTTAATTTTTTTTATTTGTTCATATATAAATAGTTAACTTTTTATTTTTATAATTAATTAACTCGCAATATTTTTTATTTAGTTATTTTTTTCATCTTTTATTTGACTCTTTATATTGTTTTGTAGTTGAAATTTGAATAGTTATCATTTTATTTTATTTATTTTATATTTTTATCTCTACCTCTTTGTTGTTCATATTTAAATATTTATTAGTTTATTTAAATATATATAATCCTTTTGGTTTTGAATAATGCTTGGGACCCCCTTTTGGGGGTCACCTCCTCACCCCCCCTTTGCCACGTGGCGGGTGGTGATTGGAGGAGCAGGAAAAAAAAGAAAAAGTAACCAATGAGAGAGAGAGGGGGTCAAAGGGGGTGGGGGGAAAAGGGGGGATGAATCATTGTTGTTTGGTTTTTGAGATTTAGATAATTGACAAATGATTAAAAATTAGGAAAAGTGAGAGGGGAGACGTGAGAAGTAACACGTAGGAGAGAGAATCCATAAGAATTTAGTATTAAGAGTTTGGAGCTTTTTTTTAATTGTTCATATATAAATAGCTAACTTTTTATTTTTATAATTAATTGACTCGTAATATTTTTTATATAGTTATTTTTTTTATCTTTTATTTGACTCTTTATATTGTTTTGTAGTTGAAGTTTGAATAGTTATCTTTTTATTTTATTTATTTTATATTTTTATCTCTATCTCTTTGTTGTTCATATTTAAATATTTATCATTTTATTTAAATATATATAATCCTTTTAGCTTTTGAGATTTAGATAATTGACAAATGATTAAAAATTAGGAAAAGTGGGAGGAGAGACTTGAGAAGTGACACGTAGGAGAGAGAATCCATAAGAATTTAGTATTAAGAGTTTGGAGAATTCTCATACTCCACTACATTTGTTTATATATATATATATACACTAGTGTAAGCCCGTGCCTGAAGGTATGGTGTAAATAATATTACGATTAGAATATAATTGTAATTTCAACACTATTTAAATTTATTTTTTAATTTGATAAAATCACAAATTTATTATAAAATTTTTGAATTCTCACAAAACTTCTTATGTAAACTTATTTTTTCTTATATAATATATAGCTAGACAGATAGATGTGCCTGGCATACATACAATTTCCACGGACATACATACAATATTGCTTTTGCATATATAATTTTATGAAAATTGTATGTATGCCCGTAATGTCCTAGTGTATTACAGGGCATACATGCATTGTATGGAAATATGTGTAAAATATATTGAGCAAAAAGGAGAAAATAAAAAAAAATAAAAAATAGAGAGAAAAATAAAACCGGAAGAAAATACAAAAAAAATTAAAAGAAAAGAGGAAGGAATGTGGGATCATGGAATCATGGAAGGATGGGTGAGAAAAGGAAAAAGTAAGAGAGAGAGAGAGAGAGAGAGAGAGAAGCGAGAAAGTAGAAAATATACATGTAAGATATTTTTTGAAAACTATATCTCAGCCATTGTTTCATAATTTGAACAAATCTGAACCATCCAGATGTCTTAGTAGGACAAAAATATGTTGAAGCTTCAAAAATTGTTCGCTTTATTATATAGATGTTGAAAATCCATAGGAGGTCTAAATTTATGAAGTCTATCAAGTATTGAATATATTTAATAATAATAATTAATTATTCAAATTCATTTAATTTGTGGACTATAAAATTCATTAATTTAATCTCCACTATAAACCGTAAAATCTGGCTCCTACTTCTGGTATCATAGACTTTTCCATATAATATGAATAAAAATAAGTGAACAAAAAGAAGAAAATAAAAAAAAAACAAATAGAGAGAAAAATAAAAATGAGAGAAAATAAAAAAAATAAAAAGAGAAGAGGGAGGAATGTGGGATCATGGAAGGATGAGTAAGAAAATAAAAAAGTAAGAGAGAAAAGCGGGAAAGTAGAAAATGTACATGTAGGACATTTTTTGAAAAATATATCTCAGCCATTGTTTTATAATTTGATTAGATTTGAGCCATCCAAATGTCCTAATAGGAGAAAAATATGTTGAAGATTCAAAAACCATCGTACTTTATTATATAGATGTTGAAGATTCATATGAGGTCTAAATTTATGAAGTCTATCAAGTGTTCAATATATTTTAAAATAATAATTAATTGTTCAAATTAATTTAATTTGTGGACTATAAAATTCATTAATTTAATCTCCACTACAGACAATAAAATTTGGCTCCTAATTCTAGGATTGTAGACTTTTCCATATAATATGAATAAAAATAAGTGACCAAAAATAAGAAAATAAAAAAATAAACAAATAGAGAAAAAAATAAAAAGAAAAGAGAGAGGAATGTGGGATCATGGAAGGATGGGTGAGAAAATGAAAAAGTAAGAGAGAAAAGCGGGAAAATAAAAAATGTACATGTAAGATATTTTTTGAAAATTATATCTCAATCGTTGTTTTATAATTTGAATAGATCTAAGCTGTCCAAATGTCCTAGTAGGACAAATGTGTGCAGGACAAATTCAAAAACCATCATGCTTTATTATATAGATATGAAAATTCCATGTATGCTCGTAATGTCCTCGTGTATTACAGGCATGCAAACATTAAATGGAAATATGTGTAAAATATATTGAACAAAAAGAAGAAAATAAAAAAAATAGGGAGAAAAATAAAAACGGGAGAAAATAAAAAAAATAAAATAACAGAGAGGTAAAGGTGGGATCATGGGATCATAGAAAGACGGGTGAGAAAAAGAAAAAGTAAGAGAGAGAAGCGGGAAAATAGAAATGTACATGTAGAATATTTTTTGAAAAATATATCTTAGCTGTTATTTTATAATTTGAATAGATGTGAGCCATCCAAATGTCCTAATAGCACAAATGTGTATAGGACAAATTCAAAAACCATCATACTTTGTGGGTGTTTGGGAAGTGGGTTTTTATGCAGTTTTTTTAGTTGTAGGATATTATTGGAGAAATTTTTTTTAGTATTTGGAAGATAGTTGGGTTTTTTTGTAGTTGGATGTGATGTTTGTGAGAGAAAAAATGTAATGATTATGGGGTTGGATGTGATATTTTGTTTGGATTTATTTTTTTTGATTTTGCAAAAATTTTGTCTTTTAGTGAAAAAAATAAAAAAAAAACCTAGGAGAAAAACTTGCCAAACACCACATTATTATATAGATGTTGAAAATTCATATAAGGTTTAAATTTATGAAATCTATCAGATATTCAATATATTTGAAAATAATAATTAATTGTTTAAATTCATTTAATTTGTGAATTATAAAATTCATTAATTTAATCTCCACTGCACACAGTAAAATCTGGCTCCTTATTTTAGGATCGTAAATTTTTCCATATAATATAAAAAAAAAATAAGTCAACAAAAAGGAGAAAATAAAAAACAAAAATAAAAAACAAATAGAAAGAAAAATAAAAATGAGAGAAAATAAAAAAAAATAAAAAAGAAAAGAGAGAGGAAGGTGGGATCATGAGATTATAGAAGGATGGGTAGGAAAAGAAAAAAGTAAGAGAAAGAAACAGGAAAATAGAAAATATACATATAGGATATTTTTTTGAAAATATATTTTAGCCGTTGTTTTATAATTAGAATTGATCTAATCCATTCAAATGTCCTAGTAAGACAAATATGTATAGGACAAATTTAAAAATCATCCTCCTTTATTATATAGTTATATATAAAGATATCAATAACAAGAATATTTTGAGAAAACTCAAAATATGAGAAACAAACGTGTCAACACTATCAAGAGACTTCACTTTATATATTAGAATAAATTTTATATTTAATTTTTATGACTTTATCGAAATTATTTTCACAAAATAGGCTTCTAGTGTACTAACTAGGCTCTGTTTGTTCAGAATGAAATCGGCAGAATGTGAAAAAAAAAAAAAAAAAAAAAAGAGGGGAAAAAAAAAAATCAACTTATATGGGTTTGTTTGGAATGATCCAAATAAATGTATTTTTTGACTTTTTATGAAAAAATGTGAAATATGGGTTGGGTTTGAAGTGATATGGTAGAAAGATGATGTGATTTAAATGAGATAGTATGACTTAAATAGGATAGTGACTTTTTGAATTTTTTGTATTATGCCAAACTAGGCCTAAGAAAACTAATTTTCTTGTACAATGCATATGAGCATTGTAACTAATTTTTTATTTATTGTAAAAGACACAAGAAAATACAAGAAAAATTAAGGGGTTGTTTGGGGTGTCCTAAATAAGTGCACTTTTTGTCTTTTTGGATTAAAAAGTTGAGGAAAAAAATATAGATGCTTGGGTTAACTTTTTTGACTTTTTATAAAAAAAATGTGTATTAAAAAATTATATAAATAAGTATATAGGAGAAGTTAGTAAAATAGGTCGTACAGTTTGGGCAGTGTAGTGCGCTGGTTAGAAGATGAGAAATGATTGCCTCATTTTCGGGCTTAAATTAGACGGTGCTGTTAGGTCCGTGGGGCCCACCATGGGTCTCATTTTGCTAATCGGAACCGTTCAATGTGTAGAACTCGTTGAGTAATATATGCTTGTAAAAAATCACGTTGATTGGATAGCGATAGCTATCTGATCATATTAGTTTTTTTTTGGTCAACTGTTACCTATAGCATCATCTATTTTTTATACAAAGCTGATTCGATCATGTAGTTAACAATATCTGATCAATGTGATTTTTTTATAGGTATATAATACTAGACGAATTCTACATATTGACGGTTCGAATTATCAAAAATGGACCCATGGTGGGCCCCACGGGCCCAACATTACCATCCAACTTAGTGAATATATATATGTAATTTTTTTTTTTGTTCCTTTCACTGTCTTTCCTTTCACGTTAGTACTTAGAACGGTGTAAAGTTGGTTTGTATTAAAATATTATGTATATTAATTTTTTAATATTTTTAATTTATAAATAGTGATGACTTTTTTGTTTTTTTTTGTAACTTTTTGACTTTTTAAATTTTTTTAAACACTCCAAACCAGGCCTAAATGTGTGAGTTATTTATAACTAAACTTTTTAATTTTTCTATCTTTTTCTTTCTAAATTTTCATATTAATTAAATACTTATAAGAAAATATATTTTCTTTTCTATTTCTTTTCATTTTCTTCTACTTTTATTTTCTACCAAATTTTCTTTCTAATCAAACGGAATTAATGAAATATTTCACTATATAAATAAAAAATATATATATATCAAGTCATAAAATATTCAAAATTCACATTACTATTCAAACCATATACATAAAGATAATTGAGCTCACATTATTTTTTTTTCTCATCTCATAATACCACATCTCATAATAAATCAAATGTGATACACAATTATAATATTACTGTTATTAGTTAAAAAGTTACAACATAATTTTATTTGATTGATTTATTTTGGTGACTATTATCAGACCAATCGCTGCGTTCATGTGAGTGGGGAGAGCAGGTTAGCACGTATTTCATGGGGAATGTTGACGTGCGTGTCTGCCATATATATTGGGTGAGTTTGGGAATAATTAATTTTTTAATTTTTTTTATAAAAAAATATATATAAAAAATAAAAATAAAAATATAACAAAAATAAGTTAATAAATCAATAAATAATTTATTTAAATTGTTACTAAACTCACTCATAATACATCATATACATTAATGTACGACTCAATTTTTTATGATTTGAGATCATCACATTATTAATATTTTTAACCAATTATGATTAGTCAACTTTGAAAAAATAGATCTTGGTGTTGTATTTAATCGAGGAAAATTTGCTAGAAATCGTAACAATTTTTTTTTTTTAATTTGATCTACAATAAATTTAAAATATAACTTAAAAATATTATATTTAATAAATCAATGTATATTGAGAAAATTATAAAAAAATATTTAGAATTTAATTTTATAATAAAATAAATTTTAATCTTTTATTTTATCAATTTTAATTTTAATATTTTGATTTGTTTTCAATTTGAATCATCCACCTATTTATGTTAAGTAAAATTAATGAAAAATAATTTTTTAGTCATTAAAATCAATGTAAGTGTATACAAAAGGGTCTGGCTTTGGTCCAGTCTGCCATCGGACGGGACCGTGCTGTTGGGCCCGTGGGGGCTCACCACGGGTCCCGTTTTGAAAATCTGAACTGTTCAATGGGTAGAACTCGTCGAGCACTATATGGCTATAAAAAATCACGTTGATCGGATATCGATAGCTATGTGATCAAATCAGTTTTGTATAAAAACAATGGACGATGAATAAATTAACGGTTGATAAAAAAACTGTTTTGATCGCATAGCTCTCGATATCCGATCAACGTGATTTTTCACAGGCATATAGTACTCGACGAATTCTACACATTAAACGGTTCAAATTTTCAAAACGGGACCCGTGGTGGGCCCATATGGGCCCAACAACACGGTCCAGTCCGATGGTGGACTGGACCAAAGCCAGGCCCTATACAAAATATGTAAAGTATTAGTTTTTTTGTTGAGTTTAATGACTAAAATATCATTTTTTATCAATTTTATTTAGGCGAATGAAACTCAAAATTTATTTGTTACTAGGGTTAAACCTTACAAGTTTATATATATATATATATATATAAGGGAAAATTAGTCTAAGGTCCTTCTTCCATATTTGATAATTTAAGAGATCCACAATTGAGAGGGAGATTTATGATATAGTTTCGGCCAAACAAGATTGAGCCGAGGTATTTGGCTTCAAGATTGTGCCGTGGTTTTGCTCAGTAATGGCAAAGGGCCTGCGGAGCCGAGCTACTTGGGCTCTTTGGAATGAAGGCCGGTCAAGTGAGAGCTCGGCTGAGACGTCCGCGGCCTAGAAGGGCTTCGCGGTTCGTGCGTTGCTCGGTCAGAAGGCGCGCACCCATAGCTCAGCATGAAGATTCGTGCCTGAAGCTCGGCAGGAAGGCCTTTGGTTGACCGGAATGACTAATCCCGTGCTCGGTGTTGTCGGAATGCGGTCGAGCACGGCTGAAACGAAGCTCGGTTATTGGAAGCACTTGGTCTTGAAGTGCAGTATGGCTGTTGGCAGCCGAGAAGCTGCAGCCCGGCTGCTGAGCTCCCAGTAGAGTGGGCTGGCAGTTGGGTTAGGTGGTGTTCAGCAAGGTTTATGCTGACAGATGGGATAGCGGAGCCGCGTGTCAGGAGATGACTGAGAGTGGATATGGGACGCAGAGGGTATATAAGCATGCCTGCGCCCCCCCATACGCAGACACACGAACATCTCTGTAAGGAATTTTTACACTCAAACACTCTCTCCCTTCTCTCTATCCATCCTAAGGTGTGTGCTAACTTGATCGTCGGAGGGTTTTTCCGGCCACACACCGCCGGGTAGCTCACCGTTACTTGCTCGTAGGTGATCAGACATCGACGGAGCTCGGAAGAAAGGAGTACGGGCTTGTCGGAATATTTGCTCCTAGTACAATTGGCGCCGTCTGTGGGAAAGGAGTTTTCAGACAAAACCTTGTCTTCCAGGCTCGTCTGATCGCAGTCCATGGCGAACAACGACGAGTTTCCGTTGTCCGCCATCGACGGAGCCACCCCGGAGTATAACCGAAGGAGAGAGGGACCTCCTGCCGTCCATCCAATGGCTGACTTGGGGACGCCCACTGGAGGACAGCCAGGAGACGCGCGGGATAAGCGCGGAAGGAGTCATGGTCATTCACGGAGTCCAGACGGTCACCGGCGGAGGAGAGACTCGCACGCCAGGCGACTGGAAAACAAGTTGAGGGACCAAGACGCTGTCATCAGGCGGATGGCAGCGGAGATGGAGGATCTTAAGCGGCATGTCAAAGGGAAAGGTGTAGCTGGAGTGGTAGACCACAGAGAGTGCATCCCATCCCGCCATTCAGAGAAGTCCAACGCGCAAGATAGCACTTACCAGCCCTCACGTCCGGTGACGACGTCGAGATATTCCTATTCCGCTCGTTCAGAGGACCTGCGGGCAGTCTTGAAGGAACGGGCTCGCCGGCGGGAGGCTCAAAGGGTGCCGGCATTCCAGCGGCTATCCTACAGGGTTCATGCCAGCGAGGAGGCCGGAATGCCCCCACCCCACCTAGCGGAGCCACTCCTTGTAGATACAAACTTGACGAGGCTAAGCGCCCTGGAGATAGAAACAACACCGCTTCCCGCGGGACTTCCACCAGCCAAAGTTCACGCTTTATGACAGAAAGACCGATCCGTATATACATGTAAGCCACTTCCGACAGGTCATGGCCGGACGTAGGCGAAATGACGCTCTTATGTGCCTGATCTTCCCGTCGAGTTTAGGCGAGCTGGGCTTGAAGTGGTTCGAGAGGTTGCCAGAAGGGAGTATACAACAGTGGAATCAGTTGGCCGAAGCCTTTGTGACGCGTTTCAAAACCAACACCAAAACGCCAAAGGAAGTTGACCACCTTCTCAGTGTCAGGATGGAACCGAGCGACACTCTCAAGGCGTACAACTCCAGGTACTGGGATACCTACAATGAGATCCTAGATTGCCCAGTCAACCTGGCAATCACCCAATATAAGCGCGGTCTCCCGCTCGGACATAGGCTGAGGGATTCGCTTACAATGAGCCAGCAGACAACCATGTGGCACCTAATGCAGCGCATCAATGAGCACATTCGAGTAGAGGATGATGCAGCGACGTCCACCGCGGAGACAACCTCGATGGCAACGGGCAAGTGGGCGACTGGATTTTAAGGAAGGTCATGGGCAACGCACTAGTGCCGGGTGAAGGCAAGCTAGGGGCCAACTAGGAAGAGCCTTACAAGATAACCGGGCAAGGGGGCATACCACTTAGAGGATTTGGATGGCAAAGGCGTACCCCGGCCATGGAATGCGGCCTTATGTAATTTTTTGAGGGACTTGTTTCCCCTACACTTCTGAATGCAAATACTCTTTTTGTCAATGTAATAGAAGTGAATTACTTTTGCTGAAGAGCTTTGTTGTGTCCGAAATAATAGTGGATGAGGGGGCCTACTCTTCTGTTCCAACCGAGATGGTTTACTCCGGTTGGAAGAGTTGGTGTTTTGTCCAACTTCGGATTCCCAACCGAGATGATTTACTCCGGTTGGAAGAGTTGGTGTTTTGTCCAACTTCGAATTCCCACCGAGATGGTTTACTCCGGTTGGAAGAGTTGGTGTTTTGTCCAACTTCAGATTCCCAACCGAGATGGTTTACTCCGGTTGGAAGAGTTGGTGTTTTGTCCAACTTCGGATTCCCGCCGAGATGGTTTACTCCGGTTGGAAGAGTTGGTGTTTTGTCCAACTTCGAATTCCCAACCGAGATGGTTTACTCCGGTTGGAAGAGTTGGCGTTTTGTCCAACTTCGGATTCCCAACCGAGATGGTTTACTCCGGTTGGAAGAGTTGGTGTTTTGTCCAACTTCGGATTCCCAACCGAGATGGTTTACTCCGGTTGGAAGAGTTGGCGTTTTGTCCAACTTCAGATTCCCAACCGAGATGGTTTACTCCGGTTGGAAGAGTTGCCGTTTTGTCCAACTTCGGATTCCCAACCGAGATGGTTTACTCCGGTTGGAAGAGTTGGCATTTTGTCCAACTTCGGATTCCCAACCGAGATGGTTTACTTCGGTTGGAAGAGTTGGTGTTTTGTCCAACTTCGGATTCCCAACCGAGATGGTTTACTCCGGTTGGAAGAGTTGGCGTTTTGTCCAACTTAGGATTCCCAACCGAGATGGTTTATCCCGGTTGGAAGAGTTGATGATTTGCTCAACTACGAGGTTCCAGCCGAGATGTTTTACTCCGGCTGAAGAGCTGATGTTGCTCGCCGAGAAGGAAGTCACGGAACTGATGTTGCTCGCCAAGAAGGAAGTCGCGGAGCGGACCTTGCTCGCCTTCCTTGGAGTTCCTTGCCGAGCTGATGTTGCTTGCCAAGAAGGAAGTCGCGGAGCGGACCTCGCTCGCCGACCTTGGAAGTTCCTTACCGAGCAGATGTTGCTCGCCGAGAAGGAAGTCGCGGAGCGGACCTTGCTCGCCTTCCTTGAAGTTCCTTGCCGAGCTGATGTTGCTTGCCAAGAAGGAAGTCGCGGAGCGGACCTTGCTCGCCTTCTTTGGAATTCCTTGGCCGAGCTGATCTTGCTCACCAAGAAAGAAGTCGTGGAGCGTACCTTGCTCGCCTTCTTAGTGCGGTCACCGTCTTGCAGACTAAGAACCGAGGAAGAGTTACCCCGGTCAGATAGGTAATCCCAGTCACGCTTGAGCGGACGGAATTAAGTGGCAATTGAGAGGGAGATTTATGATCTAGTTTCGGCCAAACAAGATTGAGCCGAGGTATTTGGCTTCAAGATTGTGCCGTGGTTTTGCTCAGTAATGGCAAAGGGCCTGCGGAGCCGAGCTACTTGGGCTCTTTGGTATGAAGGCCGGTCAAGTGAGAGCTCGGCTGAGACGTCCGCGGCCTAGAAGGGCTTTGCGGTTCGTGTGTTGCTCGGTCAGAAGGCGCGCACCCATAGCTCGGCATGAAGATTCGTGCCTGAAGCTCGGCAGGAAGGCCTTTGGTTGACCGAAATGACCAATCCCGTGCTCGGTGTCGCCGGAATGCGGTCGAGCACGGCTGAAACAAAGCTCGGTTATTGGAAGCACTTGGTCTTGAAGTGCAGTATGGCTGTTGGCAGCCGAGAAGCTGCAGCCCGGCTGCCGAGCTCCCAGTAGAGTGGGCTGGTAGTTGGGTTAGGTGGTGTTCAGCAAGGTTTATGCTGACAGATGGGATAGCGGAGCCACGTGTCAGGAGATGACTGAGAGTGGATATGGGGCGCAGAGGGTATATAAGCATGCCTGCGCCCCCCCATACGCAGACACACGAATATCTCTGTAAGGAATTTTTACACTCAAACACTCTCTCCCTTCTCTCTATCCATCCTAAGGTGTGTGCTAACTTGATCGTCGGAGGGTTTTTCCGGCCACACACCGCCGGGTAGCTCACCGTTACTTGCTCGCAGGTGATCGGACATCGACGGAGCTCGGAAGAAAGGAGTACGGGCTTGCCGGAATATTTGCTCCCCGTACAACAATATTATTTTTTGATGTTTAAGATCCCTTCCATCTATCACAGAGAAATTTGATAATATATTTGTATTATCAGCCGATGTAACGTGGACACCAACAGCTAAGAGGAAGATGCAGATGAGACCAAAGTAGATGAGGGAATGAACTAGTATAGAGACACCACTAGTCTGGAAGTTTCCGAACTCTACAATCGGCCCCGACCCGGTACCTGAATCAACAGTCCCGGCGTCAACAGTATGAACAGCACTACCAGAGTCTCCTCTACTTTTTCATAACCTCAAGTTCATTTTGAGGTTGTTCTTGGACAATATGATGGCTACACTGATGACCCAACAGTTCCAGACAACTCAAATACCCCCACTTTTGCAACTATGATTCTGCGAATTCACAATGAAAGATGGGAATGTATGATATAAGATATCTACACAAAGCGAAGCGTTCTATCACAGATCTAGTGCACTTTCGAGTATTCGTTTCTGGGTTCCATTGCAGGGGTTGGGAGTTCCTTACTGTTCTCTTGCTCTTTAGTGGTTCCTTCTAAACAACAAATACTTGAACATCCCCAAAAACAAAATTAGGGAAATTCGAGTTGTCCCCAGATTTCTTCTTGTTTCACTAGATTATTATTGTTGTTTTTTCAAATTTGTTCTGATTTCATAGATTATTTTTTGTGGGTTTTGGTGAGAGATTGATCGATTGATTGATTTGTTAGGTGGGAGATGGGGCAGAGGTCAGTTCCGGCGCCGTTTTTTACGAAAACGTACCAGTTGGTGGATGATCCGAGCAGCTAACATTCACAGAGAAATTCTGGTTCGTTTTCCACTCTCTCTGTCTCTCTATCTCTATGTGCATTGATTCTTTATGTTTTTTCCTCCTCGGATGATGATGATGATGATGTCCTCTGTTGTTCAGGTTTTATTTCTAGAATCTATTTTGTACTGGATTTAACAACTCTATGAGCTGTGGAAAGAATTGAGATTACGAGAAATTAGGTTTTTACAATGATGATTACTTCCAGTATTTATTCATAAGAATACTAACCAGCTCAGATGCTTACAACCCATTTATTTTTGGATGGCTGGTTACTGGATCATTTGGATTTCTAGCTGTTATATATGTATTCCTTAAATGGGAGAGAAAGACTTCTCTTAATTGGGTTAAAGCTGCTGCAAGAGCAAAGAAGAAAGCTAGGAAGAAGCTAAAAGTTCATTTATCACATCATACATGGATGGAAGATTCTGCTTCTGGTGGACAGTCATCTACTTGTTGTGAACCAGAATTTCTCTGTAAAGTTTAGAGAAAATTTGACCAGAGAAATTCTCTGTGAACCAGAATTTCTCTGTGAAGTCCAGAGAAAATTAGACCAGAGAAAATCTCTGTAAACTAGAATTTCTCTGTGCAGTCCAGAGAGAATTCGTCCAGAGAAATTCTCTGGATCGAATTTTCTCTGACTAGTTGAGTCTAACTGAATCAATTTCCCATTTCTACAGCTTGTATTATATTTGTCAACTACACAAATGATGTGTTCTTGTACATGTGTGCTTTTGGTATTGTTATTGTTTCTTGGTAATAAAGTTTGTGCATCATTTGTGCTGTTTAGTTACTGATATACAGTTTTTTAGGTGAATGTTTTATGATTTGTCCAGTGAAATTTGGTGTTGGTTCAAAGAAATTTGGAATTTTCTCTATGATTTGTTCAGAGAAATTTAGAATTTTCTTTGTGATGTGTCCAGAGAAATTCTCTGGATCGAATTTTCTCTGGATTGGTATTGAGGGACCTTAGACATTATGAAAATATTGAGTGTCCTTTATGCTATAAAATCATAATGCCAGGGACCTTAAAAAAAAAAACCCTATATATAATACATTTTAAATTTAATCTTATATATATCAAATAATAAAACTTTAAATTTGGCTGTACATTAAAAGAATATATTCAACGGGTTTGGGACATCAAGTTGTTAATAGTCTCCACTAACTATAATCGATTTAAATCAATCAAGATGGAGTATCAATTCTTATTTTTTTAAAGAAGGTGAGTTCCGATTAAGACAAATATTAGAAATTCATAACTTTATACTCAAAATTTCATTTATCTATATCTTCTATTTATACTTATACTATTATATATGTGAAGATTTTTCATGGTGTTGACAAAAAATGTCGCGTATTTTTTTATCCAAAATACCTTTACAATTGGTGTTTATGTAAAAATTTAATTAAAATAACAAGACTTGAGTGTGAGATCATGGATTTGGTAAAAAAAATTCTTACAACTTGAACAACACATATTATGTATGGATTTCTCTTTATCATTATTTTTATATCATTAATTTTTTTTAGAATTGAACACACATTACATGTGCGGAGTGCTTGTGATGTGATAAGAGAACACCAAATTCTGTTTTTTTTTATTCTATCCTACCAAACTTTTATATTTCCACAGCAAAATGGTGGCAGTGGTAGTAAAATTAAAATTTACTAATAATCTTTAAAAATGTACACTAGATTGGGGTTGGACGTTCTCACAATATACATGGGAAATTTTAGGAGTGAGTATCATAAACACTTTATTACGTATTTTTAGAGTGTGTTATGTATTTTTGTGATAAATGTTATATATATTTTTTTATGGGAGTTACAACAATTTGTACTTGAGAAATGAAATTATGCATTTTTGTAGTAATGTTACTTACTTTGTTGTGGTATTGTTACATATTTTGTGGTTAGAAAATATTTGGATAAAAATTGTGTAACATTACTAAAAAAATACATAATAGTTCTGCAAAATGCATAATCACTAATTGTTGTAACTCCTGTTGGAACAATCTTCTGTGTAAATAAAATAAACTGAAATAATCCAAACAAAATAAAATAAAACTTACAGAATTTATTTTGTTGAACCGAATAAATAATTAAAGACCAAGTCGAGTGTGTGACACTCTGTCCTTAAGACAGATTCGCACCGCTTCGGTGCTTACGGTTGAGTGGAGTTTATCTCCCAGGATACAATGATCTTAATCAATTTGTAGTAGCACTCCAAAATAAATTGTTCGGCGAACCAAACCTGTGTTCTAACTCTCTGAAAATTTTTCCTAAAATTATATATGAAGAAAATACAAACAGAGATAAAATCTGGACAGCAAAAGGGTGTTTTCCAGACTGTTTTTTCTATATGCCCGGACTGCTGGAAATGGATTAATATATATAGGCAACTTCATGACTGTTTGGACAGCCCGAACAGGTATAAAAAGTGGTCAACATGTGCCAAATTCAAATGAACAGATTTGTTTGAAAGTTGGATCTGACCGTTGCTTGGAACAATTTTTCAAACTTTTTGAAAAATGTATCTATTGCAGAACTATTATTCAAACTGTTGGAATATTCTTATTAAACTATTTGAATAGTTTAATCAAATAAAGCCAATAGTGGAATAGATTTATTAAAAACATGTTTGGAATAAATATTAATCTATTTGACAAACTTTAGGAACCACTTAGGAATCCAAAAATTTGAATTTAGATTTAAATTAAATTCCCACAATAATTTCTTATTGAAAAAATTCAAAAGAATTTTGTCTAAAAAAAAAATTAATGTTAGACCCGAAAACGACGTCAACTTCCCATTTACTCATAAATGGTTTTGACGTTCCGTCTTCACCGTGTAACTTGCCACGCGGCAAGGAACACTTCACCTCTTCAAACACACCCCAAAAGACGTTCGGGGCCCACTCAATTTTGGGCTTAAAGTCGGCCCAAAATAAGCCTAACAAACCAAAATTTCCAACAATTCCTACCAAAAAAATATGTAACATTTATTACAAAAATACATAACATTTATTACAAAAATACGTAACAGGTGCATATGGTACAAACATTTTGAAAGGGTGTGTAACATAGTATTTCCCAATACACATATATGCATCTAATAATAGGGGACTTACGAGTAAATTCCAATAGATTCTCTGATAATTAACAACGTTTTTGTAAAATAGAGTCACTAAATGTTACTTTTTTAGAAACAACTTGAAAAATTCATCATAAAAAAAATCGTTAATTGTCAATTTTTAGTGACAACTAGGGTATAAATTGTTGGAAATTTTGAATTAAATTTACTCCAATAGTTGTGTCTCTTGACATGAAAGAGTGTGTCCTTTTGAAAGGTCACAACCTTTCTAAAGAGTCATGGAGGAATCTATAAATTCTATCCCCCTCACTTCAATTTGTATATGGTTTTCTTCACTTTACATTTATTCTTTATATTTTCTTAGTCTAATTTTCCTATAAAGAGAGTACATGCATGGCGAAGTTTGCTAGGCTTGCAATAATAGTGCTGCTAGTGCAAGATATTGATCGTTGTATCCTGGAAGATAGACGTCTATTGAATCCTAAGTACCGGTAGGAGGACGAATCTATCTTAAGGAAAGAGTGTCACACACTCAACTCGATCAGGTTTTGTCTATTTATGTGCTGTAAGTTTTGTTACGTTATTTTTTCAATTTATTTCAGTTTTGGTTTTGCCCCAAAACCGTTTACATATTTTTTAAATTATATTTTCCATATAGTTTGGTACTATTTTTTCTAACAATCTTAAGACCGTTCCATCCTGTTTATAGTTTTTGGGAAAACATAATTGATTCAAATGTGGATTTCGTTCATCTTCATATTGATGATTTAGATGTTATTTGTTTCTGAATGAATAGTATGATTTGACTTTGTATGATTGGTTACAACATACTGTTAATGGGAAAATTTTTTGAATTTGTGGTTTTACTGATGGGTTATGACTAGCTTGAACTGTTTTTGTTTTATTTATAGAATACAATATGATAGATTTGTTTGATTGGTCATTGGTTTTCCTTTTGATCTAATTATTATTATTATTATTATTATTGGTTCCTTCCATCATCAAGATTCCCTGTGGTATGTGATCCATCACAAACCAATGCTTCTTCACAACCGTACTGTTCGGTAAAATGTCTTCGTTCTGGCACGACTTCGTGTCTACATGAACCAGAGGGTCCAGTCTCTTAGCCTTCGAAATCGTCGCGTGGAGATACTTCATTTCGCATAACTCGTTGAAACTGTATGCTTCGTCGGTACGTTTCGCGTTTTGGATTCGTAACGTTTCGAGTTCTTGGAGAATCTAGATCTCAGGTCTAGAGGAGAGTTGCCAAAAGAACCAAGTGAGTGCTGATGACGTTGAATTGCGGCTTAGGAGAATAAAGTTTATGACAATGTCTCAGAGACGCTCAATCGAGTTGATCGAGTTACCGTCTGTTCTGATGAACCAGGACAGCAAATCCTCGTCATGTTTCTCGGCTCTGAACATACTGCCGCAAATTGTGAAGATGATATACCGATTGGTTTTGAAACGGTTCTATGAATTAATTTTAAAACTGTTACAATCTTGCTTCTTAATTCGTACAAATCTTTATTGTGATGTGGAAGATTTATATCCATAATCCGTTTGTACATGAGTCTTTTGGTTTACATCTCATAGGAGGATACAAACTCAAATTAATTTGATCTGGACAAACATTAGGTATTAGAAATTTGTAACAGTAGGCACTGGATTTATCTTCTATAAATTTGGTAATGTCATTTTGACGGAAAGATTTTCATTTGTGTATGATCCATATATGGTTAAACACTGTATTCAAATATAACTTAATGAGTCAGTTATTTTCTCATATAATTATGATCATGGTTTACAATTTTGTCATTACAATCTTTTGAAATATTATATGAGTTATTGTGATTGAGATGACGAAACAAGGATATGGATTGTTACTGTGATTCATTTTATTGCAAAAAAAGCCATGGCTTGCTGATGATTATTCTCATTTATATAATTATTCATTAGGGCCTTTTGTTTTGAATATGGTGAGAAAGTTTAATATCTTTTATCCAAAAGCTTATTGATAGCCTTCCCAAATTCATGGCAGTTGACTTCTTGGATACTTCTTTTTGATACTGCGGCCTGGGGGCGAATTTAAACTCTGGATGCCATTTTGAAGTGGGGTTCAACAAAGAAATTGCTGATAAAATCTCTTGAATGAGATTATAGTATTTTATGTCGCTAGTTTTTGAATCGTATTGGTTAATGACATTGTCTATTGTGCAATGCTCTTAAAAAAAAAAAAAAAAATTGAAGTCAGTTGCCCCCACAATGGTGATAAACACCTCTTCTTTGTTTCATCATATGTTGCTAAATCATGGCGTTGAGGTTTCAACCAGAGGAACAATTTATTTTACTGGCAGGGAGAAAGGGGGTTAGCATGTGAGTCAAAATTCCAACAGTTTATATCATTTTTTATCTTTCTTTTATAATATCATTAATATCAATTTGGTATGTAGTGTATTATAAATGGATGTCAATTATTTGATAAAAATGTGAACCTATGTGTTTTGACATAAGAGGAATTCTAACTATTTTTTGGAATAATGACTAAAATTGGTGTGGTGACTGATAGCTCCGTAATGAAATATGTGAGATCATGGAATATCCTCTCACATGGATTGTAGAGATCCAACGAAGAGATGAACTTTACTCTTGTAGACCTGCACAGATGAGCATGATCGACACCACCCAACCGGGGTTGCCGGCCGGAGACACTCCGATGCTAAAGTTAGTCATTTGATTGAAAAATAAGAGCTATAGAAATCAAAAGTATTGGTGTGTAGTGTAGAAAGAGAGCATATACCATTTCTTCTAGGATGCCCTCCCTTTATATAGATGGGGGGGTGTGATAAATGTTTGGGCTTGACCCATTGTAGGCCTTGTTTGGGTTAACCCCAATAAGCAGATATATATATATTTTTTTCTGGCTCCTACAATTGCCCCAAAACTTTCATTGTCTGCGGTAGAAGGAATGAGAGTTTTTCTTGCCGGGTTACGCTGTTCAAATAACTGTTAGATTTTTTGATAAAGAACACTTTGGATAAATGAATAAAATGTATGAATGAATGACTAGATGTATCCTTGAATGTATGTATAAATATACGTGTGTCTATCATAGGATGGAATTATATCACATGAGTTCCAAACAAATCATAATGCTGGGCCACGGTATTGTTACCCCCGGGCAAGGGCTGTAGGTCGTGGTATTATGACCCCCGAGCGAGGGTGTAGTATATTGTCGAGTGCAAAGAGCACTTCAAACTATGGACTTTCTTGCCAAGCTAGTGATATTTTTATGTACCAAGCACGGAAATGATTGTCTGAACCAAATAATGTAGATTAAGTAAGGTAGATATATCAGCCAAAAAATGGACCACGGTATTATTACCCCCAGGCGAGGTGTATGCCTGCGGTATTATTACCCCCGGGTGAGGGCATAGGCCTTTGCTGATGGCGTTCCGTGCCGAATGCGAAGATTACGCTGTATTCGGAGACTTTTGCTGATTTTAAGTGGCGATCAAGCTTTAATATTGCAAGGATTTTGAATAATGCATTATGTGTCAGCAATGGCCTGTACCGAATGAGGTAAACGTGTTAAACACAAATAATATTTCACAAATAATATTGCTCCGCTTGTAAGGAATTGCTAAGTAGATATCCAACTATTTAATTGCCGAGAATTTTGGGCCAATTAGCATTGCTCGGTTTGTGTTTAATCCAGTGTAGACTTGCTCCATTGCTTTCAAATGACAGGTGTTAGTCGGAAGGAATGCAAATTGGATGTGCCCCATTGCCGTATATTGCGGGGCAGATTCGACTTTGGTAAAATGACGGCGCGCAAAAATATGCGAACTACCAACTGCCAAATGCGTAATGTGTTGCCCTAAAACTGGCACTTGCTTGGAACGGTGTGAAAAAGAGTGAGAGTCTGTAACTCAAGTAAATTTGGTTGTAATGTGTACCAAGTTGGCGGAGTATAGCAGAGGTGCCGAGATCTTGATAGGCTGATATGCCCCAAATGGAGAGCGAAAAAGTAACTAAGATGCCTCAGTGGGTAATAAATGGACAAGGTAACGAAATGACTGATCGGGGAAGACGGAGGATTATTTCCTAGCCCCAAGATCCTGTTACTAAATTTGCATGCCGATCGGATATGATTTGACCATTGATTTTGCAATTAATGTTCCCGATTGGCTGATGTATTAATCGCACTATACGACTTAGAATTTGTAAATTAGATCGTACGGATGTGTTCAGAAGGCTCCAAATAGTTGGAAATGACCATCGAATCGTTGTAATCGAACTCTTGATGGCGTAGTTGTAGCCAAAATAGAGCTGATGGCTCAAATCGGTTGAGAATTGTGCTCTGCAAAGCACCAGATAACTTCTCTTGCATGGCTTGCTAGTTCGTCGTCCTCAGCAAATTTGTTGATTCTGGGCAAACTTTGATCGGCCCATACGACGTCATTTTAGCTCCGATTTCGACGCGGTTTGTTGCGTTGGACTCGTCTTAATGAGTACTTCACATTGGTATGGTCAAACCTTGAGTTTGACAGCTTTGAAATTTCAATTTTCGGCACGTGTGATCCGTTTCACAACTTTCAGCGGACTTAGTTTGCTTCTTGGCTCCTCGGGTTGGTGGGTTTGGACTCTTTGAGTCGATACGAATCCTGTGGTATGTTCAACTGTGGATTTCAGCAAGCCGAGATGCTAGTTCTATGCTGAGATATTAGTGCCGAATAAGTTACAACGTTGTCGAATATTGTTGCGGAATAATATTGTAAATTATATAGTTGTCAAAGAATGCGCCGAATAAGAAATGTTTTAGTGTAATTTTTTCCGAATGAGTTGCCGAAGCCGGATAAGCCGAGTTAATCATATGCATGCAGCATTCATAATGCTGATGAATTCTGTTGCCGCATAAGTTGAAATATAATGTTGTGAGCTGAATAACGTAGATAATGGGGCGGGATTGTCCGATGGTGTATGAGTATAGGTGGCCGAGTAGTCTTACAGTCAAATAATGTTACTCTACTGCCGAGTAATGCGGAATAATGTTAGCCGGTTAATAATCTTTTGGGTGAGCATAGTGGGCATCTTGGGTGAGCAAAAGATGCCGAAAAGAGTGGAAGAGCTACTGAACAACCTTGTTGGATTGCCAACTTTAGCGATAGTGCCGAGGAATAGCTTGGCTTTGGCCAAGATGGTTAATTTTGATGCCGAACTAAACCACCGAGCAATAAAGCCGATGTGCTGGTGCTATACTAAGGCGCAGTGCCGAGCTTTGTGGTGTTGGTCTCTATGCATGAAGTATCGAATTGTCTTTGCATGAGGCCGATGATAGAGCTTTCAAACCTCCTTTAGATAACACTAAAAATTTTTGGGCAACATGAGCCGTATAGATTGCCTTAGTAAAAAGTAAAAACTTATGAAGTAAAATTATGGACAAAAGACAGTATAGATTGCTTCATACTCTCACAAATTATGAAGTAAAAAAATTTAAATTACTTGTGATAATAACTCTTGGCCTTTATTTATGTCAATTTAGTCTAGAGAGAGAAAAAGTGAAGACCCACTTTTTTTTAGCATAAGTACACGTGCGTACATGTTAAGTTCAAGATAAGTTTGAGAAACAAAGAATAAATAAATAAATGGATAGATCATGCATGAATTTGGCCGAGCAACTTTATTGAATTGCCGAAAAGATGGTTGCACCAAGAAAGGTGTGAAACCCATTTTTAGAGAGAGAGAAAAGCTACTAACTTCATCTTGTTTTGACAACCTTTTTATGCAATATTAATATTCAACAAGGGTTTGATCAAATCTGTGAGCATAAATAGATACATACATAGACGTGTATATATATTTGTATACCTGAACTTTAGCAAAAAACATAATCAGAATAAAAGAAGCCAAAAACCCATCTGTGGGTCTCCTTTTTAGAAAGAGAATGGTTAACTTTAGTGCTCACTGGTCCAAGTACCTTGGGTGTCGTATTGATTCTTCTCTTCGTTGAATTCTTTAGCTCTTTCCCACAGACGGCGCCAATTGTGAGACCATGGAATATCCTCTCACATGGATTGTAGAGATCCAACAAAGAGATAAACTTTACTCCTGTAGACCTGCACAGATGAGCATGATCGGCGCCACCCAACCAGGATTGCCAGCCGGAGACACTCCGATGCAAAAGTTAATCCTTTGATTGAAAAAATAGAGCTATGAAAATCAAGAGTATTGATGTGTAGTGTAGGGAGAGAGCAGATACCATTTCTTCTAGGATGCCCCCTTTTTATACAGATGGGGGGTGCGATAAATGTTTGGGCTAGACCCATTGTAGGCCTTGTTTGGCTTAATCCCAATAAGCGGATATATATATTTTTTTTCTGGCTTCCACAAAATATTATATGAGTTAAAATATTTCATGGGTAAAAAAAACACTTTGGTAATTGTCGACGTAGTCACCAATACTGGATAAGGCAAATAAGATGTAAATGTATCGATACAGTGATATTTATATTCCATGTTGAGATTGGAATTAAGGGTTGCAGTAAACAAAAAGAAATTAATCATGACTAAAGAAATGTTATTTGACAAAGTGTTGTGGCCACAACCGGTATTAGTCATTTCTTCTTTGTACTGCAAAAGCAAATTATGAAGTCTAATTGTATTTTAGACAAATTAGTATTGTGATTATATTCACAAAGCAATTTACATCTTGTTATTTAGTTCAAGCATGTCAATTAATGATATATTCTTATTTATCTCAGAATTGTGAGGGTGTATTAATATTTTTGTGTAATTATATACCGGCAAGAGAAATTAAGTTTCCTTGGAATGCTTAAAATGTGGGGGTGCTTGGAAGATTTTACCAAAGTAACGATTCCGATTGTAGGTCCACAAAGAATCTTAATTCTTTTTATTGGACAAAGTTCGAGTAGAAGCAAAAATTGTTTCATTAACTTCTAAAGAACACCTCTATGTTTATTATTTGAAAATGTTTGAAAATGGGAGTGACATAGAGTAACACTAAGTCTTGATGTAATTAAAGACTTAATACCCGCAGGACATTTGCTTTCAGTTGTGAATATTGTCTAAGGATAATATAGTAGATCCATGAACTACTCAATGATATATAACTGAGAAGGTCAAACGAATAAATAGTGGCTGTTAAACAAAAGGTTTGACCAGAGAACAAATGAGGGAAAGTTCATCGAAGGGAATGTGATTAAAGCTTATTACATAAAAGTCATCATAATGGTAACCCTACTTAAACAACTGAAGATCCCAAGAACTAAGTTCAAAGGGACAACTAAGTTATGTGTGGCTCACCGGAAATCACTAAAGGAATCTATCTCCTATCCATTCCTATGATGAGAGTAATATCTGCAACATTTGTTGTATGTAGGGGACTTAGGGTAAGTTATATTTTTAATGATCACTTATATCTTAAAAACCCTAGAGGGGTATCTTTCAAGATAAGTATTTAAGAGATTCGAAATAAGGACCACCTATATGAGTGTAAAGGGGCTGCTTCTATGAGAATAAATAAGGCAAAATTCTCTAAAACATTCATGAAATACCAAGAGATACCCAAGGCCAAAACGGGTACAACCGTGAGAACTAAATTGTGTCTGGAGATATTCTGTATGAATTCTGTTGTCTTAGCTTACACAAACGGCTGAACAGTTCAAGGCATCACGTCCACTGATTAGCTTGTAAGTCCGATAGGCTTTCACTAGGGAAGGTTCAAAGCCAAAAGCTACATATCCCGATGCAGGGTATTTCCTTAATGTACTCTCTCTCTGTCTGCACGTTGTTGCATGTGCTTTCCGTAAATTTCATTCATATGGGAGATTGTTGGAAAATTTGAATTAAATTTACTCCAATAGTTGTGTCTCTTGACATGAAAGGTGTGTCCTTTTGAAGGGTCACAACCTTTCTAAAGAGTCATGAAGGAATCTATAAATTCTATCTCCTTAATTTCAATTTGTATAGGGATTTGCAATTCTCTTCTTCACTTTGCATTTATTCTTTATATTTTTTTAGTCTAATTTTCTTATAAAGAAAGTACATGCACGACGAAATTCGCTAGACTTGCAATAGTAGTACTGTTAGTGCAAGACATTGATCGTTGTATCTTGGGAGATAGACGTCCATTGAATCCTAAGCATCGGTGGGAGGACGAATCTGTCTTAAGGAAAGAGTGTCACACACTCGACTCGATCAGGTTTTGTCTATTTATGTGCTGTAAGTTTTGTTATATTATTTTTTCAATTTATTTCAGTTTTGGTTTTGCCCTAAAACCGTTTACATATTTTTCAAATTGCATTTTCCATATAGTTTGGTACTATTTTTTTTAATATAAATTTGGCTCAGCCCACCGCCCAGGCCCAGCCCTTGTTGTGCCTCGCGGGCTCCCGCTAAAATTTAGATCGGGTTACAAGCTAGAAAATTAGGCCCAAGCCCAGGCCTAGAGGGTTTTCGGGCCTTGGGCGGACCAAAACATTTTTTTTTATTTTTTAAAATTTTTTCTACCAAAAATTTATTATTTTTCACTAAAAAAGATATTGGATCTTGGGCGGACCGGGACTCGGGTCGGGTCTTGAGTAGGCCTTAATCAGGCTGATGGGTTGGGCCACTGGCCAGGCCTGATTTCAAAATGATGGCCTAGGTCTCCGTCTAGGGTCTCGGTCTGGGCTCAGGCCCGAGACTAAATGGACTAGGCCTATCCTAGGCCGCAGACGGGTTTCGGGCCGTCCACGGATGCCAGACTATTTTTACACTCCTAGACGACTACAATATGACCAATTTTCAGTGATAAATTGATCAATGAAAATCAAGTCCAACTATTTCAGATAATTAACCCTTTAATTTTAATAATGTTGGTACATGCGTGCTCCATTACTTAATTAACCCTTTAATTTTTACACTCCTAGACGACTACAATATGACCAATCTTCCTTGGTGCTTCCATTTTTTTTATTTTTATTTTTATTTTAGAGTAATAAAAGTGCACTTTGTAAAAATTACTACAATGTCATACTACCGCCTACTTTGAGAAGTGTACTTATTATAAAAAAAAAAACAAAAACAAAAAAATAAAGAAGTGATGTGAACTAAATAAGTTAATAAGCTAATAAATTGACTTTTTTTTTTCTTTGAAAAGGCCTATTTTTGTGCAACTTTTTTTTTTTTTAATTTTTAATTTTGTATCAATCATCGTTTCTTTAATAACTCCTCAATTCACTTTAGGTATGGAAAACAAGTATTAAAAAAAGTATGTATACAACTTGTTTTATACAAAGTTTTTAAACATAATAATGTGATTAAAGAAAGGCCATTATTTTTTAAACAAAGCATCCGTCAAGATAATTTAAAAAGGGCTAATATATACCACTAAATTTTTTTAGCTCTCCTATGCGATTTCTCATATAACATGATAAGTTTTGCAATTTTTTAAATGCAATAGGTTCAGCATATATACATGACATTTATTTCATGAATACATATAAAATGTGAAATAAACACGGTGAAAAATGACAATTTTCAAATTAAAAAAAAAAAGAGTCATTGCATCACCATTTTAAATACGTATTTTTGTATGTGTATTGAGGATAGTCATATATCACCGAAATAGTTTATCAAAACTTTTCACCACTTACGTGAATTTTCGTATGGTGAGTCCAACAATACAAACAAATAATTTTTATTACATTAGTACACTTAAAAATTGAAACAAAATAATAAAAATAAAATCAATAACAATAACAATAACAATAACAATAACATTTCTCATATAATTTTTCGTTTGCTGCTTAACATTAAAGGTTCAGGCTGCAAACTGGGAATTGAAGAATGTTTGCAATTCCCAACTCCTTCACGCCATCATCACTCTTCAAAAAAAATAAAAATCTAATAGGAATTGTTAATGTACACTAAACCTAACCCACTAACCTAACCCACTACATCCACCCCACTAAACCTAACACACTTACCATCTCCACTACCACCCACCACCTCCACTACCATCCACTACCACCACTCACTTACCTCACACCTCTCCTATATAATAGCTTGTAACATACAAATCAATACATCAATCTTGTAACAAATACAATCAATTAATAATACATATATTATTACATGGTATCAGAGCAAGGTTAACAACCTAATTATTCTGATTCACTGGCGGGCGGCAGTCTCGCCTTGGCCGCCCGCCGGACCCCTACATACCGTCACGTCCGCACCGTCACGTCTGCCGTTAGACCGGAAGGAAACCCCAACCTGGACAATTGACCCGACCCGACAGGAGACGGGTCAGCCTGCTCCCAGAACCCATCCCTCTCAGTCACGGGCGGTTTCCAGGACCCGGTTTCATTTCCAAACAAATCATAGGACACAATCATGCTTACCCACCTCCTGGACTCGTTCTCCGCCCACCGACGCCGCCGTGGTGGACGACCTGAAGCTCCGCTTGGCCGACACGGAGGCGCGTCTGGAGCGAGCCAGGGCCCGAGAGGCCGATCTCAGCCGCCGTCTCGCCGAGATGAAGCACTTCGTCTCTGCCATGGAGATCCTCGAGACCTACCTCTCTCTCTCGGCAGTTTTTGGAGGGGAGGAGAAACAATACAATTCAACTCACACTTCCTCTGTCAACTCTCTCTCTCGGCAGTTTTTGGAGGGGAGGAGAAACAACACAATTCAACTCACACTTCCTCTGTCAACTCTCTCTCTCTCGGCAGTTTTTGGAGGGGAGGAGAAACAACACAATTCATCAACCTCTCTCTCTCTCTCTTGGTTAACATGAGAGGAGAGACAACATTTTTTTGGCAGCACAAAACACACACACAAGGAACCAATCAGGAAAAAGATGTCTTCAACCTCTCTCTCACTCTCGGTTAAGACCACATGCACGCACTACCCTTCTTTTTACTTTTTTTTTATTTCTTTATTTTTTTTTGTTTCTTTACATCTCTTTACACCACTCTCTCTCCTACCTTTTCTCCACCACCCAACACCATCATCACCTTTTCCACCACCCACTTTTTTATCTTTTATTTCATAAATAAATAAATACATTAAAAAAAAAAACAAAAACAAAAACAAAAACAAAAACAAAAACAAAAACCACGTTTCATATTTGCGCCACACACCATTTTTATTCATATTGGGAATCAACCCCGATCACCATTTTACAACAACAAAAAAAAAAAAAAAAAAAAAAAAAAAAAAAAAACAACACACCCACACCCACAGTGGGATTTTTCTTCTCTACTCTGCTGCAGGTCTCTTCTTCTTGCCTCCGTCTTGGACGGCCCTTGACGGTGTTGCCTCCGTGTTTCCCACTCCACTGGGCATGATCAGTACTCCCTGCTCCTCCACTGCAGCATATGGCGGCCCTCCAAATCGGAACATCACGGTGGCCTTCCGCTTCAGCTCCTTGTTTTCTGCCCTTAGCACGCTTATCTCTGCTCGCGCATCCTTATACATGCGTTGGAGCAGAGCCAGCTGGGAGTTTAAATGTTGCACCTCATTTGTCCTACTCTGCAGCCGGTTCGACAAGTTTGTGACCGCCGTCATGCTTTCCACACATGCCTTCAGAGTATACTGATTGGCCTCCACATCCGACTGCACAGCCATTTTTTGCTCCACCGACTGCATCGGAAAGTTCAACGGAGCAAACCCAGTGGTGTTTGGTTGAGGTTCACGGGACACCGCACCTGCTATCTCTCTTGTGGACTCGTTGAGGTCGGGAAAGAGAGTAAGTAGACCACGGGACGACGAAGCCATTTTCTCTCGCAACAGAGTGTTACAGACTCTCTCTCTCAGCACAACAGTGTTACAGCCTCTCTCTCTCAGCACAACGCAGACTTCTTCAGAGGTTTCTCTCAGTTTCTTGTCTGAGCCTCTGCCTCGGCCTCAGCTCCGTCTTGGTTAAATAGCCGAGGCAGCCACGCGCATCGCGCGCCTCTTCTCGCCGACAAACTGGCACGCCTTTTCATGGCACGCCTTTTGATGCATTCGGGCACGCCTTTTGATGGCACGCCTTTTGAGGGTGCGGGCACACCTTTTGAGGGCACGACTTTTGAGGGCTCGATATCTACATCCATGTATATTTTTTGGGCAGCCTATATACACACTCATACAGTGTCTTCTACACCGGTCAGCTTTATCAATCCCTTTGTTTCAACCTCAAATAGGTTTCTATCTTCACACCTATTTGAGTTTGAGGGGGGGTTATACCAGTATCATGTATAAGTCGCTCATGGCGCACTCCCTAAGTCGCCTCCTCGGTGCACCACCACAGCTTCTACAACGGTCCGACATGACCCCATAAATTGTCTTCTCCTCGGTGCACCACCACAGCTTCTACAACGGTCCAACATGACCCCATAAACTGTCTTCTCCAACGGTCCGACATGACCCCGTAAACTGTCTTCAACAACGGTCCGACATGACCCCGTAAACTGTCTGCTACATCGGTCCGACATGACCCCGTAAACTGTCCTGCTACAACGGTCCGACATGACCCCGTAAACTGTCCTGCTACATCGGTCCGACATGACCCCATAAACTGTCTTCTACATCGGTCTGACACGACCACACAGTGTCTGCTACAACGGTCCGACATGACCCCGTAAACTGTCTTCTACACCGGTCCGACATGACCTCGTAAACTGTCTGCTACAACGGTCCGACATGACCCCGTAAACTGTCTGCTACAACGGTCCGACACGACCATACCGTGTCTCCTATCCTGTTTTGTTTTTTATTTATCAGTTTACTTTTCTGTTTTGTTACTCTCTTCAAACTCAAGTTGGTTAGTTCCTATCCTCCTTGAGTTTGAGGGGGGCTGTTAATGTACACTAAACCTAACCCACTAACCTAACCCACTACATCCACCCCACTAAACCTAACACACTTACCATCTCCACTACCACCCACCACCTCCACTACCATCCACTACCACCACTCACTTACCTCACACCTCTCCTATATAATAGCTTGTAACATACAAATCAATACATCAATCTTGTAACAAATACAATCAATTAATAATACATATATTATTAACAAAAATTACAATAACTCGAATGTGAATCATATGAATTAATAATTATAATTGGGACATTTACACACAAATCCCATTTTGTGAACTTATATTCCATTAAATCTTAGATAATTTTTTTTTACTCTTTCAAGTCCCATTAATTTTTAGTAGACAAAATTACCATTCAAACAATAGTTGTTTATCATTTGTAATTGTTTATAAAAGAATATGGTGATGCAAAAGAGCATGATGATAGAACATTGTTGTGTAAAATTGAAAAAAAAAATCAGTTTTCAAATTGGAAAAAATTGATAGTAATTAATATTCTCAGTTTTGAAACTGAAAAAAAAAAAACAAATAATGTTTTCAGTTTTAAAATTGAAAAAAAAATGGAAAAATTTCTCCGTTTTACTGGATAGTTTCACAAATTAAGAAATTGTCAAATTTCATGAGGCTAAAAAAATAATATTTTATTTTTATAAAATTTTATATTCAATATTGGTCTTATTTAATAGATTTTATTGTGTAGATTCAGAAATATAAATTTTATTAAAAATAAATGTGTACAATAAAAGCTATGAAGTTGTTAAGTTTTGAAACAACAAAATAAAAGTAAAAAAGTGAGGAGAAGTTATCTAGTGTTTTTGAGGCATGGTCATGTGGGCCTCCCTTGGGAGTTTTTTTTTAAACTTTTTTGGGTCATATCATTTTTTTTATTTTTTTTTTTTTACATAAGAAAATTAAAAATTCAATTTTTTACTAATTTTTCAAAACACCATGTGGTGCTCAGAAGAGCTGTGATTGGTGTAGAGGGGGGAGCCCACATTTTTGTGTTGGGATATGTGGCATACTAGCATTGCTATTCAAATCCAAAAGTTAGACCCACTTTCTAAACCAAGTGATGTGTCAATAAGATGATTGATTAATAATTATCAATCAATCATCTTTTTAACACATCACTTGATCTAAAAAATTGAGTTGTATATCATTTTCTGTGACATAATGTTTAAAATTCTCATGTGGTGCAATTAAAATACTTATTAATTTTATTTTGCACTTAATGAATTAACTCTTCAATTCCTGCCGCCTTCTTTTAAGGGTAAAATAATCATAAATAAAAATCTATTGAAAATAGGCGTTTATTGGTAAAAATAATAAAATAGAACTTAATAGAATATCAACCTTACAAATAAGAGTTTCGAATAATTAATAACTTGCCCAATCAAATAAGTCATGAGAGTACAAACAGGCCTATGTTCAGTTAGAAAAAAAAATTGCTAGTTTATTTGTCTCAGAACATAAACTCAACTTGAAGTTTCATATTTTTAAAATTACTCCCATTTCTTTTCAGTAATTTTATTTTATATTTATTTTTTTTGTTAGTGCCCCCACAAATTCAAAATGTTCATTTTTTCTTGGGACTTTGACAAGTGGGAAAGTGAGTTGTGTTTTTTGTTCTAGAGCTAAACTAAGAAACAAAAACTCAATAAAACAATGCCAGGAAAGGATTGATTTACACCAACCACTGTCCAACCCGGTTAGCCAGCGACCTTCAACCTTCAACCCTCAATTATTATTGTTATTATTATTAGATTGGATGATTATTTTTCTTCTTGTAAACTACATTTTATTAAATTATAAACCAACATGACCATATTTTTATTTTTGAGTTCATGTAATAATTTATTTATGCATTGATTTATATAAATAAATTTTAGTGATGATATATGTAAGCAGAATTTTTGAGGATATTAACAAATTAACAAATTAAAAAAATGTAATTATTATCATTTTATTCACAATTTTTTTAATTAAAAAACATTATGTGTAAAAGGCCTTATTTCGAAAGTTTACCTGCAAGTCCTCAATTGTCATGGACCTGTTTCTATTATACTCAAGAGTTTGATAAACAATGAACTTTGAAACACATGAATAATCAGATCTCAAGTTTTTGCAACCAAAATAGGTTGGGACTCCTTTCAAATTAAAAAGAGGAAAGAATAGAGAGCTCACTTTTTAAGTGAAAAATCACATGTGATTTGAGACCATATATTTTTTTAAATAAATTACATATATTTAAGTGACAATAAGGGTGGCTATTTTTGTTCAATCCGCAGAGTCCGCTCATACTTGTCTGAATGAGACGGATTTTACCTGATCCGACACTTATGTGGAGCGGGAGTGGATTATATTTTGATCACCCGCAATGGGGGTGGGGTGGCAGCAGGTATCGCCTTTTCCGATCCAAACCCAACTCGATATAATTAATAATATATATATGTATATATATATAATATAATTAGATACAAGAAATGAATATCAAAGTCTGTGATTCTGTTTAAATATAAATAATTAATAATCTTAAAAGTCTCACTATTTATATATATGGAAACAAGATAAATTATTTAGTGTATTAAAGATTTAAATAGTTCTCAATTTTTTTAGCTATTTAAAATGTGATCGAGTATCCGCGGAGACGGGAATGGGGCTGAAAAAAACTACCCGTTGTGGGATTGAGGTAGGGGCAGGAGTAAGAGTGGGATTTGAAAACGGGGACAAAAATAACAAACCCGCTTTAAACGTTTTTCTTGACCACACACATGCTATTTCTCTACCATCACAATTTCCGGTTTTTATAAATTTTAATCTACCGTGACACTTTATCTTTTAGTGGATACTTTATGGTACAATTGAAGACAAAATGTTACTTGATAGGTAAAAAAAAAGTTAATATTGGTATGGTGTCGGTTAAAGTTACTTTGATGTTTAATCCCAAAGTATGTGGTTAAGTGGTAAAGTTTAGAGGATAAAATTCATAGGTCTTAAGTTTGAATTATATTTTGAAGTCACTGAAGGTTTGTTCAGTCACTAATTTTAGGGCACCAAAATTAGTTGAAGAGTGTTAGTGTATATTAGTGTATCATTATGTAGTGCATTATCATGTTAGTGTAGCATTATGTTAGTGCATTATGTTAGTGTAGCATTATCATGTTAGTGTAGCATTATGTTAGTGCATTATGTTAGTGTAGCATTATGTTAGTGCATTATGTTAGTGTAGCATTATGTTATTGTTCATAGGCATCCAAGGCATCCTCTATAAATAGAGTGCCTTCTTTGTGTAATAGACATGTACAATTCATAGAAACAATTGTGCCTCTCTCTCTCTCTCTCTCTCTATTCGCTCATCTCTATCTTCTCTCACTTTCTCCAATTATTATTTCATGGTATCAGAGCACAGTGTTACATTTCTGGCAATTTGCGATTTTGGTGTTTAGTCCCATCCACAGCGGCACTACATCAAACCACTCGGAATTTCCTCACGATTCCAACGGCACCAAGCCCGGCCTCAAAAAACCTTTCACGCGCCCACACGCGCCGCCAGTGTCCACTGCGCGTCATCATTTCCGCCACCACTCTCACACGCGCCCGCACGCGCCATCCGTTGTTTCTCCCTTCCGACACGTGCCTACACGCGCCCACACGACCCGCGGCTGACGTCAGCCCTGCCTCTCCCGTACGCCGCGCCTGCTACTGTGCGCCTCTCGTGCGCCGTTTCACTACTGTGCACCCGCGTGCGCCGAATCCACTACCGTGCACCGCGTCTGCGCCTGCCGCTACCGTGCACCGCCGCTTCCTGCTAACGTGTTCCTTCCTGCACTCTGCTAACGTGCGCCGCTGACATATTTGCTGACATCATCTCTGTCCAGCATACCTTTCCTGGCTATTTTCGACCTTCCGGACTCACTGGTACACTCTGTTTTACCTAATTTTGCTCCTACAGGTCTATCATATTACTTTAAACCCTATTCAACTAGTATTATGGATCGTCATGATGCCTCCCATCCTATTTCCGTTATTTTGAATGGTTCAAACTATGTTCTGTGGGCCCAAGCCATGTCCTCCTTCCTAAAAGGAAAGAAGCTCTGGCGAATTGTTACCGGGGATGTGACTAAACCGGTGAAAGACAGTGACACTAATGAAACCACTGTTCCTACTGCTACATTTGAAGACCGACTTGAGGAATGGGACAGTAAGAATTACCAAATCATTACCTGGTTTCGTAATACCTCTGTTACATCTATCAGTCTTCAGTTTGGTCGCTTTCAGCTTGACTCTGTAACTACTCCTGCAAAAGACATCTGGGATTTCTTGAAAGAACGATACCAGACTACTGGTCTTGCCCACCAATATCAACTTCAGAACCAACTTCATCGCATGCGCCAAGAATCCACTCAGTCCATTAATGACTTCCTTTCTCAAATGTACTCTGTTTGGGATCAGCTTGCTCTTTCAGAACCAACTTGGCATACCCCTGAAGATGCTGTTTTATTTACTATCTATCGCAACCAGCAAAGGTTGGTGCATTTTCTTATGGCTCTTACTTCCTCCTTTGAGCCCGTACGTGCCTCTCTGCTTCATCGCCATCCATTGCCCACTCTTGAACAAGCAATTTCTGAGTTGCTATCAGAGGAGACGCGTCTCGGTACTCTTCAAACTCATCATGTGGACTCTGTTCTGGCCACTCCTCCGTACCGGCCATCATTTACCCAACGGACCACTGCTTGCCTCTATTGTCAGAATCGGGGTCTTCCTTCAACCCATCTCCTGGTCAATTGCCCCGTCAGATCCTGCCGCTACTGCAACAAACTTGGTCCTGGTCATCTGCAACAGGATTGTTTTCGCAATCCATCCCGATCATCGTCCAATAGCCACTCCTCTCGCGGTGGCTCTGCCCGGGGAAGCTTTCATCGTTCCGGGAATCAGTCTCATCACACTGCTACTACTGCTTCTAGGAATCAGCCTCATCCCACTGCTGCTGCTGCTTCCGGGAATCATTCTCCCCACACTGATGCTGTCACCTCTGCGGGGTTCTCTGAGTCGTCTGCTCCGTCTACCCCTCGCTTTTCTCCAACGGATGTAGAGGCCATGCTCAAACAACTTCTCTCCCCATCTGGTACACCTCCTCCTACTGCTTTGTCTGTAATCCCAGGTAACTCTTCTTGGTATTTTGACTCTGCTTGTTGTAATCATATGACCTCCAGTTCTACTATCTTTTCTTCCTTCTCTTCATCTCCTCATATTCCCTCAATACATACTGCTGATGGTTCCCTCATGTCTGTCCGTCATGTTGGTACTGTTTCCACCTCTTCTTTATCTATCCCTCAAGTTTATCATATCCCTGCTCTTACCTTAAACCTTATTTCCATTGGTCAATTATGTGAACTTGGTCTAACTGTCACATTTTCTGCTACTGATTGTTTGGTACAGGACCCTCAGACGGGGCAGACTATTGGGATCGGCCGTAAGCATGGACGTCTCTATGAACTCATTCACCTTCATGTTCCTGCCTCTCCTCCGATTGCTGCTCCTACATCTACTTCCTCATTATCTCCCTTTCATCTTTGGCATTGTCGTTTAGGGCATATTTCTGTTAATCGCTTACGGTCTTTGGTTTCTAGTGGACAGTTGGGTCATGTAATTCCGGATAATTTCGATTGTATCCCCTGTCAACTTGCCAAACAACCTGCTTTATCATTTAATAAAAGTACTTCAGTTTCCCTTGCACCTTTTGATCTTATCCATTCCGATATTTGGGGGCCCTCCCCTACTACTACTATGGGGGGATCCCGCTATTTTGTTGTCTTTATTGATGATTTTTCCCGGTTTACTTGGCTTTTTCTCATGAAAACTAGGTCTGAACTTAAACACATTTATTATAGATTTGCCCAAATGGTCCACACCCAATTTTCCAAAACCATCAAAATTTTTCGCTCTGACAATGCTATGGAATATCGGGATTCTGATTTCCTTTCCTTTCTTCAGCATCATGGTACACTGCCTTATCGTTCTTGTGCTGGCACGTCCCAGCAAAATGGCCGTGCTGAACGGAAACATAGGCATATTCTTGACACTACTCGCGCCCTTCTTCTCTCTTCTTCCTGCCCTGAAAACTTTTGGGGGGAAGCTGCCCTCACTGCTGTTTACACTATCAACTGTGCTCCTTCTCCTGTCATCCATAATCAAACTCCCTTTGAACGTCTGCATGGCACTCCCCCTCCTTACGCTAATCTCCGGGTTTTTGGCTCTGCCTGCTTTGTTCTACTTCAATCCCATGAACACACCAAGCTTGAACCTCGTTCTCGTCTTTGTTGCTTTCTTGGGTATGGAATTGAACATAAAGGCTTTCGCTGTTGGGATCCTCTCTCTAAACGTCTTCGTATCTCCCGCCATGTCGTTTTCTGGGAGCACCAAATGTTTTCCTCGCTATCCTCTTTTCACTTACCCGCACTCTCCACTACTGTCCTGTTTACTAATCCTTCTGTCGATCTTTTCTCTGCTGATTTTGATACAGGTTCCTCCTCCATCGAGACGCCCTTGCTCACTCCTGATCCTGTCCAGCCTGCTCTCCCTGAAGGTCTACCTCTTATTGCCACACCTCCTTCTCCACCGGTTCTTCCTCCCACCGATCCTCCTACGGGTCGACCACGCCGGGTCACTCAACCTCCTATCCATCTTCGTGATTATATTGTTGGATCTGCTGCCTTCTCTACTTATGAACCTACCTCCTATCGTGAGGCTTGTACTAATCCTCTTTGGCAGCAAGCTATGACCGATGAACTACAGGCCTTGGACAAAGCTCATACTTGGGATCTTGTTGATCTTCCTCCTGGCAAGACTGCCATTGGCTGCCAATGGGTTTACAAAATCAAAACACATTCTGATGGCTCTATTGAACGCTACAAAGCTCGTCTTGTTGCCAAGGGTTTCAACCAGGAATATGGTATTGATTATGAGGAGACATTCTCTCCTGTTGCTCGGCTAACCTCTGTTCGCAGTTTACTTGCTGTTGCCGCTGCTCGCCACTGGGGGCTCTTTCAGATGGATGTCAAAAATGCTTTCCTCAATGGTCATCTTATTGAGGAGGTCTACATGCAACCTCCACCTGGGTCCACTTTTCCCCCTCATCAGGTTTGCAAACTACAGCGTGCTCTCTATGGCCTCAAGCAAGCACCTCGTGCTTGGTTTGCTACGTTCAGTTCTACCATTCATGATTTTGGGTTCACCTCTAGCTCCTATGACTCTGCTCTTTTTATCCGGACTACTTCTCATGGTACCACTCTTCTTCTTCTGTATGTGGATGATATGATTATCACTGGTAATGATGAAGCTGGTATTCTCCACCTCAAACAGTTTCTCCACCACCAGTTTGAGATGAAGGACCTTGGTACTCTTAACTACTTCTTAGGCCTTGAAGTCTCTCATGATTCTACTGGTTCCTATTTGTCCCAGGCCAAATATGCATCCGATCTTCTGGCTCGTGCTGGTCTGACTGATTGCAAAACTACCTCTACTCCAGTTGATCCTCAGATTCGTCTCACTCCTCTCGATGGGACTCTTCTCTCTGATGCTACTCTTTATCGCCAACTCGTCGGCAGCCTTGTCTATCTCACAGTAACTCGTCCTGACATTGCCTATGCTGTTCACATTGTCAGTCAGTACATGTCGGCTCCTCGCACTCCCCACTATACTGCTCTACTCCGCATCCTTCGCTACCTCAAAGGCACTCTGTTCCATGGTCTTCACTTCTCTGCTTCCTCCTCTCTTGAACTGCGTGCCTTTTCCGATGCTGATTGGGCTGGGGATCCTACGGATCGACGCTCCACCACGGGATTCTGCTTCTTCTTAGGGGACTCTCTTCTTGCTTGGCGTAGCAAAAAACAATCCCTCACTGCCCGCTCTAGCACCGAAGCTGAATACCGAGCTCTTGCTGATACTACTCAGGAACTTCTCTGGCTTCGCTGGCTCCTTGCTGATATGGGTGTTTCTTCTTCTGATCCTACCCCTCTCTATTGTGACAATCAGAGTGCCATTCAGATTGCTCACAATGCTGTTTTTCATGATCGCACCAAACATATTGAGATTGATTGTCATTTCATTCGCCAGCATGTTACCTGTGGTACTGTTCGTCTTCTCCCTATCGCTTCCGTCGATCAACCCGCTGATATCTTCACTAAGGCTCATCCTCCTGGCCGCTTCAATGATCTTGTTTCCAAACTCAACTTGGTTGATGCTTCCCCTCCTTGAGTTTGCGGGGGGATGTTAGTGTATATTAGTGTATCATTATGTAGTGCATTATCATGTTAGTGTAGCATTATGTTAGTGCATTATGTTAGTGTAGCATTATCATGTTAGTGTAGCATTATGTTAGTGCATTATGTTAGTGTAGCATTATGTTAGTGCATTATGTTAGTGTAGCATTATGTTATTGTTCATAGGCATCCAAGGCATCCTCTATAAATAGAGTGCCTTCTTTGTGTAATAGACATGTACAATTCATAGAAACAATTGTGCCTCTCTCTCTCTCTCTCTCTCTATTCGCTCATCTCTATCTTCTCTCACTTTCTCCAATTATTATTTCAAAGAGTGTGAAAATTGTCCCGCATACGCCGATATCAAAAAAAAAAGTTACTTTGAAGTTTAAGTTAGTAGTAAAATTGATTGAGGGTCATAAGATATGAGAAAGAGTGAGAGAGAGCATTCATATATATTCTGCAGCTTTCTCAATTATTGTTTTCTTTCATTTTTTTTCCTTTGAATTTTTAATTGGGTTGTGTTGGAAACCCATCAAGTCAAGAGTTAGGACAAGTTTGGGATCTTTCAAAAAAGATAAAAAGACAAAAAGTTACTTAAAAAGTTAACACTATTCATCAAAAGTCAACAATTACGGCTGCACAATTCCCAATTTGAATTTTTCCCTACAAATCAATTTTTACAATTTTTTATTACACATTTTTTCATAAAAAGTTAAAAAGTTAATCCAAACATCTATATTTTCAACCTCAATTTTTTAGTTCAAAAAGACAAAAAGTGCACTTATTTAGGACACCCCAAACAATCCCTTAACATCGACTTATTCTGACCTATTGTTTGGAGCCTATATATTTTAATCAAAAAATTAAAATATTATTATAAATTGTTACATTATTTTCTTTAATTTTTTATACGTCTTTTTGTAAAAAATTAAAAAATAACTAAAATAATATATTACCAAACGAGTTCTGATTGAATCATACTCCTTATTATTGAATAAAGCATATCATTTTAATTGTCCCTTTGGCAACTTCAACTAGTTCTACTAACATTCACCCTTTGAAACATTTAACCTAACATTGTTTTTATAAGTAGAGTAATGCTATAGACTTACATTTGAGACCCTTAAATACACTCACAATGATGTGTCAAGCAAGTAAAGTCACACACGATTATGTGTGTGACAAATTAAAATTAACACCCATCATTCCACATCATTGTGAGTGAAAATGTGAAAATTTTATTAGATATTTCAAATATTTTCCTTACAATTAATCGACCAATAATACTATATATACAGAATTTATATACCATATTATGCCTATTATCTTATTTGTCAACACAATATTCGTATAATAGATCTTACCACTCATCTATATTTTCAATATAGTACTAATATTTAAACTGACACATCAGATAATAAAACAAAATGATTGAAATAAATGATCATCACAACATTACTCTAATCAACCTAACCTTACACTTTAATAATGTCACCAAATGTAACAATGAGGATAAAAATGATGCCTCATGATGTTGATATTGATATTGATGGCAATAATAATGACTAATTTAGGTAGACACACCAGCAATCTGAGTCACTATTGTTAGCACTCAAGTTAATATTAGAGATGAGATCTTTGTAGATCCCTTAATCTAATTCCTTTGGGGGTGCTACTGCCAACTACTTTGATGCAAGCATATATGGATTCACATTATTGGGAACTTTTGGATCCTAATTAAGCAAGGCTCACTGTTACTTGTGTTCGATCTCAACTTTTGCCTGATTTCCTCTTATTATTAGTTATATATTTCATGTTTTTAGTTTGACATCCATAAAAATAATCAAAAAGATTAAGGTCATGGTGGTCCTCTTTTTTAGGTGCATTAAGGTAGGCACTGAAGAATTGTTGGTTGTTTGAAAGCCTGACAAAAATTAGAGAAATTTCTCCTTTTAACAATGGACTTTTACTTTATATAAAGAGGGGAAAAAATAATAATTTTTTTTTTTTATTTGATCGAATATTGGATACACTAAACATAGGTAACATGTTCGGTTTTGCTTAATTTGTCTAGTATGGAGTCAAAAAATACAAAAAATTTGCTTGACAAATTGTTTTCAAAATAACTTTATTTTTAAAAAGATTAAATTAATATTTTCAAAAAAATTTAAAACAACTTTCAAACAAAAAAATAATAATTAGTAGTGTGATTTTTTTTCTTTATATTTTAAATATGAACACAAACATAAAATAAAAGTACATCTAATTAAGCCCATTACACACTCTCTCTAGATGTCAAGTACCATTTTAACCATTGCAACGATGATTATTGGTTAAAAAGTGAAATTACACATATATCTATATTAATAATTAAAGCGAACATTATTGTTGACGTTAATGTCATATAATTTTCTCTTTGTTTTTTTTAAAAAAAAAAAAACGTTCTTAAAATATGATAATAATTATAAACTGTTTTAATTTTCTTCGACTACTTCTTAGAGTGCCTATCTCCATGTGTAATGATTAGCCCTTCTATAAATAATTGGAAACAGACAAACAATATCTTACATGATATAGAAAGACAGAGAGGACACAAACAAGAAAGCGGCAAGGAATATGATACTTGGGTAGGCAATATCTTAGTTACACCAAAGGTTTTCTCAATTGTTTTGCCTGGGAGAAAACTAGTGACACAAACAAGAGGCTATGTGCTTATTTGTTAAACTGCATGAATGTCTGTGGATGAAGGCTTTGTTGTTTGAATTAAGACAATTCATTAAATGTGAGTTTTAAGTCCACTTTGCGAAGTGGCAAATCATCATGTTTTAAAGCCCACTTGAGGGTGGCAAATCCGCGCTTTAGCCCACTTGAGAGTGGCATTTTCAAACCATTTTCGAAAAATAAACATGAGTTGTTTTATTCCAATTCTCGTAATTGAGTCTATACTTGTATATTGTGCGCATCACATAGTAAGTTAGATTAATAACTGGAATAAAAACACATGTGTTTATAAAACGACATATCATGTTTAGTAGAGGTCAATTTTTGATCGGGCGAGCGGGGGTGCTCATTTCAGGACCTTCTCCTCTCGTACCCAAGTTTCTGAGCCGAGGCAACTTTGGTGATGATAAACACGTGGCCTTTGGCACGAGTCAGGGTTTCCTAAATTTCTCAAAATAAAATATTTAGGTGGCGACTCTATAATTTATAATTTTACTTTCAAATCATTCGAACAGCACTGCGCGCCCCCCTTTAGGAGAGGGCGTGAATTGGTCGTCCTACAGTTCGGACTCTTGTCACGGTTTTGAATATAATCTCACAAAGTGCAATGTGAGGCTGATAAACACCAAAGAGTCCAAATTTGGCAATTGATTTTGGAAAATCGATTTTAAATCAAAAGCGCCAAACATGGACTGCTTTGCCAGATTATAGAGTCGCCACCTAAATATTTTATTTTGAGAAATTTAGGAAACCCTAACTCGTGCCAAAGGCCACGTGTTTATCATCACCAAAGTTGCCTCGGCTCAGGAACTTGGGTACGAGAGGAGAAGGTCCTGAAATGAGCACCCCCGCTCGCCCGATCAAAAATTGACCTCTACTAAACATGATATGTCGTTTTATAAACACATGTGTTTTTATTCCAGTTATTAATCTAACTTACTATGTGATGCGCACAATATACAAGTATAGACTCAATTACGAGAATTGGAATAAAACAACTCATGTTTATTTTTCGAAAATGGTTTGAAAATGCCACTCTCAAGTGGGCTAAAGCGCGGATTTGCCACCCTCAAGTGGGCTTTAAAACATGATGATTTGCCACTTCGCAAAGTGGACTTAAAACTCACATTTAATGAATTGTCTTAATTCAAGCAACAAAGCCTTCATCCACAGGCATTCATGCAGTTTAACAAATAAGCACATAGCCTCATGGCAAGCATGCTGTCATGGCAACAATCACACTCATGCAAGTATACTAAAGCGTAAAACTTACAGCGTACTCCAAGCCAAAACAGAAAACTAGTTAGAAACAATGCATGATCTTAACTATAGAAAATGCCTAATGCAGCACATGCAATAATGCGATTAATAGGCTCGGCTATCTAAGATGGCATATGAATGCAATAATTTGATAACATGCTTTGAAACACGTATTCAAATAGGCATTGAAATACGATGCAGTTTGAATGATGCACCGAGCTCGGTGTATGCAAGACAAATGAATGATGTAAACATGCAAGCATAAGGTATGCTAATCAAAACATGCCCTAATCTAACCACCGAAAGCAGGTAAATAAAAGGGAGAAAGAAGTGGGGGTTGGAAGACATGCACACACACACGCACCCTTATTACAACATTGTGCCCTCTCGAAGGAGGGTTCGAATGAATAAGAGCTAAGCTATAAAAAGCTAAGCAAAGCTAACTAATCTAACCCTGACTCGTGCCAAAGGCCACGTGTTTATCATCACCAAAGTTGCCTCGGCTCAGGAACTTGGGTACGAGAGGAGAAGGTCCTGAAATGAGCACCCCCGCTCGCCCGATCAAAAATTGACCTCTACTAAACATGATATGTCGTTTTATAAACACATGTGTTTTTATTCCAGTTATTAATCTAACTTACTATGTGATGCGCACAATATACAAGTATAGACTCAATTACGAGAATTGGAATAAAACAACTCATGTTTATTTTTCGAAAATGGTTTGAAAATGCCACTCTCAAGTGGGCTAAAGCGCGGATTTGCCACCCTCAAGTGGGCTTTAAAACATGATGATTTGCCACTTCGCAAAGTGGACTTAAAACTCACATTTAATGAATTGTCTTAATTCAAGCAACAAAGCCTTCATCCACAGGCATTCATGCAGTTTAACAAATAAGCACATAGCCTCATGGCAAGCATGCTGTCATGGCAACAATCACACTCATGCAAGTATACTAAAGCGTAAAACTTACAGTGTACTCCAAGCCAAAACAGAAAACTAGTTAGAAACAATGCATGATCTTAACTATAGAAAATGCCTAATGCAGCACATGCAATAATGCGATTAATAGGCTCGGCTATCTAAGATGGCATATGAATGCAATAATTTGATAACATGCTTTGAAACACGTATTCAAATAGGTATTGAAATACGATGCAGTTTGAATGATGCACCGAGCCCGGTGTATGCAAGACAAATGAATGATGTAAACATGCAAGCATAAGGTATGCTAATCAAAACATGCCCTAATCTAACCACCGAAAGCAGGTAAATAAAAGGGAGAAAGAAGTGGGGGTTGGAAGACATGCACACACACACGCACCCTTATTACAACATTGTGCCCTCTCGAAGGAGGGTTCGAATGAATAAGAGCTAAGCTATAAAAAGCTAAGCAAAGCTAACTAATCTAATTAAACTAATTAGACTAATTATTACAAAACAAAATAAAGAAATAGCTAAGCTAAGCTATTTACTTATTACAACACTTTAACTAATTAACAAATTAATTAAATTACAAAACCAAGCTCACTAACAAGTAAAGCTTTAAACCAAGCTGTCTCAGCTCTGCTTGAAAGATAAACATGCATGCCTCGGTTTTCGTCCTGAAAAGCTCTCCGGTTAGCTCTTGAGAGGCTATGTTTGCAGGGTTTCTCCAAGAACTTGCTACTGGACCTTACCAAAACAATGCTAGGGAGTGCACCAGTGGCCTACCAGCCATAAGTGGTGGCTGCCGGCTACCTGCCGGCCAAAGATGTATACTGCTGGCTAGGGCTGAAACAGTGCCGACCATCAGTGAGGCACTGCTGGCCACTGATGTGCTGTATCATCATTCTACAACAGACCACAAACAGAGAAAAAATGAGGGTTTTCCAAGAACATGTTTGTACTGTGCCCCTCCTCCTTATCATCTTAAAACGTCAAAGGAAAAGCACTCTTGGATCCAAAACCACCAATCAAGCATGTTCAATGCATGATGACCAAAGATCCAAGTTGTACACTTTTAATAAATGCACAAAAACAAGACACAAAGGACCACCACCCTATCATGCATGATCAAGGGTGATGGAGACAAAGGAGATTAGTTCATTTCATCACTTTGAGTATCAAATGAACCAATCTTCCTCGTGTTCAATAGAACGTCTGATTGAACACAATGCAATGCTAACACAACATGCTTATCTTGCACAAGTTTTACTTGCTCAATTCTTGTTTACACATTTTACATTATCGAGCCATTCATTAACCGGTTAAGTCCAAGTGTTTGTCCTCTAATGCGAGAGGGATCAACAAAAGAATGATTCAAGACATGAGAGAGATCATGCCTTTGGTTAGTAGAAATCCTCAAAAGAAGGCTAAAACCATTGAGCATAAGTCTCAATCTCAAGCTTGAACACAACCTTAAGCTTAACCAACCCTCAAAACAAATCAAAAGTGAAGAAATGAGGGAGGTTGCAGAATTTCAGTGCTGAAATGGCATGACAAATAATGCTAAAACATGCAAGCAACACATGCACAACATGTTCAAAAACCATAAACACTAAACTAGTGAAGAGCATTACACTAGAGGCATGCAATATCAAGTTTAAATGACTAAACCAGCTCTAGACAGAGCTTCAACATGCCAAAATAGTGGCCTAATCATGCTGAAACTTAGGCACAAAAGGCAAGAAAAACATGCTCACATGTTGGCTCACAAACAAGGCATAAGGCACAACTCTCAAAAGCCATGAAAGTGTGAAATATGTGAGAGTGTGACAGTGGTATATGTTCTGAAATCACATGCAAAATGATGCTATGGCATGCAAACATCTCAAGTAAAGCATGTTAGAGGCCTTAAAACTCAAAGCTAGTTAAGGCACTTGCACTATAGCTATGCAAAACAAAGCACATATGATTAAGACCATCCAAAACAGAGCTAAAGCATGCTAAATCAGTAGCAAAAACATGCTGGAGTCAAGCTAACACATGCTAGAATGATGGGCTAACTCATTAAGCATGTTAGGCTAGTAAGCACAATTACACTACAAGTGCAAAAGGCAAGCAAGAAGTGACTCAACCAGCCAAAAACAGAGTTAAAGCATGTCAAAATAGAGCCTAAAACATGTTTGAACAAAGCTACAAAAAGGTAGAAATACATGCTCACATGTTTGGCCATCAACATATGCAAACAAAACACAAGGAGGGGAGGCCACCACCTCCTATTTTGGTCTTTAATACATGGTTTTTACCACTGAAAATTCTCTGGAATTCAGTGGTTAAAAGGCCAAAAAAAATTGTTTTAGAAAGTTTGAAAGATGGCACAAACGCTTAACAAGCAAAGAGACAAGAAGGGTGGACCACCCCCAAACTCAAAAGGGGCTTAAACCACCATGTTTAGGACTAAAAAATAGAGTTTTCTTTAGTTCAAAACCAAGCCAAAAATAATTTGCAAAGGTGGTAAAAACAAGTATAAAAACAAGCTTAAAGGGTGAGTCTTATACCTCTTGAAGTGAAGACAACACTTAAGCAACAAAACCAAGCCAAATGACCTCTAAGAGCTCCAAGAGTGCTTCAAGCAACCTCAGCCCAAAGTTGAACCACTTTCATCAAGGATGAATAAGCTAAAGTTTGACGTATGCAAGCCTTCAAGTACAAATGCTCAAGAGAGAGAAATCTAGAGAGAAAGGTTTTAGAGAGAGAGAGGCTCCCAAACCTTTTGCTAAATAATTCTAACCTTCAAAACCATAGAGAAGCCTCTCTATATATAGCAAAACACAAGCTTTGGTCGAAAATATCTCAAGAGAGACAGCTGGAACAGATGGACAACAAATATCTGTAAAAATCTGCTTTTCTGCATCAATGGCCGGCACTTCTTCATTGTTGGCCAGCACTTGATCATTGTTTGTCGGCATGGGACACTCTTGGACGGCAGGGGGCCAGTACCATTCATGGCTGGTACATGGCCAAAAAATCCCATTTATGGCCTGCATCCTTCACTTCTGGTTGGCCAGAAAAATCTACTTTTTGGGCTCGACTTCAACCAGACATAACTCCTTCATCTGGCCTCCTTTTGTAATAACCTCGACCTCTGATTAATGTTAATTCGCACTTAATTATGTCTAATGGTAATTTAGGAAGGATTTGGGATTAATTACATGTGTATTGCATTATTTTTGTGTTTCTATCGGTTTGTGATATAATGACATGTTCATGTCTTTGACTTTAAACTGCGAATTGAAAGCCTTATCGGCGACCGATTCAGAAATTGATTTGTGTTTTATACTAGGAAGAATATATGTGATTTTATAGTAGGTTTAATTAAAATTCAGATCGAAACGATTAAATTTGAGTAAAATAATACTAGATTTAACATAGATTAAGTGAATGCAAGTTAATTACATCATTGCCCTTGAGTGGGCCACTTTCTCATACATTGTTTAGAATTAGTTCAAACACCATTTTCAGCCTCTTTCCTTGCCAAAACCCTGAGAGAGAGGGAGTGAGGGAGGAAATTGAATTCATCTAGAGATTAGCTTGAAGAGTTAGAGAAATTGAAGGAGGATTGCATGTTTAAGCTTCCACACTTGGAATTGAAGACCTAAAGGTAGAGAATTCATTCTTTTAATTATGAATGTGGGTTGTTCTTGCTAGGTTCATGGTGAAATTGGTATTTAAAGTCAAGAATTGGTTTAAATGTTGAATTGAGTAGTAATTCATGCATGCATGTGCACATTATTGAGTTTTGAAGATGTTTTCATAAATTCTCCACATGCATGTCCATATTTGGGTTATAGTCCATGAATTCACCATGTTTTGACCTCAAATCTTATATTTGGTCATGTTTTAGAGCATTAGATTTCTAATGAACACTTGCATGTTAAGTTCTTGCATTATTCTTGAAGCTTCTTTGGATTTGGTGTTCTATTGTCTCACCTTTGGGCTTGATTTTACAAATGATCTTTTATATTGTTGGTTTTCAAGTGTTTTCTAGAAAATTGGCCCAAAAGGTTCAGTTTTGGTGTGTTGAATTCTTGGTTTGAGCTTTGAAGGCAAATCTGAAAATTCCAGATTTTGGCTTCCTCGCTCGAGCGTGGACCACCTTTTGTTCAGAGCTCCACTCGAGCGAAGGAGTGCTGGCTCGAGCGTATATTGCAAGCTCTCAGGTTTTTGGTGCACGCAAACGCACGCTCGAGCGAAGAGCTGTGTCTCACGCTCAAGCGAGCATCGAGCGGGGATTTTCAACGACCAGTACTTTTGCATTTTTACAGACCGCTCAAGCGAAGGAGTTTATGCTCAAGTGACCCCTCTGTTTTGGTAAGCTCGCTCGAGCGAAGAAAGTCACGCTCGAGTGAGACCCCTGTTTTCAGCAAGTTTTGAAAAATATTTTCCAAGACATTTTTGCATCCTCATTCCATCCTAGGCATTCCTAGGCCATGTTTAAGACTCCATAGTGAGGATTAAGGGTTAAAAACACATTAAGAGCCAACAAAGTAAATTATGTACGATTAGATTGTGTGTTTCAAGTGTGTGCCTGCTATGTGTTATATAGGTCACGTGCCGCGTACTGTTTGACTAATTTGCTCCGTCTGTCTGCCTCAAGGCCAACTGTGAGTAATAACTTAGTAAAGTTATGTTCAACTGTATCTATTTTCTGTGTAATAAAAATAAGATCTGTTTTCCGAAATGATATGTTCTGTACAATGGATGATTGTTCAATTTTTGATATGTATTTATGGCATCCTTAGTGTCATGTGATATCTCTTGGCTGTTACCCGGTATCGGAGGTTCCTTTATGGAACTTATATCCGTCTGCACTCTGTTACCTGTACCGGAGGCCCCGTCATGGGGGCTCAGCTTTTGTTCTGTTACCCGGATCCAGAGGTTCCTTTAAGGAACTAGTTACTTGTAACCCTCACGTGTCTGCCTTTGTTCTGTATCTGCTCTGTTATTGCTAATAGATGTATCACGTAAACTCAAGCATGACTTATTATTTCTGTATATGATCTGGACCAATTATGGATTTGATACGAAACTGAATTATGATTTCTGAATCTGTACGGACTCATTCATTGAAAACCCTTTACTCTGTTATTATTCACTGGGCTTTCGCTCACAGTTTATATTATGTATGTAGGTGAGCTGGTGTGTGACCAGGGCCAGAGTTGACGGCCTTCTGTTCTGTTTTTGTCAGCCAACCGTTGTGCTTCCCGAGGAGGTTCCGATCGAAGTCTAATGCCATGACTGTTTTTGTATTCATGCTAGTCTCTATGACTGTTTTGTAAAGTCAGGTCTTGGGATGTACACTTCTGTAAATACTTTGTAAATATTGGCGTCCTTTGACTGGCATGCTCATGTATATATATATAAGTTTTGAAATCTGCTGTCTCATGTACGTTACCACAGCTCATTGAACCTTGTCTATTTTATATATTTGCTTCCGTAACCCCTTATTATATACTTATCTGTTCAAAGGCCTTTGGTAATCCACGAATTACTGGCCGGTTACGATGCCTAACCTACAGAAGCGGGTTTGGGTCGTGACACCTTTGCAAGTCATTCTGGAGCCTAAATTGAAGCTCTGGAAGTCTTCTTTCCAATGGTGGCATCCTCACTTCAAAATTCCAAGTGTGAAAAAAGTTATGCCTATTTGAGTAAAAACTGCTCAGTTTCAATCCTACGTGGATTTATGCCGAACTTCTCCCAAACTTGGTTTCTTCTCTCATCTCTCATTTTCTTCAACCCCAAACCTCTAAATAGGGTGTTTTGAAAGATTTTTCAAAGAGTTCATCTCTTTTTCATTCATTTCTACTTTGTCCTTGTTCGGTTTACCGAAAAGCAAAACATTTAACAAAATGCGAGCCTCGGAACATCGTAGGAACTTTTTTAAAAATATTTTGAAAGAGAGAGTTTTAAGATCTAAAAATCATTTTAGTCAAAATGGCTTTGGTCCACAACTGGGGTGTAAGGTTGGGATTTGACTCTCTTTTTGCCGAAGAAATCGATCCTTGCACTGCACATCTTTCATCACCAAGTAAACAATCAGTAGCATCCAAATTTTAAGAGCGGTCAAAAATAGGATGTCTACAAGCACTGCTCACACCCCTGATAAAAACTATGCTTGCTTTAGTGTAACTCTATTATTTTTTTATATAACTTTAAGAGTTTATTTGTATTAATTATGGGTTGTACTTGATATTTATTATGATTGTAATCTTTTAAACTTATATGTTAACATTATTGGTTTAACTTCTCTCAAATTATCATTTTAACTTGAGAGAGCATTTGAGCTTAGTAATCTCATTTCTGAACCAATTTTGGTGATCCGGACCATTCACTCCTGTTTGGTTTAACTCAATTTTTTTGAAAATTGAGTTTTTTATTTTTCGTATTTATTTTTATTTTTATTGAATTTTTTTAATATTTTACAAAAAAAATTATTTTTTAGATATACCTAATCTAGATACACTTAAAAAATATAATATTTGTGATTTCAAATTTTTTTTTTTACCAAATATAAAAAAATACCAAAATTCAATACATTTTCATATTTTTGTTGTTTTTGTAAAGATTTTTGTACAAATTTTATACTTTTGAAGTACACAAAAATTAAGTAGATTTAAAAAGTAAAAAAAAAAACTATTGATTAAAATATTTTAAAAAATCAGTAAAAGTACAAAAATATGAATTGAAAAATCAAAAAAAATAAATTTGAAAACTCCAAACCAAATAGTTTTTAAAAGATGGACAAAAAAATATAATTTCAAAAATAGTAATTCATTTTTTGTAATACAAATGTGATTCAAATATATAATTACTTGATTATTTTGATTTTTACATGAATATTCTATTAAATGAGTTCTAAAAATTAAACGATTTTGTATCACTAAAGTCGGTCTTAAAATAGATCTACCAAATTCAAATATTGTCTCAAACTAGGATGGCCAACTTGAGACAAGTCAAATTCTAATATCATATTGGTAAATGTTAAAGGGTAAATTATTAAAACATTCATCTCCAACTTTTGATAGTAGGAGAGGTCCAATATGTTTTTTCTTATTAGTTAAGGTCTCTTAATAATATTATTAAAAAAAATTTAGCTTGTCACAAAGAAATTTTAAATTTCTTTGTGAAATTTATCTTTGAAGTAAAATTTCTCTGTGACGAACTGAAATTTTTTTAAATTAAAATTTATATGTGAAAATGTCGAGGGACCCTAATTACTATAAAAATATTTCATATTCTTTATCTTGTAAAATTTTAATATTAGCTACCTAAAACTAAAAACCCCAATGTTAAATATGTATAACATTATTTAAGATTAAGATTAAAGTAAGAATATGTTGAAAACATTCAAAAATGTTAAATGAATAAAAATATATTGAATTTAATAAAAAATGGCGCATATATTTCTTCTTTTTGGGTTGGGTTTCTTGAGAGAAGTGATATGCTTTTTAATGGATATATTATAATGACACTTAGGTCGTGTTTTGGAAGAGTGTTGGCTTAAAATAATTCATTAAAAAATAAAATAAATTTAAATAATTAATAAAATAAAATATCACTTTTAAGTCATAATTATTTAATTTTTTTCTCTCACAATCATCAAATCAATTATAAAAATAAAAATAAAAAACCAACTTATCAAATATAACTTTTTTAGTAAAGCTGAAACAGTCAAAAGGTCAATTAAAATAGTCAATTTTCCAAACAAGGTCTTATTGAAGTTTGCTTAAAAAATAAATTGTCCAATATGATTATGAAAATCACATCCCACCTCTTCAAATTTCTAACTACATAATAAATGATCAATTTTATTAATGAATTATCAATTTAATTAACAGTCTTTAATGATATCAGAAATATATATTAATCAATAATTTAAATAATTTTATTATTGTATGAGAGAACAGTTAAAATTTTATTTTATTTTATTAATTTTGTTAATTTAAAAATTCTGACAAAATTTGTTTTTATAAATTTTTAAAATTATGAGTAACAATTTATATTTTAAATAAAAATGAATACATGTTATTTTAATATACCTCATAGAGGATACTATCATATATGAATTAAAAAGGGGGGGGGGGGGGGGTTGTGGTAATAATTCAGGATTTGCAGATTGTATCTTATTCGTTTATTTATTTATTTATGAGTGATGATATAGAGCTGTATTATGTGACAAGGTGGCGTATTAGAAAGTTTGTAAAAAGTTAATTTTTTGATTTTTTAAAAAAATTTTTAAGTAAAAAATGTGAAAGATGATATAATTCAAAATAGATAAAAAAGTTAAGAGTTAATTTTTTTTTTTTTTTTTTTCTAAAAGACCTGTAAAAAAAAAAATTAACACAAAACTTCACATAAAACCCATCACAATTAAAGTTTCCCAGAGCTCTTTTTTTAAGAGCTCAATCATTCTTGTTTATTTATTTTTCCTACCTATGGTGAAAAGGGAATAATTTGTTTCAACAACGGTCTCCGGAATTGCTGGGGGCCGGCGCCGTGCTTTTTTTATTTAACAGAAGAAGAACAAGTTGCTGAAAAGTAAAAACCCTCACCTCATCCACCACACCTCCATACCCACCCACCCACCCACTCACACACCACTCTCTCTCTCTCTCTCTCTCTCTCTCTCTCTTCACATTTCATTTGGCTTCCACTTCACTCTCTTTTGTACCATCTTGGACCCATATATACATACATCTATACAGACATGGATACATCTTTAAATCTTTTTACATAGATTACTCCATCATATGTCTGTGTCAACAATACCCCCCAATCTCCACTTCTTTCAAACCTCTCTCTCTCTCTCTCTCTCTCTCTCTGTGCTATTAAAAACAAAAAACCCATCTTCCTCTTTTCCATCCTCTGTCTATTCCCATTTCAGTGCTTGGAATGGCTTCATCCAGAAACACCACTATTACTAATATTGGTATTCTTTTTCTTTTCCTTTGTGCTTTCCTTGCCCAAGTTGCCCTCTGTTATTCTGCTAAGGTATGGCTATAGATATGATATTTTCACTCTACTTTTTTGTTTTTGTTTTCTTGTTTTCGGATTTATGTTACTGGGTCGAGCTTTGTCTTGTGTGCAGGTCTATGTGGTCTATATGGGAAGCAGAGATGGTCATGACCCAGATGAGATTTTGATTCAGAACCACCAATTCCTCACTGATTTTCATGGTGGAAGGTCTACCCAACGTTCCCTTTTTCTCTTTCTTTTCTTTTTTTTCAACTGTACGCCACCATGTTTTCAAATTCCTTTTTTTTTTTTTTTTTGGGTTTGATGTTATTGTTGTTTTCATCTTCTTGTTCTTATTGAGGATTGTTTGGTTGTGCTGATTGAATCATTCAATTGGTGACACAGTGTTGAACAAGCCAGGGCATCTCATGTCTACAGTTACAGACATGGTTTCAGAGGCTTTGCAGCCAGGTTGACAGAGGACCAAGCTTCTGAAATTGCCAGTATGTCAATACAATAGTAGTATTTACTATTATCTTTACCATTTCTCATCATAATTGATTGATTTATATCCATGGCTCTGAAAAATCAATGTCATGGTTTTAAAAATTGGAACACAGAGATGCCTGGAGTGGTGTCGGTGTTTCCAAACAACCGCAGGAGGCTTCACACGACTCATTCATGGGATTTCATGGGTCTTTTGGGAGAAGAAACCATGGAAATCCCTGGGTATTCCACCAAGAACCAAGTTAATGTCGTTATCGGCTTCATTGATACCGGTTAGTTGTCTTTCCCTTTCTATCGAGAACAATTGGTTTCATTGATTAGTATCACTGTATGTGTATGCACAAATTAGACAATGTTCATTTATTAGTTCATTATGGAAACATGACCTCTGGGCTTTTCCTAGGATTAGGAGTAGAAAACAAACTACTCTCTGTGCTCATTGAATACAACACTTGCTCATTCTTTAATGAGTACCCACTATCATTTTCTTTGATGCCCTGTTTGTTTGAAGTCACAAGTATGTGAGCTAACAATGCCCTTCCTCACTCTTCATTATGATTTCGAACTAAAATGAGACTTTTCATTATGATTTTAGAAATTATAGGTTCATTTTGTTTAATCAAAAAACACTCTTCATTCTAGTCCACTTTTCTTTTTAATCCTCTCTTTGTCACTGTTTTTGCTAACAAAGGCGTGCCGGTCTCTCTTGCCACTGTTAAGATTGTAGTAGAGTTCTTTTTCACACACACAACTCTCAAGTTGTTGTGAAACATATTGAATAGCAAAATATCTCTCTCACACTCTATGAAATTGCAATTAATTTTAAGCACTGCTTAAAGCAGGAATTTGGCCTGAATCCCCAAGTTTCAGTGATGCTCACATGCCTCCAGTGCCGGCTAAATGGAAAGGGAAATGCGAATCAGGAGAAGGATTCAATGCTTCAACTTGCAACAGGTATTTTATTCGATTGTTTTTGGTACCCAAATTTGTGAATCTTGGAGTTTGTTTGTTTGTTGAACCCCAACCCTCAAGCTAAAATTGTCATGATATAGGAAAATAATAGGAGCAAGATTTTATTTGAGTGGGTATGAGGCTGAAGAAGATCCGATCAAGACAATGTCATTCAGGTCCCCGAGGGACAGCTCTGGTCACGGTAGCCACACAGCATCCATAGCTGCCGGCCGCTTCGTGACAAACATGAACTATAATGGTTTGGCAGCCGGTGGAGCTAGAGGAGGTGCACCAATGGCCAGAATTGCAGTGTACAAGACATGTTGGGACTCTGGCTGCTACGATGTTGATTTATTGGCTGCATTCGATGATGCTATCAGAGATGGGATTCATATTTTGTCTCTGTCTCTGGGTCCTGACTCTCCTCAGGGAGATTATTTCAGCGATGCCATATCAGTGGGGTCGTTCCATGCTGCTAGCCATGGAATTGTGGTGGTTTCCTCAGTTGGAAATGAGGGAAACCAGGGTTCTGCAACAAACCTTGCTCCGTGGATGATCACTGTTGGTGCTAGCTCAACAGACCGTGACTTTGCATCCAATATCATGCTTGGAGACGCCATCAACATCACGGTGATGCCATTTATTTCTGGACTTTTGGTATCATTACACTGATTCTGAAACTCTTTTTGTTTGGTGATTGAGTAGGGTGAAAGTCTCAGTCTACTTCAAATGAGCACCTCCACAAGGATCATCTCTGCTTCGGAAGCCTATGCTGGGTACTTCACTCCTTATCAATCCAGGTGAATCAAAAGGTACTTAGCTGTGAGTACAATCTAAACACCTATGCATTATGGGAAATGCTTAAATTATTTTTTTGTCTTTCCTACATGTTCCTTTAGTTACTGTTTGGAGAGTTCATTGAATAGTACTAAGGCCAGAGGGAAGGTTCTAGTATGCCAACACGCTGAAAGTTCAACCGAGTCTAAGCTGGCAAAAAGCAAAGCAGTTGAAGCAGCCGGTGGAGTGGGGATGATTCTTGTAGATGAAACAGATAAAGATGTCGCTATTCCCTTTGTAATCCCGGCAGCTATTGTTGGAAAAAAAAAAGGAAACAAGATCCTGACTTACATTAAGCATACACGGTTTGTTTTGTACTTAACCATGACAGAGATTCATCAGTATTCGTTTTTCTTATTTTTTCTCTTTATGCTAAGCTATTCTTTCGTCATGAACAGCAAGCCAATGGCTAGGATTTTCTCTGCGAAGACCGTCTTAGGATCTCAACCTGCTCCTCAAATTGCAGCATTTTCTTCAAAAGGCCCAAATGCGTTAACCCCAGAAATTCTGAAGGTGAATTTTTGTTCTAGCAATCCGTGTTGCATTTTTTTTTTCTCGATTTCTTATTATGCTTTGTTTCTGATTGTTCTTCCTTGTAGCCCGATGTCGTAGCTCCTGGATTAAATATCCTAGCAGCCTGGTCGCCAGCAATTGGAAAATTGCAGTCTAACATTCAGTCTGGCACGTCCATGGCTTGCCCACACATAACAGGAATTGCAGCCTTGATCAAAGCTGTGCATCCTTTGTGGTCTCCATCTGCTATCAAATCTGCAATCATGACAACTGGTAAATTTCGCGTGTTTCAAAACAAACTCAATTTTTTTATATACACACATATATATGTATCTTATTTAATGTGATCAAGTTTCTCTTAAGAAAGCTTTACAGCTTTGAAAGTTGTTTAAGTCTGATCTTTTTCATCACTATCAAGTATGATTATTATGTGCGTGTCATGTCTGTGTTGAATCTCAGAATTGATTCTGTTTAGCATTGGGCCAGTTTTATAGCATTCTCCATTGGTGTAGTATTTTTTGTGCTATTTTAGCACATCAAAGGCACACTTTATACGGATTTACTGCATGCTTCTCTATTGGCGTAATATATAATAGCACTGTGTTATCTGCTGTTGGCATAGGTTATAGCACAGTGCTATTGCATATACTACACTGTTGGAATGAGTGTTTTATGTTATGTTGTGCTATTTTAGCATGTTACACCTAAATACTACACCAGAGTTGCTATTAGGACTATCAATTATGCCAACTAGCTTTTTCTCAAAATTCTGAGATTGCAAAATGCAGCTACCGCCTTAGACAAGCATCACAGACCGATCACAGTCGACCCTGAAGGAAGGCGGGGAAACGCGTTTGACTATGGTGCTGGCTTTGTGAACCCAACTAGAGTCTTAAATCCCGGGCTTATCTATGACACACAGCCAACAGATTATAAAGCTTTTCTCTGTTCAATTGGTTACAATGAGAGAATGCTGCATCTGATAACAAGAGACAACAGCACATGTAATCAAACATTTGCAACACCAAATGGCCTCAATTATCCATCTATCACAGTACCCAATCTTAAGGACAATTTCTCAGTAACGCGAACTGTGACAAATGTTGGGGACCGAAAAAGCGTTTATAGAGCTCTAGTCTTGTCTCCAATGGGAATCAATGTGACAGTTGTGCCAAGGTTGTTAGTCTTCAACAGGTACGGTCAGAAGATCAGTTTCACTGTGAATTTCAAGGCGGAAGCTCCATCAGAGGCCTATGCATTTGGGTTCTTGACATGGAGAAGCAGAAAATCACTGGTAACCACGCCGCTGGTGGTCCGTCACACACGTTCCAAGTTGGGATTACTCAGATGACAGGGCTGAAATTGAAGAAATTGTTATAGGAACTTTGAAGATCAAATATCAATTGTCAATCACAGTTTAGTTATTTTCTTTGAAATTTCTATCATATGTTTAAAAGAAACCAACATACAAGCAATATAAATTCAAATTGATTAATTTTTTCTCGTCATATATTGTGATTGCTGAATTTTTTTGCTCCTTCCTTGCTGATACTGTGTAAATTATCTGATCTTCTTGAATGGATTGTAGAGCAAAGAAATATTGGTGCTGCTGAAGCATAATCTGTTACAATTTATGGTACTGTGAAATATATTGAGTGGAGGAGCAATGGCCTCTAAATTGTGAGTTTGAATGAAGATGATTAAAGGGTTAGTTTATTTGTCAATTTTTTTTTTTTTTTTTTTTGATAATTAAATGGTTAGTTGACTGACCGCTTCCTATGACCAGCACTATCATAATATTGTCTTGATTTTGATACTTGTTTCAATCATTAGGTGTGCTTAAATCATCAGAGTGGCTGATGAGATGACTTCTAGACAATAATTCCTTTTCACTACTAACTATAATTGACCATTTCTTGATCTTTTCTTCTCTTTACCAACTTTGTCACAATCACTGCCTTAATTTTCGCCATTGGAATATAAAACAATTCTTCAGTTTTTCTTCCTCAATAGATTATGTGAACTTACTCAACTGATAAAAGAAGTTAATTGCACTACTTGTCCTTGAAATATGTAATCTGTAACACTTTAGTTCTGAAGTATGTAATCTACAATACTTTAGTTCCGAAAATATGCAATCTGCTGCACCTTAGTCCCTAGCAGCAAGGCCGTTCAAAATTAATAATGGGAAGAGGGCTATTTATGAAACTTTACATAAAAATGCAATAAAATTAAAAGGTTGGGACTAAAATGTAAACAAAGCGCAAACTTTGAGGATCAAAATGAAATAAATGCATATTTTGAGGACCAAAATGCAATAAAATACAAACTTAAGGCAGTATGGGTATTTGATCATTTTGATTTGGTTGAGAATTCACGATCATTTATATCAATCAAACGTCTCACAGCCATACACACAAACAAAAAAAAAAAAAAAAACAAAAAAAAAAAGGTAACAGGGAAGTTGTTGGAGTCCCTTTTTTCAAGTCCTTAATTGATGAAAGTGTACTAAATGTGACTTTCTGGGATAAATGCCATAGAGGGAGAAAGGAGGAGCTAAAAATAATTGTAATTAATGGGTAATTACTGAACTAGAATTTAACCTCATTTTGTACAGATAGTAACCATGAACATGTTTCACAAATGTCTATCCATTCAAATCAATATATACTTCAATTATCAAACAAAAACAGAAGCTATCGACTCAGGAGTTACAATACGCTCACCCTGAGACTGCAACTCTGAAGGATCAAAGAGTCCTAACACAAGAAGCTCATTCAAGAGCTCAAGCTTCTCATCTTCAAGGGTTTTGACCTGATCTTCAACCTCTCTCAACTCTCCCCCTAGCCCAAAGCTTTCTTCCTCCAGCATCAAATATTTCGTCTCAGTGCCCAGTACTCATTTCCAGATGCAGACGAGGAGTCCAGCAATGAATCGGAGGGCGAGTTCACGGGTTGTTGGAATAATGGGGAAGAAACTTCTTTCTTCAACCCTCTTTTGGAGGCTTTCTTCCCTGTTTGAGTTGAAGAAGCGGCAACAGCTCTTGGAACCCTTTCACATTGAGACCTTGTTGAAACGTGGAAGCCTTATGGGTTGAGGGTTTCTTTTTTCGTGAATTGGGAATTACTTAACCTTCCTCAGGTAGCAGTATACTTGGATCTTGCATTTCTATATATAAAAGCATAAGAATATACATCATAGATATGCATAATAGAAATAGAAGTCTAAATAATATGAAAACAAGATTTGCATGTGTATAATGCATGATATAAGAAACAATGAAACCATTACTTCTAATAAGAAATTTTAAAGAAGAGTTGAACATAGATTGAATGGCTACTAGCTCCATCAGATTAAGATTCCATTTCCAGGTGCATGACATGCTTTATGGAGCAAGTTTACAATCACAGTTTGAACACCCGTGCGCATGTTCAGGGAGCACTAGATGGAAGACACTATTTAAGGTGAAATGTCAATGCACTCCCACTCTACCTTGCCAGCATAATCCACTAAATTAGACAACCGGGTTTTCCTAGGTTATACCAAAACTTTACAAGTCAACTTAAGTTTTCTCTAGAATCACCTTCAACCTTTACATGAAAATTACAATCATAGACAATAAGGTTTTATTGGCTCAAATCAAAATGAATAACCACCAAAAACACAACCACCGAACACATAAACTAAGATGGTCATCAAGACTCCAAAAGTTTCCTAGGATGTCTCTATGTGAGACCAAAGTATAGGTGTATAAGATGGCATTGGCAATAGTTTGTACAAACGAGTGTGTATAGCATTAGGATGAATAGATATACCTTCAATGGAAACTTTCAACTCTCTGCCAATGGTGCAATGAATGTCTCACATGCTTACACTCACTCAAATAAGGTAGGAAACCTAAAAGAGATGTGATGTAGAGTGTGTAGAGATGCTTTAGTTCTCAAATAGATTGTTTCTCATCAAGAATACCAAGTGGAGGTGCCACAGTGTTTAAAGTTTTCACAACCAACAGCTAGTTTAAGAAAATAGCCAAGCATGAGCCGGCCCACAGTAAGCCTTGGTCGGCAAAATCTCACCAATTTACCATCCACATTTGGGGAAAAAAACAAAATGAGATCCAAGTGAATTAGTTTATGTGAAGTGTGGGCCTTTCCCCAACTGTAGAGTGATCCACACTCTGGATGAGCAAATGACATGTTTGGCTGTCGCAATTTGGACCCAATTAGGTCAACCACCCTATGTAGATCTTCACCAATGACCTAGACTACCTTTCATCAACCAAGATGACCAAATGAACAATGGTGTCCACTCTTCAAGGTCTTCTTGATCCTAGCCTTGTTAAAAGCAAACTTGGTGTTGATGAAGCTCTCCCATTGAATCTTCCATGCCAATGAAGTTCTCACATAGCACTCTAGACTTTCAAGGTTTTAGGACTTTGTCTCCTGACGGTAGTGGCTTGGGTTCTACCCAAGGTACACATTACATAGTCATGAATTAGCAACCTAAGGCTTAGTCCTAGCACTAACATATTCATACTCCAACATGGAGTTTAGAATCGTGAGTTTACAATAATGAAGAAGAGTGGTCTCTTTCTCCTCTTTCTATTCCCTAAGCCTCTAACTCCCCAACCTGCAAGCTCTGTGACAACAACCTGCTGTGGTTTTTTAAGACTGACCAAATGACCTAGAGCAATTTGCATTTCCCAAAATACTATTATCCTTTAAAGGAGCAAACAAAACATTATCCGGGTCCTTCTTCGGCTGAACGAAAATCGAGTTTTCATAATAATTCTCCCTCATCGTAAATTTACTTATGTTATGGTTGATTCATGGATTTGTGAAGGGAACGAAAATAGAAATGGAAAAGATGCGAAAAGAAACTGAAGTGAAAGAAGCGAAATTCCTTACTTTTGTTAGGACGGATTAGAAAAATGAGAAGAAAAAGAATATTTTTTTTTGGGTAAGTAAGAAAAAGAATATTCATTTGCCAAAAGAAATCCATTTTTTCAGTTTGTATATTCATTAAAAAAAAAAGAAAAAAAAAAAGAAAAAGAAAAAAGAAGAAGATATATATACATACAAGTAATTTCATTTCCCTATTTCTGGACAAATCCAAGATACAAACATAACATATAAATCGAGTAAAAATTGATAAAATTTTGTTAGCCAATAGAAAGGCGAAGTTCAGTACAGTATTTTATTAAAGTTATGTTCACTAGGACATTATCAAATATTCAACAATACCAACATGGATCTACAATTGTAACACAAGCCATCGGCATATTTTCGCTGTTCACAGTTGACAACTGATAAAGTCAACTAAAAAATAAGTTACCACATTGGTCCAATGTTGTTCTAAAGATTAATTCAGTTATCCAGAATTAACAGCACTACACGTTCAATGTCATAACGTATTTGTAATGGAGAAGCATTACATTAGGCAATAAAAAGCACTGAAAAATATAATTTTTGTTTGAATATAACTATATCATATGGTATGAATTATGGAAGAAGTGAAACAGGGGATAAAGAAAAAGAAATTGAATCCGTACAGCAGAGATTTATTACACTCCCTTTGGATTTGGATGGGTGAGAAAAGGAAAAAAAAAAAAAAAATTATTGTCATCTCTTACCTAGCTAAGAAACAAATAAATTATTTATTTAATTTTTTTTTTTTCCAGTTGGTTAAAAAAAGTAAAGAATGAGATACAGGGATAATAATATTGATGTTATAAAAAGTGCTCATAGGATAATATTATTGATATTATAAAAAGTTACTCATGCTGGGTTGGGATTTGAGATTGAATTTGAAAAAGAAAATAAAATAAGTAATAAGATGTAAATAAAATGTATTTATATTTCACTTAATTTCATTAATTTTTTTATTTTTCTTTTAAATATCTTCTCAAATCTCCGACCAAACACAACGGCAATCAACCAGCTTGTTTCTTATTAAATCTTACTAAATACCACTTTTAATAAGAAATGATAATTTTTTTCTTAATTTCTTATCATTTTTCACCTAATTTAGAAATTGTTTTAACTTCTAAGGAAACACCCAAAAAATGATTTTTTTTTTAAATGAACAAAATCCATACGATTGGAGACGCATAATCCATATATGATAGATACATGAACAGATAAGAAAGATAGAGGGAAACGAGATGAAGCCCTAGAATAGAAAGTCAATTTTGGGTGAATGAAGAAAGAAAATTTTGGAAATAGAATAAATTGTTTGTTCTATTGAAGGGCGTACCTGGAAAATTGTAATCTACTAAGGTTTTTTATGCAAAACTTTCATCTTCCCACTTCACATTTCGCGATCGATGCTGCATTGCGTTTGCAACCCCAAATCTTTCATGCATGTATGCAGAGTGAGTTTGGAACCCAGCTGAAAAATAACTTTTATTTTTAAAATTTTTGGGTCTGTGATTTATTTATTTTTTAAAAAAAAAACTGTATTAAAAAATTAGATAAATTACACCGACGTAATTTTTAAAAAATACAATAAATTCCACAATTTTGATTTAATTACATTGTTATTTATTTTAATAAAATTAAAAGTCTAAAATTGATGCATATGATATCAAAATACAACAATATACAAGGTAAAATATACATTTTGTTGGAAATGGTTATAAAATTCTGGATAAAACCAGAATTTTTTCTTAAGTTCGGTCTATTTTTTAGGTGGGCCCCGTGCGTCGATTTTCACGGGTCAAAGTGGTAACGCGTTTTATGCCGCGTTGTGATTCACGTGGTATATTTGGTTGCTCAAAACCATTACCGAGTGAATGCGAAATTGAAGCCAAAGTGTGCACCATGGAAATGGAGTTTTGGTGGAAATTCCTTAAAGGTTTGAATAAGGCTTGTCCCACATTGATTTTGTGGGAGGTTTTGAAAGGGTTTATAAGGCATGGGTTTGGTACTTGGGGTGTGCCCCAAGGGATACCCAAGTGTTTTAGAGGGAGAGGTTATGGCCAAAATGGGCTAGATCCATTGGACTCAAAAAACCACCACACACGCGCGCGCCGCTGCCGCTCGTCCGGTCGGGTGGGCTGGGCTTGGGCGCGTGGTGTGTGGTTGGGTTGGGCTTGTCCGGCCCAATACTAATCTTTTTAGGTCAAAAACATTTGAATTTAATTTTATTTATTTTTATTTGTTTGAATTGTAACCCAACAGATTCAAATCTGTTTGAATTCAAAACCAACAGGTATCATACCTGTTCAATTCAAAAACCTAGAGCCACCATTCCATCTATAAATAGGACAGCTCTCATTTAGATTTTAAAAGAACTCTAATTTTTGTCCTTTATAATTCTGCAAACATCCTCTTCATTTTGCTGCATTATTTTCTTGTCAGAGAAAGTATAAACACTTTGTGTGTTCGTTAGACAAACAATTTGTAGTGCTGCTATTGTTTGTAGTAGATCATGTTATCCTGGGAGATAGACGTCCACATTCTGAAAACACCGTGGAGAGGGCGAATCTGTCTTAAGGACACAGTGTCAAACACTGGACTTGATCAGATTATAATTCGAAGAAATTAAATCAAGTAAGTTATTTAATTAATTTTTGTGTTATTGTTATTTATTTAAATCAGATTTTAATTTTGTTTTTGTAACAAAATAAAATCTGTTTTTATTTATTTATTTATTATTTCGAGTTTGATTTTTGTAATCAAACAAATTCTCTCCTTTTCTTTATTTCTTTAAATTCTAGTTGTTATTTTGTACACAATAGAATTAAATCTTTTAAATACAGTGAAGATTGTCCAACAATCTTAAAACAGACTCCTTTTTGGTATCTTCATTGTATTTAATTTTCTGTGTTTTCAAACTAATATTCTGGTTGGAAAAACAAATAGTGATTTATGCTATTTGACAGATAGTAGTAATATACTGTCTCTTTTCTTTGACAACTAGTAGTAATATACTGGTATCATTAACAATTGCAGAATATTATTTGGTGTTACAGAAAATTATTTTGGTATTTTATTTTTCTAGTTTTAGTAACAAGAAAAATAAAATTATATTATTTTCTAGTTTTAGTAACAAAGAAAATAAAATTATTTTGTGTTTTAATTTATTTTCTGATTTTGGTAACTAGAAAATTATTTTGGGCTTGTTCTGATTTTTGTAATCAGATAGTTTTATGGTATTTTATTTTCTAGTTTCAGTAACAAGGAAAATAAAATTACAGTATTTTCTAGTTTTAGTAACAAGAAAAATAAAATGATTTTGTGTTATAATTTATTTTCTGGTTTAAGTAATTAGAAAATTAATTTGTGGTTTTGTTTTCTAATTTTTGTAATCAGATATTATTTCGGTATTTTATTTTACTAGTTTTAGTAACAAGGAAAATAAAATTATTTTGTATTGTAATTTATTTTCTGGTTTTAGTAACTAGAAAATTAATTTTGTTAATCAATCATGTAACTTTGTGACTCGGTCACAATCTGTTAATTTTGTAAGTAACTTATGGTTTCGTTTGGTAGACCACTTATTTTTGAACCTTTTGTGAAAAGGTGTTAATTATTTTGACTTTATCATAGTTTATCGTGAGTATACATGGAAGAATTTGTTTCTAGAGTAAAATATTGGTTTTACAAACTAATTTTATTTTTATTACAATGTGAATTCATAGTCTTGAATTGTTTCTGCACTTGAGTTGGAATATATATATATATAGATTCACAAGAACATTTTATTGCATATTTAATTTGTTTATTTATGTGCAAATCAAACTTATTAAATGAAGGTATGTATTGTCATTTTGAAGTTTAAAGTTTAAATGTGTTGGATTTTATTTATGAGTTGAGAATCCTTTTATTTCATAATGCAAGTGATGGGATCATGCATGATTAATTTATTTTGTTAATTCATTATTTTTAGTTGATGCGTTTGGTATGCATGTATGATATCAACTCAAGTTATTTCTTAACAATAATTTCAAGTGATTTGGAATGATAAATTGTTATGTCAACTTTGGACATAAGCAGGTTAATTTGAATATTTTTAATCAATTTTGAATGGGTGTTTAAACATCAGAGAAATTTAAACATAAAGATGTATGTAATTATATCGGTCCGTTTAATTGGGAAGTAATTTAAGAAATCTTTTATGTGGATTATTGAATTATGTGACATGAGATGTCATTAATAATTATTTTACTTGCGTAGTAGAATTTGTTAAACCATGAATCATTTTATTAATATGGGGGTGTATCTCTTGCATTAGTTGAGATAATTTAATTTTCTTCTGTCACAAATATTTTTATGACAGTGACATTTATTTGCTATTGAGTTGCAAGAATGTATACAATCAAATGGGTTTTTGAATTGTTTGATTCTTAGGCAAAATTTTTTTTATGAGGATATGATTTTGTCAAAATATTAATTCTGACTTGAGTAGTCATAATTATTTTGGTTTTTTCTTGAATTTGTTTTAAAATTCATTGATTTATATTAGAAGTGATAGGGGTGGTGAATATGATGCACCATTAAATGTATTTTGTGCACAACATGGTATTATTCACCAAACTACAGCACCCATGTTACTAAGTTCAGGCTTACCACAGAACTTGTGGGGGGAAGCAATTTTTGTCTGCTAATTATGTTCTTAATAGAATACCCCACAAGAAAACCAACAGCACTCCTTATGAATTGTGGAAAGGTCGACCACCTTCCTACAAATAATTAAAAGTGTGGGAGTGTTTGGCAAAAGTTGAAGTTCCTGTTCTTAAAAAGACTAAGATTGGACCAAAAATAGTAGATAGTGTGTTTATTGGTTATGCTCAGAATAGTAGTGCATATCGGTTTCTGACTTATAAATCAGAAATACCTGATATAAATGTGAACACTATTATAGAGTCAAGGAATGCTGTGGTTTTTGAACATGTCTTTCCTTACAAGAAAGGACAGGAATTAAGTTCACAAAAAAGAACTTATGATTGTACACAAAGTCAAAAGACTAATGACAATCAAACACAAGAGACTAGTAATAGTCTCGATCAACGGGATTTAACTGATGATGAACCAAGACGAAGTAAGAGAGCGAGAACTTCAAAATCCTTTGGTCCAGATTTTCTGACATACCTGTTAGAAAATGAACCTCAACGCTTTAAGGTAGCAATGACAGGTCCTGAAGCACCTTTGTGGAAAGAGGCTGTTAATAATGAAATTGAATCCATTATGCAAAATCATACGTGGGAATTGGTGGATCTTCCATCAAGTTCTAAACCTCTTGGATATAAATGGATATTCAAGAGAAAAATGAAAGTAGATGGTTCAATTGACAAGTATAAAGCACGACTTGTAGTTAAAGGTTACAGGCAAAAGAAAGGTCTGGACTTTTTTTTTTTTTGACATATATTCCCTTGTGACAAGAATAACATCCATTCACATGCTTATTTCTATAACAGCGTTGTTTAATTTAGAAATACATCAAATGGATGTTAAGACAGCTTTCTTAAACGGTGATCTAAATGCAGTGATCTATATGGAGTAACCCGAAGGGTTTGTAGTGTCGGGGCAAGAAAAGAAAGTTTGTCGACTTGTAAAATCCCTTTATGGATTAAAACAAGCACCTAAGCAATGGCATGAAAAATTTGATCATGCAATGCTTACTAATGGGTTTAAGATAAACGAATGTGACAAATACGTCTTTGTTAAAAACACTGACCAAGGATATTTCATAGTTTGTCTTTATGTGGATGACATGCTTATCATTGGAAGTAGTTAAAACATGATCAAATCAACTAAGCAGATGCTTAACAAAAGATTTGATATAAAAGATATGGGGGTCGCAGATGTTATATTAGGAATGAAAATTACTAAAACATCTTACGGATATGCATTATCTCAATCTCATTATATTGAGAAAATTCTTGATAAATTTATCAAGGATAATTTGAATTTAGCTAGAACACCTGTAGATATCAGTCTTTATTTATCAAAAAATAAAGGTGATGCAGTGTCTTAGTTAAAATACTCCTAAATCATTGGAAGCCTAATGTACCTAATGAATATTACTCGTCCTGATATAGCTTATGCTATCAGTAAATTGAGTAGGTATACTAGTAACCCCGGAGAAGACCATTAGAAAGCGATCATTCGGGTTCTTAGATATCTAAGATTCACCCGTGATCGTGGTTTAAACTTTACTCGATATCCAGCAGTACTTAAAGGTTATTGTGATGCAAATTGGATATCGGATACTAAAGATTCAAAATCCACAAGTGGATATGTCTTTACTCTAGGAGGCGCTGCTGTTTCTTGAAAATCCACGAAACAAACATGTATCGCACGATCCACAATGGAATCCGAGTTCATTGCTTTGGACAAAACAGGAGAAAAAGTAGAATGGCTCGCTAGAAATTCCTACCCATTCCTATGGTGAGAGTGATATCTGTAACATATGTTGTCTGCAGGGGTATAAGGATAAGCTTTGCTTTTAATGATTACTTATATCTTGATTAAGGCATAAAATCAAGACGAGTATAAGGAGATACTCACAATAAGAATCACCTATATGAGTGTTGAACTGGGACCGGTTCTATGAGAATGAAAAAGGCTACATTCTCTAGAAATATTCATGAAAACCAGGTGCGTTCAAAGCCAAAATGAACACAACAGTGAGAACCACGATGTGTCAGAAGATATTTTGTGTGAAATTTATTGTCTTGGCTTACACAAACGGCTGAACAATTCAAGGCATCGCGTCCATTGGTTAACCAGTAAGTCCGATAGGTTATCACTAGGGAAGGTTCAAGGCCGAAAACTATCTATCCTGATGCAAGATATTTTCGACTTATACTCTTTCGATAAATCTGCATATTGTTGCATTTCCGTTGTTATCAAATTCCATTCATGTGGGGGATTGTTGGAAATAGTTATAAAATTCTGGATAAAATCAGAATTTTTTCCTAAGTTCGGTCTATTTTTTAGGTGGGCCCCGTGCGTCGATTTTCACGGGTCAAAGTGGTAACGCGTTCTATGCCGCGTTGTGATTCACGTGGTATATTTGGTTACTCAAAACCATTACCGAGTGAATGGGAAATTGAAGCCAAAGTGTGCACCATGGAAATGGAGTTTCGGTGGAAATTCCTTAAAGGTTTGAATAAGGCTTGTCCCACATTGATTTGGTGGGAGGTTTTGAAAAAGTTTATAAGGCATGGGTTTGGTACTTGGGGTGTGCCCCAAGGGGTACCCAAGTGTTTTAGAGGGAGAGGTTATGGCCAAAATGGGCTAGACCCATTGGACTCAAAAAACCACCACATACGCGTGCGCGCCGCCGTCGCCGTTCGTCCGGTCGGTCGGGCGGGCTGGGCTGGGCTTGGGCGCGGGTGCGTGGTGTGTGGTTGGGTTGGGCTTGTCCGGCCCAATACTAATCTTTTTGGGTCAAAAATATTTGAATTTAATTTTATTTTTGGTAAAATAAAATCCAGAATTCAAATTAAACTAGTTTGGTTTTTCTGTACATCCAAACAGGGCCGGAAATAATCTGATCCGGATTTACTGTACACCCAAACAAGGCCCTTCCCGTTTTTGTTATCTGTTTGAATTGTAACCCAACAGATTCAAATCTGTTTGAATTCAAAACCAACAGGTATCATACCTGTTCAATTCAAAAACCTAGAGCCACCATTCCATCTATAAATAGGACAACCCTCATTTGGATTTTAAAAGAACTCTAATTTTCGTCCTTCATAATTCTGCAAACATCCTCTTCATTTTGCTGCATTATTTTCTTGTCAGAGAGAGTATAAACACTTTGTGTGTTCGTTAGACAAACAATTTGTAGTGCTGCTATTGTTTGTAGTAGATCATTTTATCCTGGGAGATAGACGTCCACATTCTGAAAGCACCGTGGAGAAGGCGAATCTGTCTTAAGGACACAGTGTCAAACACTGGACTTGATCAGATTATAATTCGAAGAAATTAAATCAAGTAAGTTATTTAATTAATTTTTGTGTTATTGTTATTTATTTAAATCAGATTTTAATTTTATTTTTGTAACAAAATAAAATCTGTTTTTATTTATTTATTTATTATTTCGAGTTTGATTTTTGTAATCAAACAAATTCTCTCATTCTCTTTATTTCTTTAAATTCTAGTTGTTATTTTGTACACAATAGAATTAAATCTTTTAAATACAGTGAAGATTGTCCAACAATGAAATAATTTTAATTTTAAAAAATAATAGATATAATAAAAAAATAAAAAAATAAAAAACAATGACAAATAAAAGTGATGTAGTTCAGTTGAGGATAGTTGTTCAGATGTAACCATTAAAGTATAATTTGATAGGCAAAAATGTTATTTTAAAATAGAAAATATTTGATATTCTTAATTTTTTTTTAAAAAAAAAAAATTTCATCTACAAAATATAAAATTATAGATGTCAACTTTTAATTTATTGCATACTTAATTATGTGAGCATGTACTTCTTTGCTACACTATTGTAAATGTATTTGAGATCTCTGATGTTACTTGGATTCCTACATAAGGCTTTGGTCGAAAGCCCAGGGCCATAGAAAGGGATCTGAACCTTGGCTACATCGATGCTCGGCCCATGCCCAAAAAATGATACAGGCAAGGTTGGATGGGGTGCTTGTGGCAATGCCGTAAAGGCAATCTATACCATTCATTGGTGTGGGATTAATGTACGGCTCTAAATAAATCCAATTGTTCACAAACACGACTCAACTGACTCAACTAGGGCTGAGTAAAGAATTCGTGAAATTCGTAATCCGATCCAGTTCAGTCTAATCCGATAGGTTTGAATTGATTTTTTGAATCCGTGGTTTGGTTCCGGATTGAAGAATTCAAAATCCGTAATTCACGGATTGGTTCCGGATTGAACTCCACGGTTCCGGATTGGAACCGATCCGGACCGTATACAAATAATCTATATTTTTATTATATATCCTCCCCCATAATATCTTCTCTTATTCTATATAAAACCTAAACTCAAGCCTAAACCCGTATAATATCTTCTTTTATTTGTTAGTTTTTAGTTTTAATTTGTAATGTTCTAAATACTTATGGAGAAACTAGTTTTCTTATAGTTGTTTAAATTCTAGAACAGTATGCCGCTATTATAAAAAAATATGTTGCTATTGTGGAACTAATATAACGCTATATTTATGTTTTTATGAAATTAAAGTGTTATATATATATATATATATTTGTTATTTAATTATGTGAATCCGTGGTCCTAAACCGATCCAATCCGTGTTTAAATGGATTAGTTCGGATTGGTTCCATGATTGAAACGGATTAGATTGGTTCTAATTTTTCAAGAACCGCAAATAACGGATTGGTCCTGATTTTATTTCAATCCGATTCAATTCGGACCATGCTCACCCCTAGACTCAACTCGTCAAGGACTCAATTTGTTATGTAAATAAATGAACTTGAGCCTTTAAGCTCATTTAATAAATGAGCCAATTTTAAGCTCAAAAAACTCTACTCGTGAAACTCAGTCATGATATCATTTATTTAAATAATAGGATAAATATATTATTTATATATAAAATAATGTAAAAATATTTATAAATAATAAGATAAATATATTATTTATAAACTAAATAAAATAATAGTAAAAAAAAATTAATTATCGAATTTTAAGACGAATTCAAGTATGATCAACATTAATGAGATGAGCTGTTGGCTTAAAATAGATTAATTATCAAGCCGAACTCGAATTGAATTTTAGAGCTCGGTAAACAAGCTCAACTCAACTTGTTTAGAGTTGTAAACCCATGTCAATTAATGTGAGACTTATTCTTTTTTTAAACAGATGTAAGGTCTATTCCAATAAATGATATTGATCATCTTTAAAACATGACTACATGTAGAAATATTTGTGAAGCTTTAACGGTTTTGAACTAATACTATAGCTCGTTTGGGAAGTTAGGTTTAGAATTTTTTTTTGATTAAAATAGTCACAAAAAAAATAAAAGAGTATTTTGAAAAGATGATTAAAAGTTATTTTTTTAATTTTTTTGACTTTTTGTAAGGGAGGAAAGTAGATTAAAAGTTAAAAAGTGACCCAAAATAAGTTTTTTAGTCCAATAAGACAAAACATCACATCTAATCCATAATCATTATATTCTTTCTCTTACAAAAATTAAAAAAATAAAAAAAAACTCATTCCAAATGAGATTTCTTAACCCCAACTAACAACTTAAAAAACCAACCCCCTTTCTAAACTAACACCATGTCACATGAATCATTAACCAGGTTGATAGCACTAATATGTAAAAAAACAGTGCACAGTCATCCACGCTAACAATTGACCAATGTTTCCTTAATTTTTGGGTGCTTTTGATTAAAGCATGACTAATTAAATTGTTGTTTGGTAAAAATTTTTTTAATTAAGTTGAGATTTTTTTAATTTGAGATTAAAAAATTTGTTTGAATTTTTTATTTTATTTTATTGACTTTTGTATGAGAAAATATAAAATGATTATGATTTAGGTATGATATTTTATTTTATTGACTTATTTAATTTATTTTATCTTTTATATTTTTTTAATTCCAACTTGCTTATTTAGCCCTACCCAAATGAAGCCTAAGAAGCTTCGGAAGCAATTTTACTTGACTTTTTACCCTCATTGGAGAATATATTATTTTAATAATTTTTTGATTTCTTAATTAAAATATAAGGTAAAAAAAAATAGTATATTTAGAATAATTTTTTGACTTTTTATAAAATATGTAACAAAATAAAATAAAATAAAATAACTTTAACTTTTTTTTATAATTTGTTAATTTTTTTTTTTGTTTTTTCAATTACTTTTTAATTTTTAAATAAATTAAAAATTAATATTGTCAAACGATTTATTTTGAAACCTTAGCTGTAGATAATTAAGGGGAAGCGTATATTTGTCACGTTTTCCTCCAATTGCAAATCTGCGTGCTACCCCATCTCTTTACTTCCTACTACCTCTTTAATTACGAGTAGGGTTAAAATTTGGAGCAAGGATCCTTTAAAGTGATTTTTTTCTAAAATTTTCTAGAGTGCTATATTGTGTGGTTGAGATTTACTGGCAAGTCACATTAATTTTTCTGATGTGACTTGCCAGTAAATCTCAACCACACAATGTAACATTCTAGAAAACTTTAAGGAAATTTCACTCTAGAGGATCCTTGGTGTAAAATTTGGATAGGTTAGGTTGAGGTGATGGTCTGTTTGTCTAATCTCGAGTCTAAGCCTAGCGGAATTTGTCTAATATCTTCCCTTAAATTTTTTTTGTATGCAGATAGATATTAAGGTCAAGTTTGGCATAACTTAAATAATACAAAAAGTCAAAAAGTCACTATCTTATTTAAGTCACATCATCTTATTTAAATCACATCACCTTTCTAATACATCACATCAAACCCAATCCAAACCCAACTCATAAAAGCCAATAAGTCAAAATGTACACTTTTTTAGGACATCCTAAACCAACCCCAAATTAGCATATTTATTTGGTACTTTTATATTGTGTTTAGGTGAAATTTTAAAAAATAAAATATATTTATATTTTAATTATATATATATATATTTTTTTAAATTGCTTTTCAAATTTTCTAACTAAATAGGCCGTTAATTAAAGATTGTCAGCAACGCTCAACAACTTAAAAAATCAATTTTCTTCCCACTTCTCCAATCTTATGGTCTTTCACCTACATAAGTCAAAACATAGGAGGTGCAATGGATTCATATGGTAGAGAAGAACAAACCATCAGAACCATAATGTTTCAACTATCTACATAGCCTGCATTTACTTGTGTTTGGCCCACAGTGAATACTTGATTTAGGAAGAAAAATCAAAAAATATAAAAAATAATAAAAAAAGAACAAGGTTTTGGATTTTGAAGAAATTTTTCTATAATATTACTAATATATGTATCTATATAATAAAGTAGAATGGTTTTTAAATCTTCAATATATTTTTATTCTATTAAGACATTTGGATGATTCAGATCTGTTTAAATTATAAAATAATGGGTGAGATATATTTTTTAAAAAATGTCTTACATGTACATTTTCTATTTTCCTGCTTCTCTCTCTTATTTTTTTCTTTTCTCACCCATTTTTCCATGATCCCATGATCCCACATTCCTCCATCTTTTGTTTTTATTCTTTTATTTTCTCCCATTTTTATTGTTCTCTCTAATTGTTTATTTTTTTTATTTTCTCTTTTTTATTCATTTCTTTTTTATTCACACTGTACTTTCCTGTATAAACGTACACTAATATATATATGAATAATGCTTGGGACCCCTTTTGGGGGTCACCCCTCACCCCCCTTTGCCACGTGGCAGGGGGTGATTGGTGGAGCAGGAAAAAAAAGAAAAAGAAAAAGAAAAGGTAACCAATGAGAGAGAGAGGGGGTCAAAGGGGGTGGGAACTCTCTATATATATATATATATATATATAAAGAAGAAAGAAAGCAGAGCATGAATAATCATAACCATATTGTTAAAATAGGTTCGTAATCAATTTAGTAAACCAGCCTCGTCAATGACTGCTTTCTTTTTCATTTCTTCAACAGTTCTATCTCAAATTGGCATTTTCAACGGTCGTGGTCGTCGGGGCCAAATGCCGGTGGCTGTTCTCTATTCTTTGATTATTTTTATGTTGTAACTAAAAGAGATCTTTATTCATTACTGAGTGGTTTAAATGACAAATAAATTTTACAAGATGCAGGACATTATAGAAGTGTTCGTGGTTCAATTATAGCCGTGAAACCTCCAATCTGTCATCTGTTTGTCAGATGGGCGGATTGAAAAAAATAATTCATATTTGTCTGTCGGATTGACAGATACAGATTGAGCGGATTGGCGGATGGATGCAAATTGATTTGACGGTTTAAACTTTTATAAATTTTAAATATAATACAATAATTTGTCAACATTTTTTTTTTTGGATAACAATCTAATTTAACATAACCAAAATATTATCAAGTAAATTGTCAAATACCAATAATAAATACATATAAGAAAATCATGCATTATCAAAACTATTTCATTACTTTTTTTATTCAAAAACTATTTAATTTGATTTTTAAAAAAATGACAAAATTAAACCTTATATTTTTCACACAAAAATACCAAATATCAACCCTTATTATTTGATAAAAGGATTTTCAAATCGAAAACAAATTGAAAACACAACAGAATATCTAAACTCTTTTCAATTGAAAATACAAACAGAATATTTAAACAAATTAAAAATATAAAGTCTTACAAATTATTAGGGTTGTTCGGGATTTGGCGGTTCGGTTGCGGTCAAAGGAATCTTAAATCCGCCATCCGTCCAAAACTAAGTGGATTGAAAAAAATCAATCTATAACTATTTGTTGGTCATCACACATCCATTCAAAATGCGACAACTCAGCTCGGTTTAATCGATTTGGACAAATCAAAATATCCCTTACTTACCCTAAAAAAAACTTTTATGTTCAATTGAATGGGAGTGATTTTTAATTTCAGTTGAATTCAAAATTTATATTGCAGATAGAAGGGTAGAGAGAGAAAAAACAAAAAAGTAATTTCTTGAAATTCATCTGAAGTCAAAGATGGATTTGTTTGTATAGAAAGAGAGAGAAAATACAAACAGTAGTTAAAATCTTGTTGCTACGTAATAGCTAGAGACTGAAGTCACAAAATTTTGCACTGACATTAGAACTATATTGAGTTGTGATTGGTGAAGGATACCAAATAAGCATGCTAGCTTGGTACCCTATTAATACGGGTGTAAATTTGGGGGCCCCTTGGGAGCTCCAGCCAAAATTCAACTCAGCCCAATCCGGTTCATGGGTTAAAAAATAGGCCCAAACTTAGGGATATTCGGGTATTGGATAGGCCATCGGGTCAGATTTGACCATTTATTTTTTTTTACTAAAATTTTATTATTTTTCACTAAAAAAGACATTGGGCTTTGAGCGAGTCTGGCCTTGGGCCAGGTTTTGAGTGGGCCTTAATCAAGCCGATGGGTTAGGCCACGGGCCGGGCACTACTAAAAAAGTGACTTTTTGCGTCTAGTTTTTTGCGACCCACTATTTAACCGTCGCAAAAAGAAAACATTTTTGGAAATGATCTGCGCCAAAAGCCATATTTTACCCCTATTTTTTATTCCCTTCACTGACCCCCAAACTTGGCCTTATTTTGCCCTTTTGTTACACTCACCTATGCCCTAAGCCCCTTTCACTGTCATTTTCACGACATTGATAAACAGAGAGGTCTCTCTCTAGCTCTCTCGTACTCTCTGTCTCTCTCGCTCTCTTTGCTCGCCATGGTCGTAACTCTAGTGGTATGAATCTCTCTCTCTCTCTCCTTTCTCTCTCTATATATACATACATATTTGTATATTTATATATGTATATATATTGTGGATTGCAGGTAGAGTTCTTCGTATGCTTGGTATTGACGATCTTAGGTTACATTCCTGGAATAGTTTACGCTCTCTATGCGATGCTCTGTGTTGATCGTGATATGACTCGCGCCGATTACCGTCCACTCGCCTAGTCTCTGTGTGTGTGCATGTGTGGAAATCTGTGTGTTTAGCTGTAATCTCATGGTATTATACTCTGGCCCTATGTGTGAAATCAATTTGAATGAGTTTAAACTCTTGCTATTTGATTGAATCGCTTTGATTTAATTCTATTCTTCTCTTATTTATTTCTATTTCAAATACCTGTGTATAGATTTTGGAGTGATTTGAACTCATGATTGATCTAACTCTCTCTCAGCTACGAAGCTTTGGTTCGAATCAATCCTTTTGCTATATTTTCATATATATATATATATATATATATATCTGTGTTCATTCATTGCTGAGTAACTTTGATTTATACCGAGATTCACATATTTTTCTGATCTGCTTTTAATTTTCATCTATATATCTTTACTGTAAGTTTGATAGTCATGATCGGTGATGGATTTCTGTGGTTCTACATGTATAGAAATTGGATTGGCGTGTGCTCTGTTTTAACTTAATCGAAGTTTAATTTATAATTTCTTTTTGTTTGTATCCATGTGATTTTGCAGTGATTTCTCATGGAGTCAAATTGATTTATACCGAGATTCACATATTTTAATGCTTTGGTCATTGCTGAGTAACTTTAATTGCTGAGTAACTTTGACTACCATGCTTGAGGTAAGTTTAATGCTGAGTAACTTTGATTTAATTTCAATATTTTCTAGGATTTGGAACGATGCATTCATGTGCCCCTCGCGATTTCTGTTCTTCGCAATTTCTTCTTATGATCGATGCATTCAATTTCATTTGGAATTCTGTTCTTCGCGATTTCTTCTAAGGTACTCGATTTGTTCTTCGCGGTTTCATTTCATTTAGTTACAATTTACAATAGAGAATGGCTTTGTTCACACTTTCTTCTTCCCTTGGATCATTTCATTTGAAGCCATATTTGTATGCATTTTAACTTGTTGAGATTATATTTCAATGTGCCTTATGTTAGTCCACATTGAGTAGGAACGAGATTATCCTTACTTGGGATGTCACGTACATGGGACATGATCCACCAAAAGCAGAACATAAAGGGAAATGGTGTCTAAAATCTCACAACAGTAATGCACACTCACACTATATGTAAGTTGAGAACCCAGCAAACCATGTACACAACATCTGGCATTCTAAGTTAGAACATTTGACTTAGGCATCTTGCTTTTGCTGAGCGTTCATATTTTCCGGCGGCCATCTCCACCCCCACACATTTATGTAAATTAAATTGTCTAATACTTTTTATCTACAAGTTGTTTTGTATTTCACATGTGGTGGAGCATCAAGATTGACAAGAAAACATCCTCATCCACTATGGAAGACTTCGCAATTGATAGCTGCTGAATGCTTCAGAGCTCTGGTGCAAGGAGCTTTAGATTGGTGAGAATTCTATAGACATGCACACTTGAAAAAACAGTGTGCTTGCTGGTTTATATTTCATATGGTCGAATAGTTGATCATCTAATTGGCTATAGTTCAGGTGATGTGTTTATAAAGCGCATTGTTGCAAAGGAACGGGATTTTGTTGAAGTAAGTTCTCTTCTTCATTTAACTGAAAAATCCCATGTGCTTCATTTTGACATCTAATGTTCAGTAATTCTGTGCCTTAATAGGTACATGATGTTAAGTTAATGGTGAATGGTATTGTGCAAGAAGAGGATTTGATACTGAAAGGTCTCAGTTCACCTTTTTTTTTGTGAATTTTTTTTAATTAGATGTCTGCATCTTGTGCCCATGCCTGTGCTTTTGGCTCATTCATTATTTCATTTTTCTTTGGCAAAAAGGGCAGGCTGTTATTACAGAAAAACATGGTGCACATGGATGCAATGTTGGTGAAGATGGTGGTTTTGCTCCAAACATTTCCAGGCAAGCTTTTTCCTTCACATCGATCTTTATTTTTCTCTGTTCATTTAGTGATCTTGGTCCTCTGCATTTGCAGCTTTAGAGAAGGATTGGATCTAGTAAAGGAAGCCATCAGCAGAACAGGGTATAGTGAGAAAATAAAGATAGCGATTGATGTATCTGCTACTGATTTCTGCATAGGTATTGTTGTATGTCATTGATAATTGTTCTCCAGTAATGGTAAAATTGGAAAATAAAAGAATTCCTTCTACAATAGTATTAATTGAGAATCGTTGTGTAATAATGTAATGTCATTATGTAGGAACTAGTATGAGATGATATTTGAATATAATCTGTATGGCAATAGAGTTTAACAGTGGAATGGAAATAGAAGCTGTTTTCCTCACTCTATTCACATAGGCTGCAATAATTACGTGTACACTTGGGGTCTTTTGGTCTTGTTATGTTATCAGTTTGTATTTTCCTTGCCTATAAAATTGAATTATATTCTCTCTCTTTTTATTTTCCCTTCCTGATTTAGGTACAAAGTATGATTTAGATTATAAAACACCAAATAAGTCAGAGCAAAACTTCAGGTCAGGAGAAGAGATGATTGATTTATACAAAGAACTCTGTGCAGGTATGTATCACTGAATGTTTCTCCTAACATTTCATTTGAACACTTGCTCAATATAAAATATGGCCTTGGTGATAATGCCTCTTTCTTTTTCCATTTTTGAACTTTTTGGGGCTCCTAGAATACCCAATTGTATCAATCGAAGATCCATTTTACAAGGAGGACTGGGAACATGTCAAAATTTTTTCCAATCTTGGAATTTGCCAGGTTTGTCCATATTCCTTGTTAACGAGTATTTTAACTTCTTGTTTATATGAAGCTGTTGTTGTCACACAATTCTGCAATAGAAGTATTTGTGCCATGTCCCACCATTTTGTGGCCTGTAAAGATACTACACCCTTTTAATTGTTCAAATTGTATTTAATAAGCTCCCGAAGTATAAGTTGGAGGTGTAGCTGATTATATTCATTTTATGTAAGCCTAGCTGCAGCCTAATATCGGACCATATTCATATTCAATAGTTCTGTTGGTTCCTGCCCTAGTTCTTTCTTTTTATTGTGTATGCTATTTTCTTTTCATATTTCTTTGTCTTCCTCCAGATTTAATTTAAGAGAAAATTTTCTGTTCCAGGTTGTGGGGGATGATTTATTGATGTCTAATGTGTTTTTAGCTGTAATGTGTTTTTTTCGTCCAAATAAATGGACCAGTTTCCATCAATGAAAAAAAGAAGAAATAATTGGATCATTTGAATCTCTTTCCAATCTTTTGTTTCTTCTTCTATAACTCGTGTTAAAACTTAAATTTTTTCCAGAACTACCATGCATGATTTGGCAGGCAGTGCTATTGCCTTTGTTGTCACTCTCTGATGCTGTACTCTTGCATTTGCTTGTCTTGGTAATTCCTACCTTAGAGAGGCAAACAGATTTAGCATTCAATTTTTAAATTAAGATTATTTGTGTCTAGAATTAAAAAATATATGTATATATATATATATTTATATCTGTTTGTTAAGTTAAAAATATTTTTCTAACAGTATCTAGCTTTGTTGCTGTTATCATCAAGAATAACTCATGGCTTATAACATAAACATTGTCAGTTGTAAGCTGTAACCAATCCTATGATATTACCTAAAATTGATGGTGCAAAATCGCCAACTGGACTTTGAATTCTGATTGTATTTTTATGAAATTCAGGTGAATCAAATAGGGACTGTGACTGAGGCCATTGAAGTAGTGAAGCTGGCAAAAGATGATCACTGGGGAGTGGTGATCTCTCATAGATGTGGGGAAACTGAAGATTCTTTCATTGCTGACTTGGCTGTTGGCCTTTCAACAGGTCAGATCAAAGCAGGGGCGCCTTGCCGAGGAGAACGGCTAGCAAAGTACAACCAGGTTTACTTCTCTTTCATGCAATTGACTTGATCTCTCTCGCATGCAATTTTCCAACTTGATTCAATTTAAATTTAGGCAATAAAAGGCATGAATTATACAATAAGTAGCTTTTCCCATGCAATTTCAGCTGCTTCTTTTTGTCCCTTGCAGTTTTACCGCTTGAATTATACTAAAATTAGTTGCAGGCTTAGGGTATTAACCTGTGTGGCACCATCAACATAGTGTTGTAGCATAGTTAGCTGTTATGCCAGCAACATTTCCACAAATAAATGTTTACTTCTATAATGCCCATTTGATTAGCGGGCTTCATGCTCTGGGTTTTTTTTCTTTTTCTTTTTTTAATAGATGAATTTAATCTTTCTTGTTTATACCCTCCTTATTGACCTCCATTTACTTTCTACCTAGGACTAGGTGGCAACTTTGTGCAATTAAGCTACCAAAATGACCCTTTCAATCAACTTTGTAATTTTTCCCTCAATCGTTTGTTAAATGTATGTTCATATTAGCTTCTTACATCTTGGCTGATGTGTTGCTATAAAATAATTTAGATGAGCGATAATTGCTCAGTAACAAAACAAAAATACAGATATTAACCCCTAAAAAATAAAAAAAATAAAAATATGAAACCATGTTTATTGAATTTGTCTTAGCAAGCCAGCAGTGTATTATTACAATTGAAAGGTAGGCATGAAACTAATGGCTAAAGTTTATTGCAGTTGCTGCGAATTGAAGAAGAGCTCGGTGATCAAGCAGTCTATGCTGGTGATGACTGGAGGATGACCTGAACAAACTCTCTATGGTTCTTTTGCCCCTCCCGTCTTCTCTTTAATCACTTCCTGGCATATGAAGCCTGTGTGTCTCCTCACATTCAGATACTGGGTCATGATGATGCTTGTGTTGCTCTGCACAATAGCTCTTGTCAGAGTGATTCTTCATATCAACCTAGTAAAGAAGTCTTTCATCTGATTATCTGTAGAACTTCAAATTTGCATTGCAAGAGTCAATTTTTGGTGATAACAGTTGCAATTTTTCTGGTTTGTGTGATTATATTTTGTTTCTTTTTTAAGTACCGGGAATGTATACAATTTTTTGCAAGTTTGAGAGTGTGGAACTGTTGTAGTTGAGATTAAGGATTCTAATGCAATATTCTCTACATGTTTATATTTTTCTCTTTCGAGAGACTTATTGTTTGTTTTGAATGCTTGGATTTGGGCTGTCCCATAATCTCCAAAAGCGAAAGTTCTCATTGTAGGCCTTTTTAAATAATGGAAAATAATGCATGAATGTTGAGATTTTTGCAAATATGTCTTTACGTTTATTGTATATAATATTTGCATATATATATATATGATTGTAGGTATTTTTTTTTGTTTTTTTTTTTTTTGCGACGGTAAGATGGTCGCTAATACATTGTAGGCCTTTTTTAAACTCTTTTGCGACGGTAAAATATCAGTCGCTATAAGTAGGTTAAGCGGTCGCAAATAGTTTGCGACTGTTATTTTGCGGTCGCAAAAAGTATTTGCCACCCCCACATTCGCGACCCCCATTTGCCGTCGCATGGGCCGTCGCAAAAAGTCTTTTGCGACTGTTTTTTTATTATTTGCGACGGCTTGTAGCGGTCGCAAAAAGTACTTTTTTTAGTAGTGGGGCCATGCTTCAAAATGATAGCCCAAGGGCTCGGACCTGGGCCCAAACGAGCCGGACTCACCCCAAGCCGCGGGCCACTTTTACACTCTTACCTATCAAAAATTTCTCACATGCCTGAACTTGCTTGTTTTTAGGTTCAAGCTATTCAAAATTAAACACACAATTTTATCTTCAATTGCCTATTGTTCCTTTTGAATATAATATATATATATATATATCTCAAAAAAATTACAAATATAAAACACAATACAAAATTTTGGTTGAGTCATATGTGCCAAGTAACAGAATATATTACAATGTGATATGGTTTAATTCGAATTGTAAGAAGAAAAAAAAAATCAATATTTGATAATGTTTCATATTTATTGTATAATTTATATATATATATATATATATCAACAATAGAATTGGGGTCTGATCAAGCTACTCGGGTTGGGAGAGCTTCTACTTAGGAATGGCAATAGGTTGGGCCGGGGCCGGAGATTACACTCTCCGTCCCCAATTCTTGAAGGTATAAAATTTCCCGTCCCTGTTCCTGTCCCCACCCCTACCCCCACCCCCACTCCCTAACGGGGATCGGGTTTTCCCGACCTCCCTGACCTTTTTATTTATTTATTTATTTATAATTTTGCATATCCCATTTTATTTATTTATATTTTTTGAGGCAAATAAAAATAATATATATTAAAGCATAATCCAGTAATATCTAAATATAAACATCCAAACAACAACAACATGAGGGGTATAATAGTAATTTCAGTTCAGGGCAAAAATGGGGACGGCGATGGGGACGGAGCCAGGGCGGGGGAACCTATCACCATCCCCGCCCAAAAAATTGTCGGAGATTCATTTTCGAATACTATTCCCAGCCCGTCGGAATATTTTTCAAGAAAAAACCGTTCTAATAGGGGTCGGGGCCTCGGTCCCAATCGGGTCGGGTTCAAATTGACATCCCTAATTGTACGTAGGCTCTGTCCGAATTTAATTAATTGAGTTTTTAAATTTTAGTCCAAGTCCAAACCAAAAGTCTTAAAATTTTTTTGATTAGACTCAAGTTGCTTGTACTGGGCTCTCCCAAATTACACTCCTAATTGTGAATAGTGACGTTAGAAGTCTATTGAATATGTAAGGAGAAAAGTCAAATAAAATGGAAAGAGGAAAGTGATTTTTCTATGTTATTTTTTTCTTCTCTACAATTCTAAATACGACATAAATTCCAATCTCAATGGTGGAATTAGAGCAGAGAAAGTTGGAAAATTCCATTTTGATATGGTTGGGATGTTATTGCTAGGAAATTGGGAATTAGAATTCTTGGCTTGGGATGTTAGTGCCAGGAAGTTGGAAAATTGAATTCTTGAGGAGAAGAAGAGAAATTGGTCATCGAGCCCTATTTTTTTATTTTTATTTTTGATGAAGAAAATTAGGCAAGCATATCCCCTTGACAATAATTTATGACCAAATACCAAAGTCATCCATGTGCTTCTTTTCTATGTGCTTCATATATATATAAATTATTGACGAGTGATTTAAAATTAATATCAACAATGTTAAGAATATTTATATATTTATTAACAATCTTACTAATATATTTATAAATTTTGATAAGATCAATTATCACTTGATATGAGACTCACATCAACTTGTGATTATATTAGTAAGACTGATAGTAAAATTATTAGTACCCCTAGCATTTTTTAATTAAGAATACTTATATATTTACTAACAATCTTACTAACACACTTATAAATTTTGATAAGATCAATTATCACTTAACATGATACCTATATCAATTTATAAGTGTATTAGTAAGACTATTTGTGAATGAGCGAGCAAAAAGGACAGGTAGGAACTCAACAAGTGAAATATATATGTATATAGATTTTGAAAATCATTACATGTGGTGGCCTTTGTTTATTATTATATATAGGTGAAAAGAAAACGGAGTAAAGTTCTATTTTCTTCCCTCTTTTGGTTTAGTTGAGAAAATGAATAAATAATTGTCAAAAATTCAATTTTTCAGTTATTTATAAGAATGAATATGTGTAAATAATTTCATTTTCTTTTCTTTTAATAATTTCAAGATTTTAACATAACATAAAAGTAATTTTATCAATAAAAATATATCACTGATGATTCAACGATTCCTTACCAAGTGAACAGAGATCAATCACTTGGAATCATTTTTTTGCTTGTGATAATAATGCAAATTATATTATCTTGTATAACATTTTTTATTGTTTTATTTTTTTGTTTTTTTTTATTTCAATGTTTTGTTTGTTTGTATATTTTTTCTTCATATGTAATACAAGATAATATAATTTGCATTATTTTCTACTTTACAGATGGGGTATCTTTTGTCCTTTGGTATGTCCCAGGCAAAAAACAATTTTTTTTTGCTGTCAAACGAAATCCTTTAGTTGCATACAATAAAGCAAAACATTGAAATCAAGAATCTCTCAGATTCGTAAAACTGTAACCTTGTGGTTGTTTGAAAGATTTAAGAAGAGATTTTAAAAAAATAAAAAATGTGGACGAAATTAAGTAAAATATAAGTATGATTTATTCATATTTTATTTATATTTTTTTTCTCTTTCTAAATCTCATTTTAAATTTTTCAACCAAACGCAATGTAAAAACTAGGCACAGTTGAGTCAGTGACACCGAATGAGAGTACTGTGCTACTTCAACTTGGCAATTTCTTTCTTCTTTTGTTTTTTTTTTTGTGTCGCAACTATGAATAATTTCATTTATTATTTTATTTTATCAATCTCATTTGAGATTCATATTCTTCTTATTCCCATTGGAAACCCCCCACAACCTCAGTATTAAAGCCAAAGAAATTCATTGTATCAAGAGAGTATAAAATATGGGATGGGGCTTATTTTCAGTTTAGTAATTGGATTAAAGAGTCTTAGGCGGACTTGGGGTGCTCTGTGCCTCTTTGTGGGAGTTCGTTCTGAATGTTTTTCGATAATTTGAACCATTTATATTGTAGGGTTCGTCAAGAATATTATCCATATAAAAAATCAAGTTAATCGGATATTCATAATTCCATGATTAGGTCTTTATTATTTTTAAAAATTTATGAAAGTTATGTTAACTGTTAATTTTTATAAAAGCAAATGTGCTTTGGTTATAGGGCTACAGATATCCAATCAACTTGATTTTTTGCATAGATGATCTACTCAACGAATCTTACAATATTAATGGTTTAGATTATCGAAAGAGACTTGGGACGACACTCTACAAAGGAACACATCAAACAGCAGGATCCCCATATCTGTCTTAGGTTGCGAGTTCACGCCATACACAATTTAGTGATATAAATTGTTTATTTTCTAATGTTTTTTAAGTAAATTATTCTTGAAAAAATTAAGTTCATCGATTGTTGGTAACCATATAACTACATTATATTGGTCTTAAAAAAAATGGATTATTTTGAAAAAAATTATATTTACCGGCTTTTTTTTTTTTAAAAGAAAAGACAAATGTATTTCAATTACATACTGCCTCCGTTTGAGGAGTGGATTGGTTTTTTGGCTTAATTGGATATTCATAATCCCATGATTAGGTCTTAATTATTTTTAAAAATTTATGAAAGTTTTGTTAACCGTTAATTTTTATAAAAGCAAATGTGCTTTGGTTATAGGGCTACAGATATCCAATCAACTTGATTTTTTACATGAATGATCTATTCAATGAATCCTACAATATTAATGGTTCAGATTATCGAAAGAGACTTGGGACGACACTCTACAAAGGAACACATCAAACAGTAGTATCTCCATATCCGTCTTAGTTGTGAGTTCACGCCATACACAATTTAGGGTGGGTTTGGCAAGAAGATTTGGGTGGGTTAGGGGCTAAAATAGCCACAAAAAACAAAATATGCTATTTTAGTCATAAAAAACAAAACATCAAATCCAACCCATAATCATTACAATCCTCTCTCACAAAAAAAGTCAAAAAAGTCAAAAAGCCAAAAAACCCTTCCCAAACCAGGCTAAAATAGCCAAAAAGCCAAAAAGCCAAAAAGCCAAAAAGCCAACCCACTTCCCAAACGGAGGCTTAGTGATGTAAATTGTTTATTTTCTAATGTTTTTTAAGTAAATTATTCTTGAAAAAATTAAGTTGATCGATTGTTGGTAACCATATAACTACATTACATTGGTCTTAAAAAAATGGATTGTTTTGAAAAAAAGTATACCGGTTTTTTTTTTTTTTTAAAAGAAAAGACAAATGTATTTCAATTACATACTGCCTTCGTTTGGGAAGTGGGTTGGCTTTTTGACTTTTTGGCTATTTTAGCCTGGGCTAAAAAACTTGGTTTAGGAAAAACTTTTTGTCTTTTTTGACTTTTTTTGTGAGAGAAGAGTGTAATGATTATGAATTGGATGTAATGTTTTGTTTGTTGTGGCTAAAATAGTCTATTTTGTCTTTTGTGGCTAAAATAACCCCAAACCTCCTTGCCAAATGGAGCCATTTGACAAGTACTAGAAAATGGCCGATTGAAATCACCAAGATGAACCCAGAATTCCCCTAAAATTATAGAAATTATCTTACGGGTCAAGAAGACCACGTGACTATGTGCCCATTCAATGAAATTATGTCATTTCTATACCATTTTCATATTTTTAGCCTCATGTAATTCTTAGTCCATACTATTGATTGGGTACAACACCAACTTAAAAATTTTAAAAGATAAAATAATTACTCCTAAAATTGACTTCCAATGTTGGATTGAAAAAACTTTGCCTAACAAAATAATTAGTGTGTTTGGTTTCAGTTTTTTAGAAATTAAGTTTTTTTTTTGTATTTTTTTTTTGTTTTTAGTGAATATTTTTAAAATTTTAACCAATTTTTTTTTTTTACTTTTTTAGATGTACTTTACTTAAATGTATCTAAAGAGAAAAATATTTTAAAAAAAATTAACAAATACACAAAAATATGAAAAATATATTGAATTTTCGTATTTTTTTTTGATATTTTTGGTATTTAGTAAATTTTTTTTAAAAAAATTCATAAATATTATACTTTTTAAGTGTATTCATGTTAGTTGTGTCTAAAAATTAAAAAAAATATATTAAAATATTAAAAATAAAAAAATACGAAAAATAAAAAAGTAAAATTTTCTAAATTGTATTTTTAAAAATCAAAACCAAACAAACTGAACGAGTCCAGTCGTTGCTTCGGGTGTTTGGTGCTAGCTTTTAGACCAGTTTTTTTTATTCTTGGGACTACCAACATAAAAATTTTAGGAGCACTTATCAATCAGTCCTATTAATTAGGATTATTTATCTGCAGGTTCTAACTGATAAATTTATCACTATAAAAATAAGAGATTGATAAATTTATTACTATAAATTTATTCGTAAAAACAAGAGACTGATAAATTATTACTCGATAAATTTATTAATGTGTCTTAATGGATAATAAGTCTCAAAAGTAAAACCTATTAATAATTTCTCTAAAATTTTAAAAGAAAGAATAATTACTCTTAAAATTGACTTCCAATGTTGGACTGGAAAAACCCCTTGCCTAAAAAAAAATGGGACAAGCCGTTGCTTAGGGTGTTTGGTGCTAGCTTTCAAACCAGTTTTTTTTTTTTCTTTTTTGGAATAAATTAAAAAGTTTCAGAAAAAGCCAAAGAATATAAAATAAAATAAAAACAATTCAACTGAAAAGGCAAATCGTAGAATGATGAGAAATTGCCCTGTCTTTTAAAAATTTTAATTAAATTGTGCATTCTTTAATTTTATTAATTATTTTATATAATGCATAAGAGAAAAAATAAAAAATAACGAATATGTCACCAACAAAATTATAAGAGCATACAATATAAGATATGATTGTGATAATTTTTCCGTCAGTGAAGAGATAAAGACCCTTGCTTTAAGTTCAAATACCATAAACTATAGGGGGAATTATAAATTAATATAAAGAACTGTGAAATTAGGAGTGTCCGTGGTGTGATTTGAGGATAAAATTAAAAAGGTAACTTACAAATATAGTCATTGAAATTTGATCAAACTACGAATCACTTTGTGGTTCTAAAAATTATATTTCATCCCATGAGATTTTTAATTTCATAATAAATTGTCTATTTTATCAATAAATCTTTCGAGTCAATTAACAGTTTTTAATAATGTTAGAAATATATTTCAATTAATAATTTAGGTAATTTTATTAATGTATAAAAGAATAATTATGAATTTTATTTTTTTAGTTAATTCTGTTAAATAAAAAATTATAACAAGGAGGTATTTGTAATTTTTTAAATCACAATAAGCAATCTGTACGTTAAGCAAATTTCAAGGAGTGTATTTGTAATTTACCCAAATTAAAACTAAACTGTGGATGACATATTGACAAATTTGCTATCCATAACCAAACAGTCGTTTGAGTGGTTTTGGCAATTTAAGCCTATTAGTTGATTGAAAAATAATCTTAAATAATTAACAATCATTTATGTAATATATAACAGTAATTTGTATAATATTTTTCATATATAACATTAACTGATTGCACCAAATTTCACATCACAGATATCTTTCACACTGACTTTTACTTTGATATTTCATTGGAAGTAAAAAAAAATAAATAAGTATTAACTATGATGAGGTGGTGCAATTTCATCGGATTATAAATTTTAAATTGCAAATCAAATCAACTTACGATTAGCGAATAGATCGGTGCGAATTGAGCGATATTCTGCATAATGCGAATACAAATTACAAAAATATGAAAGTGTATATAGATTATGTGTTTGGGTGCAAATAAGGCTATAATTTTCATTTTCACCATAACATAAATCTACTTTTATCTTCATTCTTTTACAATTATTTTGACTTCTTCTCACTAATTTACAATTCCTCTTAAATTATAATTGTAAAAAGAAAACACGAGAACTGTCTTATTTCTTTTTTCTTCTTCTTCATATATATACATATTGTGGGGAAGAAGAAAGTAAAGATGTGATCTAGCTGCTTTTTGTGATTCGGTATCCCTTTTTGTGTTGAATTTTAATGGTAATCAAAATTACAAAACAATGGCAAAAAGGAATTATAATATGTGGATTATTTTTTCTTACGATATTGGAAAATTTTATTTCTACACACTTAATTATCTCAGTTCACACACTTAATGAAATATTATTTTAATGACAATTATACACTAAATTAAAATGACCAAAATAGACATCCACAAATATCCATAATATTATATGAAAATATTCTTTGTACACATCTTTTAAAAAAAAAAAAATCTTAATGTACACTTTTTAAGTAAAAGAAAAGACAAAATCTAATTTTTCCATTATTGTCACTTTACTTGCTATACACTCTATACTCCTCTATCGCTTGCAATGCAATACTTTTATAACAACTCTTATATTGTTTTAATCTCTAAGTTTAGACTATTAGTGATGAAAGTGTTAGTTTTTTTGTGTAGATTTTTTTTTCTCTTTCCTTTTGCGGTTTTCAGTCGAACAACCAGTGCCGAATTATTTTATTATATTCGGACATCAACTGCCAAATTATTTCATTATAGTCGGACATCAACTGTCGAAATTTTTTTAATTTTTTTTTTCGGAAAAAATTTGTCGAACTAATTACTTTTATTCAAAAATAAGTTTCAAATTAAATGTATAATTTCAGAAAATCAGTGCCGAAATCCCCAAATTGAAAAACATAAATAAATAAATAAAACCTAGGGTTTTATGGCAATGGAGTGCACATAGATTTGGAAATGGTAAATACAATAATAAAATGGAAAGATGTCTCATTTTCAACAATATTTTGGAGGGCTTTCAATAGGATCTTCAATGAAGGATTTTGTCTTTACTTCACTTTACGTTGTGGTTTTGAATGGTCTTTACATGGGTCTACAATGAGTCAACAAATCTGGAAGCATGGTCACTTAACAAGTGTGTAGAAATGAAGGTTGAGTAGTGTGTGTATGATAGTTATTAGTGAATGATATAATTATAACTTTTGGTGTGTGGATTAAGAAAAGTAATTAATAATTAAATTAATAAGTGCATATATTAAAAAAAGATATGTACTGAAATAATTAAGTTGGTGGAAATAGAATTTCTCTACAAAATCTCCTAGCTGTTGCATCTTTAAATTTTAAGAGAAGACACAATTTGCCCTTATAAAAGATTATGATTCTTTACAAAATTATTAAATGAAGGTCAATGTAGATATTTTTAAAATAAAAGAGAATATCAGTTTTTATTTTATTTTATTTATTTTATTTATTTTTGTTTGTTTGATTATTTTAATTTGAGAGAAAAGGGTTGACAAGTTCAAACAAAGACTTGTGAATTTCAAGCAACCCCTAAATAGTATTTTTTTTTTCTTTTTTAAATACAAGAGAATGTCAATTGACACCAATAGGGCTCACCCTTATCTAATTACAAATCTTTAATAAGAAATTTGTTAATGAATATTTTGTGTTGTACTCGGTTTGTTTGATAAAAAAATATATTTTAAAGAAAAATATTTTTGCAACCTTTTTTTTAGAAATATATTTTTTTTATAATAGATAAATTACAAATACACCTCCTGAGGTTTACTTAAAATAGGATTTGCCCTCTATGATTCTAGAAATTACATCTCACCTCTTAAAATTTCTAATTTCATAACAAATAGTCCATTTTATTAATAAATCATCAAGTTAATTAACCATTTTTAATGATGTTTGAAATTTATTTCAACTAATAATTCAGGTAATTTTATTATTATACAAGAGAGCAGTTATGAATTTTATTTTTTTAGTTAATTCTATTAAATAATTTTTTTTAACAAAAGGATATTTATAATTTAATAAATCACATAAAACAATCCATATTTTAAGTAAATTTTAAGAGGTGTATTTATAATTTTTTTTATAATTGATTTCATTTTTGAAACTAATGTACTCCAATGCTGTTATTCAATTTTCATTAACTAAAGTATAAAAATAAGATATACTCTTTATTTTATCTAATCACTTTTTGATCTCTCTGGCCGACGCTACTTTTTGTCGTACCTATCTCTCCAAATATAATTTGAAACAATTTTATTAAAATAACTATTGCAGTAGTTAATTTACTAAAGAGAGTAAAACAAGATGATACTTACTACAGTAGCTAACATGTCTCTTTCACATCGCCCATTTTGTATTAATGGTGGAAACAGGGTGGTGGTGGCTATGGTGGGATGGTGGAATCAAGTGGTAGAGTCAGAAATTTAATGGAGAGGGGATATAAATTAATGATAATATTAATTTTATTTTTTTTCTCATAATAAACAAAATAAGATATTACTAAAAGTAAATATTAAGAGTTTATTTAGATAGATGTGAATTTTAAATTAAATGATTTAAGGTTAAATTTTATACAAATATTGTGAAGTAACTATTTTAGGTGGATTGAAAAATTAAAAAAGAAGATAAGTTGAGATAGAAATGATATATTTTATGAGAGAGATTCTATAAAACACACCGTAAAAAAAAATCTTATCATATGTCGTAATTATGATCTTTGTGGTCTTTAGTTATGACACATTATAGTGTTGGATATAATTTAGTTATAATTTCTTGTGGTTGTTATTTTGGTTATGATTGAAGAGGTCTTTGATTATACATCAAGTAATAATTCGTGATGACTCATTCTGATATTAGTTATGATTTATTGTAATTTATTTTATTTATTTATTTATTTATTTGTTATAATTGAAAATGTGTTGTTTGGTTGTAATTTATATAGTGATCATTTTATTTATGAATGAAAATAAGTTGGTTATGAAAATTTATAATATTAATACCATAAAGTAATAACTAGTATATGGTATACCCTTTTTGGAGATGTATAATAGGACTCATTTTAATAGGTTTATTGTAATTAGAAAGAAATTTTATAATAGAGGAACTATTATAATTTGAAAAAGGGATATTATTATAATTTTGTAGAAGGTACATATGGTATAATCTATATATATAGGGTGTGTTTGGTTTGAGTTTTCTGGATCAAGTTTTTTGAAAATTGATTTTTTTGGTTTTCGTATTTTTTTGTTTTTAATTAATATTTTTTAAATTTTAAACATATTTTTTACTTTTTTAGATGCACCTTACTTAGATGTATCTAAAAAGTAAAAAATTTGTGAAAAAATGTTTCAAAAAATTAATAAATACATAAAAGTACAAAAAATGTACTGCATTCTTATATATATTTTTTTATATTTTTGGTATTTAGTGAATTATTAAAAGATTTTTTTTACAATTTTTTTACTTTTTAAGTATATTTATGTTATGTGTGTCTAAAAATTAAAAAAATTGATTAAAATATTAAAAAAAATCAGTAAAAAAAAAAACACAAAAAATATGAAAATAGAATTTTTTAAAAAGTATTTTTTGAAAAATGAAAAAAAGCCAAGTAATATAATTATCAAAACTTGAGGAGGGCATGTGCCCCTGGGCATACACTACCTCCGCCCCTGGTGGAACCAATGATCGTGGTTGTGCTGTTGAGTGCAGATCCTCTCCTTGCAAAGCCAAACTTGCGAGCGTCCTTGCAACGGCTGAGATCAGCCGTTGCACATCCAACGGCTGAGATTAAAAAAAAAAAAAATATGAAATTTCAGATTCGAAACCAGAGCTTCTCTGAATAACCAAATCTCTTTCCTTCATATATATACTTCATCATCATCACTCTCTCTCTAGAAATTGCATTTGGGTCTTACACAAAACCTCCATTAATGGAATCCTCATCACCAATCTCAATTCAACAGCCTCTCCACCATGACCCAAATCCCGAATCCTCTCCAAAACCACAACCCCCTCGTTCCGTGAAGACTCTTATTTTGTTTCCCACCTCAAATCCTCCGAACGCAAAGCTCTCCAAGAGCTTAAAGACAAGCTCATGGCTTCCATGGTCCAGACTCCATGTGGGCCATCTCTCTCCTCTCCAATGACGACAAATCAGATGTGATTCTCCTCAAATTTCTCCGAGCCAGAGACTTCACTAACTCGCTCCAAATGCTTCTCAAGTGCCTCCAATGGCGAAAAGATTTTTATATATTTGGTTAACACAGTTGATTCGAATTCGATTCATATTCATTGTTGAAAAATCTTTGGAGCAGAGAGTTGAAAGAAAAATGAAGAACGAAGAGAAAGCTCGGTCTCTGTTTGGAATCTCACTCTCTGTCAGACCCATTTGGCATCAATTCCTCATTTGCTCTTCTGGGTTCTTCTGTTGAAATTTCATTTTTTTTTTTTAATCTCAGCCGTTGGATGTGCAACGGCTGATCTCAGCCGTTGCAAGGACGCTCGCAAGTTTAGCTTTGCAAGGAGAGGATCTGCACTCTGTGCTGTTGGGTGATAGAGATAGTAGTGGTTGTATGGTGTCATTTATATGACTTTTAAAAGTAAAAAATATTTTCCATCTACAAAAACTTATTTTTTATTGATCATGAAATTTTTTTTTTTTACTAATTTCTATTTTTCATTGTACCAAACACACACACACACACAAAAGAAAAAAGAAAAAAAGCATTTATAAACCTTTAATAATTGTATATTTTTTAAAATAAAAGAAGTATGCGTAATAAAAATAAACAATTATTATGAACTTCATTAATTCACTTTTATTATAATAATAACCATGATGATGTTCGTGAAACAACATTACGGAACACGATAGACAAAAATAAAAATATATTTTTTTTTCTTGAACAGAATAAAATAAAAATTGAGGATATGTTTTAGGGTAATGCTAGGGACACCAAATTTTTTACCAAACAAATGACCAAATGTCTCACATGGGTGTGGGGTCCGCAATTTTGTAGGCCCCACACCCATGTGAAACATTTGGTCATTCATTTGGTAAAAAATTTGGGACCTCTAACATTTCCCTATGTTTTAGGGTAATGCTAGGGACACCAAATTTTTTACCAAACAAATGACCAAATGTCTCACATGGGTGTGGGGTCCGCAATTTTGTAGGCCCCACACCCATGTGAAACATTTGGTCATTCATTTGGTAAAAAATTTGGGACCTCTAACATTTTCCTATGTTTTAGGGTAATGTTAGGGACACCAAATTTTTTACCAAACAAATGACCAAATGTCTCACATGGGTGTGGGGTCCGCAATTTTGTAGGCCCCACACCCATGTGAAACATTTGGTCATTCATTTGGTAAAAAATTTGGGACCTCTAACATTTTCCTATGTTTTAGGGTAATGCTAGGGACACCAAATTTTTTACCAAACAAATGACCAAATGTCTCACATGGGTGTGGGGTCCGCAATTTTGTAGGCCCCACACCCATGTGAAACATTTGGTCATTCATTTGGTAAAAAATTTGGGACCTCTAACATTTTCCTATGTTTTAGGGTAATGCTAGGGACACCAAATTTTTTACCAAACAAATGACCAAATGTCTCACATGGGTGTGGGGTCCGCAATTTTGTAGGCCCCACACCCATGTGAAACATTTGGTCATTCATTTGGTAAAAAATTTGGGACCTCTAACATTTTCCTATGTTTTAGGGTAATGCTAGGGACACCAAATTTTTTACCAAACAAATGACCAAATGTCTCACATGGGTGTGGGGTCCGCAATTTTGTAGGCCCCACACCCATGTGAAACATTTGGTCATTCATTTGGTAAAAAATTTGGGACCTCTAACATTTTCCTATGTTTTAGGGTAATGCTAGGGACACCAAATTTTTTACCAAACAAATGACCAAATGTCTCACATGGGTGTGGGGTCCGCAATTTTGTAGGCCCCACACCCATGTGAAACATTTGGTCATTCATTTGGTAAAAAATTTGGGACCTCTAACATTTTCCTATGTTTTAGGGTAATGCTAGGGACACCAAATTTTTTTACCAAACAAATGACCAAATGTCTCACATGGGGGTGGGGTCCGCAATTTTGTAGGCCCCACACCCATGTGAAACATTTGGTCATTCATTTGGTAAAAAATTTGGGACCTCTAACATTTTCCTATGTTTTAGGGTAATGCTAGGGACACCAAATTTTTTACCAAACAAATGACTAAATGTCTCACATGGGTGTGGGGTCCGTAATTTTGTAGGCCCCACACCCATGTGAAACATTTGGTCATTCATTTGGTAAAAAATTTGGGACCTCTAACATTTTCCTATGTTTTATTGGCTGATGAGATGATGATGAAAGAAATAATAAGGCTTGCGTAACTTTACGGAAAATTCAAACCCGCTTAGCGCTTCTTGGAGTGAGTGGACTAACCAGAAGTCGCCTACTCAACCAAAAAAATAAAAATAAAAAATTAAATAACAAAAAAATTAAACACTCTTGAAATATTATATGATATTGTCTACCCAATCTAAAGGGTTGTAGCAACTTGGTAAGCCTTTTGAGACATAAGTCTTGAGGTTTCAAGTTCTATTATTCTTGGGATTAGTCATCTGAGCGACAATACATACAATTGGTAAGACGAACTTTTTAGGTCTGGATGAATCATTCCCAGTGCTAGGAGTGTGCGTTCGAATCTCCCCTTATGTATGAGTTCGTAACTTATCGCTACATAGTTGAGTGGCCCTACTATGTAGCATCACCTAAGGATGACCTCTGAGGTCTTGACTCCTTCGGGTCTAACCCTAGAGATCACCTCTATATGGTTAGGCTTGATATTGTCTACCGAATGTTTTTTATTAATAAAATTGCAACACCATTGAGTAATCATTTATCTCTCAATTATATAACAAAAGTGAGTCAACATGTTTCACATGTAAATCTTTCAGTTACATTATTCTTTTGGAGACAATACCACATGGTGTTATGATATTACTTAATAATTACTAGAAAAAAAAATTAGACTAATTTGAGTAATAATTAAATTATAATTAATCACATTTTAATTCAACACCTTGTTTTAAAATATAAATTTCATTATACTTTTACTTAATACTTTGTAGTTGTTCCTTAAATAATGATATCATTATTTTTAGACTAACCTTGTTTGGTGTGAAACTTTTTGGCTAAAATAATCAATAAATCAAAACATTCAATCACATTATTCTCTCTATTTTTTTATACTTTTTTTTTGTTAAAATCAAAAAATCAAATAAAATAGATAATTCCCAAACAAGCCTTGTTTTATCCTTCATTATCTTTATGATGAAACATCTCCTACATCTAAATACTTATATTTCACGTTTGATTAGCACACATCATTGGAATATTGAGGGCAATTGAGTAAATTTACTACGAAAGCGGAAGAATAAATGTGGGGTGGTTTGATTTATGTCACTGTTAGAATAGTAGAGAGAGAGAAAAAAAAAATAATATGTATTATATTGAATGATTGTAGAGTTGAATGTATTCTATACAATAGAAGGCCTGTATATATATGCTAAGAAAGAGTATCCTACTAGGAACCTAACTATGAGAAAGAATATCCTATTAGGAACCTAACTATGGCCATTCTTAAATATATCTAGGAAATCAATACCTAATATATGGCCATTCTTAAATATATCTAGGAAATCAATACCTAATATATATAAGAATACCACATATACATTAACATCCCCCCTTAAACTCAAGGAGGATAAACATCTTGAGTTTGGAGAGAGAAACTAAAATATGAAATAAAACTAAATAAAATAAAAGGTAAATAGATTGCAAAATTCGAACAGGAGCGCAAGGGTGCTTGAAATAGATCAAATGTCAGAACTAAAGCCGGGAAACAGTTCATGGTCATATCGGACCATTGTAAGAACTGGTTGAAACTAATGCCAGGACAGTTTAAAGGGGTCATGCCGGACCAATGTAGGAGCTAACCGGAATCAATGCCGAGACAGTTTGAAGGGGTCATGCCGGACCGATGTAGTAGCTAACCGGAATCAATGTCGGAACAGTTTAAAGGGGTCATGCCGGACCGATGTAGAGACAGTTTAAAAGGGTCGTGCCGGACCGATGTAGAGAACTGGATGTTGAACCAGCAAGCGTGGCACACACATAACTAATGACGTGGTGCTGAACGATGATGACAACAGATAACTGAGTGCGCTAGGAGATGGCTTGGATAGTGCGTCAGGGGGCGACTTTGGTGGTGCGCTAAGAAGACGGTTTAAAGAGTGCGGTAAAAGGAGATGGCTTAGGTAATGCGCCAATGGGGCGGCTTAGAGAGTGCGCCAAAAAAGGTGGCTTAGGGAGTGTGCCAAGGAAGCGGTTTAGATAGTGTGCTAATGAGACGGCTTAGTGGTGGTTTGGGGCTTAGGTGGTTCACATGGTATATCACCATGCTCACCATGATATAGGTATAATACCCCCCCCTCAACTCAAATAGGTGTGAAGATAGATACCTATTTGAGGTTGAAGCAGAGGGAAAGACAGAGTGGAGCAGAAGCACAAAAAAAATATATATATATATATATATATAATAGAGATATTTAGGGTAGGAATAAACCAATGGATAAAAGAAGAGATCACCACGAAACAATATTGACAAGAAAATATGACAGCGGAATAAGTTGCGGTCCAGCGGGCGGCAAAGGCGAGGCTGCCGCCCGTCGGTGAAGCAAAAATACTAGGTGGTGTAGCAAAAATACTAGGTTCTTAACCTAGCTCTGATACCATGTTAGAATACTAGAGAGAGAGAGAGAGAGAAAATAATATGTATTATATTGAATGATTGTAGAGTTGAATGTATTCTATACAATAGAAGGCTTGTATATGTATGCTAAGAAAGAGCATCCTACTAGGAACCTAACTATGAGAAAGAATATCCTACTAGGAACCTAACTATGACCATTCATAAATATATCTAGGAAATCAATACCTAATATATCTAGGAATACCACATATACATTAACAGTCACAAAAACATCTCCTTGCATGAATACTGTTATTTGCCCCTACCAAATACTTTTAGACCACCACCTCTGAATTTTAATTTTTTTTCTTTCTTTTTTGCTTTGAACCCCCATATTATTCCAAATTCTACCATCGTTACCCAATTTTAGCCCTAGCTTCTTTTTTACCTTTGACTACCCATTTCACTGACCCACTTCCCTATTATAACAACAGCCCAACCGACAACACCCCTCACCACCAAAGACCCACCTCTCCAATCACAACTGTTCACAATTATCTCTATCTTACTAGTAACCTGTTTCCTCTACAACTTACTACCCCTCATTCTCGCAACTATCATTTCATTGATCTACCCCATCGTTGCCTCCAACACTCATGATGACCACTATGTGGAGAGAGAGAGAGGATTGAAAGAGAGACGACTCTCATGATGACCATTGTATTTAAAGTTGTTATTGTAGGGAGGTGTAACAACCCCCATACTGTTTACTGATTAATGACCGATTGATTACCGATAATCACCGATTACTGTTAAACGGAACTGATAATGACTGATAACTGACTGATAATTGAACTGATTAAAAGTACTGAACTGACTGACTGAAATTGGAAACCGAATTGATTGAGTATATGTTAGTTAAATTGCATTCTATCTGTTTGACTGTATGATTATCTGTTCATGCTTATATGTTTAAACTGTAAATTGAAGGCCATATCGGCGGCCGAATTAGAAACCGATTGATGTTCCATGATCCTCAGAATTAATGTGATTTTATGGTATAATTATCTGAAAATTGATTAGGTATGATTAAATTAAGCTAATTAAAGAGTTGGACTTAATTACCGTTTTGCCCTTGAGTGGGCCACTATCTCACACATCTTTAAGCCTTGTATACACTCATACACTTGAGCCAAAGACAACATTTCCTCAGCCATTTCCCCTCTCATTGCCGACCATAGAGAGAGAAAAACTAGAGGAGTGGAGTTCATCTCAATTTTGCTTGTAAATTGCTTGGTAATTGAAGAAATTGTTGAAGTGATTGCATATTTGAGCTCCCTTCTTGAACTACAAGACTAAAGGTAGCTCCATTGTCTTCTTGTTCATGTTTTGAGTTGATTCTTGCATGATTCATGTCATATTGAAGGAGTGTAGAGCCAAACATGGTTTAGATGTTGAATTGTGGCTTAATTGTTGCATGCATGTACATATATTGAAGTTTTGAGGTTGTAAGTCCATGTTTCCTCACATGCATGTCCATCTTTTGGTCATACTCCATGAATTCATCATGTTCTTGAAGAAATGAGTCCATTTGAACAAGCTTTGAATGTTGAATTTGGTTTGAATCCATGCATGTTTGCATGTTCTTCATATTCTTGAAAATGGGTTTGAATATGGTTTTAATTGACTCACCTTTGGGGCTTGAATTCATAAATTGAGCTTTGAAACTTGTTATACATTGAATTTAGTTATGTTTTCCAGAATTTGGGCCCAAGAGGTCGAGTTTGGAGTGGTAGAATGCTTGGTTTGAGCTTGGGAGGCAAATCTGGAAATTCCAGATTTGGCTTCCTCGCTCGAGCGAAGGGTTCCCCGCTCGAGCGAGCACCTTTGCCCAGGGCTCCGCTCGAGCGACCATCGAGCGACCATCGCGCGTAAAATCTCAGCATCCAGTATTTTTACTGTTTTGCAGACCGCTCGAGCGAAGGATTACTCGCTCGAGCGAAGCCTTTGATTTTGGACTTACGCTCGAGCGGAGAAAGTCTCGCTCGAGCGAGGCTCCTAGTTTCAGCAAAGTTTGCAAAATGTTTTCTAAGTGTATTTTTGCATCCTCATCCCATCCTAGGCATTCTTAGGCCTAGTTTAAGACATTTAGATGAGGATATCGTTGTAGAACACACCAAGGCAAATTAGGGATTAAGTTATGATATTTCCCAACTGTGTAGCTTAGTGTGTGTTCAACCTGTGAACTGTGTAGGGTTGGCAACTGGGGAGACACGCTCTAGCATACTGTAGCCCAGAACTCTGTGAGTAACAATTGTGTAAAGATATGTTCAACTGATATCTTTTGAATACTGAACTGAACTGTTTATTGAACTGGTATTACTGAATGAATGTATGTCCTTTATTTCTGAACTGTACTGTGGCATCCTTAGTACCTACTGCTTACTGTTACTGTTACTGTTATAGAGATCTCTGTTGGTTCCCTCGTGGAGCCACTACTGTTTACTGACTGATGGCCATCATTACTGTTCGGTCTTTTAAGACCTACTGTTACTGTTATGCTAATGGATGTACCACATATGACTGTTTACTGTACTGAACAACTGAAATACTGATTGAATTGAACTGTTTTTATTACTGTAAGGACATTCATTCTAAACCCCTTTACGCTTTATGTTATTCACTGGGCTTTAGCTCACTGCTCATATATATATGTAGGTGTACAGGCACCAGATCGGAGCTAGGAGCGTCAGGGTAACTCCAGTTTTGTCAAGCTAGCCTTTGTGCCTCACTGCGAGGTTCCGAGTTGCCATGCTATGGCTTGGGGATGTTTTGTTTATTTTCCCCCGCCTGTCTTCATACTGTCTAACTGTTCTGTATAGACTGTCAGTTGCTAACTGTACTGTTATCAAGGGATTAGGTCCCTGTACTGTGTGACTGTAAATTTTGTATAGACTGTACTGCTTGTACATGTATGAATGCATGAAGAATCTTTTGGCATACCGACTGTCACAGCTCATTGGACATTGTATAATTACTGTATTGGCTTTCGCCGGGCCCTGTACTCTGTTTTACTGTATTACTGTTCTGCAGGCCTTCGGTAATCTCGGATTACTGGCCGGTTATGGTACTAAACCCATAGGGCCGGGTTTGGGTCGTGACAGAGTGGTATCAGAGCGATACTTACCACGAGTTATACCGCACACACGTGTCCAAGTGAGCTATAGGGTGTCCTAGAAAAGTTATTAGGGCATCTCATGAGCATGGTAAGTGTGTGGTTATGTTATGACTGAATACATGCTAATGTGGTAAACTGCTAAACAAATGACTGCTTATGTTTAAAACTGTTATAACTGCTTATAGTGAAATGGACAATGCAAATGAACCTGAATCCTCGTCTAGCAAGGCAAGAATGGAAAGAATGGAAAGAATGATAGAACTGATAACTGCTAGACTTGAACAACAACAGAACCAACCGCCCCCACCTCCTCCTCCTCCGGTACAGCCGGAACCTAATGTTAATGTGAATGATGGGGATATTATTGCTCTGACCCAGAAGTTCAGCAAAATGAAACCGCCATCCTTTCAGGGAGGCCTTGAACCGTTAAAAGCTGAAGCTTGGGTTCTGGAAACAGAGAAACTATTTGAAGTATTTCCGTGCTCAGAAGCGAATAAGGTATTGTTAGCTACCTTCACCCTCCAAGAAGAAGCTAGAAGGTGGTGGATGTTGATCCGTGATACAAATACTGTTATGACTTGGGCTCAGTTCAAGGAGTCCTTCTTTGAAAAGTACTTCCCTCAGTGTGTCAGGGATAGAAAAGTGACTGAATTTGAACAGCTGAAGCAGGGCACAATGTCCGTTGCAGAGTATGAAACCAAATTTACTGAACTTGCCCGTTATGCACCGCACATGGTGGATACTGAATATAAGAAGGCCAGAAAATTTGAAGGTGGCCTTAATGTGGCAATACTTGACCGGATAAATGTTTTGAAATTACCGACTTTTGTGGGTGTTCTCGACCGGGCATTGATGGCCGAGTCGAACATTGCAGCGGTGAAACAATCTGAAACACCAACAACTGAATGGCATGGTAAAAGGCAGGGTTTCAAATTCCAGAAAGGCAAGCACAACCCAGCCAACAAGAAACAGAATACGGGGTCGACAACTAGCCCCAGCCAAGGGAGTGGGTTCATACCACCCTGTCCTGAGTGTGGCAAGAAGCACAAGGGGGTCTGCTACAGAATATCTGGAGCCTGTTACAGGTGTGGCAAGGTGGGCCACATGGTTAAAGACTGCCCCTCTGCTCCACAAGCTAGTAGTAAAGCTGCACCAAGCGCAGCAGCATCAACTGTAGCACCAAAGCCTAACCCTAGAGCTACCGGGAAAGAGCCTGTGAGGCAAGGCCGAGTGTTCGCACTAGTACCGGGAGACGTGCAAAATACTGAGACCGTTGTGTCAGGTATTCTCTCTATTTGTACACAAAATGCATATGTATTGATTGATTCGGGGTCTACACATTCTTATGTATCGCATGCTTTCTCATGGAAATTGAATAGACCCTTAGAACCTATGAACTATCTGCTAGCCGTATCATCACCCGTAGGGGGATCCATGACATGTGCTTATATGTACCCCGTGTGTGAAATCATTGTTGGGGATATGCATCTGTTTATTGACTTACTACCATTGAACATTGATCATTTTGATGTAATATTGGGGATGGATTGGTTATAAAAATATCATGCCACTATTGATTGTGTGACCAAGCAAGTTGTTTTCTGTCCACCTGGTTTGCCAGAATTTGTGTTTAATGGGAGTGGAGTAGTACCTCCTCCGTATTTGATTTCGTCAGTGAAAGCTGTTAAATTAATTAGAAAGGGGTGTAAAGGATATCTGTGTTCTGTACTGACTGTGTCTACTGATGATAGTATTAAAACTGATGTGAATTGTATTCCTATAGTCAGAGAATTTCCAGATGTTTTTCTAGATAATCTTCCAGGAGATTTGACTGACAAGGAGATTGAATTTACCGTTGATGTGATTCCCGGAACACAACCAGTTTCTAAAGCTCCTTACCGAATGGCTCCAACTGAACTGAAAGAACTGAAAGTGCAATTGCAAGAACTGTTAGACAAAAAGTTCATCAGACCTAGCACTTCGCCATGGGGTGCTCCTGTTTTGTTTGTCAAGAAGAAAGATGGTTCACTGAGACTGTGCATTGACTACCGTGAACTGAATAAGGTAACTGTAAAGAATAAATACCCATTACCGCGTATTGATGATTTATTTGATCAGTTACAGGGTGCACAAGTGTTTTCCAAAATCGATCTCAGATCGGGGTATCATCAACTGAAGGTTAAACCAGAAGACATTGATAAAACTGCTTTTAGAACAAGGTATGGCCATTATGAATTCTTAGTTATGCCATTCGGAGTCACGAATGCCCCTGCTGCTTTTATGGACCTCATGAACAGAATTTTTAAACCGTACCTTGATGACTTTATTGTTGTATTTATCGATGACATATTGATTTACTCCAAAAGCATAGAACAGCATGAACATCATCTGAGACTTACCCTACAAACCTTAAGAGAACAGAAATTGTATGCTAAACTGTCTAAATGTGAATTTTGGCTTGACCATGTTATGTTTTTGGGGCATGTTGTTAGCAAAAATGGAATTTCTGTTGACCCGCAGAAAATTGAAGCTGTAGTGAACTGGCCTAGACCAACAAATGTGACTGAAGTCCGAAGCTTTTTGGGACTGGCTGGATATTACAGAAGATTTGTCAAAGATTTCTCCAAAATTGCCCTACCATTGACTCAGTTAACTCAGAAGGGGACATCATTTGACTGGACTGACCAAAGAGAATCTGCTTTCCAGGAGTTGAAAACTCGATTAGTGACTGCACCGGTTCTTACCTTACCTTCAGGTACGGATGGTTATACTGTATTTAGTGATACTTCTCATAAGGGTTTGGGATGTGTTTTAATGCAGAACGGGAGAGTTATTGCTTATGCTTCCCGATAGTTGAGACCACATGAAAAGAACTACCCGACCCATGACCTGGAACTTGCTGCAGTGGTGTTTGCACTGAAAATTTGACGTCACTATCTGTATGGGGTGACATGTGAAGTATACACCGACCACAAGAGCTTAAAGTATTTCTTCACACAGAAAGAACTGAACATGAGACAGCGGAGATGGCTGGAACTGATTAAAGACTATGACCTACAGATATTGTACCATCCGGGAAAAGCCAATACCGTTGCCGATGCATTGAGCCGGAAATCGATTGGAAACTTAGCCTGTTTGCTTACAGGACAGAAAGAGTTGCTTTGTGACCTTGAAAAATCTGAAATTGAAATTGTTTTACGAGAACAAGGTGGAACCTTAGCTGCTATTTCTGCTCAACCGGCGCTGATTGAGGAGATTAAAGAGAAACAGCAACTGGATGACTTCTTGAAGAAGATCATCGAAGAAAGAGAATCTAAACCGAGACCGGGGTTCAAATTTGAGAACAATGTACTGAAATTTCATGAAAGACTGTGTGTACCAAGTGATACTGAACTGAAAAGAAGAGTTCTGCAAGAAGGCCATAATTCGAAATTGTCTATCCATCCGAGGAATACGAAAATGTACCAAGATCTGAAACCGAATTTCTGGTGGCCGGGAATGAAGAAAGAAATTGCTGATTTTGTATCCAAATGTCTTCATTGCCAACAGGTCAAAGCTGAACATCAACGACCTGCCGGACTATTGCGACCCCTACCCATACCAGAGTGGAAATGGGAGCATATCACCATGGATTTTATTGTGGGATTACCTCGCTCCAGAAAAGGTATGGATTCAATTTGGGTTATTGTTGATAGATTAACCAAATCTGCTCACTTCTTACCTGTCAAGACAATCTATAACGCGGACAAATTGGCTGTTATCTATATTGATGAGATTGTAAGACTGCATGGAGTGCCTGTGTCTATTGTTTCTGACAGGGATTCGAAGTTTACATCGAGGTTTTGGCAAAGCCTACAAACTGCAGCGGGTACTGAACTGAGACTGAGTAGTGCCTATCATCCTCAGACAGATGGCCAATCAGAAAGGACCATCCAAACTCTGGAGGATTTACTGAGAATGTGTGTCCTTGATTTTCAGGGAGACTGGGAAAGTCATCTGCCATTAGCTGAATTCGCCTACAACAACAGCTACCATTCGAGTATAGGTATGGCGCCTTTCGAGGCATTGTATGGCAGGAAATGTAGGTCTCCAATTTGCTGGGCAGAAGTTGGAGATGGGCCTTTGCTTGGGCCCGAGATTGTGTATGAAACAACTGAAAAAGTGAAACTGATACAGCAGAGACTGAAAACTGCACAGAGTAGACAGAAAAGTTATGCAGATGTCAGAAGACGGGACAGAGAGTATGAAGTGGGTGATCACGTTTTTGTGAAAGTGACACCAATGAAAGGCCAGACTCGTTTTGGAGTCAAAGGCAAGTTAGCGCCGAGATATGTCGGACCGTATGAGATTATTGAGAAAATCAATCCGGCGGCGTATCAAGTTGCGCTCCCTCCTGAAATGGAACACATGCATAATGTTTTCCACATTTCTATGTTAAGAGATTATCTCCGGGATCCGTTCCATGTAATAGAGCCTACCCACGTAGTGTTGAGTGATGACTACACTTACGAAGAACGGCCTATACAGATTGTAAACCGACGGATCAAGAAACTGAGGAACAAAGAGATCCCGCTAGTAAAAGTTGACTGGCAGAACCACGGTGGCGTGTATGCCACTTGGGAAAGGGAAGATGACATGGCCAAACGATATCCTGAACTGTTTCCACTGAATCCTGTTTTCTTCCAGAATGAAGGTAACTCGAGTTTAGAGGACTAAACTCTTTATAAGGAGGGGAGACTGTAACAACCCCCATACTGTTTACTGATTAATGACCGATTGATTACCGATAATCACCGATTACTGTTAAACGGAACTGATAATGACTGATAACTGACTGATAATTGAACTGATTAAAAGTACTGAACTGACTGACTGAAATTGGAAACCGAATTGATTGAGTATATGTTAGTTAAATTGCATTCTATCTGTTTGACTGTATGATTATCTGTTCATGCTTATATGTTTAAACTGTAAATTGAAGGCCATATCGGCGGCCGAATTAGAAACCGATTGATGTTCCATGATCCTCAGAATTAATGTGATTTTATGGTATAATTATCTGAAAATTGATTAGGTATGATTAAATTAAGCTAATTAAAGAGTTGGACTTAATTACCGTTTTGCCCTTGAGTGGGCCACTATCTCACACATCTTTAAGCCTTGTATACACTCATACACTTGAGCCAAAGACAACATTTCCTCAGCCATTTCCCCTCTCATTGCCGACCATAGAGAGAGAAAAACTAGAGGAGTGGAGTTCATCTCAATTTTGCTTGTAAATTGCTTGGTAATTGAAGAAATTGTTGAAGTGATTGCATATTTGAGCTCCCTTCTTGAACTACAAGACTAAAGGTAGCTCCATTGTCTTCTTGTTCATGTTTTGAGTTGATTCTTGCATGATTCATGTCATATTGAAGGAGTGTAGAGCCAAACATGGTTTAGATGTTGAATTGTGGCTTAATTGTTGCATGCATGTACATATATTGAAGTTTTGAGGTTGTAAGTCCATGTTTCCTCACATGCATGTCCATCTTTTGGTCATACTCCATGAATTCATCATGTTCTTGAAGAAATGAGTCCATTTGAACAAGCTTTGAATGTTGAATTTGGTTTGAATCCATGCATGTTTGCATGTTCTTCATATTCTTGAAAATGGGTTTGAATATGGTTTTAATTGACTCACCTTTGGGGCTTGAATTCATAAATTGAGCTTTGAAACTTGTTATACATTGAATTTAGTTATGTTTTCCAGAATTTGGGCCCAAGAGGTCGAGTTTGGAGTGGTAGAATGCTTGGTTTGAGCTTGGGAGGCAAATCTGGAAATTCCAGATTTGGCTTCCTCGCTCGAGCGAAGGGTTCCCCGCTCGAGCGAGCACCTTTGCCCAGGGCTCCGCTCGAGCGACCATCGAGCGACCATCGCGCGTAAAATCTCAGCATCCAGTATTTTTACTGTTTTGCAGACCGCTCGAGCGAAGGATTACTCGCTCGAGCGAAGCCTTTGATTTTGGACTTACGCTCGAGCGGAGAAAGTCTCGCTCGAGCGAGGCTCCTAGTTTCAGCAAAGTTTGCAAAATGTTTTCTAAGTGTATTTTTGCATCCTCATCCCATCCTAGGCATTCTTAGGCCTAGTTTAAGACATTTAGATGAGGATATCGTTGTAGAACACACCAAGGCAAATTAGGGATTAAGTTATGATATTTCCCAACTGTGTAGCTTAGTGTGTGTTCAACCTGTGAACTGTGTAGGGTTGGCAACTGGGGAGACACGCTCTAGCATACTGTAGCCCAGAACTCTGTGAGTAACAATTGTGTAAAGATATGTTCAACTGATATCTTTTGAATACTGAACTGAACTGTTTATTGAACTGGTATTACTGAATGAATGTATGTCCTTTATTTCTGAACTGTACTGTGGCATCCTTAGTACCTACTGCTTACTGTTACTGTTACTGTTATAGAGATCTCTGTTGGTTCCCTCGTGGAGCCACTACTGTTTACTGACTGATGGCCATCATTACTGTTCGGTCTTTTAAGACCTACTGTTACTGTTATGCTAATGGATGTACCACATATGACTGTTTACTGTACTGAACAACTGAAATACTGATTGAATTGAACTGTTTTCATTACTGTAAGGACATTCATTCTAAACCCCTTTACGCTTTATGTTATTCACTGGGCTTTAGCTCACTGCTCATATATATATGTAGGTGTACAGGCACCAGATCGGAGCTAGGAGCGTCAGGGTAACTCCAGTTTTGTCAAGCTAGCCTTTGTGCCTCACTGCGAGGTTCCGAGTTGCCATGCTATGGCTTGGGGATGTTTTGTTTATTTTCCCCCGCCTGTCTTCATACTGTCTAACTGTTCTGTATAGACTGTCAGTTGCTAACTGTACTGTTATCAAGGGATTAGGTCCCTGTACTGTGTGACTGTAAATTTTGTATAGACTGTACTGCTTGTACATGTATGAATGCATGAAGAATCTTTTGGCATACCGACTGTCACAGCTCATTGGACATTGTATAATTACTGTATTGGCTTCCGCCGGGCCCTGTACTCTGTTTTACTGTATTACTGTTCTGCAGGCCTTCGGTAATCTCGGATTACTGGCCGGTTATGGTACTAAACCCATAGGGCCGGGTTTGGGTCGTGACAGAGTGGTATCAGAGCGATACTTACCACGAGTTATACCGCACACACGTGTCCAAGTGAGCTATAGGGTGTCCTAGAAAAGTTATTAGGGCATCTCATGAGCATGGTAAGTGTGTGGTTATGTTATGACTGAATACATGCTAATGTGGTAAACTGCTAAACAAATGACTGCTTATGTTTAAAACTGTTATAACTGCTTATAGTGAAATGGACAATGCAAATGAACCTGAATCCTCGTCTAGCAAGGCAAGAATGGAAAGAATGGAAAGAATGATAGAACTGATAACTGCTAGACTTGAACAACAACAGAACCAACCGCCCCCACCTCCTCCTCCTCCGGTACAGCCGGAACCTAATGTTAATGTGAATGATGGGGATATTATTGCTCTGACCCAGAAGTTCAGCAAAATGAAACCGCCATCCTTTCAGGGAGGCCTTGAACCGTTAAAAGCTGAAGCTTGGGTTCTGGAAACAGAGAAACTATTTGAAGTATTTCCGTGCTCAGAAGCGAATAAGGTATTGTTAGCTACCTTCACCCTCCAAGAAGAAGCTAGAAGGTGGTGGATGTTGATCCGTGATACAAATACTGTTATGACTTGGGCTCAGTTCAAGGAGTCCTTCTTTGAAAAGTACTTCCCTCAGTGTGTCAGGGATAGAAAAGTGACTGAATTTGAACAGCTGAAGCAGGGCACAATGTCCGTTGCAGAGTATGAAACCAAATTTACTGAACTTGCCCGTTATGCACCGCACATGGTGGATACTGAATATAAGAAGGCCAGAAAATTTGAAGGTGGCCTTAATGTGGCAATACTTGACCGGATAAATGTTTTGAAATTACCGACTTTTGTGGGTGTTCTCGACCGGGCATTGATGGCCGAGTCGAACATTGCAGCGGTGAAACAATCTGAAACACCAACAACTGAATGGCATGGTAAAAGGCAGGGTTTCAAATTCCAGAAAGGCAAGCACAACCCAGCCAACAAGAAACAGAATACGGGGTCGACAACTAGCCCCAGCCAAGGGAGTGGGTTCATACCACCCTGTCCTGAGTGTGGCAAGAAGCACAAGGGGGTCTGCTACAGAATATCTGGAGCCTGTTACAGGTGTGGCAAGGTAGGCCACATGGTTAAAGACTGCCCCTCTGCTCCACAAGCTAGTAGTAAAGCTGCACCAAGCGCAGCAGCATCAACTGTAGCACCAAAGCCTAACCCTAGAGCTACCGGGAAAGAGCCTGTGAGGCAAGGCCGAGTGTTCGCACTAGTACCGGGAGACGTGCAAAATACTGAGACCGTTGTGTCAGGTATTCTCTCTATTTGTACACAAAATGCATATGTATTGATTGATTCGGGGTCTACACATTCTTATGTATCGCATGCTTTCTCATGGAAATTGAATAGACCCTTAGAACCTATGAACTATCTGCTAGCCGTATCATCACCCGTAGGGGGATCCATGACATGTGCTTATATGTACCCCGTGTGTGAAATCATTGTTGGGGATATGCATCTGTTTATTGACTTACTACCATTGAACATTGATCATTTTGATGTAATATTGGGGATGGATTGGTTATAAAAATATCATGCCACTATTGATTGTGTGACCAAGCAAGTTGTTTTCTGTCCACCTGGTTTGCCAGAATTTGTGTTTAATGGGAGTGGAGTAGTACCTCCTCCGTATTTGATTTCGTCAGTGAAAGCTGTTAAATTAATTAGAAAGGGGTGTAAAGGATATCTGTGTTCTGTACTGACTGTGTCTACTGATGATAGTATTAAAACTGATGTGAATTGTATTCCTATAGTCAGAGAATTTCCAGATGTTTTTCTAGATAATCTTCCAGGAGATTTGACTGACAAGGAGATTGAATTTACCGTTGATGTGATTCCCGGAACACAACCAGTTTCTAAAGCTCCTTACCGAATGGCTCCAACTGAACTGAAAGAACTGAAAGTGCAATTGCAAGAACTGTTAGACAAAAAGTTCATCAGACCTAGCACTTCGCCATGGGGTGCTCCTGTTTTGTTTGTCAAGAAGAAAGATGGCTCACTGAGACTGTGCATTGACTACCGTGAACTGAATAAGGTAACTGTAAAGAATAAATACCCATTACCGCGTATTGATGATTTATTTGATCAGTTACAGGGTGCACAAGTGTTTTCCAAAATCGATCTCAGATCGGGGTATCATCAACTGAAGGTTAAACCAGAAGACATTGATAAAACTGCTTTTAGAACAAGGTATGGCCATTATGAATTCTTAGTTATGCCATTCGGAGTCACGAATGCCCCTGCTGCTTTTATGGACCTCATGAACAGAATTTTTAAACCGTACCTTGATGACTTTATTGTTGTATTTATCGATGACATATTGATTTACTCCAAAAGCATAGAACAGCATGAACATCATCTGAGACTTACCCTACAAACCTTAAGAGAACAGAAATTGTATGCTAAACTGTCTAAATGTGAATTTTGGCTTGACCATGTTATGTTTTTGGGGCATGTTGTTAGCAAAAATGGAATTTCTGTTGACCCGCAGAAAATTGAAGCTGTAGTGAACTGGCCTAGACCAACAAATGTGACTGAAGTCCGAAGCTTTTTGGGACTGGCTGGATATTACAGAAGATTTGTCAAAGATTTCTCCAAAATTGCCCTACCATTGACTCAGTTAACTCAGAAGGGGACATCATTTGACTGGACTGACCAAAGAGAATCTGCTTTCCAGGAGTTGAAAACTCGATTAGTGACTGCACCGGTTCTTACCTTACCTTCAGGTACGGATGGTTATACTGTATTTAGTGATACTTCTCATAAGGGTTTGGGATGTGTTTTAATGCAGAACGGGAGAGTTATTGCTTATGCTTCCCGACAGTTGAGACCACATGAAAAGAACTACCCGACCCATGACCTGGAACTTGCTGCAGTGGTGTTTGCACTGAAAATTTGGCGTCACTATCTGTATGGGGTGACATGTGAAGTATACACCGACCACAAGAGCTTAAAGTATTTCTTCACACAGAAAGAACTGAACATGAGACAGCGGAGATGGCTGGAACTGATTAAAGACTATGACCTACAGATATTGTACCATCCGGGAAAAGCCAATACCGTTGCCGATGCATTGAGCCGGAAATCGATTGGAAACTTAGCCTGTTTGCTTACAGGACAGAAAGAGTTGCTTTGTGACCTTGAAAAATCTGAAATTGAAATTGTTTTACGAGAACAAGGTGGAACCTTAGCTGCTATTTCTGCTCAACCGGCGCTGATTGAGGAGATTAAAGAGAAACAGCAACTGGATGACTTCTTGAAGAAGATCATCGAAGAAAGAGAATCTAAACCGAGACCGGGGTTCAAATTTGAGAACAATGTACTGAAATTTCATGAAAGACTGTGTGTACCAAGTGATACTGAACTGAAAAGAAGAGTTCTGCAAGAAGGCCACAATTCGAAATTGTCTATCCATCCGAGGAATACGAAAATGTACCAAGATCTGAAACCGAATTTCTGGTGGCCGGGAATGAAGAAAGAAATTGCTGATTTTGTATCCAAATGTCTTCATTGCCAACAGGTCAAAGCTGAACATCAACGACCTGCCGGACTATTGCGACCCCTACCCATACCAGAGTGGAAATGGGAGCATATCACCATGGATTTTATTGTGGGATTACCTCGCTCCAGAAAAGGTATGGATTCAATTTGGGTTATTGTTGATAGATTAACCAAATCTGCTCACTTCTTACCTGTCAAGACAATCTATAACGCGGACAAATTGGCTGTTATCTATATTGATGAGATTGTAAGACTGCATGGAGTGCCTGTGTCTATTGTTTCTGACAGGGATTCGAAGTTTACATCGAGGTTTTGGCAAAGCCTACAAACTGCAGCGGGTACTGAACTGAGACTGAGTAGTGCCTATCATCCTCAGACAGATGGCCAATCAGAAAGGACCATCCAAACTCTGGAGGATTTACTGAGAATGTGTGTCCTTGATTTTCAGGGAGACTGGGAAAGTCATCTGCCATTAGCTGAATTCGCCTACAACAACAGCTACCATTCGAGTATAGGTATGGCGCCTTTCGAGGCATTGTATGGCAGGAAATGTAGGTCTCCAATTTGCTGGGCAGAAGTTGGAGATGGGCCTTTGCTTGGGCCCGAGATTGTGTATGAAACAACTGAAAAAGTGAAACTGATACAGCAGAGACTGAAAACTGCACAGAGTAGACAGAAAAGTTATGCAGATGTCAGAAGACGGGACAGAGAGTATGAAGTGGGTGATCACGTTTTTGTGAAAGTGACACCAATGAAAGGCCAGACTCGTTTTGGAGTCAAAGGCAAGTTAGCGCCGAGATATGTCGGACCGTATGAGATTATTGAGAAAATCAATCCGGCGGCGTATCAAGTTGCGCTCCCTCCTGAAATGGAACACATGCATAATGTTTTCCACATTTCTATGTTAAGAGATTATCTCCGGGATCCGTTCCATGTAATAGAGCCTACCCACGTAGTGTTGAGTGATGACTACACTTACGAAGAACGGCCTATACAGATTGTAAACCGACGGATCAAGAAACTGAGGAACAAAGAGATCCCGCTAGTAAAAGTTGACTGGCAGAACCACGGTGGCGTGTATGCCACTTGGGAAAGGGAAGATGACATGGCCAAACGATATCCTGAACTGTTTCCACTGAATCCTGTTTTCTTCCAGAATGAAGGTAACTCGAGTTTAGAGGACTAAACTCTTTATAAGGAGGGGAGACTGTAACAACCCCCATACTGTTTACTGATTAATGACCGATTGATTACCGATAATCACCGATTACTGTTAAACGGAACTGATAATGACTGATAACTGACTGATAATTGAACTGATTAAAAGTACTGAACTGACTGACTGAAATTGGAAACCGAATTGATTGAGTATATGTTAGTTAAATTGCATTCTATCTGTTTGACTGTATGATTATCTGTTCATGCTTATATGTTTAAACTGTAAATTGAAGGCCATATCGGCGGCCGAATTAGAAACCGATTGATGTTCCATGATCCTCAGAATTAATGTGATTTTATGGTATAATTATCTGAAAATTGATTAGGTATGATTAAATTAAGCTAATTAAAGAGTTGGACTTAATTACCGTTTTGCCCTTGAGTGGGCCACTATCTCACACATCTTTAAGCCTTGTATACACTCATACACTTGAGCCAAAGACAACATTTCCTCAGCCATTTCCCCTCTCATTGCCGACCATAGAGAGAGAAAAACTAGAGGAGTGGAGTTCATCTCAATTTTGCTTGTAAATTGCTTGGTAATTGAAGAAATTGTTGAAGTGATTGCATATTTGAGCTCCCTTCTTGAACTACAAGACTAAAGGTAGCTCCATTGTCTTCTTGTTCATGTTTTGAGTTGATTCTTGCATGATTCATGTCATATTGAAGGAGTGTAGAGCCAAACATGGTTTAGATGTTGAATTGTGGCTTAATTGTTGCATGCATGTACATATATTGAAGTTTTGAGGTTGTAAGTCCATGTTTCCTCACATGCATGTCCATCTTTTGGTCATACTCCATGAATTCATCATGTTCTTGAAGAAATGAGTCCATTTGAACAAGCTTTGAATGTTGAATTTGGTTTGAATCCATGCATGTTTGCATGTTCTTCATATTCTTGAAAATGGGTTTGAATATGGTTTTAATTGACTCACCTTTGGGGCTTGAATTCATAAATTGAGCTTTGAAACTTGTTATACATTGAATTTAGTTATGTTTTCCAGAATTTGGGCCCAAGAGGTCGAGTTTGGAGTGGTAGAATGCTTGGTTTGAGCTTGGGAGGCAAATCTGGAAATTCCAGATTTGGCTTCCTCGCTCGAGCGAAGGGTTCCCCGCTCGAGCGAGCACCTTTGCCCAGGGCTCCGCTCGAGCGACCATCGAGCGACCATCGCGCGTAAAATCTCAGCATCCAGTATTTTTACTGTTTTGCAGACCGCTCGAGCGAAGGATTACTCGCTCGAGCGAAGCCTTTGATTTTGGACTTACGCTCGAGCGGAGAAAGTCTCGCTCGAGCGAGGCTCCTAGTTTCAGCAAAGTTTGCAAAATGTTTTCTAAGTGTATTTTTGCATCCTCATCCCATCCTAGGCATTCTTAGGCCTAGTTTAAGACATTTAGATGAGGATATCGTTGTAGAACACACCAAGGCAAATTAGGGATTAAGTTATGATATTTCCCAACTGTGTAGCTTAGTGTGTGTTCAACCTGTGAACTGTGTAGGGTTGGCAACTGGGGAGACACGCTCTAGCATACTGTAGCCCAGAACTCTGTGAGTAACAATTGTGTAAAGATATGTTCAACTGATATCTTTTGAATACTGAACTGAACTGTTTATTGAACTGGTATTACTGAATGAATGTATGTCCTTTATTTCTGAACTGTACTGTGGCATCCTTAGTACCTACTGCTTACTGTTACTGTTACTGTTATAGAGATCTCTGTTGGTTCCCTCGTGGAGCCACTACTGTTTACTGACTGATGGCCATCATTACTGTTCGGTCTTTTAAGACCTACTGTTACTGTTATGCTAATGGATGTACCACATATGACTGTTTACTGTACTGAACAACTGAAATACTGATTGAATTGAACTGTTTTCATTACTGTAAGGACATTCATTCTAAACCCCTTTACGCTTTATGTTATTCACTGGGCTTTAGCTCACTGCTCATATATATATGTAGGTGTACAGGCACCAGATCGGAGCTAGGAGCGTCAGGGTAACTCCAGTTTTGTCAAGCCAGCCTTTGTGCCTCACTGCGAGGTTCCGAGTTGCCATGCTATGGCTTGGGGATGTTTTGTTTGTTTTCCCCCGCCTGTCTTCATACTGTCTAACTGTTCTGTATAGACTGTCAGTTGCTAATTGTACTGTTATCAAGGGATTAGGTCCCTGTACTGTGTGACTGTAAATTTTGTATAGACTGTACTGCTTGTACATGTATGAATGCATGAAGAATCTTTTGGCATACCGACTGTCACAGCTCATTGGACATTGTATAATTACTGTATTGGCTTCCGCCGGGCCCTGTACTCTGTTTTACTGTATTACTGTTCTGCAGGCCTTCGGTAATCTCGGATTACTGGCCGGTTACGGTACTAAACCCATAGGGCCAGGTTTGGGTCGTGACAGGAGGTTAATGTAATTTTATCAAAATTATGAGGCTACTCATAATTTCCTTAGTACACGAGTAAGGTTATTGTAATTTACTAAAAGGAACCATGCAGCAAGAAAAGTACATGCAAAAATACCCATAAAATTAAGTGATTTTTTTTCTTCAAATTATGTATAATATGAATTACATCCAAAATAAATCTGATTCATAATTTTATATGTAAAACATTATTGTAAATATTTTTTTAGGCTCGTAGCCCTTCATAAACAAACGGTTGTTGAACTTTGAAAAAATGGTAGCTGGACAAAGCAAACAAATTAGTAAGGACAAATAGCCAAAAACAAAAAAACAAAATAAAAATATTACATTCGGTGCTTGCTTTGCTGTCCACAGATAATTTAAGGGCAAATGTAACTTATTTATAACATAACATCTCGTTTTAGGGAATAAGATGGTTGACTCTATTTAATTAATGGAATAATTAATGTAAAACGACCCGGTAAAACCCACAAAAGTGACATAAATTAAGTTAAATTAAATTAAATTTTATTGATTGGCCCTCCATTTTCATGATTTTGTTCAGTACAATACAGTTTAGCATCGGTAGCGTTGCGATCTCATCAATCTTTTAGGCATTACATAAGCAAAAATATTTTTAAAAAATAAAAAAATTTATTAAGGGTGACTCAACTCTCTAAGTCTTTGTTAACATTTTTTTCCACAAAACATCAATCACGTGAATTTTGCACTAAATTATGTATGTAGGTTTCACTACTCTTCTTTTCCCCTATAAAATTTGTTATAATTAAAAGGATTTTGTATATTAAATTTTTTTAAAAATAAATTTTGTTAATAATTGGTGTTAAGTCCTGCCTAATGATCTTTTAGACAGATAGGTCTCATAAAAAAAATCATTTTTTGGTTTTAGATTTTATGTTCTTTGTGAGCATGAGGTCTGTTTTTAAAATTTTTACTTTTGATACGCTTTTTATCCTTATTTAAGGATTCAATACAAAATCATATACATTACATACATTATTTGTAATAATAAAAAATTTATATTTTTAGAGTTTATTTATTGAGTTCATTAAACAAGAACCAAATTGGATATGAAATTACGTAAAAATAATTGTGAAATTTTATATTTTCAAAATATGAAATTTTACAATTTTAAATTGAAAAGTGTGAAATTTTGTAATTTCAAGATTGAGTGAGTGATTAGTTAGTGGCCAAAAATATAGGTAAAATTCTTTTAGTCAATGAATTCAGTTTGAGATTCTTGCATTGGATTGAAAAGGCTCATGGCAATATGAGTAGGGATGGCAATGAGAGGCAGGCAGACACTAGTTTCCCATTTTCATTCTACTATAACAATTTTTTTCTCATTTTTCATTCCCCATCTCTCATGGGGACTACCCTTCTCATTCCCTAACATGTTTGGATTTCTTCCAATCCAACTTGACCCTTTTTTTTAATTTTTTTTTAAGGTTCGCAACCAAAGCTAAATATATATTCAATTTTATTTTATTTTTTGACTCAACAACAAAATTTAAAACATATTAGTTAATTAATTAAAAAGTTTATTTTTAAAAATAAATCATAATAAAAAAATATAAATAAATCATCTTCTCATCAATAAAGCCTAGGCATAACTTGAAACAAAACAAAAGCTTATAAGAGGGAAAATAAACTTCAAAAAGTTCTAGAATTTTAAAATAGAATCCAAAAAATAAAAAAATAAAAAAATATTTTTCTGGTTTGATAATAATGATACTTAAAAATCAAATTATACAATCAACATGTAAATGAATCATCTCTGTCCCTATTTTGCTCACACAGCCAAAATCAAATTCAATGCGAGTACATTATGTATAAATTTACATGTATGTATTTATATATAGAGAGAGAGAGAAAAGAAGAATAGGGTTTTAGAGAGAGAGAAAGCATAAAATGTATTGTTGACCATCGTCGAAAGCTAGCGGAGGGGGTTGGTTGTTGTTGTAGCGAGCGACGAGGGTGTCGAAGCAATACACCACCATTTCTCTATTTGCAGACACCATTTCTGTTTAGTGAAAATATATGGGGAAATGGACAGGTATCTATTCCTGACCCATTCCTGATGGATATTTTAAAAACACCACTTACTTCACCCGATGGGTAAGAAAAAAAGAAAATTTTCATATATTTAGGTCGAGTCTCTATAGATATTCATAAGGTAAATTCTCCATAGCCATTCCTAAATATGAACTCAATTTGAGATTTTTGTCGAATCTTAATTTAATTACAATCAACTTGTCACCACTTCACAAACCTATGCAAACCTTTCATGGGAGGGAAGGGTTGCCCCTCCAATATCAAAATACTTGATGACCTTGATGTAGATATTAGCACATTGCTACGAAGCATGAGTGTGGATACAGATATGGGTACGAGTACGATATGGGTATAGTTGGGGTACGTCAATTTTTTTTAAAAAAATTTATAACTAAACATCTAACATATAAATCAAAGTTTCAATATTAAAATTAAAAGGAGAACAACTTGTCTATAAAGTTATATTATTCTTTCTTTTTCTTTTTGATTGTCTAAAACAGGATGTAAAAGAGAGCAAAACCATGACTTATAGATAAAGGGTGTTGGAAATAAATTACTTGATATTTTTAAGATTGAAAGAAGAATAATAAAGACTGCAACAAATTCTAGCAATTGCAAAAAAAAAAAAAAAAACCTCACCGTACCGGTTGCATACCCATGCTGTATCCACAACGTACCCATGCCATACCCACGACGTACCCAAATACATTTGTTGTAACCGACATGTATTCAGCGTACCTAGTACTTGTACCCGCACACGGAAAGTACCCGCACGCGGTAAGTACCCGATCCTCGTACAATATGATTTTTGAAGTACCCGTGTCTCATAGGCACATTGATATGGTTAAAAACGTTCCATTTTTTTTTTTTAAATTCTCCTTTTTTTTTTTTTTTTTTTTTTCAAAATTTTGCTTCTAGGTTGACTTGACTGACTGACTTCCATAAACTCGAAAGAAATTAGGGTAGGAAACTTAGAACTTTAAAACTCAAAAGTTATTGGCTCCCACTTCATTTGTTTTAGAATTGTTTACTTTCTTGTATGAGCATTGTTATTTATATTTAAAAATTAGACTCATTTTTTAAATTTAATGATGTGATAATTAATTAGAATATCTAAGGTAATACTATCTCTCATATATTTTTTAATTATCAACCAATCATATAACTTATACATAATTAGGTCTAAAAAATAGATATAAAAAATGAATTTGTATATCATTTTCCTTCTTGTATTTATATATTATTACATAATGTTAACATCGAACCTGGTATAAAAGTTGATTTGAAGTTATGTCACACATTTATTTATTTATTTATTATGTCCAATTATCTCTATGCAATTGCTTCAAATTTTGATTTCTTGTTTTTCTCTAATTTTCCCTCCCCTCCATCCACATTCAAATGCTTATATTTCGGTGATGAACAATTAAAATGTTGGTATCTTAGATTTTGATGATACACCTATGAGGTGTGCATACCTTCTTATACGTGTAGGCTTATATTTCGGTGGTAAACAATTAAAATGTTGGTATCTTAGATTTTCATGATACACCTATGAGGTGTGCATACCTTCTTATACGTGTAGGCTTATATTTCGGTGGTAAACAATTAAAATGTTGGTATCTTAGATTTTCATGATACACCTATGAGGTGTGCATACCTTCTTATACGTGTATGTGTATGTATATACATACAAATATTTATATGAACTCATTAATACCATTCATAATCAAGAATATCACTATATTAAGAAGAATACCATATTGAAAATTATTATTTAATTAAGAGTGTGACGCTTGGTATTAATAAAATATGAATGAAGATAAATTGTTTACAAGTCTCAAATAACCTTTGGTTAAAAAAAATCTCAATAAAATCACTCAATGTTTCAATAATCATAAGAGGGAAATATAATGTGAAACCCTACTGGGTATTTTGCCGTTGCATTGAGTACAGATGCTTTCATGTCTCTTCAACAAACAAAACAAATAAATAAAAGAAGTACAAAAGAAGCCATTCTAGTTTTAACATTTAATTTACACAAAATATAAGACATGCCACTTGATGAGGCACAATATAGGGTCATCTAATGGTCTTTTGATTTCAAATTAAAATTTGATCAAATTCTATCAAGCGTGCCAACCATAGATGAGCCTGCTCTCCTTTATCTACTAGTTTAATTAGCGCGTGTAAGCTAATTTCCAGGAGGTTCATGTAATCACATATATATATATATATATATATATATATGAAAAATGCCTCCGACCCCCAAGTGGGGATGCTGGGGTCGTGCGTGTAGGGCCCTAATTAGGCGAAAAAAAATATTTTTTTTTCTTTTTTTCTTTTTTCAGCTAATGAGGCCGCGTCACGTTACTTGGAGTCGGACCCCCACTGGGGGTCTGTAGCATTGTTTTTATATATATATATATATATATATGTATAGTAATAGTGGATCCAATTCCAAAGGAGAAATTTGAGATTTTTATTTTATGATTAATGATCCTCTCTGTTTTAAACGAGAAATTGATATTATCATTTTAACATTATTGATTGCAAATAAGTTAATCAATTGTTGTCAAAACTCCACATTGATTATTTTTTTTATTTTTTATTATTTATTTTTTCATTATAGGACTCTTTTAGTATTAATGTAGTAGCTGTTGGAATTGAGTGTGCGGATATAGGAGTATAAGGTTTGACTTTCTTTCTTAATTTATTGTACAATTTGATATAATTCTCTTCATAATTATAAATATTGGGCTAATTTTACTATTATCCCCTAGTATGATATATATTTTTTATATTTATTATTTCATAACAAACTTTCAAATTCATGTTTTTTCAGTCTATAATTTTTTTATGAGCTGTGATTGAGGCCTCGAAATTGAGGCTCGAAATTGCCTCAAATGCATTTTTTTTTTTCTGGGCTAATACATTACAAAAAAATAAATAAATAAAAATAATAATAATAATAACAAGCAAAGCATCAACCAAAAAAAAAAAAAAAAAAAAAAAAAAAAAAAAAAAGGGAAATTCGAGCCAAATTTGAGGCCAAAAATTTGAGGCCTCAATCTTTTTCCTTTTTTTATTTAAGTTGATATGATTTAATAAGAGAAGTTTGTCCCAGTCAATAAGGGTTCGTTTGGAAAGAATTTTTTTAATATGATTTTTTGATTTTTTAACTAATTTAGCTTGACTAAATTAGCTTCATTTAGAAAGAATTTTTTGATTTTTTTGTGAGAAGAAAAGGAAAATGATTATGATTTAGATATGACATTTTGTCTGATTGAGTTATTTAGTCGATTTAGGGTTCGTTTGAGAAGTGTGTTGACTTTTTGACTATTTTAGCTTAGGGTTAAAAAGCTTCGTTTGGGAAGAACTTTTTAGTTTTTTTGACTTTTTGTGAAAAAAAGAATGTTATGATTATGAGTTAAATGTGATACTTTATTTTATTGAGCTAAATTTTTTTTTTTTTTTTTTGTGTGACCATTTTAGTCAAAAAAATCCCAAACCTCAACTTTCCAAACGAGCTTTTAGTATTTTCTTGCATTTTTAGTCCCAACTCACTTCCAACTATGTGGTCAAATGATAAATGAGACTTGTAACTATTAACTAGTATTATCATATTTATTTGGGGGTGTTTGGGAATTTGATTTTTAGATTTTTTTGGTTTTTTTTTTTTCACTACAAGACAAATGTTTTACAAAATAAAAAAAACAAATCCAAACAAAATATCACATCAAACCTTATAATCATTTCACTTTTTCTCTCACAAATATCACATCTAACCACAAAAAACTTAACTATCTTTCCAAACATAAAAAAAATTTTCTCCAATAATATCTTACAACTAAAAAAACCTACAAAAAAATCAACTTCCCAAACACTCATAGTATTATCATATTTTAGCTTGATAACATGATATTTTTTTTCTAGATTTTTATATTTGTCATATGTTTCATGCTATCATATACTCTTGTGGTACTAATAGTTGTTTTGCAGATCATAACCTTTTTGTTGGGTGTAATGGGTTGGGGTGATAAGGATTTTTTTGTTAAGTGTGTTTTGTCATAGTGATAAGGACTTTCTTTTAAGTGTGTTTTGTCACAGAACTGCCAAAGGAGGAGATTGTTAGATTTTTATAATTGGTAATTCCGCTTGACAAAACTCCTTTTAGTTGTAATTTTATTTTCTCTTTTATTTTAGTGAGGCTGTGAGCGTTTAGATGCGAATTCAACCCAATTTGTATATGTGTAGAGGAGTTTGTGCTAACATTCTATATCTTAAGCATTCCTCATTTACTACTTCGCTGACTATAGAAGAAAGTCAAAGTGGTTTGACCGCTCGAGTGGTCTTTTGTGCACTCGAGCGGTGAAATGAATCATCTAGTATCTTTGCTTGTAAACTGAACTTTTAAGAAATATATTTTACTGTTCAAGCGGTGGATGTTGCGCTCAAACAGTTAGCCTATATTTTCATAATTTTTTTTTTGTATTTTTAGAATTCAGTGAATTTTTTTTTAAAAATTCATAAATATTATACTTTTAAGTGTATTTATGGTAAGTGTGTCTAAAAATTAAAAAAATTTCTTAAAATATTAAAAAAATCATTGAAAACAAAAAAATACATAAAATAAAAAATTAGAATTTTTTGAAAAGTAATTTTTGAAAACTAAAATCAAACAAGCTGGATAATAGTTAAAGAAATAAATGTGAAATTAAAATAATCTCCAAATGATTGATTAAAAAAAAAAAAAGTAAAGAAATCTTTTATATTAAATCCAAAACCAAATTTAAAAAATTTTAAAATTCATATGATTTTTACCTAATTTTTTTTTAATAATATTTTGATGGTTAGAAAATAGATATTTCCATTGATAGCATTGAATAGAATAGAATATGATAGAATAATGCAAATAGTCTAACTAAAAATTGTGACCAGGTAGTTTCCAAGCAATGGGATACTCCATGCCTTCAAAGTTCAAACGAATCCCTCGCCTCTTTAAATATTTTTCAATTCAGCTCAGGCAGTTCCCCTCCTGGTGTTCTCTTCTCTCTCATCTCCACCTCCATCTCCATCTCCATCTCTAGTTCTTTCTCCGAATCCACATTAGCCAACCCAGTCAAGCTTGCTGACACTGAATGGGCTTGGCGGCGAAGCTCAGCGCCACCGTCCTCCTCCTCTGCATGTTGGCGGCGGCGGCGCCGGTCTCCGCCCAGAACCTCAAACCCTTCACCAAACCATTCGGACCCTTCAACGACACCCCCGCCCACTACGAACCCATATTCGCTGTTATACAATCAGCAAGAATCAGCAACAATGCCCTCCAAATCACCCCAGACACCGCCTCCCTTTCCGACCAATTCAATTTCACCTTTGATCAATATGGACGAGTCATGCTCAGACAACGCTTCAAGCTCTGGGAAGACAACAACAACACCACCAAACCCAACAGAGTCGCTTCTTTCAACTCCTCTTTCCTTGTCAATCTCGACAGCGTCAATGGTTTCGTCCCCGCTGAGGGACTCACCTTCGTCGTCGCCCCTGACCTCAACATTCCACCGCTCAGCTACGGCCAGTATTTGGGCCTAACCAACTTAACCACCGATGGAAACTCCACCAACCATTTCATCGCCGTCGAGCTCGACACTTTCAAGCAAGACTTCGACCCAGATGCCAATCACGTAGGTCTCAACATCAACAGCGTCAGATCTGTAAACACTACGTCGTTAACCCCACTCGGAATCGAGCTCTCTCCGCCTGGAAGAACCAGTTTTTTCAATGTTTGGGTTCAGTACGACGGAACCCGGAAGGTGATTGAGGTTTACATCGCGCAACAAGCTAACAGATCTGATCCTACGCCGCCGAGGCCCGCCGTGCCGGTTCTCAGATCGGATTTGAATATCAGGGATGTGTTGAATCAGTACTCGTATTTTGGGTTCTCGGCATCTACTGGGTCCAAAGCCACCAACTCGACACAGCTCAACTGCGTCCTGATGTGGAACATGACGGTGGAGTATTTCCCGGAGGACAAGCAAGAGTGGGTGAAGATCCTCCTCGGTGTCGGAATCCCGGTACTGGTGGTGCTGCTGATTGGGTTGGTGGGTTTGGGCTATTACCTCCGCAAGAAGAGGATGCCAAGGTCTAATTCCAACATTTTGGGGGCTCTGAAGAGCTTGCCTGGAACCCCGAGAGAGTTCTTCTTCAAGGATTTGAAGAAAGCTACTAACAATTTTGATGAGAAGAACAAGCTGGGTCAAGGTGCTTATGGCGTTGTTTATAAAGGGGTTCTCCAAAATGAGAATTTGGAAGTGGCTGTCAAGTGTTTTTCCAGAGGGAGTTTGAAGGGTGAGGATGATTTCTTGTCTGAACTCACCATCATCAATCGTCTTCGCCACAAACATCTTGTTCGATTGCTCGGTAAGGTCCTTTCACTACTCTTGCAATTATTCCATTTTTTTTGGGTTCTAGTTCTTAATTGTTATTCTTCTTGGTAGAATTGATAGCACTGCCTAGTAGTATGTATGATCCAATAATTGACTTTACCCAAAATCTCTTGAAGCTAAAGATCGTTGACCATGTGAACTCCCCCCTATGTATATATCAATTTATCTAACAAATTATTTTGTTACCAATTTGACCCCCCAAAAAATTTATACATACAATAATTATATGATGCAAAATCATAGCCCATCATATGATTATTGTAATCTAATTTCGTGAATTATTGTAGTCTAATCATAGCCCGCCTCATATTGTATCCGACCCGACTCTCATATCCACCCATATATACGGTAAAAAAAAACGGGGCCTTTATGATTTACCCCATTGATATTTTCTTTTTAATGCAACGTACAATCTAGTTTGAATTGACTTTGCAACATTTTGTCTTCTGTTGAAGGTAAAGGGTGTGAGAATTTCATGGTAGTGGACCCAAATGACGGGGAAAAAGAAGAAGGTGAAACCAGTAAATTATGACTTTATGTGATATGAGAGAAGGTTCCAAAATATGGTAGGTCGTAGGAGCAATATCGTACAAACAGAAATTTTCATATGGATTGATCCGATCGAATTTAGACTATTCACTTTTAAACAAAACACCCTTCAAGATGACTTTTAGTTGCAAAAATGTCATCACCGCATCATTTTGTTAAAATTTTCTGGTTAATTTTTCAATAAATTAAAATTTTCTGATATGGTAGGTAAGGCCAAAAAAAAGCGAAGATATGAGAGGGTAAGAGACTGTTAAAATACACTGCGTTCTCTGTTATGTGAAACAATAATACACCCTGAGCCTAAGCTACATGGAAGTGTCCATAAGTTCACTCTTGAGCTGCAAACTAGGTTTTCAAAGCCAACCTACCAATGGCTAATGATACCATGTTAGAGAAGCATAACATCTTAAACAATCTTCCTAATTTAGTTTTTTTGTTAATTACTGAAAAAAAGATCACTGGTAGCCATTATTTTTGTCCTTAGAATCAAGCAAAATGACCTGTAGGATAAATCAACATGCTATGGGCTCAAAGATTATATTCTATATCCTACCAGTGAGACAAGAATTTGAGATGAGACCAACCCCTATGAACATGAGTTGTCTTTGTGCAAAGCAGTCAATGTCACTTCTGTTCCAGAAAAGGATTTGAAAAACTAAGCAAGCATTGCTAGAAGAAGTGTCTAATGTTGCAGTTGAGATGGCTATAGAGTAAATGCTTTAATTCTACTTTTGTTTGGTTCAAGCTAGCTCTATCTAAGAACCAAAGGTGTAATGGTAGTTTTAGATTAATTTTGTACCATCAGTCTGAGAAGGAACAAAAATAGAAAATTCCTTATCAAAAACCCACCAACCGTCCCATGACCAGGATGCCTCCAGACAAACAAGTATTTTTTATTTATTTATTTTTTATGTATTTATTTATTGCCCTTTCGGAAAATTAAGAGTTAGGGCCACCACTTGCTTACAATGCAATATCGGTAAGCAGTTATCGTCATTGGCAAAGCTGTGTTACACATAATGAAGAGGAAACTTCTTATCCCTGGCCTTATCCTCCTTGTCGGAGTTGTCATGGGTGACTTTGTCAGCTGAAATTCATATTTCACATTAAAAGATTTAGAAGTTTGGTTTAGACTATGCTTTTGACAATGACATCGACTTCATTTTCATTTTGAAATTTCACTCTTAATTACTTTGACTTGTATTTATTGATAATTCAATAATTGGACTATTGGCAAGTACTACTACAGCTCCACTAGTTCTTTAATGCCTCTTTCCTTGTTTGGGGACCCCAGCAAGTGTGGAATGATTAGATGAACATGTGTTGGTCCAAAAGACTGAATTTAATGGTAGTATTTGTGGGTCATATAGAGGCATCTTACATTAAGAAGCAGAGACACTTAAATGTTGATAGGAAAATTTTCGAAAAATTTAAAACACGACACGACACGACACATGAGGAACATTGCAAAATATATAGTTTTATATATTTATTATGTGACATATATAAAATAAATAATTACTGTATGTTATATATATTAATATTTAATTCAAATAAAATGATTTTTAAAGTTTAGAGGATGAGATTACGTATAAACTTACTTTATTTTTCTTTTAATATTGGATTCCAAATTATTTTATTTAAACTTGAATGTGTTTCATGTGTGTCTAAACAATACAAACATGATGTTCAAGTGCCCGAGTTTAGAAAAATTTTAAAAATAACAGGACATGTGGTTGGAAAGTGTTGTGTCGTGTCAGGGTTTCACATAATAACGCTACCTTCTTAGAAGTGTCGGTGTTTCTTAGATCTTACGCAATTCAAGGACTACAATCTGTGTGCTAAACCCATTCAATTAAGTGACTTTCATTTCTAAAATCTTACTGTAAGATGCTTTATCTCTATCCGTACACAGTAAAGATAAATTTCTGATGGCTAGGACTTCTTTCCATCTGTGTAGAACTGAAATTTCTATCTTTGTCACCATGAGAAGGATGATAAATTAGAAAAGGCTACCTAACAAATAGTAAGGCAAAGCATTTCACTTCTCACTTGAAAGTGTGCTTTGGGATATGATATGCTGAGTCAAGTTTGAAACAGATTGCTTCAACCAAGCTGTGTAAAAGATTCAGGTGAGACTATATGTAACCACAAATTTTTTTTTTTCTTTTTCCTTCTCATTTCAAAGCAAAGCACAGTGATAAAACTTAATCAGTTAGTATCAACAGTGAAATATGTACATTGGTTTTGTATAACTGTGTTGATGTGGTCTTAATCAAAGATGAGTTTTTATAGAAAAAAATCATGTATAAACCGTCTCTTGTGCCTACATATGTCTAACAAACATCTCTCTGTCACAGGATGGTGTCACAAGAATGGGAAGCTGTTGCTGGTTTACGACTACATGCCCAATGGCAGCCTTGACAAGCACCTTTTTGGCGGAGCAGATAGCAAGCCACTGAGCTGGACTCTGCGTTGCAAGATCATCTCTGGGGTAGCCTCTGCTCTACACTACCTCCACAACGAGTATGATCAAAGGGTGGTGCACCGTGACCTCAAGGCCAGCAACATCATGCTCGAGTCTGACTTCAACGCCAGACTCGGCGACTTTGGCCTTGCTCGTGCCCTAGACAACGAAAAGACCTCATACGCAGAGGCCGAGGGCGTGCACGGCACAATGGGCTACATTGCGCCTGAATGCTTCCACACAGGCAAGGCCACCCAACAGTCCGATGTCTATGCATTTGGGGCAGTTTTGTTGGAAGTAGTGTGTGGTCTACGACCTGGGACCCAGATTGGCGGGTTCCAATTGTTGGTGGACTGGGTTTGGTCTCTGCACCGTGAAGGCCGGTTATTGGATGCTATGGACAAGAGGCTCGGGAACGACTACGTGGTAGAGGAAGCTCAGAAAGTGCTGCTTCTAGGTTTGGCGTGTTCGCATCCAATTGCAAGCGAAAGGCCTAAAAGTCAGGCTATCATTCAGATAATATCGGGTTCGGTGCCTGGGCCACATGTGGCGCCATTCAAGCCGGCTTTTGTGTGGCCATCAATGCCAATGGGAGACGAAGATATCAGTCAGGCAACTACGATAGACACGAGATCCTTTGCAACCTCCCATTTTGGGTCAGGAGGATGGACTCCACAATGCGTCAGCCGAGAGTACAACAGCCCACACAATCACAGTGGCAACTTCAGTGTTGTGTAATATCACTTATTACGAACTATTGACAATCAGAGTGGCAACTTCATATTTTCTTTCTCTTTTTTTTTTTTTTTTTTTTTTTTTTTGTCTGTCTTTTTTCTTTCTTACCTGCTAGTTATTTATGTTGGAGTAGGAAATTAAGATTTCCTTCCTTTTTTATATTATATTTTCATGTATTTACTCTGATTTGTTTATTGAGAGACGAGGAGGCCAGGGGAGGAGAAAGGGGGGCCCTTGCTTTGTGTAAATTTGGTTGGGGGGTGTTGTACAAGATTTGATTTATAAAACTTGTATTAATCTTGTTAAAAAGGATGTTCCAGGATTATTCATCTGCAATTTTGTTGTACTTCTTCAACTTTTAGCAACCCATCAATCTGAGCCTTTCTAGTAAAAAAATGTTGTTTTTACAGGAAATTTGCGCTAGAATGTTTACTTATGGAGTTGTTTTAAATGATCAATGTAAAATTGATGGCCAAATTTGTTTAAAAAAAGGAATAAGTCAAAGAGTCATTGGGTAGTGTGAATGATAAAAGTGAAATGATGTTATTTTGATGGTTGTACATACACAATAATTGTATATACTTTGCTAGTCAAAGAACAATAATCATGGATATTTTATGAAGAAAAAAGAAAAGTAAAATTCTATTATACATATCTAACATCATATATATTTTTAGTTATATTATTATTTTTTAATTATGATTAATTTTTTTTAGTTATAATATTATTTTAAGATTTTAATTATGATTTTTTTTTTGTAGTAATGATATAAAAAATATAAAATAATAATGTTACAGACTCTTAAAAAACACAATCCTTATAATCCCCACTCACCTATAATTGATCCAGGAAGGAAAGAAAAAAATAATAATAATAAAACAAAAATGATTAGTTTACATTATTTTGAGAGGAAAAATGCTTGGGAGCACTAATTAGTGCTCCCACTAATTAGGTGGCAGTGGGTCTCACCATTAATGATGTGATGTTTTGATTTTGGAGTTGTATTTTTTCTTTTTTTTTTTTTACTTTTTTAATGTATTAGTGCTATTAGTGGTGATGTTTTTAGTGGGATGAATCATTGTTGTTTTGAGAGTCATGGTCATGGAGTCCCTAATTTTAGGGTCCCAAGCATTTTTCAAAAAGCATTTATTATGTTTGTTTCCAATTTTTTTAAAACACTTTTCAAAAAATTCTATTTTCTTATTTTTCATATTTTTTATTTTTATTGAATTTTTAAAAATATTTTAAGCAATTATTTTAATTTTTAGACACACCTAATATAAATACACTTAAAAAGTATAATTTTCATGAATTTTTTTTTTAAAAATTCACTAAATATAAAAAATACACACAAAAAAAAAAACGAAAATTAAGTATATATATTTTTTTGTATTTTGTGTATTTATTAATTTTTTAAATATATTTTTACAAATATTTTAATTTTTAAATATATCTAAGTAAAGTATATTTAAAAAAATAAAAAAACTGTTTAAAATTTTAAAAATACTTGTCAAAAACAAAAAATATAAAAAATAAAATATTTAATTTAAAAAAAATTAAAACCAAACATGAGTGTTTCACGGGGCTGCGCCATTGGCATGGTAGGTCCAAAAGATCACTGCAAATGCTCAATAATTGAACGTGCAAGACAAAAAGCTGTGTTGTTAAGGTACGAACTTTTATTGACAACCCACCTGATTAAATTGACCAGGACTCTTCTTTCTTTATGCATCCATGTATCACGTGTCATAATTTGTGATTGATAAATAAAATCATGTATTTTTATAGTAATGTCATATATTTTTTTATTTAATAAATGTTATATTATGTATTTTTCTTGCTTTAATTAAATAAAAAATATTATCAAATATTAAACTTACATTTTTTTAATACATAGTTATGGATTTTTGAGAATAGCTGAGGGTTAAAAAGAAATTTTGATGCCACGTTAGCAATTTTCATTTAATTATAAATAACAGTTGATGGAAAGATAAAATTAATTTAAAATTAAATAATTCAGGTATAAAAATTAATATTATTAAAAAATAAAAATAAAATTTTTTTTTAAATGATAATTGAGAGACAAAATAAATTATTTTCAAATAAAATGCCATGAGTTGCTAGGTGGCACCACGTGATGCCAACGTGACATTTTTTTTTTTGAGTAAAAAATTCGATAAAGGTTAAGAATTGAAGTATATTAGTAATAATCACATACTATAAGAACTAAATTGAGAAAAATTGCTCACAGAAAACTCTATTGAATATGTGAATCTTGATAAGTATTGTTCATTGATCTAATTAGGAAAAGTTAATTACCAACAATTTTTTAAATATTTTTATAATTTAAGCAAAGATAAAATAAGGGAAACTCATGATAGCCCCACAAGGCTAACAGTTCTAGCATACGAGCCACTTTTTTTTTTTAAAAAAAATGTCAAAAGTCAAAACATGTAAGTGCAACTTGCATAAGTTGAGCTGTCACGAGCTTTAGATCAACACCAAAAAAAAAAAAAAAAAAAAAAAACTATTGCCGAAGTTTGAACTAAATCTTTTGTCAAAATCAAAACGAGATCAACTTGGAGGTAGTAAATTATAAATCTTCGATACATTGTTTATTATTAAAGGAGAGGCCATATAATTAAGCTTTCCCAATTTTTATTTCACTGGTTTTTATCTTTTATTAAAAAAAACAAAAAGGTAATGATCACTATGATTGAACATTGCTTTTTAAGAGTCAGTGCGTAGAAGATCAAGAACTTCACCGGCAACCAACTTGATTGAGGATCGAAGATTTCTGTAGTATTGATAAGTAAAAGGAACGAACAAGCGAGGGTGTGAGGAGTCCACTAATTCCATGGGGGCTTCCACTGTTTCCTCCTTTGGTCCCAACATAAATGATGCAATTGATATTCTTGTCCTTGCTTCCTTGCATACTACTCTATGCTTCACATTGCATATTCTTCCATTACTCCATACCTTTCACATTCCAACACATGTGAGAACAATAACCCAAAAAAAAAAAAAAAAAAAAAAAACACAATCTTGTTAATTAATTTTCAGATAAATTACAATAAATCTGCTTAAATTATGACTTGTATTTTACATATTTGAATTTCAAAACTCAGCAGTTAACTTTCTCAAAATAATACATTCCGATATCTATTTCAGCAAAAAGCGAATCCACAAATCATGATGAGAATTGATTCAGAGTTTAAAGTTTGGGGTTTAGAGAGTAACAGATTTACCGACCGTAGCAATGTCTCCGAGATTGACAAGGAGGGATCCTGGCAAAGGCTCCACCGCCACGAATGCACCAGACTTGTCCATGATTTCAAGACCGCCAACGCTTTCATCGTCTTGAAGTATGGTAAGGAATCCTAAGTCGGAGTGTATTCGCACACCACAGGAGCCTATGGTCTCAGGAGTGAAGTTATATTTGTTGATCTTCAACTGACAAGGCCATCCCTCAAAGGAAACCCTAACCAGACCCATTCCTTCAACAATCTTGCACGCAATATCCATAGTCAGATTGTGTACTGCTTGAGCATACATTTTTATAGTTTCTCTGGTAACAGTTACAAATAAAAAACAGTTACTTGCGTATTGAAAAAACAACTTCAATACAAAGAGGGAAATACCCACATGCAAGTGGGACGAGTCGAACCTCCCTGTTGTGCATTTTTATTAATTTAGATCACAGGAAAGTATTGCATACGCACTGTAACACTAATTAGTTGGGAAAACACTATGTAAAATGCGTCCTAAATGCACTTTAAAATTAAAAAGAAAAATTATATAATTTTAATTTTTTGAGTCATAACTAAAAACAATATGAGACATTGTAGACCGCCTGAACTCCGTTCCGCGCGTGCGGGCGCGAATCGTGGTTCTAGCTACTACAGTTTGGACTCCTGTCATGGTTCTGAATCTAATATCACAAAGTGCAATGTAAGACTGATAAATCACCAAAGAGTCCAAATCTGGCAAATGGTTTTGAAAAAATTAATTTTGAATAAAAAGCGCCAAACGTGGATTGCTTTGCCAGATTTCAGAGTCGCCACCTAAATATTTTATTTTGGGAAATTTAGGAAATCCTGACTCGTGCCAAAGGCCACGTGTCCGTCATCACCAAAGTTGCCTCGGCTCGGAAACTTGGGTACGAGAGGGGAATGTCCTGAAATGAGCACCCCCGTTCGCCCGATCAAAGGATCGGCTTCTACTAGACATGATATGTTGTTTTTGAAAACACATGTGTTCTTATTCAGATTATTAGCTAACCTTACTATGTGATGTGCATAGCATACAAGTATAGACTCAATCGCAAGAATTAGAATAAAACACCTCATATTTGTTTTTCGAAAATGGTTTGGAAGTGCTACTCGCAAGTAGGCTAAGACGCAGATTTGCCACTCTCAAGTGGGCTTAGAAAACAACGTGATTTTGCCACTCCGCAAAGTGGGCTTAAAACGCACATTTTGATGAATTGTTCCAATTCAAACAATAAAGCCTTCATCCACAAGCATTCATGCAGTTAAACACTTAAGCAAATAGCCTCATGGCAAGCATGCTATCATGGCAATCACTTACACACATGCAAGGATGCTAAAGAGTAAACACTCACAGTGTACTCCGAGCCAAAACAGAAGCTAGTTAGAAATCATGCATGATCCTAGCTATGTTAAGATACCTAATGCAACACATGCAAAAATGCAACTAAAATAGGCTCGGCTATCTAGAATGGCATATGAATGCAACACTTGATAACATGCTTTGAAACACGTATTCAAGAAACTGTATTGAAATACAAAGCAGTTTGAATGATGAGCCGAGCCCGGTGCATGCAAGACGAATGAATGATGCACGCATGCAAAGCATAAGTATGCTAATTGAAACATGCCCTAAATTAACCATCGAAAGCTGATAAGTAAAAGCGAGAAAGAAATGGGGTTGTAAGACATGCATCGCATACATGCACGCTTATTACAACATTTTCCCTCTCGACGGAGGGTCCGAATAATAAGCGCTAAGCTAAGCTACTTATTACAAACCAACTAATTAACTAACCTAGTTAACTAATTAGTTATTACAACACAAATTGATTAACTAAGTACGTTAACTAATTAAGTACAGAACCAAAGAATTAGCTAGCTAAGCAAAACAGTTAAAAGGCCTCGGGGCGAGGGATGCATGCATGCTCGATCGGCTTCCTCTCGGAAATCCACCACTGTGCCTCATGATGCATCTGTTTGCACACTTCTGTACTTCTGAAAATTATGCCAACTTTAAGAATGCTTCTAACCCACCTTAGGAACATGCTGAGGGATGGTCGGCCAAGAGGGATGGCCATCGGCCAGAGTTGATAGCTATCGGCCACTTTTGATAGCCGATCGGCAGCCTTGGTGTCCGGTCGGTAGCTTTGATGGCCGGTCGGCCACTACTTCTTGCAATTTCTCCTTTTGCTGCAATAGAGCACAAACAGAGGCATGGCAGTGTATTTACAAGGAAATGTGTGTGTAACTACACTCCTTATCATGTCTCAAGCTCAAAGGAGTGTAGTGCTCAGCTCTTGAGCCACCAATTACGCATCTCAATGCATGATGGCCAAAGAGTCAAGCTTGCACAATATTGATGAATGCACAAATAACACATAGGACTCGATGAACCTCTACCTTATCATACATGATCAAAGGTGACGGCGACCTAAGGAATAAGGCACGTTTCATCACTTTGAGTATGAAACGTCCCTCGTTCCTCGTGTTTGGATTAATGTCCGATCCAAACACAATGCAATGCAACACACATGAAAACAACATGCTTATCTACCAACATGCTAATCTTGACATGTTAAGGTGGTATGTACAAGATTCCACCATGTAAATAATGCATGCAAGGCATATTAAGGAGCTAAGAGCATTAAAGCAAGCAAAGAGCATCATACAAGAGGCATGCAATACAATGCTCAATGGACTAAACCAACACCAAACATACCTCATGCATGCCCAAACAGTGGCCAAAATGATTCGAAATGATAGCATGAATGGCAAGGGAATGATGCTCATGCAATGGCTCGTAAGCTAGGCATAAAGGTGCAACCCTCAAGAGCACCTAAAAAGTGAAAAACATGGAAGTGCGGCAACACTATATGTTCTTAAATAACATGCCAAATGATGCCAAAGCATGCAAATACCTCAAGCCAAGCATGCAAGATACCTCAAAACTCAAAGCTATTCAAGGCTATTGCACTACAAGCATGCATAACAAGCATCATACGATCAAGAAGCCTCAAAACAGAGCTAAAGTATGTTAAAACATGAGTAAAAACTTGTTGGAGTGGAGCCAAAACATGCTAGAAAAATGGGTCAAAACACCAAGTATATTAGGCTAGTGAGCAATGTTTACACTACAAGTGTAAGAAGCATGCAAGAGGTGGCTCTACCAACCAAAATCAGAGTTACAACATGCCAAAATAATACCAAAAAACATGCTGAGATAGAACCAAAACATGCTAGAATAACAAGCTAACTCATTAGGCATGCAAGGCTAGCAAAGAGGATTTACACTACAAGTGTAAGGAGCATGCAACAAGTGATCAAACCAACTAAAAACAGAGTTATAACATGTTAAAAAAGTCACAAAAACATGCTCAAACTAAGCCTCAAGAAGGGAGAAATGCATGCTCATTTGGTGAGCCATCAATACATACATGCAAGACAAGAGGAAAGGGGACCACCCCCTCCCATTTGGAGCCTCAAAACACACTTTCCACCACTGAGATTCCTCTGGAATTCAGTGGTGAAAAGGGCAAACAAAGATGAACTCAAAGGCCTTAAAAGATGGCACCAAACTCAAGCCAATAAGGCACACAAGAGGGTAGAACACCCTCAACACCAAAGAGGTCTTAAACAACCACTTTAAGCACTTGAAAATAGAACTTTTTACAGTTGAAAGCTAAGCCAAAAGAAGCATGCAAAGATGGCTAAGTAAGCAACTACAACAAAGCTTTAAAGAGGATAGAGACTCACTCTTGAAGAACAACTTCAAAACAGTAACTTCTGAGGCAAAAACCAAGCTTTTGAGCTTCAAACAAACCCCCAAGTACCTCAGCTCAAGAGTGAAGGTGTTTCACTAGGTGCTTTAGTGCAAAAGTGTGATGAAAAAACCACTTTAAGGCATAAACTAGTGCAAATATAGAGAGAGAGGGAGAAATCAAGAGAGAGAGAGAGGGATATGTATAGCCCTAAGCAAATTTTATGAACTTCTAAAAGGGGAGAGGAGCCTCCCCTCTTATAGAAATCCAAGTCTCAAGCTTGTTGAACAAGCTAGAAGCTTAGTGCAATCCCTCCATACCTATGGAGGATGCATTCTATGCTCACTAGCTGGCACAACTGGCAATTAAAATATCTACAAAAGCAAAGAAAAGGGCCTCGGCCAAAAAACATGGCCGACTGGCCATCAGTGAAACCGATCGGCCACCATTGATGGCCGATGGAAAGATGGCATAACCGATGGGTATGGGGCCTGGCCGGCAGGCCACCCCCTTCCCTCAGAAACAAAGCCACAAGCTCTTGGTCCACAACCAAGCACAAAATAGACAAGTTGAGAGGCTCCAAGGCAAGGCGCACAACTGAGGCCTTCAAGAACTCAAAACGAACACGAGCATGGATGATCATCGAGTGTTCAAACGATGACGTCCAAGTCTTGAGGACGGTCAAAAATGGGGTGTCTACAATTGTCCCTCTTTGACAGAACTTGAAAGTCATGAGATGATGGGAGTGAAAGTCAAAGCCCAGAGATGACCCATTTTTGACAAGGCCGAAGACTTAGACAAACTTACAAAATAACAATACAGAGATGCATTCGCGGGCTGGGAAAAAATACAAATGACATGCATAATGCAGAACATAACTTATGATTATGCAAAGAGAACTGTAATGAAGCATTTATGCAAAATAAATACAACATTTTATGTGAATGTTATGCAAAGAAATGCTACAGCAAACTCGTACATAAGCAAGTAAACGCGAACCAAACTACATCTCATGTAGAAAGGATGTAAGAAAATTATACAATTCTCACTGCGTTTCACGCAGAGAAGGCCAAAAGCGACTACCGAGAATACTCGGAGTCTCAAACACAACATCCCTCAGCGTATCACACGCGAGAGAGGGAAAGCAACATCTCTCAGTGTATCACACGTGAGAGGGGGAAAGGCAACACCCCTCAGCGTATCACACGCAGGAGAGGGAAAGGTACAACTTCTCAGCATATCACACGCAAGAGAGGGAAAAATAACATCTCTTAGTGTATCACACGCAAGAGAGGGAAAAGCAACATCTCTCAATGTATCACACGCGGGAGAGGGAAAACAACATCTCTTTGCGTATCACACGCGAGAGAGGGAAAGACACACCTCTCAGCGTATCACACGCAAGAGAGGGAAATGTATAACTCTCAGCGTATCACACGTAAGAGAGAGAAAAACAACATCTCTCAGCGTATCACACGCGGGAGAGGGAAAACAACATCTCTCAGCGTATCACACGCGAGAGAGGGAAAAGCACACCTCTCAGCGTATCACATGCAAGAGAGGGAAATGCAACACCTCTCAGCGTATCACATGCAAGAGAGGGAAAAGCAATATCTCTCAGCGTATTACACGCGGGAGAGGGAAAGAAACATCTCTCAGCGTATCACATGCGAGAGAGGGAAAGGCACACCTCTCAGCGTATCACATGCAAGAGAGGGAAAAGCAACATCTCTCAGTGTATCACACGCGGGAGAGGGAAAGGTACTCCTCTCAGCGTATCACACGCAAGAGAGGGAAATGTACACCTCTCAGCGTATCACACGCAAGAGAAAGAAAGGTACAACTTTCAGCGTATCACACGCAAGAGAGGAAAAAGCAATATCTCTCAATGTATCACACGCGGGAGAGGGAAAGCAACATCTCTCAGCATATCACACGTGAGAGAGGGAAAGGCACACCTCTCAGCGTATCACACGCAAGAGAGGGAAAAGCAACATCTCTCAGCGTATCACACCCGAGAGGGGGAAGGCCAGCACCTCTCAGCGTATCATACGCAAGAGAGGGAAAGGCACACCTTTCAGCGTATCACACGTAAGAGAGGGAAAAGCAGCATCTCTCAGCGTATCACACACGGGAGAGGGAAAGGTACTCCTCTCAGCGTATCACATGCAAGAGAGGGAAATGTACACCTCTCAGTGTATCACACGCAAGAGAGGGAAAGCAACATCTCTCAACGTATCACATATAAGAGAGGGAAAATCAACATCTCTCAGCGTATCACACGCGGGAGAGGGAAAACAACATCTCTCAGCGTATCACACGCAAGAGAGGGAAAGGCACACCTCTTAGCGTATCATGCGCAAGAGAGGAAAAAACAACATCTCTCAGCGTATCACACATGAGAGAGGGAAAGACACACCTCTCAGCGTATCACACGCAAGAGAGGGAAAAACAACATCTCTCAGCGTATCACACGCGAGAGGGGGAAAGGCAACACCTCTCAGCGTATCACACGCAAGAGAGGGAAAAGCAACATCTCTCAGCGTATCAGATGCAAGAGAGGGAAAGCAACATCTCTCAGCATATCACACGCGAGAGAGGGAAAGGCACACCTCTCAGCGTATCACACGCAAGAGAGGGAAAGGTAACATCTCTCAGAGTATCATACGCGGGAGAGGGAAAAGTAACAGTGCAAGCACTGAGGAGTTGTATAAACATCGGAGTGCGTCCAAATGCTTCTAACAACGGTATAGCGTAAACTCTGAGCACACCCGGGTGTTTCTAACTAACGAGGTGCTAGTGTAGACATCGGGCGTGCCCGAATGTCTCTAACTGATGAGGTGAAAGAGAGGAATGGCTTTACCCGAAAATTCTCTAAATGAACCATACATACAATATCATGTGGTTGCACCAGCCTCAAATGAACCGTACATACAATATCGTCTGGTTGCTCCAGCCTCAAAAGAATCGTATATACAATATCGTGCCTGCATAAGAAAGAAACTCAACGGGTATAACATAGTAGAAATACATGGTTGACGTTACATCAATATATAACTTCAATACAAGATAAACGTGTGCATATATAATGCAAACAAAAAGGTGCATAACAACGCAAGAGAGACGTGCGTAATAATGCAAGTGAAAAGTGCATAACAATGCAAGTAGAACCGTGCATAGCAATGCAAGTGGAAGGGTGCATGACCGTGGAAGTGAAATGTGCATAACAATACAACTAAGTGCGCATAACAATGCAATTGAAGTGTGCATAACAATGCAAGTGAAGTGTGTATAACAATGCAACTAGAGTATGCATAACAATGCCAACCTTGCATACATGACAAGATACACTAACACAGCATATTCAAAGGCGATTCATCGATGTTGCGGTACACAAAAGGATACGGAAAAGGATACACTTTGTTTGTACTATGTGCCACGCACTGGAAACACAGTTCAGAGCTTCCACGAAAATTGCTTGAGCTCAAAGGTGTATGTTCTTGAACTTTCTTGAGAGATGAGGGTATAAATCAACAGAACAACCCCAAACAAGGGCATTGGAGGTCCATCGGCCACAAGAGGGAGCCATCGGCCACCAGATAAGATAGTTGGCCAACAATGTGGCCGGCCGGCCAACAATTTGGCTGATCGGCCAAACATGGCAGATTCGGGGCAGTTTGGTCCATTTGCCTCGGGTCTTTAAGTATAGGGTTCCAAACCCTATTCTTTCACTTTCTCAAGCCCGAAAATTCTTCCCCTTATGCTCTAGGCCAATTTCTTCCTTCGATCCGTGCTTTATACACACTTTCAAGCATCCCACAAACATTTGATTCGCGAAACCTTTGAGATTTCAAACACTTTGAACCGATTGAAAAGTGTTTTTGGTGCCTCATTCTTGATTTCCATCGCTTGGGGTTTGTTCCCCCCGAGTTACCCTTGATCTTCATGCCCTCTTCCGCACTTCGACGTTTTCTTCCATTTTTCATTCCTCGGAGTTGACTTTTTGTTGACTTTTGGCATTCTCACATATTTTCCACATCTTTGACTATTTTCTCATTCTTCTTGAGATAGCGGATGACATTCCACATGATGGGGCTCCTCCGGGAATGGAGATGGATCCCGAGTTTGAGCCTTTGCCGCTCAGCGTTCGACCCTTCGATCCAGCGTCATACGACCCTGATGTATACGTATTGCCTCCCGACGGCATCCACCAGTTCAGGAGATTCGTGCGAGGTGCACCATAGGACCTCCTACTACGCGAGTCGGAGTTACACTTATCCTATGGGGCTGCTGAGGTATACTCTTCCTCTTTACTTTCTGCAATGTAGGTCATATGTCTTGGATAGCCAATATTGTTCTTCATCTGATTAATCCAAACATACTTGTGCATCACATGCCTAGTTCATTCTGAGCACATTCATACATGATACTTCTGTCAATTTGAACATATGTACACTGTATTTCTATCAATTTTGAACACATGCATACACTATATTCCTGACATTGCTTTGCATTTGTTTATCTTGGACACAGGGAGATTCTTATGCCTTCCAGGGTTATGGGAACACCATTGCACGAGACTGGTACATGGAGCTACCCGATGATGTTCGCCATATCGTTGATGAGGCTGACTTTGGTGTATTCTGCATGGGACTCTCGTGTCTCACTGCAAGTTGGCCTCTTCTAGGCGCATTAGTGGAGAGGTGGTGGGATACCACCGATTCTTTCCACCTTTCTACAGCAGGGGAGATGACGATGACTTCCTTCGACTTCTTCATGCTCACCGGCATTGAAGCAGGGGGTGATCCGATCCCTTTCGACACTGATATGGGCGAGTGGGATGTCGCTCAGATTTTTTTGCTAGGGACTCGCCCACCTCTCTCCCGACCAGGGACGGTGCGATATTCGTGGTTCACTGACCAGTTCAGGGGGGAGATGCCGACGACCCGTGAGGAGGTCGAGCACTACGCCCGGGGGTTCTTTATGTTCTTGCTTGGCACTACTCTATTCGCCGACCGGGTGAACACCGTTGGCCTCTACATCTTGAGTGCACTAGTAGACATGTCTCGCATCCGGCGATATGACTGGGGCGGCGCAGGCTTGGACACATTGTATGGATATATGAGTTTCTCATCTTGCCAGAGCGGGCACCTACTAAGAGGCTACTGGAGAGCCTGGGAGGTATATCTTTCCCTTCTGCTTTACAGTCCTGCTTTACAGTCCTACTTTACATTATCTTTGCACCACACACACTGCATAATACGCAATCTGCTTTACACTAGTTGTACACTGCACACATTGCACAATACATTGCACATCATCCTCTAATTTCTGCTTTATCTGTATACTGCTTTGCTGATAAACATACTCATTATTACCCTTTTACATTCTGTAATTGTGGGTATATGCCTACTTCCCGAGGCTTGCGCCAGAGCCGGAGGTTGAGGCGCCTTCCATGGTTCCATATTCACGTAGGTACGAGTGAGATGCGAGTGGAGGCCGTGAGAGTCTTTCTCATTCTTTCGCCGATATTTTGACATTGTAGCCGCAGCGGAGGTATTTCAAACCTTACAGTTCATCTGAGCTTTGCTTTATATTGCACTTTCAATAGCAGATAACAACCTGTATATCCATCATTTACAAATCACCCAGTAGCCCTGGGTAGTGCTACTTGACGCAGTTAGGGACCGGTTTATGGGTGCTCGGGAGACTTCCCAATTCCGGGTTTTGCTTGAGGGTCCAGTCTGTCGAGCATGGTACTTGGGTGAGTGCTTCCTACGATAGAGCCTTGGTTTACCCGAGCCGGTGGTTCCGATGCCGCCTCCTTCGCACATGAGGCATATAGAGAGGTACACCCCGCAAGAGATGACCGATTTCACAATAGGTTGGGATGCCGACTTCTTCAAGCTTGACGACGACTACACCGTCTTTATCCAGACATATCTCATGCAGTCTCTGGCCAGTGTTCGCTGAGGTGAGAGAGAGAGACCTGTAGCCACAACAGGAGGAGTGGGAGGATCTAGGGCGACCCAGGCCCATGGTAGGAGGGGTTCCCGGAGGGGACAGAGAGCAGAGTGGCCAGACCTACCCACTACTATGACATGCCGAGGACGGGCTGGAGAGACTTATCAAATTCCCATCGCTCCTCCCCCAGCTGATCATGAGCTCATCGGAGTTCAAGGCCCGACCTCGGTATATTCTATACTTTACATTTTGTACATTCATTTCATTTCAGTTGATATCCCGTAGATTACTAATTACCTTAACACTTTTGCAGGCTTCCATAGAGTACACTGGGTAGGCTTTGGAGCTGTCGGCTTCGGTGATAGGGATGCTGCAGAGGAGCATGGACCTGCTCATTATTTACGGTATCCCAGGAAGTTCTTTCAACCTCTGTCCCAAAACATTCTATAATTTGCTCTATATTGATCTGATGCATCACATTATCAATACTGCATTTGGTACACCACACTCATATATCACTCACGGCACCGATACACTGCATCTTATATACTGGCCACAACCCTCATACACCGCAATCATTCACCGCTCACGGCGTTCATATACTGCTCACAACATTCATACACTGTAATCATATACTGCATTTGATACCATACTCAGCTTTGCATAGCATAACTGATGCATTTGCCACATTGTTCTTTTCAGGCCCTATTTTAGATACCAGCCACAGCGGGCGCCTCAGCTGGACCTTCAGTGCCTCCCCGAGCAGCGGGGGGAGCGGGACACGGGACTCCAACGCACAGCCGAAGCAAAGCTAGGCGTGCTCACACCGGGAGTAGTTCGCGGGAGCCTGGCCCAGATGATGATGAGTCTAACGAGGAGGCGGTGAGTCCATAGTCAGAGTCGTCTCAGGATAGAGATGAGGCCGGAGATGGTTCGGGTTCAGACTCAGGTAACGGAGCTGACGACGGTAGTTCTGGGCCTTCGTCGAGGAAGAGGACGAGAAGGGCTTCCCACTCTTGAGGCAACTGGCGCCGATTCAGATGTTTTGTTTTTGCTTTATTTTTCTTTTTTTTTGCCTGTAATTTTTGCACATTGTATAGCCTCAGGCAGTTTTATTTTCTTTAAAACTTTGTACTTTTGCAAAAAGGAAACCATGATAGAATGAAAACAGCTTTTTTATTGAAAAATTGTTACATTCTACATTTTAAGCATCGCATCGCATCACACAACATGTAAATGAGATTGAACTTTGTTTGAAAACTACACACTTGAATTGCATTGCCTTAATCAGGTAGCGAGCCAACTGACAACTGAAAGAACAAAACAACTCGATAAGCAAAACCAGGACTTGACATGCTAACCAAATGTGAATACAACTCGATAAGTAAGACAAGAACTTAACAATCAATGCAAAATACAACTCGATAAACAAAAATGCAACAACTCGATAAACAAATCGAAATAACATAGCTACGACTTCGCAAAATCGTCACAATAAAGCATTTGAAGTGGAACAAAATAGAAGTTCTCAACACTTCCAACACATGGACAACTCAGAGAACAAAGGAGGGGCCATCGGCCAAGGTGGGAGGCCACCAGCCACGATAAAGAGCTATCGGCCGCAAGAACTAGCCAATCGGCTAAAAAAAATGGTCAGTCGGCCATCAGACTTGGCTGGTCGACCATCAATGCAGAAAGTGCCTAGATTGTTGACATCTGTCTTCCACTCAATACCTTATCTTCTACAAAAGCCCCAACTTCGTAGTTTCTCCATTTCAACTTTGTTTTTGCACCAAATTGAGACATTTCTTGTCCAAAATCTCACAAATTGGATTGCTAACTTGGATGGCTCGGAAAAGCTAAATTTTCAGGGCTTCAAAATAAATGCACTATTCACGCTGAGCCGCACCCCATTGCGTTTTCCGTTCCTCCATGCTGCGGCAAGGTGTTGGAATCCGGTAACTCATGTTTTTAGCTTTGGCAGACAAGAGATGTGTCCCACTTTCGAAGACTTCTAAGCTTTGATGGAGTCCGAGCGTGAGGAAGAGATCTTGCCCCAATTCAGTTTTGGCCACATCTAAGCTTTAGGACGAATGTGTGGGCTTACTTTGCATGACGATCGGTCTTTGATTCGTGACGGAGAATTGGACATCCCCAACTTGAGTCATCGATTTTCTGATGCCGGTGACCGCGACGATCATCACTGGCAGGGTTTTCGGCAATACGCCCTTTGCTTGTGCATGTTGTCTCATTTCTTGCTTGTCCCAGGCTTCGGTGGGTTTAGCGTCCGTTTGATTGAGGTTGCCCAAGGTTTAAAAGAGGGCAAGAGCTGTATTGCTATGACGCTAGCTGAGACATTGATGGGTTTGGATGCTTTCCATCGCCGAGAGACGACTAAATTCGTGGGGAGTCCACTACTATTGCAGGTAATGTTTCCCATCCTATCTCACGTATATTTCTCACATCACTCGGCCCTCAGGCTTAGTTTTTTCTCTCAAAACCCTTTTCTCACTTTTCTCTCCACGTACACCTCTCTATTCGTTAATCTTTTATTTTTCATCTCTCCCCAGATATGGTTGATGGATAAGTTGAAGGTTATGGACTCATGCCCAGCATATTCAGCTCGCGGCTATTTCTTCCGGCGACGTTTAGTCGATGCCCCAGATGAGGGATGGTGGTGCAAATGGATGTGCAGTCTGTCCGATGTCAACATTGCTTAGCGCTGCCCCTGGCTCAATCTGCCGGCGATGAGTTACAGCATGTCTCGCCAGTCCGGGATTCAGTTGATCGGCTTGACACACTGTGTCTTTTCTTCCCATTTCGATTTCGGCGCCAATTTAGACATGATCAGACTTGTCCGGAAGAAGGGATAGAGTACCCTGCCGCATTTCCAGTCCGAGGTGCACAGCTAGCTCGGTTTGCCACAGCATGGAGGACGAGAGAGCTTCTGGCCCCCGCTCCCACTTTCAGTTGCACCCTCTCCGATGAGTACATAGCTTAGCTCGATGAAGAGGCGTAGGTTGGGCCTACTTTGGCATCAGAGGCTTCCACAAGCTCTGGGAGAGGTGCAGGAACACCTGACTTATCCATGCCTGAGTTTATTGCTTTATCAGTACTTTCAAGTTTTCTTTATGAATGTAATAAAAAACAACTTCAATTTGTATTCAAGAGTAGGAGAACTCTGTATTGAAATCAATGTAATTGAAGGTTGTGGGTACTGAAAATTTTTCGTTTGGTCCAAAAATGGTCTAAGTCATAAAAAGATTAATTTGAACAAAATCAACTTTTATTAAAACTTTTCAAAATCATTTTCGATATGGATCACAACGGGACACGCCCGAGATCTATCACTGAGATGTACAACCCCGGATCCAGCAACTGGAAAGTTGCTCTTAGTTTGAATAGCACTGCACTGGAGATCACAACCGAGCTCTTGAATGCAGAAAAGACGAAGATGACCAACATGATCACACGAACAAAGTTGATTTAGAAGTGTTTATGGCTGGACTTCAGAATGAAGTTGCCTACGTATCCTAAAGATGGGAATCAAGCCTTACGTAGTTCGGTGCCGGTTCACTCGTGTATTAACACTCTCATTTTGCGTTCTAACTTTTGCCAAGGCCGCCCTTTCTGGGTTTTCAACCTTGCGAGCTCAGTTTTTATTATTTCAAATTTTTCATGCTTTAACTTTTGCCTAGGTTGCCCTTTCAGGTTTTCGGCCTAGCGAGCCACTCAGGGATAGTATTTCTTCAACTTGTTCATGTTGATCGGCTGGGAGAACTCAAGGCCATCTAGGTCCATCAGAACAACAGCTCCACCCAACCAGATAGACTTGATGATGTAGGGACCAGCCCAATTAGGTCTGAACTTGCCCCTAGGGTCGTGAATGGGAGCTCGGTTATCTTTGAGCACTAGATCCCCCTCTTTCAAATTCCTGGACTTAACCTTCTTGTTGAAAGCCCTGGCAATTCTCCGTTGATAGCCCTGGACGTGATACAGTGCGTTCGGCCTTCTTTCATCAAAGAGCATCAGTTCTTCGAACCTGCTTTGCTGGCAATCTACCTCAGCTATCTGACACTCAGCCAATACCCGTAATGATGGAACCTCAACTTCGATAGGCAGAACAGCCTCCATCCCATAAACCAAGGAATACGGAGTTGCCCCAGTAAAAGTTTGAATTGAAGTCCGGTAGCCCCAAAGAGCAAATGGCAGCTTATTTGGCCAGTCCTTGTAGGTTTCCACCATCTTCTGCAGAATGTGTTTGATGTTCTTGTTGGCGGCCTCAACTGCACCGTTGGTTTGCGGCTAGTATGTTGATAACTTATGAAAAGCCACGTTGTACTTCTCCAACAAGTCGATCACCTCCTTCTTGAAGTGGGAACCATTATTCGAAATAATCTTATTCGGGACCCCGTAGCGACAGATGATGTTGTTTCTGATGAGCTTAGCGACATGCGATGCCTTCAACACAGCGCAAGATTGGGCCTCAACCTACTTCGTGAAGTAGTCTATCGTTACCAGAATGTACTCATGCCCGTTGGACCCCTTTGGAGTGACATCCCTAATCACATCAATCCTCCAGACTAAAAACGGCCATGGTGAAGTCATGTTGTACAGCTTCGACGGCGGAATGTTCATGCGGTTTGCATGGATCTGACATTTGTGGCATCGCCAGACAAAACCAATACAATCCTCCTCCATGGTTGACCAATAATAACCCTGTCTAAGGATCTTTCGGGCTAGCATCACCCCATTCATGTGTGCTCCGTACTCTTCTCTATGGATGGCCTCCATCAGGCGCTTGGATTCTTCAGCATCAATGCATAGCTTATGCATCCCGAGATGACCCCTCTTGTACAGTTTACCCCCGCAGATGATGAACTGAGTAGCTATTCTTCGAATTGCCCTCTTATCATTGGCATTTGCCCCTGGTGGATAAGCTTCCTTTTCCAAGAAGTTCTAGATGTCGTAATACTAGGGGTTTTGATATTGTACTTCATCTATGGCAGCAATCAGCTCGTAGGTCGGCACGAATTTCTATTCAATGATGATCGGACGTATCCGGACTCCAAAAGGGATGTCTATCATAGAAGATAGAGTTGCTAATGAATCAGTAAACCTATTGTTCTCTCTTAACAGATGAGCAAAGTTCAGTTTTTCAAACCGAGGAATCAGAACGTCCAGGGTCTGGTGATAGATTCTCATCTTTTCTTCTTTAACTTTCCAATCTCCTTTAGCTTGAGATACAACAAGGTTTGAGTCCCCGATGACATCCAACCGTTTTGCCCCTAGTTCCAGGGCAGCTTCCAGTCCAGCAATACATGCCTCATATTCTGCCTCATTATTCGACACTTTGAACTGGAGTTTAAATGCTAAGGGTATGCGGGAATTGTCGGGTGCTATCAGCAACACCCCTATCCCGTACCCGTATTGGTTTGATGCTCCGTCAAAGTACATCGTCCAAGTCTCTTCATCGACATACAGAATGGCCTCGTCTAGGAACAGATATTCAATTTCTTCATCCCCTTCAACTGGGTGGTCGGCTAGGAACTCCGCTACCGCTCTCCTTTTCACTGACTTGCGTGTCATGTACTTTAGATCAAATTCAAAAAGCAGAAGCAACCAACGAGCTAGCCTACCCGTAAGTGCCGGTTTCTCGAAGAGATATTTGATGGGATCTAATCTCAAAACCAGTATTACAGAGTGAGCTAACAGGTAGTGCCTTAATTTAGTGGTAGCCCATACCAAGGCCAGACAAGCCTTCTCCAGCGGTGTGTAGCGGGTCTCGTAATCCAGTATTTTCTTGCTCAGGTAGTAGATAGCCTTCTCCACTTTGTCCTCAGACTCCTGTGCAAGCATGCAGCCCATTGTCGTTTCAGTCACTAATAGGTATAGAATCAACGGTTTTCCCGGCTCAGGCGGTGACAACACAGGTGGGTTCTGTAGACATTGTTTGATCTGCTCGATAGCAACTTGGCATCGGTCGTCCCATTAGAACTTCTTTTCTTTCTTCAGGAGACCAAACAGTGATTCACAAGTCAAGGTTAATTTTACAATAAACCGTCTTATGAATTGCACTTTACCCAGAAAGCCTCACACCTCCTTTTCAGTCCTCGGTGGTGGCATTTCTAAAATGGCCTTGATTTTGGAAGGATCGACCTTGATACCCCTTTGTGTGATCAAGAACCCCAGTATTTTCCCTGCTGTAACACCGAAAGTACATTTCTGAGGATTCAGCTACAACCAATACTCTCTAATCCGTTGGAAGAATTTCTGCAAGGCGGTGTAGTGGCCCTCTCTTTCCTTGGACTTGATAATCATGTCGTCCACGTACACCTCAACCTCTTTATGGATCATATCATGCAAAATCGTGGTCGCAGCCTGTTGATACGTAGCCCCAGCGTTCTTCAAGCCGAACGGCATCACCCTATAACAATAGGTTCCCCACGGGGTGGTGAAAACAGTCTTCTCCCTGTCTTCGGGTGCCATCAAAATCTGATTGTAGCCTGAAAACCCATCCATGAATGAGAGCAGTGCATGCCCAGCAGTGAAGTCCACTAATTCGTCGATATGCGGCAGAAGAAAGTCGTCATTTGGATTGGCTTTGTTCAAATCCCTGAAGTCCACACATACCCGAATTCTGCCGTCCTTCTTCGGCATCGGAACTATATTGGCCAACCAAGTAGGGTATTCAGATACCAACAGGAACCCTGCGTCAATTTGCTTGGTGACCTCTTCTTTGATTTTCAGAGCCTAGTTCGAGTGGATCCTTCGGAGCTTCTGCTTAACAGGTCGGGCCTCTAGGTCAAGAAGGATCCGGTGCTGTACAATCACAGGATCGATTCCAGGCATGTCTTCGTAGGACCACGTGAAAACTTCTTTGAAATCTTTTAATAAAGTGACTAAGCGCTCGCGCTCCTCCGAAGACAACGTGGACCCGATCTGGACCACCCGTGGGTCCTTCTCAGTACCAACATTAATTGTGGTGATTTCATCAACCAAATTTACAAATCTCTCCTGCTCTTGATTAATCAAACGTTGTAAAACCAAAGGAATTTCTTCCTCGTCGTTTTTATCAAAATTTTGAAAGTCTTGATTAATGCAGTAAATTAAAGGTACAGAAAAGTACTCAGAAGCCACAGCCGTACCATTCTCATTAATAAAATCCAGCCCGCCTTATTCCTCTGTTACAATAGACTCAAAGGAAAAAAAAAAGACGACCTGGATAGGGTAGTGGCATTCGGGTTATCAGCCCCAAGAATACCGAACTCAGACTCAGAAGAGCTGGAATCTGATTCCGACTCCACAGACTTAGTGGAATTAGATTCCGGCTCACTAACTGACCCGGAACTGCTCGATAAAAAGCCCTCATCGTATTGCCAAACGAGGGAGGGTGTGATGGATGCATCAAGAATACCAGAAGGTGGGCCCATAGCCGCTTCATCCCCGATCATGGAAACTGATGAGTTATCCCCCAAGCACTCTGGTATAATCTGAGGATCTGAGAGGAGACAAGCCAGTGCCTCCCCTATTTCCAATTCTGTACACTCGGACTCATCCTTGCACTGCTCAGCCTCAGCTGGTGGGTCTGTCTGCTCTTTAGCAACTTCATCCCTGGATAACTGCAGATCAAAAAAGATTTCGCAAGCTGGGCAAGCGCCGCTTCTCTAAATTCAACCAGGGCTCCAGAAAGCCGCAAAACGGAAAGTCTTCCCTCTCCTGGTCAAAGCGTCCGTTCAAGGTCTCGTGGATAGGTCGGTGCACCAACTCATAATGCTTCTCGACTTGCTTTACCCTGGCTCTTCTAGCCATCTCTCTTCTTTTCCTCGCCCAATCCTCTTTGGTAGGCAGATAATATGGGTTGTGCGCCACTTCGGTCGATGCTGCAACGCCCTTCCGGCCACTTCGTCCCAATCCCATCCCAGGCATGTGTTGAAGCTTGTTCACGAGGTAGACAAATTGTGCACTGACGTATAGCCCCTCATTAATAGCTAGAATATTCTGTACAACCCGGGCCTTAGCTAGGGTGAGTCCTGACAAAAACACATCCTCCACGCCATGCTCAATCTCTAGAACTGGTATAGAAACCTCTGGCGGTGGATGTATTGAAGAATTTCCAAAAATGATTGCCACCCTCTTCCCGTGGGGTTACTTCAGCATTTGGTGTAGGGTGGAAGAGACGGCTTTCACCTGGTGCAGCCACGGCCGCCCAAGGAGTAGATTGAAGGTTACAGGAACATCCAAGACATGAAACTCAATGTCTTGTTTCCCCGGACCAACCTAAGTCTTAATCCGTACGGTCCCCATTACCTCTCGGCTGGTATTATCATAGGCCCGTATCACCTGGGCAGTAGGCACGAAATTTGCGGGCTTCAACCCGATAGAATATGCTGTTCTCGACGGACACACATTGATAGCAGATTCTGTGTCGACCAGGACCACCGGCGTCCATTTCTCTCTACACTCCATAGAGATGTAGAGTGGTTTGTTGTGATCTGAGCCCTCGGGTGGTAGTTCCTTGTCAGTAAAGGTCAAGGTCGGAGAAGCTCCTCTCGGGAAAACTAGCCTTACCAACCGCTCCGGAGTTGTATCGATTGAAAGCTTAGGCCTATCCATGGCTGTAAGGATAGCCTATCTATGAACCCTTGAGGCCATAAGCAGTTTCCAGATGGAGATGTCTGCTTGAATTTTCTTAAGTTGTTTCAGTACAGCCTCCTCCTCCAATAGTTTTTTTTTTTTTTTCTGCCTCTCCGCTTCTTTGTCCTTCCCGGACTCCTCCGGTTGGTCCAAGTGTGGGGTCTTGAAGTATCGTCCACTCCTGGTCATATGGTCAACCGCCTCAATGTACTAGGTGCCATCCAGTTGGTTCTACCCTAAATCTTTGTCAGTGTGGGCAAGACGTAAGTCATCGTCTTCCCACTACATGCTTTTGGCAACTGATAGACAACTGTCCGGCTCCGTTGTAACTGTTTCTATGCTCCCAGCACATTCCGTCCCCGCAGGGGCCTTGGCCTTCTTAGCCCTCTCAAGATCCTCGATCTTTTCTTGCTCAAGCCGCTTCAATGCAGCCTCCCGTTCAGTGTCTACTGAACTCAAACTGTCCAGATCTCGAGCAAAATTCTTTGCACCGGTGCTCTCCGGTGATCCCTCCTGATTCTCGACCATTCCGGCCACTGCTGATATTCCGACTTCTGATTGCCTCTATTCTGGCAGAGGTTCTTCAACAACATCCGGCTGGTCACTGAGCCACCCTATATTTTCTGCCGATCCATCCAAGTCGAACCAGTTGATGTTCACATCCCCTGAGTCCTGCTCATTAAAGAACTATAGCTTGGCAATATCCTCTTCCAGCTCTGCTAGGTTATCTAACCCCTGACTTGGTCCATCTTCCCGGACCACACTGATTTTTGTCCCAGCTGGCAACTCTACCCTCGGCTTAACCTGAACTGTTGATGTGATATAACCACTCAGGTTGTATGCAAAGCTCCCAGACCCCTCAGGCTCTGAATCAACATTCCCATCTGCCTCCAAAGTCATCCCGGTTCTGTCTTCGACAGTCACCACCACGGGTTCAGGTTAGGTTTCGAAGATGTTCAACATGCACAAGTACGTGCTGTCTAGGATGAACACCTCAGGCTTGGGTAGGTGGGGGGGGGTGTGATATATATGCTTGGGTCATATGGAATGGCCACGGTTTGGATCAGGTTTATGTGTTTAGGAGATGGAGCTTGGTTATGTGGTGGGAGTGGGTTGGTGGTGACATTTGGCTTCTCTAGAGGCGTGATCACCTTGTTGTTGATGAGATCTTGAATCTCATGACGAAGTCTGAAGCACTGGTCGGTGCCGTGACCATGCTGTTGGTGAAAGGCATAGTATTTGGCCAGGTTATGGGTTGGTGAGAGGTTATTAGGTAATGGCTGCGGTACTAAGGGCTTCAGATGCCCCTTCTTGATCAAGACCCTTAGGGCCGTTGACAGAGACATGTAAAATGGGGTGAACACCCTCTGGCCCCAAGGTGGGTATTTGGCTATTTGTAAGCTGGTACTGGACGCACCGGTGAATGGGGTTGTTGTTTTTAGTGCGGTGGTGGTGACCATGCCCACATCGGAAGTTCTAGCAGTTGCAGCATTACTCGTGCCTGCATTCGAGCTGTGGGTAAATGCCCTCTTGGACTGCTCTCTCTCGTGGTCAATCTGACCCTGTTTCATGGCGTCCTCAATCTGTACCCCAATCTCGTGTAAATCAGCAAAGGTAAGGAGAGTAAGGCGATCATCTTTTGCATCAGTTTGGGTTGGAGGTTGCGCATAACCATCCGTATCTGATTCTTCTCGACCGGCCTGGTGGTCATCATAGAAGCTTTGGCCTTCCAACGGGTTACAAAGTCAGAGAAGCCCTCTTTCAGCTCTTGTCTGGTTATCTCGAGATCACGAGTTGTGATCTCAATCTGTGTGTTGTATGAGTACTGAGCAATGAAGGCCTCAGCCATTTCTTCCTAACTTCTCTTGATAGAATCTTCCAACTTTGCATACCAGATGGCCGCGACACCCGACAAGGTCCGGCCGAAGAGGGAAAGCTTTTGCAGTCTGGAGAGGCCCATTGGCCTTAGGATATCTGAGAACAACCGCAAGTGTACCATGGAATCCCCAGAACCGTCAAAACGGTCTATATGCGGCATCTTGAACCGGTTCGGCAAAGTCACCGCTAAATCGGTGTATCCATCCTTTATGTCCGGAATGGAATTAACGCCTTGAGCTTTTTTGAATAGCTTTTCTAACTTGCTCACTTTCAGCACTGTTGGATCCACCTCAAATTCAAACGGTGTATCCACTAGATTAGCCGGTGCTTTGGATAGCTGAGGTAGGATTGGGGGTGAAACTGGCCCCGTTGGGACGTCCGTATTCTCCTGGACGTTTGCAGTATCCCCGAGCGTTGGAACTCTAAGTGGGGGTGGGGGTGGATGCGAAGCAGATGCTCTGACTTGTTGTGGTTGTTGCTGTTGCTGAAGCCTGGCAATTAGTTCTGCCTATTGAGCCACAATCTCTGCCTGACGCACGGCAACCTTTGCCTGGCGGGCAGCATCTTGCTGTATGGCTTGCATAGTCTCTTGGAGCTGATGCATCATGTCCTCCATACTTACCATAAGGTGTTGATCTGACTGAACAACAGGTATATCTCTCTCTACGGTAGAAACAGAAACCTCAGCCTGACTACACACTGGTGGGGTGGGTAAAGACCGTTGATCTGGTAACCATTATACTGATGAACTGTGCCTAACTGACCTCCGTTTAGTAACTGGGGGTAATGAAAAGAACACTACTTGTCCGTTAACTAGATCCTCAGATCGATGAAGTCTTCGACCTCTGGTCCAGAGTGCTCGGGGGGTATTTGCCTGGTCGGAAGCAATCATGCTAAACTACCTTGCAAAAAGATAAATAAAGCATAATAAGGAAACGATAAGTAGAAAAACGGACAGCACTTCAGCTTAGATTAAGACAACACACAGTTGACATTGTAAGCTGAACACACTGTTCTCAATATTGATCACTGTTCCCAAATTACTGCTCCAAATCTAATATCCCCAAATACTGACGTTCGCATACTGATACCCGAACTTGCAACTGATACATACAACCTGTGGAGACACACTTTGACAGCACATATCAAACAAGTAACAGCCAAAACACCCCTATGGAGGGGTAGGGTTTCCTTGTCCTATCTTGTCAGGAGCTAGGGTTTAACTACGCACGCAGCGATTTCAAACAACCTACAATCGGGTAAACAACCTGTCATAGTTTGGAATGGTCACTATAGTTTTCGATATGCAACTAGGTCGAATGGTCAAAAAAGGTGCCTCGCTAACAACCGAGGTTTGTGTTCCCATCGTGGCAGAGCCCGTAACCGTTTCGCCTTATGGCACGCTTTTCCAAGCAAGCCTCCGGCAAACCATTCAAGAATAGCAGACGGAAAACACTGTGACTTAGGCGCATCTATGGAAATGCAATGCAAAGAAACACATAAGTGTAGATAAAATAACATATCATGAATTCGAGTTAAGTTCTTTAACTCCCCAGCAGAGTTGCCAGAAACTGTAGACCGCCCGAAACCCGCTCCGCGCGCATGGGCGCGAATCGTGGCTTTAGCTACTTAGCTACTACAGTTCAGACTCTTGTCACGGTTCTGAATCTAATATCACAAAGTGCAATGTAAGACTGATAAATCACCAAATAGTCCAAATCCGACAATTGGTTTTGAAAAAATAAATTTTGAATCAAAAAGCGCCAAACATGGACTGCTTTGCTAGATTTCAGAGTTGCTACCTAAATATTTTGTTTCTGAAAATTTAGAAAACCCTGACTCGTGCCAAAGGCCATGTGTCCGTCATCACCAAAGTTGTCTCGGCTCGGGAGCTTGGGTACGAGAGGGGAAGGTCCTGAAATGAGCACCGTCGCTCGCCCGGTCAAAGGATCAGCCTTTACTAGACATGATATGTTATTTTTGAAAACACATGTGTTCTTGTTTAGATTATTAGCTAACCTTACTATGTGATGCGCACAATATACAAGTATAGACTCAATCGCAAAAATTGGAACAAAACACTTCATGTTTATTTTTTGAAAATGATTTGGAAGTGTTACTCGCAAATAGGCCAAGACACGAATTTGCCACCCTCAAGTGGGCTTAGAAAACAACGTGATTTTGCCACTCTGTAAAGTGGGCTTAAAACACACATTTTGATGAATTGTTCCAATTCAAACAATGAAGCCTTTATCCACAGGCATTCATGCAGTTAAACACTTAAGCAAATAGCCTCATGGCAAGCATGCTATCATGGCAATCACTTATACACATGTAAGGATGCTAAAGCGTAAACACTCACAGTGTACTCCGAGCCAAAATAGAAGCTAGTTAGAAATCATGCATGATCCTAGCTATGTTAAGATGCCTAAAGCAACACATGCAAAAATGCAACTAAAATAGGCTCGGCTACCTAGAATGGCATATGAATGCAACAATTGATAACATGCTTTGAAACACGTATTCAAGAAAGTGTATTGAAATACAATGCAGTTTGAATGATGCGCCGAGCCCAGTGCATGCAAGACGAATGAATGATGCATGCATGCAAAGCATAAGTATGCTAATTGAAACATACCCTAAACTAACCATCAAAAGCTGGTAAGTAAAAGGGAGAAAGAAATGGGGTTGGAAGACATGCATTGCACACACGTACGCTTATTACAACATTTGTCCTCTTGACGGAGGGTCCGAATAATAAACACTAAGCTAAGCTACTTATTACAAACTACCTAATTAACTAACCTAGTTAACTAATTAGTTATTACAACACAAATTGATTAACTAAGCACGTTAACTAATTAAGTACAGAACCAAAGAATTAGCTAGCTAAGCAAAACAGTTAAAAGGTCTCGTGGTGAGGGATGCATGCATGCTTGATCGGCTTCCTCCTGAAAATCCAGTACCATGCCTCATGATGCCTCTGTTTGCACACTTATGAAAATTATGCCAACTTTCAGAATGCCTCTAACCCACTTTAGGAACATGTTGAGGGATGGTCGGCCAAGAGGGATGGCCATCGGCAACTTCTGATAGCCGATCGACAGCCTTGGTGGCTGGTTGGCAACTTTGATGGCCGGTCGGCCACTGCTTCTTGCAATTTCTCCTTTTGCTGCAATAGAGCACAAACAGAGGCATGACAGTGTATTTACAAGGAAATGTGTATGCAACTACACTCCTTATCATGTCTCAAGCTCAAAGGAGTGTAGTGCTCGGCTCTCGAGCCACCAATCACGCATCTTAATGCATGATGGCCAAAGAGTCAAGCTTGCACAATGTTGATGAATGCACAAATAACACATAGGACTCGATGAACCTCCACCATATCATACATGATCAAAGGTGATGGTGACCTAAGGAATGAGGCACGTTTCATCACTTTAAGTATGAAACGTCCCTCGTTCCTCGTGTTTGGATTAACGTCCAATCCAAACACAATGCAATGCAACACACATGAAAACAACATGCCCATCTACCAACATTCTAATCTTGACATGTTAAGGTGGTATGTACAAGATTCCACCATGTAAACAACGCATGCAAGGCATGTTAAGGAGTTAAGAGCACTAAAGCAAGCAAAGAGCATCATACAAGAGGTATGCAATACAATGCTCAATGGACTAAACCAACACTAAACATACCTCATGCATGCCCAAACAGTGGCCAAAATGATCCGAAATGATAGCATGAATGGCAAGGGAATGATGCTCATGCAATGGCTCGCAAGCTAGGCATAAAGATGCAACTCTCAAAAGCACCTAAAGAGTGAAAAACATGGAAGTGCGGCAACACTATATGCTTTGAAATAACATGCCAAATGATGCCAAAGCATGCAAATACCTCAAGCCAAGCATGCAAGATACCTCAAAACTCAAAGCTATTCAAAGCTATTGCACTACAAGCATGCATAACAAGTATCATACGACCAAGAAGCCTCAAAACAGAGCTAAAGCATGTTAAAACATGAGTAAAAACTTGCTGGAGTGAAGCCAAAATATGCTAGAAAAATGGACCAAAACACCAAGTATATTAGGCTAGTGAGGAAGGTTTACACTACAAGTGTAAGAAGCATGCAAGGGGTGGCTCTACCAACCAAAATCAGAGTTACAACATGCCAAAATAATACCAAAAACATGCTGAGATAGAACCAAAACATGCTAGAATAACAAGCTAACTCATTAGGCATGCAAGGCTAGCAAAGAGGATTTACACTACAAGTGTAAGGAGCATGCAACAAGTGATCAAACCAACTAAAAACAGAGTTATAACATGTTAAAAAAGTCACAAAAACATGCTCAAACTAAGCCTCAAGAAGGGAGAAATGCATGCTCATTTGGTGAGCCATCAACACATGCATGCAAGACAAGAGGAGAGGGGACCACCCCCTCCCATTTGGGGCCTCAAAACACACTTTCCACCACTGAAATTCCTCTGAAATTCAGTGGTGAAAAGGCCAAACAAAGATAAACTCAAAGGCCTTAAAAGATGGCACCAAGCTCAAGCCAATAAGGCACACAAGAGGGTAGAACACCCTCAACACCAAAGATGTCTCAAACAAGCACCTTAAGCACTTGAAAATAGAACTTTTTACAGTTGAAAGCTAATCCAAAAGAAGCATGCAAAGATGGCTAAGTAAGCAACTACAACAAAGCTTTAAAGAAGATAGAGACTCACCCTTGAAGAACAACTTCAAAATAGTAACTTCTGAGGCAAAAACCAAGCTTTTGAGCTTCAAACAAACCCGCAAGTACCTCAGCTCAAGAGTGAAGGTGTTTCACTAGGTGCTTTAGTGCAAAAGTGTGAAGAAAAACCACTTTAAGGCACAAACTAGTGCAAATATAGAGAGAGAGAGAGGGAGAAATCAAGAGAAAGAGGGATATGTATAGCCCTAAGCAAATTTCTTGAACCTCTAAAAGGGGAGAGGAGCCTTCCCTCTTATAGAAATCCAAGTCTCAAGCTTATTGAACAAGCTAGAAGCTTGGTGCAATCCCTCCATACACGTGTATGGAGGATGCATTCTATGCTCACTAGTTGGCACAGTTGGCAATAAAAATATCTACAAAAGCAAAGAAAAGGGCCTTGGCCAAAAAACATGGCCGACCGGCCATCAGTGAAGCCGACCGGCCACCACTGATGGCCGAGTATGGGGCCTGGCTGACAGGCCACCCTCTTCCCTCAGAAACAAAGCCACAAGCTCTTGGTCCACAACCAAGCACAAAACAGACAAGTTGAGAGGCTCCAAGGCAAGGCACATAGCCGAGGCCTTCAGGAATTCAAAACGAACACGAGCATAGATGATCATCTAGTGTTCAAACGATGACGTCCAAGTCTTGAAGATGGTCAAAAATGGGGTGTCTACAGACATAACGAAAAAACTCATAAGTCATAATTAAAATAATGTCATAACTAAATACAACATACGTTCCATACGCATGTGATAACAGTTGTAGGGTGGTGGTCTTAACGGCGGGACAGCTGTGAATGTGGTAGAAGGATAGTGTGGACGGCGACCCAAAAGAAGAAGCGAGCGAGCGAGAGAGAGAGAGAGAGAAAGAGAAGTGGAAAGGGGTCACCATGGCGGAAGAGTGGTCGTTGGTGGGAAAACACTGGAATGGCTATTGGAGAAGGTTGTTGGCCAAAGTTGAGGCGAAAGTGAAAGTAGAAGTAGATGTGGGGTTGGGGTTGGGGTTAAGGTTAGGGTTGGAAGGATAGAGATGAGTTCAAAAATGAAAATTAATGTTAGGGTAGAATTGTAATAAAAAAAAAGATAGAAGAGGTGGGGGTCCAAAGAAAAAAGGTAGAGACATTTAGGAGTGATTTGTGATGATCTAAATAAGTATACTTTTTGATTTTTTATAAAATATGAGTTGAGTATGGATTATGTTTGAAGTGATGTGACAAAGAGGTGATATAACTTAAATAAGATGATGTAACTTAAATATAATAATGACTTTTTAATTTTTTTAATTTTTTAAATTATGGCAAGTAAGACCTTAATAACCCTCATATATAATTTATTATGACATGTCTTGTAGTTAATGTACACTCATAATACCGTAAAGGGCCTTTTACAGAGGCTATCGACTTCAGCGCAAAGCCAGAAATAGAAACAGAGAATTGTGAAGAGATTTGAGTCTTCTTATAATCCTAATTGTATATAGTAAATTTTCAGTCTCTTTCTCTATCGTGAATATAGTCATCTCACCAACCCATGTATATTTAGTATTTGAGTGTGATTTTTCTTATTGTTTATGCAAAATATTATGAACTTCAAATAATTTATCAAACCTCTCGCATGGGTGAGGGACTTACACAAATCCACATGTGAGAGGTTTGATAAAAAATTTAATAGATTATTTAGGATCTCTAGTATCACTCATTGTTTATTGATTTATTATGTGATTGGAACCAAAATTTTGCACAATATGATTAAAAAAAAAAAAAAAAACTTCCAAAGTTGTAAATAGCCCCCATAAATATAGAGAGGTGGATGGAGTGAAATCGCTAATAATTTAGATTGTATTTAATTCATAAATATATATAGGAATTTAGAGACACATTTCATCAATATTTCCTACCACCTAGTACCTATGGAGAGCAATAAACCTACCTTTGGTGAGGAGAGGCATCCAACTGAGTACAAAAGGCATCAACAGCTTGAGCAGAGGCCATGTCATATAGGCCTAAGGCCTCAAAATAAGGATTGAATTGGGTAGGTTCCTCGTATCCACTGCTGCGTATCACGCCCTTGTTCCGCTGCTTAATTTCGGCTGAAAGCTCCATTAATGACCGCGCCACCGCCTTCATCTCCGACGACAGTGCTGGAGGCAGGAATTTATGGTGGTTGATGATCCTAAAACAACCCAATTCCTCACATGCCTCTATCATCTTCCTTGACTGTCCTGGAAAGACTTCCAGATCAATTACAGGGACAGCACAGAGACTGTTTCTGGCCATGTTTTCTTATTTTGGATGACAATGATTGGAAATTATGGTTAGGTACTTGCAAATTTTAAAAGATGTTTTGAATAAATTTTTTGTGGGAAGCGAACAATATGTCGACACTCTATGTAATGCTTTCAATCAATTACAGTACAGAGACTGCTCGTGGCCATGTTTTCTTTCCTTTTCTTTTTTTTTTTTAATTTTTTCTTTTAGATAGCCGCCATGTTTTCTTATTTTGGATGATGACGATGATTGGAAATTATGGTTGCCTTTTTTGCAAATTTTAAAGTGTAATTTTACTAACCTACTTTTATCAATTTAGAAATTATTCAAATTTTTTATCTTATGGTTCAAATTTATTTTACGCGTTGATTTTTTTTTTTTTTTTTTTTTTCTGATTTGCAAATAAAAATTTTATTAAAAATAAGAAATTACAAGTACAAGAAAACGGAATGTACCAAAAGAGATTTAGAAAATATAATATCTCTACTATTACTGTTCACATCCACGCAACTAACTTATACTATACATAAATCTCGTACCATACAAATTGCTATTCTTTTTTCTAGATTCAAATTACCATACAAATTGCTATTCATCTTACAGTCAGTCACTCAAAATTATTTATCCAAGTGAATTAATTTGGGTCCCGCATATTTGAATTTTAAAAGATGTTTTGAATAAATTTTTGTGGGAAGTAAACAATATGTCGACACTATTATGTAATGTTTTGAATCAATTACAGGGACAGTACGCAGATTGTTTGTGATCATGTTTTCTCGTCTTGGACGACAGAGACTGTTTGTGGCCATGTTTTCTTATTTTGGATGATGATGATTGGAAATAATGATTTGGTACTTTGCAAATTTCAAAAGATGCTTTGAATAAATTTTTGTGTGAAGCAAACAATATGCCGACACTCTACTTGTGGTTTGGTTTACCATATGTTATTTGTGCCTAAATTATCGCCATTTTTCATATGAAGACAACAACAAAAGTACCAAAAAAGACAACTTTTGGGAGCAAAAATAATTATAAATGGGATTGTTGGAAATGTCCTAAATAAGTATATTTTGACTTTTTAGACTAAAAAGTTGAGAAAAAAAAGATAGTTATTTGGGATAACTTTTGACTTTTTACGAAAAAATGTGTATTAAACAATTGTATAAATTAGTATATAGGAGAAGATTGAGATAAAATAGACAGTACAATGGGATGTCCTAAAGGGCAGCGTGTGAAGAGTATAAGCTAGGAGATGATTTCCTCATTTTCTGGCATTGAATTGGACTGTGTTGTTCGCCTCGTGGGGCCCACCACGAGTCCTGTTTGTTAATTGGAACCGTTCAATGTGTAGAATTCATCGAGTACTATATGCTTGTAAAAAATCACATTGATCGGATATTGATAGCTATCTGATCAGCTTAGTTTTTTTTCAATTGTTAACTATAACACCATCCATTTTTTTTTTTATACAAAACTGATTTGATCATGTAGTTAGCGATATCCGATCAACGTGATTTTTTTAAAAGCATATAGTACTCGACAAGTTCTACACATTCAACAGTTCAAATTATCAAAACGGGACCCGTGATGGGCCCCCACGGGCCGAACAACACCGTGTTGTTTGTGCACCCGCCTATGCAATTTTTTCAAAAAAGTTAGCTCTATGTCTGTGGGGACATCAGAGTTGTTTGTAATAATTTTGTGTAAAATTAATTTTTTTATATATTTTTTTGGTGAATAGTGATAAATTTTTAAATTTTTTAGTAACTTTTTAGTTTTTTAAATTTTTTGAGGTATGCCAAACCAGCCCTAAAGCCACTGAGTAAGTTATATTATTTTCTTTTTTGGGGGCAAAATTAATTTTGAATTTTTTTGCGTATGTTTATTTTTATAAGTTAATTTATGTTTTGTTTTTTAAACATTCAATTAAACATGAGACATTGATCAGACTGGGTTGAGTTTGTTGGAAAAAAATGATTTTATAATGATTTTAATATGAAATTAAAGTAGATTTCAACCACCAGTTGATGTGGGATCAAATTGGTCTAAATTCTTTGTAACAAGATCTTTATACTACAAAAAGAATGACAAAAAATAATTAAGAATTGAATGAGAAATTATCTCATAAAGTTGGCCTCATGAATGAAGTATTGAGAATGGTATATAACCACTAATCTCACATTGATTGTAGATGATAGTATTGATGGGTATTTAAATTCCAAGTTTTTGATAAGAGAATGAGCCATTTGGGGCACCCAAAATTTTCGTAGGAAGGGAGTTATAGATCTTTCAAGGATGAGCTTGGGCCAAAATTATGATCCAAGTTGGTTATGCAAAAATTGTCACACGTGCGGTGCGTCGCTTGCCCAACCGTACCAGACCGGTCTGCGTCCGTGGGTTGTGGATTTCAGTATGGGTCCGTGGGTCGTGAATCTTGGGCTTAAGGCTTACCCAACTGGATCAGTCCAGGTTCATGGGTCGTGGATCTTGGTCTGGGTTCGTGGATCGTAGATCTTGGGCTTGAGACTTGAGGTTGGGCAGTTTTGCCTGCATTTGTTGCTAGCCTTCATGGCTAGGAGGCTCCTTCTCTTTCTCCCATTGTGTATAAAAAGAAACCATCTTATTTGGTTTCAGACACATAATTTTTTGTACTCATATTATATAATAAGTTTACTCCTATAATATTCTTCCTATGCTTCTAAGTTAGCGGGTTTTAATCGTTGTATCTTGGGAGACAGATGCCGATATACCTCCAGCACCCACGGTGATGCGACAAATCTATTTTAAGGTGACAATGGTATCACACAAGTTTCGGTTTGCTTTCTACACTATTTTATTTTAGTATATATTTTTCTGTTCACCAAGTTGTAATCTCTAGCTTGATTTCTTGTTTTGTATTCTTCAATTTAATTAAATATGAATATGGTTATTTTTTATTTAAATACACTTTTTTGTACAACAGAGTTTAGGTTACACTAGAAAAGATAAAGAAATCTTATTCCAAGCCCAGCCAGGCCGAGTTTAAAAATCTATCCCATACCTCCTAAACCCATTCAATAAACTCATATTATCGCTTGTTTTGGGAAATAGGAAAATAAACTAGTTTCTTGGCCCTTTTTTTTATTTTATTTTATTTAACTTAAAAAAAAAAAACGTATAAAAAAGTAGAGAAAAGATAAGTTGGCTTTTTCCTACTTTTCATAAAGGCCTTATATAATACAAGCAAAAACGCTGTGGCCTCTTTGAGGTTGGAAATCTCAATCTAATTTTCTCATATTTTAAAAAAAATTTTAACACTGAAAATTCCCATGTCATTTTGTGATTAGTCTAAAAAAATTTACATTAATTAAGTTAATTTTTAAATCCTCTTAATCATCGTCAATAATATATTACTATTATTTTCTTAAATTTTGTGATTTTAAAACATGCAATGATGTAATTACTATTTTTAGTTTCAATGGTTATGGTATGGAATCTATATCTGTAGTGTCTCGAATTTTAATCCCGACTTATTTATATTGAGTGATAACCGTTACTCCATACTTACCTTTTTTTTTGGACTTTTGAAAAGTTATAGGTTGCATTTGACTTTTTAATTATTATAATTAGAACTTCCTCCTCTTTGGTCTTGATTGATGAGTTAACTTGTTAGTTGGACAAGATTAGACTAAGAATGCCAGATTCAAATATTTATTTTGAGTAGTTTTCAATCTTTTGCCTTTTTCTTTCTTCACATTTTGAATCTTGATATGAGACTAGAATCATTGGAAATCTTATTTCCAGGGTTTCAATTTAAACACAAAATTTGGATTCTGCACGAGCAGATTTTATGAGAAAGCCATTTTTTCCCTGAGTTGATCCGCACGAGTGGTTTTAAAATCCACATGAGTAGATTTTGAACGTCCATACATCAATTTACGTGCTCTTTTCACTCAAATCAAATCTCTCTCTCTCTCTAACTTCTCTTTTTCTCTCCATTCTCTTTAAACTCTCACCAAATTTCACATTTTCTTCAATCTACAATGATCAAGCGAGATTTTGATACTAGTTCCTTATACAAAAATGACGAACGTTTCAGGGGCTACGTTTTGACCGGTGGAGATCAAATTCCGGCGAAATTGATTTTTAGAATTTTCTCCTCTTCTCACTTTGAGATAAAGATTTCTTTGCTCTTTTTCAATATCTCGTTATAGATAGACATGTGGTAGTTCTTATTGCATTAAAAACTTGATTTGTTGAGTATTTTTGAAAAGCATGTGATGAGGCTTAGGATTTTATGATCTAGAGTTAAATATCATGTTTTGTTATAAATATATGAGATTGAAATGTTTGAGGAATATGTTTAAAATGATTAGAGTAAAAATTCCTAAGTAATTGTTTATGGGTTAGGAGAAAGTGGGAAAAACTGGTGATTTGATTTTATTTGAACCATATGAGGTATTGTGTATTAAAAATGTAAAAATGGGTATGTATGACAATAAAGAAAGTCATCATAAATTTAATTTGTGTTAATTGTTATTTATGATTTTATAATTGTCAAGTTGTAATAATTGTCGAAAAATCAAAATTTCGGAGAAATAAAAAGGGTATTGGTAAATGTTATGTGTATTGAAAAATTTGTGGATTAGTTAATCTCGTTCATGAGGGTTGTGATGAAAAGCCCCAAATCCTTTGGTTATTTGTTTGTTTGAGTGATGGATTAATTTGTGTTACATATGTGTTGGATTATAAAAAGAAATTACTAATTGAGTTTTGATAATTAATGAGAAAGATGCGACAATTTGTTGTGACTATTGACAGTTTGGAGAGAAGGAAAAATAAATTTATATACTTTTGTGAAATGAGAAGTAAGAAGAGCTGACGATTTTTCTTTAAAACAAGTGAATGATTGTATTCATGAAGAATTATTACTTGTTGAACCAAATTTTAATATTTTGAATTGAATCATAAAGATAGAATAGTAGTGATGGAAGAGACTTTAATTATGAGTTTTGAAAATGGCGTGAATTGGGAGTTGAAGTAATTGGAGTTGAAAGATGAAAGTTATGTAACGTATAAATGTTGATAAAAGCTAAATCAAGAGGATGAAATTGAATTCATGGACTTGGTACCTGCTGTTTATGAGGTTGTATCCTTGGCCATCGGTAGAGAATGGTATTGACATTGTTGAATAATTTGTGAAACTTAGAATAATGTGCCAATTGTTGAGTTGAATGAAAGTGTGCACTGATATGGATTCCTCTCCCCTCCAGATTTGTGCCTGATAAAGTTTGGCGCTTTGACATGGGTTTCTCTCCCCTCCGATTCGCGCCTGGTAAAGTGTGAATAGGTTCATCTCCCCTCCGGCTTGAGGAACGGTAAAGTTTGGTCTTTTGAAATAGGTTCCTCTCCCCTCTGGCTTGCGCTCGATAAAGTGGGTTGTGGTGGTTATGACTTGACAAAGCCGGGGTCTGTTATGTGTCAATTACGCGTAGCGTGTCTTCATACTGGTGTTGTGATGAGAAAGGATGCATTATTGGCATTCCGTGCTTGTAACCGGTAAAATATGACAATGCATATTGACTTGTCTATTATTGTTTATATATATATGTATTTGTAAACGTTCATTTTACACTCTTGCTTAAGGCCATAATATATAGTAATTGTCCTTGTAGCTGTAATGAGTCAGAATGTAGGACGAGTATATTGTTTAGATCGATCTTAGGAGATCGTGGTAATGTGATGAATGGTTGAGATTTTTTTAAATGCAAATAAAAAGTTTTGAAAGGTAAGAACTGATCTTTGTTTCTTATTATGTTAAAGAGAATCTTTTAAAAAATTGTATTTGTGTAAGTATATTTTGAAGTATGAATTGCCACATTTCCTCTCTCTCTCTCTCTATATATATATATATATATATACGCGGAGCATTCATGATCATAACTATTTATATGTTGCTATTGTTTAGGATTATTAGGATTCTTACTAGACTTTTGTGTTCATCCTACATTACTAATCATTTTTTAGATATGGAGTGAAAAGTTGCTCAAAACTTGAAGTCTGTTAATTGTTGGCCATGGGACCTTTTAAATGCAGGCGGAATGCTAATGTGTTGTAAAAAGGGTTAATCCCTTTTATATATTTGTTATTTTGTAAATGATGACGTAATGGCGTGCATTGTATTTCATTACATGTACATGAGAGAGGACATTGTAATTTATTTATTCCTAAATACGTTTAATGTTTATTATTATTGAAATGGATTGATTTAAAGAAAAAATGTAACATTATCCGAATAATAACAGCCGAGGCATTACAATAACTATATCTATAATTCTATCTATACTATTATATAAAAATATTATTTGGTCAATAAATTTAAAACTTCTCATCCAATTTTTTATATTTTTAAATAATAAAATACAAAAATACATGTGTCATAAATTCATTGGTTATTTCACTTTAATTATGATTATTGATATTTTTAATTATTATGGTATATTTCAAAATTTGTAATTATCATCTTTCAAATTGTTAAATATATGGTTCCTTTATGATATTGATATAAAAAATAAACCAGAATTTTAAATTATAATAATAATAGAACACTATTTTACAAAACTTAGTTTGTTTATAGTACAACAGTAAATATAAATCCATGCAATACATATTAATCATGACCTATCACTACTAGAAATATAATTTTTTATGTCTATTTTTTTGCGACTGATTGTTTAGCCATCGCAAAAAATCACTTTATATGCCAAAATCTCATTTTACTCAGGCTCAATTTGGGAAGAAAGTTATAAGTGGCGTTTTGGCTTTTTGCCAAAACGCAAAAAGTGACTTTTTTTGGCCATAAATTGATTTGGGATGTTGGTTATAAGCCAAAAGAAAAATTATGAAATTACCCTCCATAGATGGAAAATGAAAGGGTAAAAATGTGTAATTTTTCAATTGGCTAGGGATACTTTGGTCATTTCATTATGATTTGACATTATAAACAAATATTAATGAAAAAAGTCAAAAGTCACTTTTTACCAACTTCCCAAATATTTGTCTAAAAAAGTCAAAAACTTGGTTAAAAGCCAAAAAATCACTTTTTACCAAATAAGCCTTAAACCCCAATCATGTTAAAAAAAAAAAAAAAAAAATGGTGTAAAACTTGCCCTAGGTTTCACTCTTATTTCCCAAATCTTGATTTCTCTCTCTCTCTCTCTCTCTTGATTTCGCTCTATTTTCTCTCTCGATCACCATGGTCATTTGAAGAAGAGACCTCAACGGTATGAACTCTCTCTCTCTCTCTCTCGGTCAATCTAACTCTCTCTTGGCTACGAAGCTTTGGTTCGAATCAATCCTTTTTCTCTATTTTCATATATATATATATATATATATATATATCTGTGTTCATTCATTGCTGAGTAACTTTGATTTATACCGAGATTCACATATTTTTCTGATCTGCTTTTAATTTTCGTCTATATATCTTTACTGTAAGTTCGATAGTCATGATCGGTGATGGATTTCTGTGGTTCTACATGTATAGAAATTGGATCGGCGTGTGCTCTGTTTTAACTTAATCGAAGTTTAATTTATAATTTCGTTTTGTTGTATTCATGTGATTTTGCAGTGATTGCTCATGGAATCAATGTAGCAGATGTGAAAAAGCTTCAAGATGTTGGGATCTACACTTGAAATGGCTTGATGATGCACAAGGTACATTGATTTTCAATTTCGATTTTGTGAAGTTTTTAAGTTTGGCATTTGCATTGAGGTTAAGGTAGCCAAAACACGTTTGATGATTATTAGATGATTTTGTAGATCAGTTGATACTTAATTGGAAGAAAACTTGTATATATATATATATATATATATATATGTATTTGAAATGTTTAGTTGAATTAATACTTGCTGAAAATTTGATCGAATTTTTTTCTATGTTAAATTACATCTAAGATTTGGACTTTTGAATCGGTCATGCTAACAAAAAACAACTACATTTATTTGTTACTTATTTTAGATTTTTGATCATTTGATCAAATTTTCCTAAAACCGAACTATTTGGTACATGTATATATGTACCAGATCTGGTGCAATGCATTTTCAAGCTCTCTTTACAGTTTTCAATATCAATTTAGTTTGATGAAGCTCGGAACTAATTTAGATCTTAATTAAATGATGAATTACTTGCTACTGATATCTTTCTCGCTTTTGAATTTGAATTCGATTCATATAGCTAAATGCACAGAATATTGAATATTAGTATGAGAAATACACAAAAAATTTAATTTGTTCATTAGTTTTTTAATTGGATCGATATTGGCTTGTATATTCTTACCTTAGTTGATACATTTGTGAGGGCTTTGCGTACTCTTCTCTGTCCTTCCCTCCGCACTCAGTAGAGTAACTTTTTATTTGGTTCAATTTCTTCTGCTAGGTAAAATTTATTGCTACAGTTTGATTTGGTCACTATTTACCATGATCCGAGAGTTCCAACTGAAATTGCAGGTCATTCAAGATTTTGTTTTCATTGTTTGAATTCATTATTGTACGAGGAATTCCATTCTTGCAAATTTTTGAACATGCAAATTTGGATTTAATAATCTACTATTATGACTAAAGCCTGCCACTGTGTAACTTTACTGCAATTTCTCGTATTTGGACTACATCGAGCTTGAAGATGCTTTACATTATAATTTTTCATGATTTTCACTGCAATCCATGATAATCCCCTGAAAAATATCTCTTTTAGATGTGGACTCATTAACCTTTTTACTTTTTAGATACTTTCTTGAAGAATACTTGATCTCAACTAATCTATGGAAAGGACAATCCTTAATGGAGATTGGGAAAAAGAATCCAGATATATTTTTTACAGACCGTGAAGGAAGGAGAAATACTGAATGCCTATCTTAAGGCAATGATAAAGAACGAGGACTAAAAGGAAGAACTGGTATAGAGGTATTACATTATCAATTATTTTTTGGTACCTGTCATCTCTTCTTATTTTGAACAAATTTTTTAAAATTTATCAATGTTTTTCTTTATTTCAATTGTGACTCCATAGTCCAAGCCTCATTTGTTTCAGGGCATGATTATGTTCAGTAGCAAAATTGAATTTTCATATTTCATAAATTTCATGTGGGCGTGACCAATGTATGGTAGTCATCTTTTATTTCTTTCTCATGTGCTGGGATGCACAGGCCCTTTAATTCTCTCAGCTTAGTATTGTTCTTTTTAATTTATCTTTAATAAACTGAACATGCTTAATTCTCACCTGATATATTTAAATCTGGTCGTGTCCTTGATAACATTAATCTTTCTAGACCTTAAGCCCTCTTTTATCCACTTTGCTGAACTTGTAAAAATTCAGTGGTCAATTTTTCTAATACTACTACATAGTCAATTCTGACCTGTTTATTTTCTACTTGTCTGAAGACTGGTACATGCCCTGGACGTATAACTTGTGAGGAGAATCCTTATTAAGCCTCTTCTCTTAGTGGGTAGTGTGAACTTAACACATTCTAATTGTTATTGGGATTTACACCTTCAGTTAGTCTGTATGTGAGCCTCTGGCAAATTCATAGTGATATTACAATTCTTGGTCTTTTGGAAGTGAGGGTCAAATGACAGGTGTCCTGGTGTAGATATTTTCAGTTCTAAGGGACTAACTTTATGGATTCTTAGTTCATTGCTATCTTATCTGACAAAGGTACTTGGAGCTCATAGTGTAGGTGTACATGACATCATTTCTATTTTGTGTTTTAAATCTTGGTTCATCTTTGAAACTGATGGATGTATTTAAATATGCCAAATATATTTAGTAACTTAAATATGCCAGATATATTTAAATTCCTTTTAAGATAAATTTGGGATGAAAAGAAGTTTTTAGGATGGAACGCATAATGTCAGTCTCTCTGAGTATATTAACAGAGTCATCAAAGCCATGTATATATGTTATTTCTCTCACTGCCTAATTTGGTAGTTTGTTTGTTTACTTGATAGGTCCTAGACGAAATAACATAGAATTGTCAACTTATGTTTTAGGGAAAAGGTGTAGATTTTTGATAGAATTAGCAATGTTCTAAGGTCAAAATCATTTTGGCAAGAGGAACTTTTGCAAATATCCGTATTGTCAGCAAGCTATTAAATGGAGAAGTTGGAACTTCATGTTCCTGCAGGGGAGAAACTTTATGTGTTTGATGCAACAGTGGTCAGTTCATTAAATGTTAATTTTCTGCATGTGCTTTCATCTTGCCTATTCATGTCTTTGTTAGTTTTGTGCCGAACAAAAAAACTGCCAACCTCTATGATACTAATGCTTTTAATTTCCACAATGATAAAGGATCTAATCAAATTTATTGTGAAATTGTTTGTTGCTTATAAATACTATTAGGGTTGTCATCATTAAGAGATCTGTCATATTTTTTTAATGACTTGGGTCTGGAATTCAGCTTTGTTAAACAAAATTCTGTTACTTTGAACAACATGGTTGAGAAATGAACCTTCATATGCCACAAATAAACAAAAGAAAAATCTTATTTTAAGTCATTTTGTATAATTTATCTATTCCTGAAAGATAGTAACAATATCCCCTATTACAATTTACTCTTTATTACTAAATTTTTGTGGTTAATCCACTTTTTCAGAGGTACAAGGCTGTTGCATAGGATATTGTTGTATTAGAATTAAGCATTTTCTTTGGTGGTGTGTAGGATATTATAGCAATGAGTGGGGCTGATACAAGTGCTATAATCTTTGATCGGCCATCAGGAGAGATTTTATTTACGCTTAATGGTCATTCAAAGAAGGTCTAGTGCTTTCCTTTCTTTTGTTTATTGTTTGAGTTTTATCTACTTAAGAAAATCTTTTGGCTATGCACACTTGTCTCTTCTTTTTCCTATGCTCTTTTTGTAGGTTACAAGTGTTAAATTTGTAGCTGGTGAAAAATCTAGAAATCCCCTAGATGTTGATTTGTGATTATGTATCAATTTTAAGCGGAATATAACAATCCCAATCAAACAATCAAGACAAAGAGACACAAGCGATTTTACGTGGAAAAACCACAATTGGACATCTCCAATTGTGATAAAAAAAACCACGGGCAACAGCCACAAGAACAATCCACTAAGAAGATTTAAAGGAATTACACAGGTATACTCTCAATTACCTAGCGAATCCACAACGCCTAATTGAACCAACCTCTATGTGCCTCTTCCAACCCCATCTTTACCTCGGAATTGTCTTTCCAAAGAGCCACTCCAGGATTCACCGAAGCTTCAGGCTCGAATTCTTCAGACTCCACCGAAGAACAACTCTCTCTTTTGTGTATAACAAACCAAACCTTTGATGTACTCTCTTTAAATCATGAGTTGAATACTCAATAAAAACATCAAAGAAAACTAACAAAATATCCCCAGATATAATCCTTAAGAACCAAAAAAAAGATCTGGAGGAGTTCAATCAATACCTTAGTTTTGGGAGAAAACCAAGTATTTATAGAGAACCAAAAATAATCCTAGATTGGGAAGAAAACAAACTCCTTGAGAAATCCGGATTCTGAGGCTCGCTCGAGCGAAGCTTTTCTGGCTCAAGCGAGTAGTGTATTTTTCATGATTTCTAGTAGTGCCTTGGCTCGAGCGACGGATCCTTGGCTCGAGCGAGGAATACACTCTTTCAGGTTTTTGTATGGACGCAATCCTTGGCTCGAGCGCGCATTCCTTGGCTCGAGCGAGAAAGCCCTAGATCGAGCGAGAACTCCTTGGCTCAAGCGAGCAACGATGGACATGCAATTTTGAATGCAATTTTGTAATTTGCTTCGGCCGCGAGCTGACCGGGCAGCTCGACCCCCGTAAAAATCAGCGAAGTGGCAATCTTGAAAGCATTAACATCACAAACTTCTCTGAACGGCACAATTCGGGTTGGATTCGCATCTAATAAACTCATAGCCTCACTGAAATAAAAAAATGCAAATAAAATTACAACTCAAAGGAGTTTTGTCAAACGGGATTGCCAAGAAATAAAACCTAACAGCTGGGGGTGACTTGGTTGTTACTGGTTCAGCTAATAAAGTAAACCATGCCAACTTCCATTGGATTTGAATTTTTAATTTTTTTTTAATTCTGTTGCCTTTGTGTTCTGCTTGTTTGTGTGGTTTTCTCATTCTAGTTGCTAATGCTGTTATTGTGGGTTGATTTAGGTATACGTTGGCTGGTATGTTTTGGGAGTATTGGGTTGAGTTTTATCAATTTTGCAGTTTAAGATGTTCATTATAATATGCTCAGCTTTTAGTGATTAAAAAATATACCGATGTTGATATTATTGCTGCAAAATGACATACGCAAGAATCCTGCATTCAGGATAAAAATTTGCAGTTATTTTGTAGGTACATATCTAGTATTTGAAATTGTAAATGGCACCTAGGTTGTGTTCTGGCTGTCTATTTTGATTTTCATAATTTCTTTGCAATGTTTATTAAGTTTTCATTATTTCTTTGCAATCTTTACCTTTTCTTTGCTCTGTTTGAGGCTTTATATCTAAAGAAAGATTTAGAAATTAGGTACTCTATGTTCTAATCTATTCCCTCTCATAATGTGTATTGATCAGGTGCAGGCTTGGATTTGAGGAACATATATCTCCATGGTAACAAATTGGAGCTCAACTGGTACCTTGTATAGTGGTGAACAACAGCATTGTAGATTTTAACTTTACCAGCATTCTATTTGGATTGTATTTTTTTCATAAAAGCACTTTTTCCAAGTTTTTAGTTGTAATAACTTTCACATATGGCTATGATTTTGAGACTCAAATAGAATGCGTGATTAAACTATAACGCTATACTATCTGAATTCTTGTCATTGCTATTCCTAGAGTACTTAACGTTACACTTTTTATGCGTCTTGTTTTTGTATTTTTTTTTTTTTTTTTTTTGTAAAGGTAACAAGATGGTTGCCAAAAATCACATTAGTGTTTTCTTGGTTTTTTGCGACGGCAAAATAGCGGTTGCCATAAGAAGTTCAGGCAGTCGCGAATAATTTACGACCGTTGCTTTGCCGTCGCAAAAAGTATTTGCCACCCCCACATTTGTGATCCCCATTTGCCGTCTCATGGGCCGTCACAAAAAGTCTTTTGCGACTGTTTTTTATTATTTGCGACGGTTTATAGCGGTGGCAAAAAGTGCTTCTTTTATCAATATTAATTTTTAAATTTTATTATCTAGAGTTTTACTTTTTTGGTTCAAATTTTACATATAATTTTTTTTTAAAAAAAAATCTTTAAGATTTTTTTTTTTTAATTTTTAAAAGCTAAGAAATATATTTGGCATAAAACTATTAGCACATCAAGTTATATATCTAATATTAAATCCTTCAAGTGGAAAGTCCAAAACAAAATTTTATTCATAATTAAGCCATATGACATTTGAAATTTAAAATATTTAAAATTGAAAATATGAAATTTAGTAATGCTATGTGATCGTATTTCGTAGTATCTGATGTAATGCCATAAAGATAATAATTAAATGTGTCAACGCCCATCAAATGATATGAGGTGTTACAATTCATGGTACTAAAATCTGATATCAAAATATGGTAACATAATATTACCGTGACGACCTTACCACATATAATGATTAGCACTTAATTAATTAAGGAGATTTGAATTTGAATTGCCAATTATTCTAATTTAATATAGAATTTATGAAAATTATGGAGACTGATTCGTATATGATTTTATTGAGGATTTATATTTGGAGCCTTTTGGGAGTTTGATTAAAAATCTGATTCAGATTGATAAATTTAAATATAATTAATTGGGCTCTAATGGAAGTCAAATTAGACTAATTAAATTATGTGGGAATTGTGAATAGGCATGATTAATTTAATTATGTGTTAATCAAGATTTATTATGAATAAGTGTTATTTAATTAAATTAATCTTAACCATAAATTAAATTATAGAATGATTTAGAATTTGAGGATATATGGGTGTGTGTGTGCAGAGAAATCTATGTGTGTACATGTGAGTGTTGTGTTGGAGCTCAAAGAAATGTGCAAGTATGTGCACATGTTACAAGAAATGAGTGTATGTGTGTATATGTGTCTTGTTGTAGGCACTCCATTTTTGACCGTCCTCGAGACTTAGACGTCATCGTTTGAACACTCGATGATTTTGTATGCTTGTGTTCGTTTTGAGCGCCTGAAGTTCTTGGCGGAGTGCCTTGTGTAGACGTCCCCGAACGCCCCAGGAGGACGAGTTCCCCCCCCGGTTCTGTTCGTTTTGGGTTCACTACAGTTCAGGACTCTCAAATTGTCACGGTTCTTAATCTGAACCAAAGAGTCCAAATCTGGCAAATCGTTTTGAGAAACAGATTTTTGAAAAGAAGTGACAAACATGGACTGCTTTGCCAGATACAGAGTCGCCACCTAAATGTTTTTTTATGGAGGAATTTAGGAAACCCTGACTCGGTGCCAAAGGCCACGTGTCCGTCATCACCAAAGTTGCCTCGGCTCGAGAGCTTGGGTACGATTGGGGAAGGTCAGCTATGAGCACCCCCTCTCGCCCGATCCGAAGATCGGCCTCTACTAATCATGATATCCAGTTTTGAAAACGTTATGTGTTCTTATTCTATTTATTAGCCTAGAATTACTATGTTATACGCGCAACAAACAAGTATAGACCAAATCGCCTAAATTGGAACAAAACATTGCATGTTCGTTTTGAAGATGGTTTGCTACTCGCAAATAGACTAAAATGCAGGTTTTGCCACCCTCGAGTGGGCTTTTTGAAAAGTTGGTTTTGCCATTATCTAGTGGGCTTAAAACTCACAGTTTTAATGCATTATTCCAATTTAGGTAATTCAACCTCCATCCACAGGCATTCAAGCAGTTATATCACATAAGCAGCTAGCCTCATGGTAATCATGCTGTTATGGCAACATTCACACGCATGAGGTATGCTAAAGCATAAATGCTTACCGAGTACTCCAAGCCAAAACAGAAACTAGTTAGTAATCATATGCATGATCCTAGTTTAAGATGGCTAATGCAACACATGCAAAATACAACTAGAAATGGGCTCAACTATTCTAAACATGGCATGTGAAATGCTACAACTAACACGTATTCAATTTGGAATTGAAACACAATGCAGTTAGCATGATGTGCCGAGCCTGGTGCATGCAAGACAAATGTATGAATGCACGCATGCATAACATAAGGTATGCTAATTTAAATATGCCCTAGTCTACCATCATAAGCGGGTAAATAAAAGGGAAGAAAGACGTGGGGTTGGAAGACATACACACACTCACGTACACTTATTACACAATTGCCCTCGCTCGGAGGGTCCAAATAAATATTACAGTCCGAATAAATAATACTAAATTAATTATTATAAAATTTCTAATTAATTAACAAATTAAACGCAGAATTAAAGTGGCCACAGCCCCCGCCTCGAAATGCGTGGATGATGCATGCTTGACTCGTCTTGCCCAAAAATCTGTACCATGCCACTGTTGCCTCTGTTTACACTGCCTTGCCTCTCTGAGGACTGCCAAAGTCCAAGGGCATGCTCTCTGGATGTTGGGGAATACCACCGACCAAGTAGAAATACCATCGGCCTAATAGGATGATCACCGGCCGCCTTTTAACCTGTCGGCCACAGATTACTGGCCGGTCGGCGCTATATTTAGCCGACCGGCCAAAGCTTCCTACAGAACCTGCAATTGACAGCAACAGAGGGCAAGCAGTGTATGGCATGGAATTTTCAGGCAAATGTATGCATGGCCACACCCCCTATCATGCAATGGACTCAAGGGAGCATGGCCCTTGACCCTCGGGCCACCAATTGCCACTCACAAATTCCAGCACTGAAATATGATGCTAAACAGCCCGAAAACATGGAAAATGGCACCCGATGCATGAGATGAAACCCGAAACTCGAAATTAGGCACATGGAATGACTTATAGCTATACAAAGCATGCATTATTTGATCATGAAGCATGAAGACAGAGCCAAGGCAGTCCCAAAACATGAACATTTTCAATTCAAAGCATGGCCAAAAGATGCTAGCGTGGTGGACAAAATAGCATGCAATCTTGACTAGCAATCATGGTTTACATGGCAAGTATATGAAGCAAATGTAACCTCACCAAACCAGAAAAAATTAGTGAATAAATCATGTGAAAATAGGTCCAAATAACCACTGATATGCAACCATGGTATGCAAAAATAATGAGTTACTTTGGAGGGCCATGCAAGGAGTTATTAAGCACATGCAAGGTAGACATTTAGCATGGCATAAAAAACTATGAAAATCAAATATGGTAGTCCTAAAACTCACCAAATTGACCCTGAAAAGTGACTTCGAAGCATGCAAGGTAGGGTCTCTTTGGAAGGCCCAAAAGGCCACCAAACAAGAGAAGGAGAGAGGGGGTCACCCCCCTCTAATCTTGGCTCTCAAAATAGTGTTCCAGCCACTGAAAATCCACTGGATTTCAGTGGCTAGAAGGCCAAACAAAGCATGCAATTGGGGCTTAGGTGTAAGGCTCAAAACAAGGGACAATCAAGCATACAAGGAAGCATGTGGCCTCAAATAAAATAATGCCCTTAATAAAACATGAAGATGATGTCAAAAAAATCCTTTTTCCAGTTTATAACAAGTCTCAAAAATGAACATAAATAGGGCTAATCTACCATGCAAAAATGGCCCTAAAAGAGAGAATAGAGACAAGGGACAGCAGCGGGCCCCAAACAGTGAAGAGCCCCTCAAAAAAGTTGAAGAGGGGCTCAAAGTGAAGCACTTTACAGTTTACATCAAGTCTCGAAAATGAACAAAAGTGAGGCTAAATCAGCATGCAAGAAAAAGGCCTAAAAGAGGGATAAAGAGGCAAGTGGTAGCATCTGACCTCAAACAGAGGAGAGCCCTTCAACAAAGTTGAATAAGGGCTCAAAAAAAGACATTTCACAGTTTATTACCAAGTCCAAAACAGCTCACAAATAAGCATAAAATATCATGCAAAAATAGGCCTAAAAGAGAGTTTAAACACAAAGGGGGAGGAGGAGACCTCAAACAGCAAGAAGTCCTTGATCAAACATGAAAAGGATCTCAAAATATGACTATTTACAGTTTAGGTCGGAGCCCAAAAATGTAAGCAACAAAGGCTAAGATTGTATGCAAAATAGAGCAAAAAGAGAGAGAAATGAGGCTCACCCTTGTAGTCTAAACTTCCAGCAGCTTTTGGTCCGAGAAATGGTGTTCCTAAGCTCTAAAAAACAGCCTCAAGTTGCTGGAATGGAGTATGGAGGTGTTAGGCTATGAGTGGTAGTGTAAAGGGGGCAAGAACCTTAGGGTTTGAAGGGTTTGGAAGAGAGAGATAGGGAGAGAGCTGAAAATTTTAGAGAGAGAGGAAATTTTTTTCTTCAAGTTGTATCTCTCCTTTATCTCTTCTTGTAAGAGAGCTTGATTGATATAGAAATATATCAATCTGCAGCTCCTCAGAACTCCCACGTCTAGGCATGGGCTGGGGTATGGCCTGGAATGACAGCTGCCAGCTGTCTACAGAGATATCTGTTGAAAACCACACTTGGCCGGCCGGCTATCAAAGTGGTCAACCGACAGTAAAATTGGCCGGCCGGCCATCACATTTGGCTGATTGAAAATCAAGGTGGCCGGTGGGCAGGAGACTTGGTCGACAGGCTACCCCCTTCCCTCAGGAACACATCCACAAGCTCTTGGTGCAACCAAGCACAAAACAGAGAAGTTAAGAGATTCTAAGGCAAGGCGCGCAGCCAAGACTTTTCGAAACTCAAAACAAACACAAGCATGGATAATCATCGCGTGTTCAAATGATGACGTCCAAGCCTTGAGGACGGTCAAAAATAGGGTGTCTACACCTTGCCTTTGAGAATCTTAACTTGTCTGTTTTGTCCTTGGTTGAGGACCAAGAGCTTGTTGTTTCAAATCTGGAGGAGAGGGTGGCTTGTCGGCCATCCCCATAGTCTAACGGCCATGGCTTGTGCTTGCCAGCCATCAGTGGTGGCTAGTCGGCCACATTTATGGCTAGTTGGCCACTGGTGATGGCTGACGGCCATTTTTCTCCTTTTTCAGATATTTGTTTTCCAGTTGTGTCAACTGTTGTTCATTGAAGTACATCTCCATACACGTGTATAGATGGATGAATAAAAGCTCTAAGCTTGTTTTTTCTATATATAGGGGGGTCTCTCTCCCATTTTGGAGGGTTAGACAATTTGGAACAAAATTTTCTCTCTCTAGAATCCTTTCTCTCTCTCTCTCTCTCTTCTTATTTTGTGCTTTGTAGTTAGCTTTCTCTACACCATTGCACATAGACTCTTGATCAATCTTGACTATCTTGGAGCTGAGGTTCTAGGAGGTCTTCTTGGTGCCTTAGAAAGGGTTTTGAGCTTGAATTTGTGCCTAAAGTTGTCTTGTGCTTCAAGAGGTATAAGACTCATCTTTAAACTTGTCTTGCATAACTTGAGTTACTATTCTTTTGTACTGTTCTGACCTGGTTTTTCAACTACAAAAAAACTCTGTTTTTTAGGCTTGAAATGGTAGTTTAAGTCTTGGTGAGTTAGGGGGTTGTCTCATCTTTTTTGTTTTTTGGCTTGTGAAGCCTTTTACGTCATTTCTTACCACCCTTAGACCAAACTTTTTGGCCCTTTTAACCACTTAAAAATAGAGTTATTTCAGTGGTAAAAATCAAATTTTGAAGTCTAAAATAGGAGGGGTTAGCCTCCCCTCCTTGTGTCTTGCTTCCATGCCTAAGTTGCTTCACATGTTAGCTTGATTTTCTAGCTTAATTTAGCTTAATTCAAGCATGTTTTAGGCTCTATTTTGACTGATTTCAACTCTGTTTTGGGTTGGTTGGAGCACTTGAGGCTTGCTTTATATGCTTGTAGTGTAATTGTGCTTGTTATGTTTAACTTATGCTATGCTTTGGCCTCTTACACTAGCATTTTGTACCTCAATCTCAGCATGTTTTAGTCACTATTTTGACTGATTTTAGCTCTGTTTTGAGCTAGTTTGGTCCTTTGAGGCTTGTATTGTGTAGTTATAGTGCAATCTCCTTCACTAGCTTAATGTTTTAGGCTTTTTAACATGAATTGCATGAGTTGCTTGCATGTTCTAGTGTTATTTTGCACTCCATATCAGTACTGAAATCTCTGCATTCTCCCTCTATTGTTCACTCTTTCATTTGTTTTGAAAGTGGCTTCGAACCCTTTGTTGGCTTGAGTGTGGAATTGAGACCCTCATGCCTAACGGTTTAAGTCCTTCGGGAGTTCATTACCTATAGCATGAGGCCTCTTTCATGCTCAAGGTACTTGTGGTTTAAGCCCTCTTTCATTAGAGGACACTCATCTTTTGGACTAACCAATTAAAGAATGGATTGGTAATCTAAAATTGGTAAACAAAAATGATAAAGTAAAAGAGGCAAGATAAGCATCTTGTGTTACGTTGCATGTGTTCAATCGGACGTTATATTGAACACAAGGAAAATTGGGGCATTTCATACTCAAAGTGATGAAATGAGCCAATCTCCTTGGTCTCCATTGCCTTTGATCATACATGATAAGTTGATGGTCTTGACTCTTGTTTTTGCATACAATGAAGTTGTACTTCTTGGTTCTTTGGCCATCATGCATTGAAAATGCTTGGTTGGTGGTTTTGGAGCCAATAATTACACTCTTTTGACCTCGTGTAATGATAAGGAGGGTAGTAGTACACATACTCCTTGAGAATACACTGCTTTGCCTCTATTTACTCTCTGTTGCAGCAAAAAAGAGAAGTCCAAGGAAGGGGTGGCCGACTGGCCACAAGTAATGGCCAACAGACACCAATAGTGGCCGATTGGCCACCAGAAGTGGCCGATAACCACCAATTGTAGCCGACAGGCCATCAATGAAAAGTCGGTTCAGTATGTTCTTGAGGTGTGCTGGAAGTTGGTGTATTTTTTAGTGGTCAAAGCAAGTGCAAACATAGGCGTCTAATGGCAAGGTGGTGGATTTTCAGGAGGAAGTGAACCGAGCATGCATGCCTCTCTCGCCCTCGAAGCCATTTAATTGCTTTAATTAGTAAGTGTAACTAGTTAATCAATTCCGGTTTGTAATATTTAATTAGCTTAGAATAAGTTAGTTAATTTGTTTCAATTATTGTAATAATTAGTTAACTAGAATAATTAATTAGTTTTGGTTTGTAATAATTAGCGTAGCTAGTTAATGCTTATTCATTCGGACCCTTCTTCGCGAGGGCATGATGTTGTAATAAGTGTGCGTGCATGTGTGCATGTCTTCCAACCCCATGTCTTTCTCCCTTTTATTTAACCTCTTTCGATGGTTAGATTAGGGACATCTTCAATTAACATACCTTATGCTCGCATGTTTGCATCCATTCATTTGTTTTGCATGCATTGAGGCTTAGCGCATCATTCAAACTGCATTGTTATTTCAATACTTCTTTGAATACGTGTTTCAAAGCATGCTATCAAAGTGTTGCAAATGCCATATTAGTAGCCGAGCCTATTAATTTCATGTTGCATGTGTTGCATTAGGCATCTTGTATAGTTAGGATCATGCATCATTTTCTAACTAGTTTTTTTTGTTTTGGCTTGGAGTACTTAGTAAGGTTTTTCACTTTAGCATACTTGCATAAGTGTGATTGCCATATTGCCATGTTTCGCATGCTTGCCATGAGGCTATGTGCCTAGTTGCTAAACTGCATGAATGCATATGGATGGAGGCTTGTTGTTTGAATTGGAACAATTCAACGAATGAATGTTTTAAGCCCACTTTGCAAAGTGGCAAATCATGTTTTAAGCCCACTTGAGATGGTAAATCCGCGTTTTAACCCACTTGAGGGTGGCAACTTCAAACCATTCTCGAAAACAAACATGAATTGAATTTGTTCCAATTCTTGTGACATAGTCTATACTTGCTTGTGTGCGTCACATAGTAAAGTTAGCTAAATAACTGGAACAAGAACACATGAGGTTTATAAAACAACATATCATGCTTAGTAGAGGCCGATCTTTGATCGGGCGAGCGGGGATGCTCATTTCAGGACCTTTCCCTCTCGTACCCAAGTTCTCGAGCCGAGACAACTTTGGTGATGACGGACACGTGGCCTTTGGCACGAGTCAGGGTTTCCTAAATTTCTCAAAAACAAAATATTTAGGTGGCGACTCTATAATCTGGCAAAGCAATCTAGTTTTGGCATTATTTGATTCAAAATCGATTTTCCAGATTGAACTCTTTGGTGTTTATTAGTTTCACATTGCACTTTGTGAGATTAGATTCAGAACCGTGATAGGAGTCCGAACTGTAGGACCAATTCGAGCTCTTCGAAAAGGGGAGTGCGAAAAAGTCAAGCTACACTTGTGCTGAGCTTTTTTTGTCAAAAAGAGAGGGTTTGGCTTGTGAAGGGCGCTGGAGAGCTTAGGAAGAGAGAGATAGCTCAAACAGTGTAAAGAGAGAAACCCAAATTTAGGTGAAAGATTGGAAGAAAGAAGAACAATTGTAAGTGGAGCTCAAGAAATTCTGCAAACTCAAAATTATAGGTAAGGATTCTAAGTTTAATTTAAAAGATTAATCTCCATACACCTTGAAATTAAGACAGTTTTGAAGTTATGTTCATGAACTAAGAAAGTTTTAGAATCAATATCATGTAATTAAAAAGAATTAGTAAGAAGATGAAGAAAAATTGAGTTAAATGTAAGATTATGGAAATAAACATGGAAATTGATTATTTTGGTTTGATATTGAATATCTTGCATGAATTTGGGCTTTATTTTTACATACATGTAATTTGGAAGAATTAAATAATAAATATGGAAATAATTGTAGGAATTCTTCAAATTGAACTTGGTTTGTGAACCTTGATATATAAATGAGATGTATATTTGCATGCACCATGAGTTTTGAAAGGATTTGAGCCATGCAAATTTATTATACATTTGATTTTGAAGAAAAGTTTGGAAACCATGAGTTCATGAAAATATGGGTTTTGATTTTGATTATTAACCCATGCATGTAATGTAATTTAAAAGCTTTATTTAATTTAAACAAATTTTGGAATTTATTAAATTTGTTAGTTGTTGGGTATACCTCCTTATTAGAGTATGAGACCTAATTGGTTTATTAAAATATTTAGTTTAGTTTGGTGTTGGTTATAATAAATTTTTAATAAATTATACCTAACTTTTGGAGGCCTAATGGGTTTTTTATAATTAGTTTAGTATAACTAGGGTTTTGATAATGAGCCCAAGAAACAACAATATTTTTGAAGATTATTTTATCTTCTCGGTAGTGCTGCGGTGTGCATTTAAGTGAAAGTTCTTTGTTTCGTTCGTGGTTGTTTCGAAGCTTTGTTTGGGAGCATCTTTGGTTGGTTTGGTAAAGTTAATTTGGGTCCATTATTTTGGGTCTTTTACAATCTGTTTCGAAGATTTTCGTTCATCTATTTGGCAAGGTCTTTCCTCTTGTTTATTTGTGATTATTTAGAATTCACCTAAGGGTGGCTTGTGAGACCATTCGTGTCTCATTTGTAATTGTTTGGAAACTTTTTGGTTGATAGTGGAATCAGATTTCGATCCCGTGGACGTACCTCACATTGAGGGAACCACGTAAAAATTCTTGTGTTGCTGTTGATTTAATTTTTTTGCATTAGTTTTTATTCCTATTAATTGATTTACTTGTGGAAAATCATCTATTTTCCCTAACAACTGGTATCAGAGCTTACGGTTTATTTAGATTTATTTATTTATGTAAATCAATGGAGGGGAATGTGGGTCGTATGTCTAGCTTCAATGGAAGCAATTGGGTAACTTGGAAAACTAAAATGGAGGACTTATTATTTTGTAAAGATTTGTATGGGCCTATTGAGGGTGATAATGACAAGCCCGAGGGTATGCAAGATGATGAATGGAAGAGGCTTAATCGAAAAACCGTTAGTATTATCCGTCAATGAACTGATGACAGTGTGTTTCATCATGTTGCTATTGAAACTTCAACACATGATTTATGGAAAAAAATTAGAGGGCCTTTATGATAGGAAATCAGCCACAAATAAAGTTTTTCTGTTTTGTAAGTTGGTTAATTTAAAATATAAAGAAGGAAGCCCTATTCCGGAACATTTGAATGAAATAAAGAGTATTGTTAACCAACTTGCTTCTATGAAAATTGTTTTTGATGATGAGTTGCAGGCTTTAATGCTACTTAGTTCTTTACCCGAAAGTTAGGAGACTTTGGTTGTGACAGTTAGTAATTTGGCGCCCGATAGAGTTGTCACAATAAGCCAAGTCACTAGTAGCTTGTTGAATGAAAAAACTAGAAGAAAATCAGCGGATTTCTCTCATTCGAAAGCATTTGTTGTGAGAGGTCGAAGCAAAACAAGGAGGAGGAGTAAGACTCCTTATGATCATGATCAAAGCCGTGACAAATCAAGAGATGGTTCTTTTTCAAAGAAAGACAATGAGTGCTATTATTGACATGAGAAAGGGCACATGGAGCGAGAATGCCGAAAACTCAAGAACAAGGAGAAAAAGCGTGACAAAAGTGTAGATAAGAAGCAAGAAGACGTAATGGCAGTTACTACCAATGGTGATCTCATGGTCGTTTGTGAAGATGATCGTATCAATTTTGTGGGCCAAGAGAGCAATTGGGTGATTAATTCCGGTGCTTCTTTTCATGTGACTTCTCGAGTTGATTTCTTCACTACCTGCACCAAAGGAGATTATGGTTCTATTCGAATGGGTAATGAAGGTTTGTTCAAGATTATTGGCATGGGTGATGTTTGCTTGGAAACAAATTTGGGCTGCAAGTTGTTACTTAAAGATGTGAGGCATGTTCCCGACATTCGCCTCAATTTGATCTCTACCAGGAAGTTAGATGATGAAGGCTACAACAACAAATTTGGTGATGGAATATGGAAGCTCACAAAAGGTTATTTAGTGGTGGCTAAGTGTAAGAAGACTCATACACTTTACTCGATGCAAGGAAAAATTTGTAAATGTATTGTCAATGCACTTGAAGATGATACTTCTACCGAATTGTGGCACAAGCGGCTTGGCCATATGAGTGAAAAGAGGCTGCAAGTTTTGTTCAAGAAAGAGCTTCTACCTAGTTGGAAAGGTACACATCTTAAAACTTGTGTTCATTGTTTGGCAGATAAACAACACAGAGTTTCTTTTCATAAAAATGTTGTTTCTAGAAATGAAAATGTTTTGGAGTTGATTCATTCGGATGTTTATGGTCCTTTGAAAGTTAGAACACATAGTAGTGCACTTCATTTCGTTACTTTTATTGATGATTATTCAAGGAAAGTTTGGGTTTTTATACTAAAAGCTAAAGATCAAGTTCTAGATGTATTTAAACATTTTCAGGCCATGGTTGAAAGAGAAATAGGGCAAAAATTGAAGTGCATCCAATTAGACAATGGTGGTGAATACATTGGGCCATTTGATGAGTATTGTCGCAGCCAAGGTTTTCGGCACCAAAAGACAGTTAAGAAGACTCCTCAACAAAATGGCGTTGCCGAGAGGATGAACCGCACCATTATGGAAAGAACAAGGTGTCTACTTTCACATGCTAAATTGCCAAGATCCTTTCGGGGTGAGGCAATGAGGACAGCGGTTAACGTGATCAATTTTTCTCATTCTTATCCTTTGAATGGTGATGTTCCCGAAAGAGTTTGGATCGGTAAAGATATGTCTTATGAGTACTTGAGAGTGTTTGGTTGCCGAGCTTTTGTTCACATTCCAAAAGATGAGAGGTCCAAGCTTGATAGCAAGTCAAGGCAATATATTTTTCTTGGCTATGGGCATGATGAATTTGGTTATAGATTGTGGAATTCGGTTGACAAGAAAGTCATTCGAAGTCATGATGTTATGTTTCTTGAAGGCCAAATAATTGCAGACTTTGGCAAAGGTGATCAACCGGAGTCAAAAAGTAGTGATCTTATTGACATGGATCCATCTCCTTCATCTTTGGTGGATGATGAAAATGGGGGAGATGTGCAGCCACCTACTGAAGATGTAGAGGATGATACTAATCCTAATGAACTTGAGCCAGAAATTGAGGAAGAGTATCCAACTCAAGAACCGCCACCAAAACTTGAGTTGAGGAAATCTACAAGGGACCGACAACCTTTATGAAAATATCCTCCCAATGAATTTGTGTTGATTTTCGATCAAGGGGAGCCTGAGAGTTACCAAGAAGCAATTGAGCATGCAAAGAAAGATGATTGGAAAAAGGCCATGGAAGAGGAGATGAATTCCTTACTTGTAAATCACACTTATGATTTAGTGAAGTTGCCTAAGGGGCGGAAAGTTTTGAAAAATAAGTGGGTTTTCACATTGAAGAATGATAGCAAGACTCTGAGGTACAAAGCACGTCTTGTTGTGAAAGGCTTTGGACAAAAGAAAAGTATTGACTTTGATGAGATTTTCTCGCCAATTGTGAAGATGTCTTCTATTTGAATTGTACTTAGCATGGCCGCAAGTATGAACCTTGAAGTTGAGCAACTTGATGTGAAGACTGCATTTTTTCATGGTGATCTTGAAGAAAAAATTTACATGGAGCAACTGGAGGGTTTTGTGGAGAAAGGGAAAGAGAAATTTGTTTGCAAATTGAAGAAAAGTTTGTATGGCCTCAAGCAAGCCCTGCGGCAATGGTGCAAAAAATTTGACTCTTTCATGATAAATAATGATTTTTTTAAAACCACTTTGGAACATTGTGTGTTTGTGAAATTTTTTTCGAATGACAAATTTATTATTCTTTTGCTTTATGTTGATGATATGTTAATTATGGGTCAAGATTCTATCATGATTAACAAGTTGAAATTAGAGTTGAGTAAGTCATTTGCTATGAAAGATTTGGGACCGGCAAAGAAAATACTTGGTATGAAAATTGTTTGTGATCGCAAAGAGGGGTTGATTTGGTTGTCTCAAGAAAGCTACATTGAAAAAGTTCTTGAGAGATTCAACATGGATAAAGCAAAGTCGGTTGGTTGTCCATTTGCGGGTCACTTCAAGCTTAGTTCGAATTAATGTCCTACAAGTGAGAAAGACAAGGAAGAGATGCATAAAATTCTTTATGCTTCAGCAGTTGGTTTTTTGATGTACGCAATGGTTTTTACAAGTTCGGATATTGCTCACGCCATTGGTGTAGTGAGTCGTTTTCTCTCCAATCTAGGTAAATAACATTGGGCAGCGGTAAAATGAATTTTAAGATATATTCGAGGGACTTCGAAAATGTGTTTGTGTTTTGGGGATGGTAAGCCAATGCTTGATGGGTTCATAGATTCTGACATGGCCAGTGATGATTCTAGGAAATCTACTTCGGGATATTTGATGACTTTTGCATGGGAGCTGTGACATGGCAATCTAAATTACAAAAATGTGTTGCTCTCTCCGCTACCAAAGCTGAATTTATTGCCATTACGGAAGCTTGCAAAGAAGAGTTATGATTGAAGAAATTTTTTCAAGAGTTGGGTTTGAAACAAAAAAGATATGTGCTTTATTATGATAGTCAAAGTGCTATTCATTTGAGTAAAAATTCTACTTTTCATTTGAGATCGAAACACATTGATGTGTGGTATCATTGGATTCGTGACGTGTTAGACTCGAAATTGTTGCAACTCGAAAAGGTTCACACAGATGATAATGTTTCAGATATGTTGACTAAGACTTCGTCGAGGGACAAACATTTGAAGTGTCGAACTTTGGCGGGTATGGTTGATGTCTCCACCTAAGTCGATAAGGGGAGAATTGTTGGGTATACCTCCTTATTGGAGTATGAGACCTAATTGGTTTATTAAAATATTTAGTTTGGTTTGGTGTTGGTTATAATATATTTTTAATATATTATACCTAACTTTTGAAGACCTAATGGGTATTTAATAATCTGTTTGGTGGTAACTAGGGTTTTGATAAAAAAAATAAGTTATAATTTAAATTTGGCAATCAAGAATTAATTTGATCTTAGTTTGAATTTCATATATGTAGATATTTTCTAAGAGCCTTATAGTTTGAATTTCATATTTTGTAAGAAAAATGAAGAAAAGTTTTGAATCATTATATTCATGAAGTTATAGCTTTAATCTTGACAAATTAAGAAGGGTTTTGCATTAAGATTTGGAAATTAGTTATGTGTTCATATTTATTAATGACATTACATGTTTAAATATACATGAATCTAAGTTTTGAAATGAAATTTGGAAGTTAATCTTCAGTTTTGAAACTCAGAAAATTTACAGGTCGCTCGAGCGACCAATAGGTGGCTCGAGCGAACATTTTGAGCTTCTTGTATTTTTACAAACAGTACAGTCTGCTCGAGCAACCAAGTGGTGGCTCGAGTGGCCAGGCTATATTCAGCTTGTTTTGAAAAATCACACTTTGTTTATATTTTCATCTCATCTCCTCCCAAAGCATTCTAGACATGATTTGTTGCTCAATAAAGATTAATAAGCCAATAATCAACATAACTTAGTTGGTTAAGGAATAAGTCACTGATTTAATAATAATTGATTAAGATGCCAAGTAAGAAATTGGTCTATTGAAAAATGACTTAGTAATAAAAGAATATGTGAAATAAGAACTCGGTTCATTTGAATAAGAAAGAATAAGCGTAGTAGAACTTCAGACTACTTAGATAGAAAAAGACAAGAAAAGTCAAGTTTGATCAAGGAATTGATATTGTGTTTCAATGTGTATATGTTATGTGTTTGTGTAGGTCACGTGCTATTGTCTGCCTGATTTATCTGATCTGTCTGATTTGCTTCTGCAGTTATCTGTGAGTAATAACTTTGTAAAGTTATGTTTGACTATAAGATATGATCAAGTTGATATGACTGAAATGATATGATCTGTTTTTTGAAATGCTATTTTATGAATCATGAATGAATGCCCATTTTTCTGAAATGTATTTGTGGCATCCATAGTTCACATAATCCTCGCCTAGAGGTAACAATACCTTCGCCAATATGCACGTGGCCCTCGCCTGGGGATAACAATATCGTGACTTATATTCATAGGGCCCTTGCCCGGGGATAACAATATTGAGGCCTATGTTCACGTGGCCCTCGCCTAGGGGTAATAATTCCATGGCTACTTGTACACAAGATGTGAGCCTTTGCAGTCGTTGGTACCGACTATACATGTGGGTCTCAGGACTAAGTTGATATGATAGTTAATGGATGTACCACCTATAACTGCTTATGATTTCTAAATAAGTATGTGAATCCGAATCCGCTTCTGATTTGAAATCTATGCATAAGAGTCTGTTTCTAATATAAAATTTGATTTCTAACTCTGTGATGGACATCATTCATTAAAACCCTTTATTTTGTTATTACTCACTGGGCTCTAACTCACTGTATTATTTATGTATGTAGGTGATCATGTACGTGACCACGCTTAGAGATGTCTGCCTGGAATATGTTTTTGTCGGCCAACCTATGTGCCTCTTGTAGAGGTTTCGGATATGTCAAGTAGTTATGGCTAAGTGATTAAAGTTCAAGTTTTGTTTTTATGTTTGGTTAAACAAGTCTTTATCTATTTTGAAAATAGGGTTAAGTCTCTTTTTGTCTAATCTGTATATATGATGACGTAAGGATGATGTGTAGATATGTATATAAAAAGTTTAAAATTTTTCTGTCTCATATAAGTCTGCACAGCTCAATGAATGCTGTATATTTGATATTTACTTTCGCTAGCCCTTAATATTACGTTAATTTGTCTCAGAGGCTTTCAGTAATCCCAGAATTACTGGCCGATTACGATGCTAAATTCATAGGAGCGGGTTTGGGTTGTGACAATTACTCATTTTAAAAATCTACATATGAAGTGTGAAAACTATCCTTAAGGTAAATTATAATAGACTTCATCATCTAATGTTATTCGTAATTGAATAACCTATACAGTCTAAATAATTTAGTCCCAAAAAAATAAAAAAAATAAAAAAAAGCCTAAATCAATAGGTTGGGCTTTAAACACTAAAATGATTTAATTAGAAAAGAAAAAAAAAAGTAAGCTTGTGAGCTAACTCCTTTACATTATTTTATATACAAATGTGTTTTATTTATTTATTAAATAGTTTAATTTTAAAAGTGGCATATAATTCAAGCAGTGAGAATTGTTTTAGTGGATCTACGCCAAAAAAAAGTTATTTCATAGGATAAGTTGGTATTCATAAATAGTTTAAAAGGTATTGGTATAATTTTTTATTTTATAATATAAAAATTATATATATATGTTAATTTTAAAATTAAGAAAATATTGGTCTTAATGGTGGAATCAGACCAAAAGAAAAGCTTTGGGGTGGGCCAGCTGACTTAACTATAATTGATCTATTTGAGGAGAGATCTTACAGTTATGCTTAACAAAGTGGAGATTAATTTGAGGAGTAACGAAGAAAAGAACTATTCCCTTTGTTCTCTTTGCTATTTTTATTTTGTAAATTAAATTAATTTTAATATTAACCATTTTTATTGAGTTTCACAAAGAAGATAAAGGGTAAAAGTTAATTGACACATTTGATTTGCTATATCATAGGATAAACATAAGATAAGCTACAATTACAAAATTTCTTGACATAACTTATTTATGTTTTATCGTAAGTGTAATTTTTAAAGTTTATTCTATTTTTTGCCTTTGTGTTTTACTATTTATATTATAACACATTTTTATTTTTAATATGTAGAACAAACCATTGATGACAAGAAAATAATAATAATTGTAAATATTATGAAAATAATTAAAAGTTATTTTATTTTAAATCTATTTTATCTCCACATTTTAAAATATTTTTCAATTATTATTTAATATTAACAATGTTTTTCAATTATTTGTGTGATACTGTGTATAGCACGAATGTAATGCTAGTATTAAACAAAAAATCAATAATGCCAAATAAAAATAAGTCTTATAAAATAAAAAATCAATAACATTGTAGTTAAGTTGCCATAAATATTTAGTTTTGTTCATTATATCCGAAGTTCAAAGCTTGGTAAGTATATTTTTTTCATAAGTGTACTTTTTTTTTTTGTCTACTCAAAACAAATATAAAATTAAATAAATTGTATATAGAGATTAATATTTTATATATAATTTATAAAAAATATGTATTAATAATTAGGTTGTGCCAGGTTTTACTGTGCTCAGGAACCATTGCCAAACACAATTCATTTAATAAAGAAGCCCAAAAGTTGAACTTAGTCCAGTCCTATAAGCTTAATTATCAATCTCAAACTGTTAAAATAGCTGTTATTTTGTATTTTATTTTTATTTATCATTTCTTTTTCCCTCTTCTTTCCATTCATACTCAAAAGGGTCTGTTAGAGTGGGATGAGGGGGTTTACAAGAGAGCTGAGAGATTGGGAAAAAGAAAAGGTTGCTAGACTTGTTAATCTGATAACCAATGCCTATGCTCTTAAAGATGATAAGGATGACGATTTAAGGTGGATGGCAGAAAATTCTGGGTGCTTCAGTGTATTCTCAATGTACAGATGGTGTGAAAACAATATACAACCAAATGATTTTGGAGTTATTGCCAACATGATGTGGCATAATGTATCCCCTCCTAGAGCTAAATCCATTGTGTGGTTAGCTTGGAAGCAGAAGCTCAAAACTGTCACCTTTTTACAAAAGATTGGTGTGATTCAAGGCAATGCTAACAACCTATGAGTGTTTTGTAAATCATTATCAATCATCATTGTCATTTATCAATCATTATCATTACAATAACTTTGTGATTGCAAAAAAAAGAAAAAAAATAAAAGATGAATCAAATTTCATAATTATCCAATCCTGCTGCTCCTTAAATAAATAAATAAATAAATAAATAAAATACACAAAACAAAACAATAAACACATCTAACCAAATCAAAAGAATAAAAATAATTTGTAAAGAAATACTCTCTTTTTTAGTTATTATAGAGAGCAAGAGCGAGGCAGAGACAGAGACCTGAGTCTCTTTCAGTCGGTCCCCAGTTACTCCTTGAGAGTCTTTCACTGCCAGCCAAATCAATGAGGTTCAACACACCCTGTACTTGTTGCTCGGTGTTCTAACAAGTGAAGTAAATCAGCATATGGAATGCGCATATTAGAGGGAGATGAGATTTTCTATGGAAACAAACAAAATTCAGAAGTGTACCACATTTACTCCAGATATTCGCAAGGTAAAAACAAAGTGACTTCTGGATGCACTACAAGAAAATGAGCTATTTGAGTCCCATTATTTGTGACAGAAACATTTGCAGACTCAAAAATGTGTTATTAGAGTCGGCAAAGTAGGACCGTCTCAAAAAAAATTTACTTAGTGTTATTATTTGAGTCGGCAGACTATGCCGTCACAAAAACATTTTATTTGCGTTGGCCAAATATTTACCGTCGCAAACAAAAATTATTTAATTTTTTTTCCACTTTTTTGGCTCCAAAAACTACATCGCGCGCCTTTTTTTGGCGCCATTTCAGGTCTCTTTTGTGTCGGTATTCTTTGCCGTCACAAAAAGTAATTGAAAAATATTGAAACGACATAGTTTTAGAACCTAATATATATACCCTTCCTCTTTATTTTTTTTTTCTTTTCTCTTTTGCCCTAAATTCGATCTTTGGTTCATCACTACAAACAAACTCTTCATTGACTCTCCACCGGCACCGCTGTTTCTCCTCTCCACCGGCACCGCCGATTCTCCTCTCCACCGGCACCGCCGATTCTCCATCTCCACCGGCACCACCGACTCTCCTCCCCTCCACCAACACCACCGACTCTCCTCCCCTCCACCAACACCACCGACTATCCTCTTGCGGGTAAGTGCTCTCTCTCTCTCTCTATATATATATATATATGTATATATATATATATATATATATCAGTCTCTGTAAGAATTTAGGTTTGATTTGTGTTCCATCTCCACCCCTCTTTCACCGCCGGTTCTCCATTTCGGCCCTGTTTTTCACCGAATGGGTTGGCTTGATTTGTACCCAAAAAATGTTCCCTGTTTATGTATGAGGGATTAATGGTGTATACTTTTGTATGAGGTTTGATTTGGCTTGTTTATGTACCCAAAAAATGTTCTCTGTTTTTCACCGAATGGGTTTGGGTTTGGTTTGATTTGGCTTGTTTATGTATGAGGGATTAATGGTGTATACAAACAAACTAGGGTCTTTCTCATCCCTATTATTCTGTTCTTTCAATTCTTTGAAAGCACAGCCTTGTCTTTCAAATCCACTCACTTTGTTCTTCATATCCCAATCTACACCTATCTGTATTTCACATCATCATAATTTAATCAAACCTAAGTATTACATGGTAATTTTGGTTGGTCAATTGGTCTAAGTAATAGGAAAAAATTTGAAAAGAAAGCCAATTTACCTTGGATGTCCTATGGTTCAATTCTGTAGAGATCAATGTCAACAATGACATCTAAATCAATTTTCAATGAGTTAATCTTTTGCTTGAGATAATATCCCACGAGTTCTTCCTCCGTTGGGTGAAATGTAAAGCCAGGAGGGACACATGATTCCATCTCCATTGATTTTTCTACTAAAATATAAAGACAAATATATTAGTGAGGGAGAGAGAGAAAAAAAAAATATATATATATATATATGTTACACATACATAAGAAAATATATATATATGCAGTTAAATTTAAACTTGATCATTTTAAAATAAATGACTACTTTAATAATAAAACTATCACCATCATATATATGATATATCATTCTGGTGAAGAATTTATATAAAAAAATTGTAAGAACATAAGGTGAAGAATTTATATAAAAAAATTGTAAGAATATAAGGATATGGTGAAAATTGCACTGAGCTTTTGAGAACGGTCAAGAAAGTCATTAAGAAAAAAAAAACAAACACAAGGATATGGTTTGAAATATATCTAATTTCAGTGCCTATCTTTTTGACTGGAGGGACTTTTGATTAACAACAACAATTCTGCTAAAGTACTACTTCACTAACTCATGAAATGGCATTTGTGAGGTTGGTAGACTATGGCTTTGGGGGTTCATATATCTATAAATTTTTTAAAGTAAATGCTTTGGTTGACCCACTTAATTCTTTCCACTCTAAATCCTTAGGTCCTCTATTTATATGTTGGAGGACAGTGATCATTGACTTAAGAAGGATAACCCAGACGTATTTTTTCTTATAATAATTTGTTATTTAAAAATAAAATTATATATTTTGTCATTATGTTAATATTATTTTTTAATTACAAATTATTATAATTTTATCAAAAAATTACGTAACATTAATCACAAAAATACATAATATATATCATAAAAATGCATAAAAAGTGCATATTCTCCCATTTAATATCAGAATATTAAAAGATAAGAGTTCGGAATGCAAGACATGTTTGTTTTGTATACGATGATCATGAATAGTGATGTACATTGTTGAACATCAGGTCATGATGATCTGTACCCATCAAATGGTCCTATATGTGTGATTCAACTGTGGTTGTCATTGAAGAAATGGCAGACCAACTAGGGTACCCACCAAACAAGATAGATATATTATATGGCCTAAACATGGCCATTTGCCTCATTGAAAGTACTTATAGGCAAGTTTATTGAACATAGCCGAAAATATTGACTTACATAGACACAAGCATGCTTAATATATGAATATGTATGTTCCTTTCAGTGTAGTCCACTCCATTGCTCATGCTGGTGGAAAATGTTTTCACACCAACCCTTAGAACTCAACTTCGTGAGTAGATATTTATTCAAAGAAAATAACTTGCTACTAGTGTTAAACAATTACTACTCTGTCACTCTCACTCTCACTCTCACTCTCACTCTCTTGAATGTAACTTCCTATCCTACTAGTGTTAAACGCATACTCTCTCTCTCTCTCTCTCTCTCTCTCTCTCTCCATATATATATACATATTTGCGTATGCTAGTTAAATAAATAAATAATTTATTGTGTGCCATTCAAATGATAAAAATATTATTCCTTAGACTTAAGGTCTTAAATTTTAATCCTCATACCCGCAAACATTAAGGGAAGCCTTTTTATTTTATTTTATTTTATTTTATTTTATCTTAAATTATAATTGTCCTGAATGGTTGGTAAGTAAGTATGCTATTTATACAATTGTTTAGAATTCAACTCTTATGCCAATTTGCGAGGAAGAAGTTTTTCATGAATTTCCTAATTCTAGCGTGGATCATCTATCTTTGACCGAACTAGAGAGGGGATTAGTTAAGATTTGCATAAATTTTTTCGGACATCCCTTGTCATTAAACCAAAAAAAAAATAAAATTGATAAGCTCAAACAAAACATAGGCACTAATAGGGAAGCCCGTATAGATCACAAAGGTATGAGAGCATATAAGGCAAACTTGGATGATGCAGTAAGCAAAAACAAGTGATAATCTCAAATTCATTCATGAACTCTGAAACATTATTCATTGATTATCCATTTACTATATATGAATCAGTTCAAAACCAAGAAATGGCTCTACAAAATATATATATATATATATATACTGAAGGAATTTCCCAATTAATTTCACGATTTATTTTTTGTCCTTGGCAGAGTCTTATGCATAACTTCTAATGGTTTATTGTAGTTATACACATGTTCTAACTTCATAATTTAGGAATGCATAAATATATATTGTAGTTTGTAGCTCACTGTGTTAAATTGTAAACCTTTAGTAATTAATGTGATGTGATTTTCACAGGCAAAGTTAAGAAAAGTGGGACGATGGATAAAAGTTGGATTGATTTAGGAACTAGGATGTCAAGGGAGTACTTGGATGGGATTGATACATTCCTAAAGTTTGCATACACTAATAGGCCTGAAGGTTCATATATTAGTTGTCCTTGTAGGAATTGTGAGAATCGCTATAATTTTTCACGAGAAGTTGTGAAGGATCATCTTTACAGTAATGGCTTTTTTAAGAAGTATAAAAATTGGACTAATCATGGTGAATCATATGTTCCTTTGCATGGTAATGAGGATATGGAAACTTTGGTGGATTCAAATGTTAGGGATGATATGATTGGAATGCTAAACGATACTCTAAGAAATCCACATGTACATGTAAATGTTGAGGATGATGATCTAAGTACAAATGAGGCTTGCATAGGTCCAAATGAAGAAACTATAAAGTATTTCAAACTTCTACAAGATGCACAAAGTGAACTGTATCCAAGCTGTAAAAAATTCACATCATTGTCATTCATTGTTAGACTTTTGCATATGAAGGTGCTCAATAAATGGACAGACAAATCTGTTGACATGCTACTTGAGTTATTGAATGAGGCTTTTCCTGAAGGTGTGAAACTTCCAAGTTCATACTATGAGGCTCAGAAAGTAACTGAGGATTTGGGCTTCACATATGAGACTTGGGATGCATGCCCTAATAGTTGTATGTTGTTTCGAAATGATCATGCAAGTCTTGATGAATGTGTTGTTTGCAAGAGTTGTAGATGGAAATCGAATGATGGTAAAAGACATGGTAAACGTAAAGCTGCAAAACAAATGAGATATTTTCCTTTGAAGCCAAGGTTGCAAAGATTGTTTATGTCATCTAAAACGGCAAAGCTCATGAGATGGCATCAAGAGGAACGAATTGATGATAGTGTGTTAAGGCATCCTGCTGACTCCCTTGCATGGAAAGATTTTGATCGACAAAATAGCGTCTTTGCTAGTGATAGTCGAAGTGTAAGACTTGGGTTAGCATCTGATGGATTCAATCCATTCAGATCAATGCACATAGTTCATAGCACTTGGCCAGTCGTGTTAGTTCCTTACAACTTACCCCTGTGGATGTGCATGAAGCAACCATTTTTCATTTTGTCTGTACTTATCGATGGCCCAAAAGGACCTGGGGACAAGATTGATGTACGACATAAGGTAATGATTTGTATTAACAATTATATAAAAATTAACTAAATGCTAACTCTTATCTGTTTGGCAATTTTAGATGATGACTGATGGAGAGAGCACTAACAAAATGAGTGTCTTCATGAAGACACGCATGATAACCGATCCAGATGTGAAATTATTTTAGGTATGGGCCTTTGCATATTGGTTTAATATTTTTTTTAACTGTGCTATTTGTATACTAATATCTTTAAATATTAGGATGAGTATAATGAGCAACTCTCAATGATAGACGAGCCCCTCAGGACAGAAGAGGTACAAGATAAGATTTTCCATAACCTAGTAGGAAAGGATGGACACGGATATTGCAAGACTTATGGGATAGGTGTGCCTCGAAGTGCAGTGTACAAAAAAGATGTCAGTCCATCACAAGCATCCTCATCATCGACTGTTGAGGAGATCACTCAACAAGTACGCCAAACAGTTACTGAAGAGATCGAGCAAAGGCTGACGGTTGAGATTGAGCAAAGGGTCACTGAGAAGTTGAAGGCAGAGTTCGAGCAAGTTAGAGCTTGGATGGACTTCATAAGGTCCCAAGGTGGCCTAAGTGGTATACAGGTGGAGTAAAAATGACTAACTGAATAACTTGGGCAATTTGTTTGTTTTTCTTTTCTTTTCTTTTCTTTTCTTTTCTTTTATTTCTATGTATCATATTTAATAAAATGGTATTGGTGTTGGTTATATAGCTTCCAAATGCCTCTAGTGGACGTCAACAAGTCAGGAAGTCTGTAGGAGATCATGACAGTCAAGATGATGAGTTGTTGGGTTCTCCTGTGCAGGTATCTCTATTACATAATGTAATATTCACAATCACACGCAATTGAGGTTAAGGGTTAGCCTACTGAAAACCCGATTTAGTGTTATTGTTGCTGTTGAACCTATTTTCGTGATGTTGAACCTAAAGTAAGACTGATTAGTGTTGAACCTATTTTGCATTTCTTAATAGTGTTGAACCTGTTTTGCATTCGTTTTGAGCAGCCATCAACATTTAATTTCAGCTTTCCTACACATGGACAAAACCATTTGATTAGTCTAGGATGAGAGGGATTCGAGTGGAGGATAGATTGGAAGGCCTCATCAATCTCATGGACATAATTTTTCATGTTCTTAAGACTGATTTGAATAGGGGTAATTTGGCTTTCAAAAACAAATTTGTTTCAATCTTTTCATAACTGTCAAAGGATAACAATGAAAATAGTGTATCATTTTTTACCAAAAAACTCAGTTTTATTTTTCAAATTCTCAGCAACCCATTCACAAAGTGGCTGACCGCATCCATCCTCCCATCATTTAGTGTCCTTTATTTGAACCCAAATGTATTTAGAGGAGTTGCACTCTCTGAGGAGATGATTCATGTCATTACTAGCTAATCCACATCGAGCACAAGTCAATTGAGGCCATATTCTTTATGAGTCTCATATGAGCAACCTTCCCTTAAGAATAAGCCAGATGAAATTCTAGATCCAATTCCAATCTCCATTGCTCATGTCCTGATTAGCAATTTATAGTTAGCAGCAGTGAACTTACCACTAGTGGAACCAACCTAAAAAGGAGCATTTGTAAAGGTCACAAATCTGGGCCTATTTTATTTTGAGAATTTCTAGTATGGTTCAAGAGCACACCTAGTTTTCCAGCACTTCAATGTCCCAATTGCCTTCACTGTCCAGCACTGAGCTAGACAATTTGATTATAATCTAGACAATTTGATTATATTCAGTGAGGCCTAATAGTATAGCTAGGGAGTGTTTTACTAAAATTGAGTTTATGACTTGGTGAAGCTATATATATATATTATATAACCTAATATTTGATTTAATTTGTTATAATGACATGTCAACTTGATTTTGAGTCATGTGGCACGCTTCATAATGATTTTGATTTAGAAATTAAAATTATAGTTTTTCACGTCCTTGACTTAAGATAACAATTATTGGGAGTTTGCAAATCAAATTAGGTTTGATATCTCATCATTTTTTTTTGTCTAGATTAAATACCCCAAAAAAAAAAAAAAACATAAACATAAACAACAAAACATTGTCTTATAACAAAGTGTGTCCATGTCTTGCTTTTTCTGTGTTTTTTTTAGTGAGTATCTTGTGCATGGTCAATGTCATATGTATGATTAAGTTGATGTTCCAACCCATTACCTAAACCTCACGACAATACATATAAATCAAATATATAATATATATATATATATATATTATATAAAATAAACAGTGATGGTAATTTTGTTTTGGTTTTTGTTTTCAGGTTTTGCATGAAGACTGATAGATGAATTAATGGTGGCATGGAAGCTAACTTTATTTTTGGACATATTATATTATGGCTTGAGATGTCAAGCTTTTTGTACTTAATATTTATAACATATTGCTACCATACTTTTTGTATTGATGTAACAAATTTTTTGTTAATATTTTGATGTCAATGAAGCTAAGATGATGACTGAATTTGTATAAATATTTTTGGTTTTTGAATGAATGAATGAATGAATGTTTATTGATTGAATGCATTTTTTTTATTAGATTTCAATGAACATAATACAGGTATTAATTACAAAAAAGAAATAACTTTTTTATGAAAATATATATATATATATATATATATATTTTTGTGACGGCAACTAACAGTCTCAAAAAACCTATGAAATGTACAGGTGAATTTTTTTAGAGTCGGCACATTGCAGACACAAAAAACTCTATAGCGACGGTAATGTACCGACATAAATAGTAGTAGTATTTTTTGGTCTTTTTTGTGACGGCAGGATACCGTCTCAATTAATACATTTTGCCGTCGCAAATATTCTGTGACGGCAGAGTTGCCGACACAAAAAGTTTTAGCGACCCCCGTACTCTCGTCCCTCACCATGCCGTCGAAAGACCGTCGCAAAAAATTTTTGCGACGGCAATTATGTTTTTTGCGACAGTAACCTGCCGACTCAAAAAGTATGTTCTTTTGTAGTGATGAGTGCTTGCCATATACCTGGGTGAGCAGAGCATCATCAGTGGGGAGCCTCAAATCATCCTTGGTGTTTCCATTTTCAGTCAAAAGACTCACCTGAACAAAATGCAAATTTCAGTTGCCATTGTGACATTTTGTCGAACACCTTGCAGACACAAAAAGTATATAGCATGATTCATCTTTGCTATACACAGAGAAACTATACAGATGAGAGAAAAAACAATCCAAAATCAGCAAATAAAGATCAAACCATTTCAGAACTGAATTCAAAACTAATTCACTCATCAGATCAGAGAAGAACCAGATTTCAGAAAAATAGAGAGAGAAATGGAAGTTTTCTTACCTGTGATAATGGTGGCCCGGAGATCCTTGGTCGATCTAGAGATAATTTCAGAGAGATCAAAGAGGAAGGGCTGAGTCGATCAAAGTGGAATCGCATATGCAGTGACGGTGGTGCTCGTGTGCGATGGCAGTGATGCTCCCGTGCCCGACGACGATGGAGACAAAGGCGAGAGAGAGAGAGAGCTGGAGGAGGGCAAAGGCGTGAGAGAGTGAGAAAGAGAGAGAGAAAATAAAGAAGTAATAAAGTTTCCCTCCGAAATTTCCCTCAGATATGAAGCACAATTTTTAAATTTTGCAATTATAATCGCCGACTAATATTTAGTCGGTAAAAGTAAAATAACAACAATCTAAAAAATTAAAATAAAAGTAACAAATATATTAAAATTATATTTAAATAAAAATATAAGTAATAAAATTATAAATTAAAAAAAGGCAAAAATTAAATTATCTTAAATATTTGTCCTAATATTTTATGTACTGAAAAATATAATAATATATTTTAAAATTTTATATTCTTATATTTTCTTATATTCTTATATTATATATATATATATATATATATAATAAGAAAGAAAAGAAAGAAAGAAAATTAAAAAAAAAAAGAAGGAATTTTTTAAAAAAAAAAAATTATGAGCCAACTCAACCCGTGTTTTTTTTTTTTTTGGGACTCCTGCATGACTAACTAGGCACTAATCAATTTTTTAGAATTTTAGAACATGCAATATGTATATTTTCTCATAGATAAAGACAGATAAAGAAATCATGTGTCAAGTGGATTTAATTAATTTATTATTCAGTTGTAACTAGCAGTCAAAATCATTTTCTCAAGCATATCTTAGCAGTCAAAATCATTAACGCACAACTAAAAAATATATACGCACAGCCCCAACTTATGCCTTTAGTTCAATTAGCATTAAATCGCCAATTACTTTTATAAATCCCTCAAATTTAAAAAAAAAATATCTAAATTAAGTGAGTACTTATTTTGTATTTTAAAAAAATCACAAATATTTTCTTTTTTAAATATATCTAAATTAAGTGAATCTAAAAAATAATTAAGTGAATCTCAAAAATAAACAAATTTGCTTTAAATATTTAAAAAAGTTGAAAAAATTAATTATTAAAAAAATAAGAAAAATTTTAAAATCTGAAATAATATCAATAAGTCTTACAAATATGTATTATTTACTCAGAAGTCATGATGAGTGAATTTTTTTTACACACTTAGCCCTCGTTTTGATAATGATATTGAAAAATTGAAAAATTTATTTAAATGATAAATTATTACATTTTAAAAACATTCATTACATTTTAATAATATTAATTTTTCATTACAACCCTACAGAAACTACCATTACCTAAAGGAACACTTTACCATTATTAAACAATTGGCTACCAAACTATTTAGTAGCTAAAAGTAGCTCTTTGGCGACTAAAAAGTAATTTAATCGGCGAATCCCTTGTTTTTGGCGACCAAAATTTTGGTCGCCAAAGGTATTTTATAATTTTTTTATTTTCATTCGGCTACCAAACTATTTAGTAGCCAAAAGTAGGCCTTTTGGCGACTAAAAAGTAATTTAGTCGGTGAATCCCCTGTTTTTGGCGACCAAAATTTTGGTCGCCAAAGGTATTTTATAATTTTTTTATTTTCATTCGGCTACCAAACTATTTAGTAGCCAAAAGTAAGTCAATTGTGATATGTTCAGCTACTAAAAATTTTTTTAGTCGCCAATTGTATTTTTTTTAGCTACTAAATTTTTTTTAGTCGTCAATAATCAACATTCCCCTACTAAAAAAAATTAGTAGCTAAAAGGTTGACTTTTGCCTACTAAAATTAATTTTGGTAGCCAATTCCCACACTTTTGGCGACTAAATTTGTTTTGGTAGCCAAAAATAGTCGGCAAAAATGTGTTTTCTTGTAGTGTGATACAGTTATGATACAACGGGTTCCTGGTAGAACGGGTTGGACTGATCTACGCTTCTCGAGCCAATATCTGAGTGGTCAAGCCCACCTGAGAACCTGCACAAGAGTTCAACGGGGAACGGGGTGTCCCCCAGCGAACCCTCCGACGAGCAAGTTAGAGAAAGAGAAGTGGAATGTAGAGATATGAATTAGAAATAGAGAACTTAACCTATTTCTTGTCTTCAACGTCTGCTTATATCCTTTGGTAATCATTTCGTTGTCTCGTCCGACCTATCACCTTAGCCAAAAGTCTATGTTGTAGCTTACCTTGTTCAGGGTGAGGGCGTGCTGTCTCGATGGAGAGGTGTTGTTGTAATAAATGCTGTGAGGGGCTGCATTAATGGTGATGTCTCCTTCAGCTTGATTTCTTTGAGTGAGGCGACATAGCATTCCCTGGCCACGGTCTGTTCTCCCCTTACAGTCCCGACCCCCAGATCGGTGGAAAACTTAATGACAAGGTGATAAGTTGATGTGATGGCTTGAAAGGCATTTAGGGCAGTGCGGCCAAGGATAATGTTATAGGCGGATGGGCAGTCGACAACAAGGAAGGTGAGCAACTTTGTAGTCTGCCGTGGGTACCCGCCGATTGTGATGAGGAGATCAATGGAGCCGATGGAGGTCACCCGGTCGCCAGTGAAACCGACCAAAGGGGTTTGGAGATGAGACAAACTTTCCTCCCCAATTTTGAGCTGGCGAAAACAGTTGAGAAAGATGATGTCTGAAGAACTGCCGTTGTCGATGAGAACTCGTCTGACCTTGTAGTTGGAGAGGAGGGCAGAAATGATGAAAGGGTCATCATGATGGTAACGGATGCCTGTACAGTCGGCGTCCGTGAAGGTGATAGGCTCGGTCCACTGCTTGGGCTGTTTGGAGGGTCGGTCGACCGTGGCAACTGCTTTGTCTAAGCCCTGCCTTATCTTTCTGAGTTCTGCTCTCTGAGTCAAGCGGGATGGTCCCCCACAAGTAAGGTCGCCTGAAATGATTCTGATTTCTCCAACAGGTGGAGGGGGATTGCCTGGCAACCGAGGGCGGGTGTCCGTGAACCAGCTAAGACGTCCCTGACGTATTAGGGTCTCGACCTGATATTCGAGGTTAACGCACTCATCGGTGTTATGGCCATGGTCCTGGTGAAACGGTAATATTTGGATTGGTCTTTCCGATTGGAAGGGGTTCGTGAAGGTTGGGGCCATTTGAGGGGGTAGTCCCGTTGGATCTGATTGAGGACTTGTTCCATGGAAAAATTAAGGGGCGTGTACCGCTTGAACCGACCAGGCGGTCGGGCTGGTGCCGACCGGCCAGCTCGGGGGGGTTGGTCGGTATAGTGCGGTGTTTGGCTATTATACTGGGTGTTTCTGGGTTCTGAGTCTTTTCTCTTTTCTCTGGGGGTCGAATTTTTGGTTATTGGATCTTGCTGGGCAGCTAGGGAATCCTCTGCATTCATGTATTTTTGGGCTTTAGAGAGTAAGGCTGCCATGGAGGTCGGGGGGTTTTTAGAGAGGGAGAACAGGAAGTCGGATGACCGCAGATCGGCCATGAAAGCTGTAAGGATGACCTTATCATCGTTTTCCGCCACCTGCAAGGCTTCGGTGTTGAAGCGAGTAACGAAACTACGCAGGGACTCCCCCTCGGTTTGGTTGATGTTGAGGAGTTGGGTTGCCGGATGGCGCTAGCGCTGGGCTCTAATGAAATGATTGAGGAAGGAGTCACTGAGATGTTGTAAAGTGGAGACGGAGTCTGCTGGTAACTGGCTAAACCACAGCCGAGCTGACCCCTTCAGTGTCACGGGAAAAGCTCGACACATGATCTCGTCAGGGAATGCATGGAGGATCATGAGGGTTCTGTAGGTTTCTAGATGGTCGATTGGGTCCGTCGTGCCGTCAAAAGAGTCGATGGTGGGCATTTTGAACTTGGGGGCAGGGGTTTGTCTCGGATGGAGGCAACAAATGGTGAGTTTGCTGTGGTAGAGGGTTTATGCTGGATGTTCTGCATGACCCCTTGGAGTTGGAGCTTCATGGCTCGGAGTTCTGCATCCCAGAGAGGGATGTTTTCACCACCGGAAGGGAGTGGGGGTTGGACGCTACTGGCTTCCCCCTCGGGGGTTGGTGCCAGGACCAATGGATGTGGGGGTCAAGGTGGTGGATTTATATGAGGAGGAGAAGGTTGCAGGCCTTTCAAGTTGGGTGGATAGGGCTGCGGGATAGTATGGCTCGGGGTTCGTTCTTGGTTGGGCGGAATATCTGGAGGTGGTGGAAGAGGCAGAGGAAGGTCCCTTTGGAGTAGAGCATTTATCAGGGCTTGATTTTGCTCGGCCATGTGGTTGATGCTGTTGGTAAGCTCGATGAAATACTGTGGTGGGTTGTTTGGATTGGGGGGGGGGTCAGCTTGATGGTCGGCGACATTTTGGTGAGAAGCCATGGATCTAGTCATGACCATACACGTTGATGGGTAGCAGGAAAAAGTTATTGGAACAGGGTCCCCGGCGACAATGAGCACAACTGGCGCGAGGAGCAAAGCGTTTCCACAGACGGCGCCAACTGATGATACAGTTATGATACAACGGGTTCTTGGTAGAACGGGTCGGACTGATCCACGCTTCTCGAGCCAATATCCGAGTGGTCAAGCCCACCTGAGAACCTGCACAAGAGTTCAACGGGGAACGGGGTATCCCCCAGCGAACCCTCCGACGAGCAAGTTAGAGAAAGAGAAGTGGAATGTAGAGATATGAATTAGAAATAGAGAACTTAATCTTTTTCTTGTCTTCAACGTCTGCTTATTTCCTTTGGTAATCATTTCGTTGTCCCGTCCGACCTGTCACCTTGGCCAAAAGTCTATGTTGTAACTTACCTTGTTCAGGGTGAGGGCGTGTTGTCCCGACGGAGAGGTGTTGTCGTAATAAATGCTGTGAGGGGCTGCATTAATGGTGATGTGCAATGGTAATAACTTTGCAGATCTTTGTTTGGTGAGGTGACTTGCTCTTTACCTGCCACGTGTCTGAATATCATTGGTCCTTCATGTCATGTTAACTTCCAGCTATACTGGGCCTTATCAGTTGGGTTATGTATTGGGCCCTAAGTGGTAGGCTTGGGTTGGTTATAGTGGGTTATGGCCTTTATGGGCCTACTCACATCAATTGTTATTATTTTTATTTGTTTTTCAAGTGTACATTGACAAAATCTAAATATTAAAGTTTTGCACCTTTTTTTTCTTTTCTTTCGAATATTCTAAATGTTTTCCCTATTAATTGTACAAATTTGATTGTGATTAACCAAAATTTCTTTTTGATAATTGAAAAGTCTTTCCTGCATTCATAAATGTGTCATATTTGCTTCCATTTGTTTTATGATCAAATGTTTTAAAATGGTTAAGGCGCTCGTAATAATTCATGTAAGTGGGAAAAATAATTTTTGAGAAGCTGAGGTCGAGCAAAGCGAGCTTCTATTTACACCATGTTCTCGCCTCTTTACCCCCGTTATTTATTATTTATTTTTTATTGTGATTTTACCTCTTAACAAAATTACCTTTTCAACAAAAATCTAAAAATTCAAAACGCAAAATTCTCTATACACCTACTTCTCAACCACTAGCCACCACCTTTCTCTACCCTTCATTTCTCTATACACCTAATTCTCTATACACTTTTCTCTATACACCTACGTGCTGTCCCGACGGAAAGGTGTTGTCGTAATAAATGCTGTGGGGGGCTGCATTAATGGTGATGTGCAATGGTAATAACTTTACAGATCTTTGTTTGGTGAGGTGACTTGCTCTTTACCTGCCACGTGTCTGAATATCATTGGTCCTTCATGTCATGTTAACTTCCAGCTATACTGGGCCTTATCAGTTGGGTTATGTATTGGGCCCTAAGTGGTAGGCTTGGGTTGGTTATAGTGGGTTATGGCCTTTATGGGCCTACTCACATCAATTGTTATTATTTTTATTTGTTTTTCAAGTGTGCATTGACAAAATCTAAATATTAAAGTTTTGCACCTTTTTTTTCTTTTCTTTCGAATATTCTAAATGTTTTCCCTATTAATTGTACAAATTTGATTGTGATTAACCAAAATTTCTTTTTGATAATTGAAAAGTCTTTCCTGCATTCATAAATGTGTCATATTTGCTTCCATTTGTTTTATGATCAAATGTTTTAAAATGGTTAAGGCGCTCGTAATAATTCATGTAAGTGGGAAAAATAATTTTTGAGAAGCTGAGGTCGAGCAAAGCGAGCTTCTATTTACACCATGTTCTCGCCTCTTTACCCCCGTTATTTATTATTTATTTTTTATTGTGATTTTACCTCTTAACAAAATTACCTTTTCAACAAAAATCTAAAAATTCAAAACGCAAAATTCTCTATACACCTACTTCTCAACCACTAGCCACCACCTTTCTCTACCCTTCATTTCTCTATACACCTAATTCTCTATACACCTTTCTCTATACACCTACGTGCTGTCCCGACGGAGAGGTGTTGTCGTAATAAATGCTGTGAGGGGCTGCATTAATGGTGATGTGCAATGGTAATAACTTTACAGATCTTTGTTTGGTGAGGTGACTTGCTCTTTACCTGCCACGTGTCTGAATATCATTGGTCCTTCATGTCATGTTAACTTCCAGCTATACTGGGCCTTATCAGTTGGGTTATGTATTGGGCCCTAAGTGGTAGGCTTGGGTTGGTTATAGTGGGTTATGGCCTTTATGGGCCTACTCACATCAATTGTTATTATTTTTATTTGTTTTTCAAGTGTGCATTGACAAAATCTAAATATTAAAGTTTTGCACCTTTTTTTTCTTTTCTTTCGAATATTCTAAATGTTTTCCCTATTAATTGTACAAATTTGATTGTGATTAACCAAAATTTCTTTTTGATAATTGAAAAGTCTTTCCTGCATTCATAAATGTGTCATATTTGCTTCCATTTGTTTTATGATCAAATGTTTTAAAATGGTTAAGGCGCTCGTAATAATTCATGTAAGTGGGAAAAATAATTTTTGAGAAGCTGAGGTCGAGCAAAGCGAGCTTCTATTTACACCATGTTCTCGCCTCTTTACCCCCGTTATTTATTATTTATTTTTTATTGTGATTTTACCTCTTAACAAAATTACCTTTTCAACAAAAATCTAAAAATTCAAAACGCAAAATTCTCTATACACCTACTTCTCAACCACTAGCCACCACCTTTCTCTACCCTTCATTTCTCTATACACCTAATTCTCTATACACCTTTCTCTATACACCTACGTGCTGTCCCGACGGAGAGGTGTTGTCGTAATAAATGCTGTGAGGGGCTGCATTAATGGTGATGTGCAATGGTAATAACTTTGCAGATCTTTGTTTGGTGAGGTGACTTGCTCTTTACCTGCCACGTGTCTGAATATCATTGGTCCTTCATGTCATGTTAACTTCCAGCTATACTGGGCCTTATCAGTTGGGTTATGTATTGGGCCCTAAGTGGTAGGCTTGGGTTGGTTATAGTGGGTTATGGCCTTTATGGGCCTACTCACATCAATTGTTATTATTTTTATTTGTTTTTCAAGTGTGCATTGACAAAATCTAAATATTAAAGTTTTGCACCTTTTTTTTCTTTTCTTTCGAATATTCTAAATGTTTTCCCTATTAATTGTACAAATTTGATTGTGATTAACCAAAATTTCTTTTTGATAATTGAAAAGTCTTTCCTGCATTCATAAATGTGTCATATTTGCTTCCATTTGTTTTATGATCAAATGTTTTAAAATGGTTAAGGCGCTCGTAATAATTCATGTAAGTGGGAAAAATAATTTTTGAGAAGTTGAGGTCGAGCAAAGCGAGCTTCTATTTACACCATGTTCTCGCCTCTTTACCCCCGTTATTTATTATTTATTTTTTATTGTGATTTTACCTCTTAACAAAATTACCTTTTCAACAAAAATCTAAAAATTCAAAACGCAAAATTCTCTATACACCTACTTCTCAACCACTAGCCACCACCTTTCTCTACCCTTCACCACTTGCTGCCATCCTTTTCAAATCATCGACCACTAACATCTCATCTCATCTCTCCATTTCTTCGACTACCGCTACTACCACCCTTAAACCCCTTACCTTTCAGATTCGTCACCCCCGCCCCTTCCCTCCCGGACACACCCCACCACCTCTTCTTCCCATCCCACAATCTCTGCTACCCCCCTTCCACCATTTGAAAAATCCTAGGCACCACTTGTATCACTGCCTTGAAACACTATATCTAAAAAGAACAATGATATAGAACTCTAAAAATAGAGTTTTAATATGCACTCTAGTGATGTGGTAAAGTGAAAGAAAAAAAAAATAATAATAAAAAAAAAAAAAAAACAACAACAACAACAACAACATAAGATAAAACATCACATTACATGATGAAGCTAACCCTTAATTCTTTCTCTAGAACTTTTTCTCTAGAATTCTCAAATATTTTTTACCTTAAAAAAAAGAGATGTTGGGAAGGAAAGAGAGAGAGAAGAAGATGATGGTTAAGGAAAAGATGTGTGATTTGACATGAGGATATATTTGGAGCATTTATTTATTTATTCATATATATATATATATATATACATAATCGGTGTGAGGATAAGAGGAAAATGGGGAAATAAGAAATTAGTTGGGCCCGTCTTGGGTTTTTGAGATTTATGGTGAAATAATTTTTTGGAGGCCTTTAAGATATACATAAAAAAAAAAAGGGTTAATTACATTAATAGTTCTTATAGTTTGGAATTTGTGTTATTTTGGTCTTTAACTTTTTAATTATGATATATTTGACCCTAAATTTTGAACCTTGTTCCAAATAAGGATAATTGAAAATATTATTAGATTTTTCAAAGGTAAAATCGTCAATTGGATAAAATATAAACTAATTTGACAAAAATAAATGCCAAAAAATATTTTTAATTTTTCTAAATTATTTTTATCCACCAATGATAAAATTATGTAAAATTAATAAAAATTACATGATTAATTTTTTAAAATTAATTTTATATGATTATCATCCAAACACATAATAAAAATTAATTTGGTAAAATAAATAAATAAATGTCTAAAAGATTTATTAATTTTACATAATTTTATTTTTAATAGGTAGAAATAATTTTTAAAAATTCAAAAATATTTGTTTGACATTAATTTTGTCAAATTAGTTTATATTTTATCAAATTGACAATTTTACCCTTGAAAAATCTAATTATATATTCAATTGTTCTTCTTTGGAACAAGATTCAAAATTTAGGGTCAAATGTGTCACAATTGAAAAATCAGGGACCAAAGTGACACAAGCATAGGGACTATTTATATAATTTGCCCTAAAAAAAATAAATAAATAATTCTGTTTGGTTTAGAATTTTTTTCGAGTGTTACATCATATATGTTATGTTGGAGTGACACATGCCACATTTGAAAAAAATATACTAAAGAATTTTTATTTTTTTTGAAGTGTCATGTCATACCCGTCACGTTGTCACATTTGAAAAAATTATACTAAGGGGCTTTTATTTTTTTTAGTGTCACATCAAACCAATTACATTGTCACATTTGAAAAAAGTACACTAAAGAATTTTTATTTTTTTTAGAGTGTCGCATCATACCCGCCACGTTGTCACATTTGAAAAAAATACACGAAGGAGTTTTTAATTTTTTTTAGAGTAAAAGTCTTGGAATGTCACATCATACCCGCCACGTTGTCACATTTGGAAAAAGTACACTAAGGAGTTTTAAATTTTTTTGAAGTGTCACATCATTAGAGTGTCACATTAATACATGTTACATTGAAGTATCACATCATACATGTTATATTATTAAAAAGGTATAGTTGTCACCAAAACACTACCAAAATAAAAAATAACACTACATAGAAAAAAAATCTCCACTAATAGGACTTAATAGATCAATAGAAAAAATTTAAACTAATTGGAGTACTTGTCTGTGAGATGGGATTTATTGGTAAATATTTATTTTTAAAAAAAAAATCACAAATGTTATACTTTTTAAGTGTATCTAGATTAGGTGTATTTACAAAATAATAAAAAAAATTTGCTTTAAATAATAAAAAAAATAATTAAAAAAACACATAATTAGGCTATAAAAAAAAAAATAGGACAAAAAGAATTGAGGTAAAGACTAATTCATATACATATATCTTATATTTTAATTTTTCAATTGGGCTAACAACTAATCCTTAAATTTTTTTTTTAATTGGCCTTTTTTTATCAATTAGGCTAAACAGAATTTTTTGGAACCCTTCAAACTGACCTCAATTAATAAAATAGTATTGGATCATTTTTAATTTTTAATATAATACAAAACTAATGAATTTAGAATCCTTTTTTTGAACTTAATTTTTGGGGTCCTAGTCACAAGCCTTATTAGCCTTAGCCCAGGTCGGCTCTTGGAAACTACATAACACAATGGTAAGACTTGAACTCAGGCATCGTGCTTGTTACGGGAGTATTTTATCCGCTAGGCCAAGCCATTGGTCATAAACTTGGGACATTGAGGGGTTTAAAAAGACAATAAAATTTGAAAAAATTTTAATTGAGCGTAATGAAAATGTGGGTATAATGAGAGAAAAAATATCATGTAAATAGAAGCTTGGATGAGCAAATCACTTTATCTGAATTTGATTCCTAATTTTGTATGAAACCTTGTTAAGGGAATGCCAAAACATTCCCCATGAACCTCAAACAAGATGAGGGGAAAAATTTGAGAGGCGAAGGGTAAGAGTAAGGGCAATATTTTGGTTTTGCACATATTGGAACATACTTCTTTTTGTATTGCAATGTCTACCACGGAAGTTGTTTTCATTTCTCACCCTTTCTTGTTTGCAATTATTACTAGAGAAACTATACAGATGTATGCTCAAGCAATACACAAGTTGGCTATGGATATTGCTAGCAAGCTAGCTCAAGGTATGGGGTTGGCTAGCTTTTCATTTGAGGGATGGCCTTGTCAATTTAGGATCAACAAATACAACTTCAGCCCCGAGACTGTAAACTCCTCCGGTGTGCAAATGCACACCGATTTAGGGTTCCTTACCATACTTCAGGAGGATGAAAATGTTGGCGGTCTTGAAGTCATGGACAAGTCTGGCACATTCGTTGTAGTGGAGCCTTTGCCGGGAACTCTTCTTGTCAATCTCGGAGACATTGCTAAGGTGGGTAAATCTTGTTGAGATTTTCTCTTGTTTGATTGCATAGTTGCCTTTATTATTGTCCCACATTGGAAAATCAACAAAACTTGAATGGGTTCATTTATTTCAAAGAATCCATTACGCGCAACAAGCCTAAAATGTGCGTTGTGTGATATATTGCACGCACACTTATTTTTTATCAATTATTTACCTGAATAGATATGTTAGGTTTTATTTCTTGGCAATCTCGTTTGACAAAACTCCTTTGAGTTGTAATTTTATTCGCATTTTTATTTCAGTGAGGCTATGAGTTGTTAGATACGAATCCAACCCGAATCAAGCTTTTCAGAGAAGTTTGTGATGCTAATATTTTCATGATTGCCACTTCGCTGATTATTACGGGGGTCGAGCTGCCCGGTCAGCTCGCGGCCCGAAGCAAAATGCAAAAATGCATTCAAAGTTGCCTGTCCGATCATGTTATACTTTTCCAGTTTTTCCAGTTTTGGCCTTCCCCCTCGAGCGGGGAAAGTGACGCTCGAGCGGGGTTTGCGAGCTCACAATATCTTTGTTATGCCTGAAAAAGTATTGGATGGTGTGATTCGACGCTCGAGCGTCAAAACCGACGCTCAAGCGTGGAGCCTATATGAAATCACGAAATATGAAGTCTCCGCTCGAGCGGGAAGTCCCACGCTCGAGCGGACCGCGCGAACACAGTTTTCTGAATTTCAATAAAGATTGGGTTTTCTTCCAAATCTAGGATTACTTTTAGTGTTCTATAAGTAGTTGGTTTTCCCCCAAAACTATACGACTCTACAACTACTCCAGATCTTCTTTTTGGATTTTAGGGTTTATATTTGGGGATATTTTATGAGTTTTCTTTGATGTTTTATTGAGTATTCAACTCATGGTTTAAAGAGAGTACATCAAAGGTTGTGTTTTGTTCTACAAAAGAGAGAGTTGTTCTTCGGTGGATTCTGAAGAATTCGAGCCTGAAGCTTTGGTGGATTCCGGGGTGGCTCATCGTAAAGACAATTCCGAGGTGAAGACGGGTTGGAAGAGGCACATAGAGGTTGGTTCAATTAGGCGTGGATTCGCTAGGTAATTGAGAGTATACCTGTGTAATTCCTTTAAATCTTCTTAGTGGATTGTTTTGTGGCTGTTGCCCGTGATTTTTTGATCACAGTTGGAGGTATCCAATTGTGGTTTTTTCCACGTAAAATCGTTGTGTCTCTTTGTCTTAATTGTTTGATTGGGATTGTTATATTCTGCTTAAAATTGATACATAATCACAAATCAATATCTAGGGGATTTCTAGATTTTTCAATTGGTATCAGAGCAGGTCGTTCTATTTTTTTTTAAAAAAAAATTCTTTTAGAACGAGATCTTGTTTGATTTGTGATAATGGATTCAATTCGTGAGGGAAATTCTATGGTTCGACCACCCCTACTTGACGGATCCAATTATTCTTTTTCGAAAGCTCAAATGAGATCTTTTTTAAAATCTATTGATGAAAAAGTTTGGCAATCCATCATGAATGGGTGGACCGAACCAACAATTACCGTTGATGGAGTTACAATCCCCAAACCAATTGATAAATGGGACACAACTGATTACCAAAATAGTAGCTGGAATAGTAAAGCTATCAATTCTCTCTTTTGCGCTGTCACACCTAAAGAGTTTAGTCGTATTTGCAATTGTGAAGTCGTAAAAGAGGCTTGGGATATCTTACAAACTATTCATGAGGGCACTCCTTCTGTTAAACGCTCAAAACTTCAAAGGCTCACATCTAGTTTCGAAAACCTTTCAATGAAAGATAGTGAGACTTTTGATGAATTTTATGCGAAGTTGAGTGACATTGTAAATTCCAACTTCAATTTAGGTGAAAAAATTCCAAAATCCAAAGTTGTGGAAAAAATTTTGAGATCCTTGCCCGATTGGTTCCAACCAAAAGTTACGGCTATTGAGGAGGCTCAAGATGTTGACAACCTCAAGCTACATCAGTTGGTTGGAAACCTTCAAACTTATGAAGCACGTAGGAATTTCAAAAGAACAAAAAGATACTATTGCTTATAGTAGTGCTCATAAAGTGGTAGAGGATTCTGATGAGGATTGCGAGATAGATTCCAAGATTACGACTGCTTTTGTTAAACAATTTAAAAAATCTTTTTTGAAAAAGAATCCTAATCTTTTGGAATCTACTCATTCTCATAAATCTAAAGGCAAAGATAAACTCAAAATTAATCCTATAGCCAAGAAGGAGAAAGGAAAGATACAAGGGAACTCTGAAAGACTCCAATGCTATGAATGCCAAAGATTTGGCCACTTTGCTTCAGAATGCCCTACTCGTTTGAGGAAGAAGAAAGCCCTCGCTATCACTTGGGATGATAAATCAGAATCTGATGAAGATGAAAGTGACAACGAAGATCAAGGCGAAGAGGGACATAAAAAATTCCTTGCTTTCATGGCGGCTTCCGAAGCTGAAGGACAAACAGATTCTCCGAAGATGTCAGTTGAGAATATCACTGATGATGAATCCTCGGAGAGTGATCATGAAGAGCTTGAGCAAGCTTATGAAAAGTTGTATAAGGAGTCTCTTAACTTATTCAAATTGAATGACAAACTCACAAAGAAACTCAAAGCATGTGAAAGTGAGAATGTCAAACTTAATGAGGAGATTTCCGAAGCCAGGATTAATGCCATCAAGGTAGCTGATGATCGACAAGTTCTTTGTGCAAAACTGTTGACTTGTGAGACAGAGAAGAATGAACTGCTGCAAACCCATGCCATGTATGAAGAAAAGATTGAATCTCTCGAGATGTCACAAGTTGCTTTGGAAGAACTAATGATCAAGAAAGAGCAAGAGCTCAAGTGTGCTATGGCTACCATTGGTCTTTGGAACAAAGGATCAAAGACTTTGGAGGATATCATTGGATCTCAACAAATGATTTGTGACAAGAATGGCATTGGCTTTGGTGGTAAGAAAGAGCAAAAGCAGAGTGCTTCAACATCTCATGATACAAGAACTCAAGGAAAGGGAGAACAAAAAATTCAACATAAGGATGGACTTCTCAAACTTCCTAGAGTTGGTAAGGTAAAAGAAAAGAAGGTACACTCTGGACACCCTGTTTTTGTTTGTCATCATTGTGGTTTGCATGGTCATATTCGCCCTTATTGTTATAAGTTGCATGGGAGAGTGTCTCAAAAGGGTAAAAATTCGAATACTTTTTGGGTTAGGAGACAACCTTACATGTCCAGGCAGAATACTAAGATTTATGAGGGTGTTCACAATGCCACGACATTTACCAAGACCGCTAGACCTAATTTTGTTAAGATCAAAAAGATTTGGGTGAAAAAACTTAACTTGTGTTAATTTTTTTTATTTGGTTTAGGTTTTGGATTTCTGTGTTTTTTTTTTTTTTTGTGAGAAAAAAAATGTGTGCATGTTCAGTTTTTGTCTTGCTTTGGTTAAAAAAAAAAAAAAAAAAAAATCCCAAAAAGATTTTCTTAGTATGGTTTTGCAAGCTTGAAATTTTTGAGTGGTCCTTGGTGCATATTGGATTTGATGAGAATATCCATTACATGTTAAATATGTGTGCTTTCTGTAGTCATTACTCATTTTGGAGTGTGTGTTTTTTGATTAGTATGTCTCATTCTGTACACACTCTTGGATTAGCAAATTTTGGAGTCTTCCGCCTTAGTGATTATTTTTTTTATGGACTTCTGGCATTGTATCTTTTGCTTTTCTAGAGGAATTGACCTATACTAGCATATCTTGGGTGATGTTGAGTCTCTTAACCACCTACCATCCTTTTGCATCTCCATGGCTTTCCGCTTAAATCTTTGCAGTCTAGCCATGAGGAAAAGGCTACCTCAGAGTCACCAACCAGGCCATCCTTATTATATCCATGCTTCTCTAGTTCGGTTTCCATACTCTTAAGCGTGTCAGCCACCAATGATTGTGCAAAAGAAAAAGAAAAAGAAAAAAAAAAGGAAAAAGAAAAAGAAAAAAAAATGTGCACAAGAAAGAAAAAAAAAATTCATTGATTGAGGGGGAGCCTCCGCCTTTACTCACCAAATACCCCTTGATTCCTAGTGGTTTGACTTTCCTTTGTCGTGCTTAAGATTCTCTTGTCGGAGGTCCAACTTTCAGATCACTACTAGGATTGAATCTAGTGTTTGTCGAACTCCAAGAGTCACACACACACTTTTCTCATGGGATCTATGCTTTTCACATAATGCATCACTTTCTTTCATGAGGAATTTTCTACAGACTGTGCACATTGTGTTTTCTTGTAATGGTGCTTCTTGGATAGTCTTGTGTGTTTTAAGGTACTAATCTGAAATTTTTAGATTGCTCCACCATATTATTTTTGTCGTTTTCTTCTTGTTCACTCAGTGTTTGTGGTTCATTTTAGTGAGGGGGAGTTTAGTTCATCTTGATTTGCGTTGGTAATGGAGTTTGGTTTTTCATTGCAAGAATTGTTTAGTATGAACACTTTGATATGTTTGGTAAGGGAGATTGGCTATATGTTTTGCATGTTGCTATGCACTATTTGCCCTTCTTGTATGTTCCTGGTATTTACATTGTCATATCATTGCTTGTGTGGTTTATGATCTTGCTTTTGTTGTTTGAGAGTTGTTTTTCATGAGTCTTAGTTTTCATCTATTCATGTTTTCCATCTCATGTTACAAGTTAATCGTGTCATATGTCTATTGCTTATTCATATATTCTTATGGGACTAATAGTTGTTTTGGAGATTGTGGCACTAATAACTGTTTTGCAGATCACGACCTTGAGAAAGAAGTTGGCTTTTGTTGGCTGTAATGGGTTGGGGTGTTTAGGATTTTATTTGTTAGGTGTGTTTTGTCACGGCATTGCCAAAGGAGGAGATTGTTAGGTTTTATTTCTTGGCAATCCCGTTTGACAAAACTCCTTTGAGTTGTACTTTTATTCGCATTTTTATTTCAGTGAGGCTATGAGTTGTTAGATGCGAATCCAACCCGAATCAAGCCTTTAAGAGAAGTTTGTGATGCTAATATTTTCAAGATTGCCACTTCGCTGATTATTACGGGGGTCGAGCTGCCCGGTCAGCTCGCGGCCCGAAGCAAAATGCAAAAATGCATTCAAAGTTGCCTGTCCGATCATGTTATACTTTTCCAGTTTTTCCAGTTTTGGCCTTCCCGCTCGAGCGGGAAAAGTGACGCTCGAGCGGGGTTTGCGAGCTCACAGTATCTCTGTTATGCCTGAAAAAGTACTGGATGGTGTGATTCGACGCTCGAGCGTCAAAACTGACGCTCGAACACAGTTTTCGGAATTTCAATAAAGATTGGGTTTTCTTCCAAATCTAGGATTACTTTTGGTGTTCTATAAGTAGTTGGTTTTCCCCCAAAACTATACGACTCCACAACTACTCCAGATCTTCTTTTTGGATTTTAGGGTTTATATCTGGGGATACTTTGTGAGTTTTCTTTGATGTTTTATTGAGTATTCAACTCATGGTTTAAAGAGAGTACATCAAAGGTTGTGTTTTGTTCTACAAAAGAGAGAGTTGTTCTTCGGTGGATTCTGAAGAATTCGAGCCTGAAGCTTTGGTGGATTCCGGGGTGGCTCATCGTAAAGACAATTCCGAGGTGAAGACGGGTTGGAAGAGGCACATAGAGGTTGGTTCAATTAGACCTGGATTCGCTAGGTAATTGAGAGTATACCTGTGTAATTCCTTTAAATCTTCTTAGTGGATTGTTTTGTGACTGTTGCCCGTGATTTTTTTATCACAGTTAGAGGTGTCCAATTGTGGTTTTTTTCACGTAAAATCGTTGTGTCTCTTTGTCTTGATTGTTTGATTGAGATTGTTATATTCTGCTTAAAATTGATACATAATCACAAATCAATATCTAGGGGATTTCTAGATTTTTCAAGATAGATATGTTTTCGGAATTTGGATCTTTCGTTCAGATTTAGTGTCAGCATATCGTAGTATAATAAAAATATTAGCCGGTGACACAGGCGATACGTGTCCTTAGCTTAAGTGGTATGAGTCTTCTATGGGTCCAAGTCTTCCCACCTTTTTAGGCATTATAATTTTTTTCTTTTTAAAATGAAAACACTGCCACGTGACATGTAGAGAGTAAAATTTTCACTATACCAATTGAGACGTTTACTTAATAATAGTACTAGCTGGTAACACATCCGATGCGTGTGTAAGTAAAAATAAAAATAAATAATAAAAAAATTAATATCATAATATATAAATTGCTTAAATAGTAAGTGTGTTCTTAATGAAATTCAATATCTCAGATTTAAACATTGTGCTGCACCATAATAATTTTTTATTTTAACATATAAAAATCTACCAATTTATTTATTTATTTGGTGAGCCAACCAATTAATTAATTAATTTAATGGAATTGACAAAGGCAGAAATTGATCTACCCTTTTAGGATGAAAAACGACACCGTATGGATAAAAGATGCGCTATACTCTTCAAATTATTACGTTGCTTTATCTCAACCATTTAATCCTTTCCTATGGACACACCAAATCTGGACAAACGATCCAGATCCATGTTTTCGGACCAATTGTTACAGTAGTCAAATCTGTTGGATTGGGTTATGTATTGTTAATATAATTGTTAATTGAATAACTTTAGCTTTAGTATAATTGTTAATTGTATAGGTTTATGCTTTCCTTTATGCTTTCGGTGGAAGTGGGTCATTTGGTATCCAATGTAACCTTTCTTCTCTCTATAAAGAGAGAGTTCATTACTCTTTGTAATTAATACATACAATACAGAAACATCTTTCAATTGCTCTCTTCTTTCTTTCAATTGCTCTCTAGCTTCTCTCACTCTCTCAAACTAATCTTTCATGGTATCAGAGCACATCAACCTGTTCGAAATTTTCTCCTGAGTCCAACGGCACCAAGCCCGTTCTCAGAAAAGCCAACACGCGCCCACACGCGCCGCCCTTATCCTCTGCGCGTCAACACGTCCGCCACCACTCTCACACGCGCCAACTCCTGTCGCTCACTTCCGCCACGCGCCCACACGCGCCCACAAGTCCGCGGCTCCCATACGCCGCGCCTGCTACCGTACGCGTACCGTGCGCCGCTTTGCTAGTGTGCACCCGCGTGCGCCAAACCAGCTACCGTGCGCCGCGCCTGCACCTGTCTGCTAACATGCGCCGTTGCCTTCCTGCTAACGTGCTCCTCCCTGCACTCTGCTAACGTGCGCCGCTGACATCATTGCTGACATCATCTCTGTCCAGCCTGCTCTACCTGAAGGTCTACCTCTTGTTACCACACCTCCTTCTCCACGGGCTCTTCCTCTCACCGATCCTCCTACGGGTCGACCACGTCGGGTAACTCAACCTCCTATCCATCTTCGTGATTATATTGTTGGATCTGCTGCCTTCTCTACTTATGAACCTACCTTATATCGTGAGGCTTGTACTAATCCTCTTTGGCAGCAAGCTATGACTGATGAACTCCATGCCTTGGATAAAGCTCATACTTGGGATCTTGTTGATCTTCCTCCTGGCAAGACTGCAATTGGCTGCAAATGGGTTTACAAAATCAAAACACATTCTGATGGCTCTATTGAACGCTACAAAGCTCGTCTTGTTGCCAAGGGTTTCAACCAAGAATATGGCATTGATTATGAGGAGACATTCTCTCCTGTTGCTCGGCTTACCTCTGTTCGCAGTTTACTTGCTGTTGCTACTGCTCGCCACTGGGGGCTCTTTCAGATGGATGTCAAAAATGCTTTCCTCAATGGTCATCTCCTTGAGGAGGTCTACATGCACCCTCCACCTGGGTCCACTTTTCAACCTCATCAGGTTTGCAAACTACAGCGTGCTCTCTATGGTCTCAAGCAAGCGCCTCGTGCTTGGTTTGCTACGTTCAGTTCTACCATTCATGACTTCGGATTCACCTCTAGCTCCTATGACTCTGCTCTCTTTATACGGACTACTTCTCATGGTACTACTCTTCTTCTTCTGTATGTGGATGATATGATTATCACTGGTAATGATATAGCTGGTATTCTCCACCTCAAACAATTTCTCCACCAACAGTTTGAGATGAAGGACCTTGGTACTCTTAACTACTTCTTAGGCCTTGAAGTCTCTCATGATTCTACTGGTTCCTATTTGTCCCAGGCCAAATATGCATCCGATCTTCTGGCTCGTGCTGGTCTTACTGATTGCAAAACTGCCTCTACTCCGGTTGATCCTCAGATTCGTCTCACTCCTCTCGATGGAACTCTTCTCTCTGATGCTACTCTTTATCGCCAGCTCGTCGGCAGTCTTGTCTATCTCACCGTCACTCGTCCTGACATTACCTATGCTGTTCACATTGTCAGTCAGTACATGTCGGCTCCTCGCACTCCCCACTATACTGCTCTACTCCGTATCCTTCGCTACCTCAAAGGCACTATGTTCCATGGTCTTCACTTCTCGGCTTCTTCCTCTCTTGACCTACGTGCCTTTTCCGATGCTGATTGGGCTGGGGATCCTACGGATCGACGCTCCACCACGGGATTCTGCTTCTTCTTAGGGGATTCTCTTCTTGCTTGGCGTAGCAAAAAACAATCTCTCACTGCCCGCTCTAGCACCGAAGCTGAATACCGAGCTCTTGCTGATACTACTCAGGAACTTCTCTGGCTTCGCTGGCTCCTTGCTGATATGGGAGTTTCTTCATCTACTCCTACCCCTCTCTACTGTGACAATCGGAGTGCTATTCAGATTGCTCACAATGATGTTTTTCATGATCGCACCAAACATATTGAGATTGATTGTCATTTCATTCGCCAGCATGTTACTTGTGGAACGGTTCATCTTCTTCCTATTGCTTCAGTCGATCAACCCGCTGATATCTTCACTAAGGCTCATCCTCCTGGCCGCTTTAATGATCTTGTTTCCAAACTCAACTTGGTTGATGCTTTCCCTCCTTGAGTTTGCGGGGGGCTGTTAATATAATTGTTAATTGAATAACTTTAGCTTTAGTATAATTGTTAATTGTATAGGTTTATGCTTTCCTTTATGCTTTCGGTGGAAGTGGGTCATTTGGTATCCAATGTAACCTTTCTTCTCTCTATAAAGAGAGAGTTCATTACTCTTTGTAGTTAATACATACAATACAGAAACATCTTTCAATTGCTCTCTTCTTTCTTTCAATTGCTCTCTAGCTTCTCTCACTCTCTCAAACTAATCTTTCATGTATGTCTTTTTCATCAATAGATACTAAACAGTCTGAAATACATCAGTTTTTATTTGTTTTCAATATATCAAAAAATCTTCTGTCTAAATAGTTACGATTAAGGGAAAGGATTTCGCGGGAGTTCTTCAATTCTAGGGATGACTTTGTCTGCAACCCAGCAGCAAAAGGTGTCGTTAGATACGTCTCAAAACCTGTTCCAAAAAAATTAGTTCTCATTGTGATAGATGTCAAATTTTAATTTGTCATATATTCAATTATATGGGGGCCTATCTCTTTTGCCACACGTCATTGTTAGGAGTCCAAATTGTGGGTGTCTAGCAATATTGAATTCACTTTTGCACAAATACAGATTGTGCTGATATTTTTTTCCTGTGCTTGTCGGAATGTAAAAGGTATGGAGTAATGGGAGATTATGCAATGTGAAGCATAGAGTAGTATGCAAGGAACCAAGAACAAGAATGTCAATTGCTTCGTTTCTGTTGGGACCAAAGGAGGCAAAAGTGGAAGCCCCCGCAGAATTAGTGGATTTCTCACACCCGTGCTTGTATGTTCCTTTCTTTTACCTAGATTACAGAAATCTTCGAATCTCTAAAGAGTTACAAGCTGGTGAAGCTCTTGATTTTGTACGTGCCAACTCTGAAAAAGAACATGTGCCAAAGCTTAATAAAAGAAAGGATTGATGCACCATTTCTATTTACATGATAAGAAACTAGTGAAATTGAACTTTGGGGAGCTTAATTATATGGCTTCCTACTTGATAAACAATGTATTGAAGACTGATAGTTTATTAGCTCCAAGTTGACCCTGTTCTAATTTTGAAAAGGGTTGAACTCAAACTTCAGCTATAATGTTGTTTTTGTATTGAAAACTTCAGCAATAGCTTGATTGGAATTATGTACTACAATAAGGCACTGGCTGACCTCGTGTTGGCTCAACTTACATAATTTGCTTACACTTTATTATATAATCTTTTGGTCGCATTTTATAAATCAATTTAGTTAGTTTATAAGTAAACAAATAAGTCGATGCTTAAATAAGATATAATCAATTTATTTCATTCAAATTCAATGGCAACCTGTGAAAATAAGATGTGATATTACTTTTCAACGTGGCCTCTTTAGGATTGTATTTTTTTTTTTTCATATTTATTCTTATGTATCAATGTTTCTCTGAAAAAAAGGAAAAATTTCAGATAAGTTCTAATTTTCTTATAAAAATACTATTAACTCATGATTCAATCCTATCAATATATCATTAATAATGACTTAATGGTATTTTAATGAAAAAAATATAACTTATTTGATATTTTTTTCTCGCACAAATAAGAAGAAGAAAAACATCTCACCAATTGAGATTTAATGCTATATACATTTTTGATCGAGGGTGATTATTCAGTATTTTCAGAATATGAATACGTGATGTTTCATAAGTTTTTAATTGGTAGAGATAGACAGGGATCCACAATTTATATTAGGAATGAGAGAATAACATAAGATTAAATAATTAATAATTGACTTAAAGTATAGCCATGCGATGTTTTGAAATTATTAAATAATTTCCTTGATAGAGTATGAATAGGAAGAAGAGAATCCAAGAAATGACTCGAGAAATGAAAATGAAAATGAAAATACAAAATACCAACATTTGAGATTGAGGGGTGGCCATTGACCAAGTGGCCCACCTAATCTACATTTTTAAAGATTTAGGATTGATAATTAGGCTCATAGGGCGGCCATTGCCCGGGTGGCCCATCCCATCCACATTTTCAAATGTTTGAGATTGATAATTAAGTTTATAGGATTGGACCGGATACTTTTTAACTTTTTTTTGTTAAATGAATTGCATTTGGCAATAATTTTTTGGGCAAATTACATATACACCCCTCGAGGTTTGGTTAAATTACAGATACCCCCTGAGGTTTCGGAAATTACATCCCGCCCCCTGAGGTTTGTATTTTCATAACAATTTACCCCCTGAGGTTTATATTTCATAACAAATTACCCCCTAATTTCTTATGCAAATATAGCATTCAGGGGGGAATTCGTAATTTCTCAAACCTCAGGGGGTATTTGTAATTTAGCCAAACCTCGAGGGGTGTATATGTAATTTGCCCTAATTTTTTAGCCAAGTACAGCCTGGTTTAACCAAATTATTAATAAATATATTTTTTATAAATTATATGTAAAATATGAATCTCTATATACAATTTATTTAATTTTATTTTTGTTTTGAGTAAAAAAATTACACTTGCAATGAAAATATACTTACTAAGCTTTGAACTTTGAATATAATGAAGGAAACTAATTTTTATTGTAACTTAACTACAATGTTATTGATTTTTTATTTTATAATTTTTTTTATTTGATGCTATTCATTTTTTATTTTATAAAATTTATTTTTTATTTAATATATGAGTTCATTGAACGTGTTTGGGACTGGAATGGAGTTTTAGTATCAAGTATGCGATAGATTTTTGAGCTCGGCCTAGTCATTCTTAGGCACAAAATTTCTTTATTTTTTGAGTCTGGGTCTAGCCTAAACTCTACTCGTCAATGCCTCATGTTTAATTGAACTTTTAAAAAAAAAATATAAATTAACTTGATAAAACTAAACACACACAAAAAAAAGAAATTAAAATTATTTTTTTTTCAAAAAACTAAAATAATATAAGTTTAGGACTTTTGCACCTACAATTATTTTTTTCTCTCAAAACTTGTCATTTCTTATACTTTTGTTGTCGTGTTCATATGTCTAAAAAAAAGGTGGAAATTTTATGGGCTGTGTAGATCATTTCTCACCAATTTTGAGATCTTTGGATATAATATATTGTGTTATTAATTATAATTCATTATAATATTAACTATGATATTATTTTAGTTATAATTCAATAATTTTTTTTATTATACTTTGTGTTGTTTGGTTATAACTCATTTTTTTTTAAATTATTTTTGTTAATATAGTATATCTAGTATATTAAGATATATTAGGATATTATTTGTACATATCTATTATAGTATATTCTCTGTATATACTTATATGCTCCCCTATATAAAGGAGTGTGTACCTATTCATTAATACACATTGAATACAAAGAGTTCTCTTTTCTTTTTTCTTTTTACTCTCATAACATGGTATCAAAGCCTAGAGTTTTTTCCTAACCCTTTCTTTTTCTTCATCACTTTTTTTTTTTTTTTTGGCAAATTGCTTCCAGCTCACGTTGGTTTCTGCGTATCTAGCCCCTTCTTGTTTCAAAGATTGAGTCGCGTGTTTCTGACGTTAGCCCTGGTGCACTGCTGCTGCTCTTCTTTCTAACGTGCGCCGCACGCCTCTCTGCTAACGTGCGCCGCACACGCTGACGTCATCTCCTTGTTGTGACATCAGCTCTAGTTGACCAGATTGGTCAACCCACTTAAACCAGTCGTTTCGTGCCTTTCTGGGTGTGTTTTTGGTCCGTTCAGCCATATTCCTACTATTTTCGGCCTCCTGAATCTGCTGGCGTGTTATGTTTTGGCAAAATTAGCCTTTACAAAGCACCTTTTTCTTATTTTTGCCCTGTTTGAGCATCATGGATTGTTCTGACAACATTCATTCCGTCTCTGTTATACTTGATGGGCCTAACTATGTTCTCTAGGCTCAAGCTCTCCTTGGATTTGTCAAAGGGAAGCGGCTTTGGCGTATTATTACTGGTGCTCTTTCTAAACTTGTCCAGGAAGAAAAAGAGACTGCATCTACTTTCGATGAGCGTCTTGATGAATGGGAAGGAAAGAACTACCAGATTATCACATGGTTTCGGGCTACTTCTGTTCCTTCCTGAAAGATTTGGGTTTGCTTAGCTATTTCCTCGGCTTGGAAATTTCTCATGATCCTTTTGGTTACTTTCTAACACAAGCCAAGTATATCTCTGATCACTTGGCTCTTGTTGGTCTTACTGATTGCAAGATTGCTACTAGTCCAGTTGATCCTCAAAATCGTCTTACACCTCTTGATGGTTACCTATTATCTGATGCTACGGTATCTCGTCAGCTAGTTGGTAGTCTTGTCTATCTCACGGTTACTCGTCCAGACATTGCCTATGTTGTTCACATTGTTAGTCAGTTCATGGCTGCTCCTTGCTCTCCGCACTATGATGCTCTAGTTCGCATTTTGTGCCGTCTAAAAGGCATTATGTTCCATGGTATTCACTACTCAACACACTCTTCTTTACAGCTACATGCATTTTTTGATGCCGATTGGGCCGGGGATCCTACTGACCGCTGCTTTACTACAGAGTTCTGCTTCTTCTTGGGTGATTCTTTTATTGCTTGGTGTAGCAAGAAGCAAACTCTTGTTGCTCGTTATAGTACTCAGGCTGAGTATCGTGCTCTTGCAGATACTACTCAAGAGCTTGTGTGGCTTCATTGGCTTCTTACTGATGTGGGAATTCCCTATCCTGCTGCCACTACCCTCTATTGTGACAATTAGAGTGCTATTCAGATTTCACATAATGATGTCTTCCATGATCGCACCAAGCATATTGAGATTGATTGTCACTTCATCCGGTAACACGTTACTAGTGGCACTGTTCGTCTTATCTTTGTTACCTCTGCCGATCAGACAGTTGACATCTTCATTAAGGCTCATCCTCCAGGACGATTTTTTGATTTACTTTCCAAGCTCAACTTGATATCTGCTTTACTACCTTGAGCTTAAGGGGGGATATTATCTAATATATTGAGAGGGAGTTTAATGATCTGGTACTGGGCCGGACAGATCTAGGCCAGACAGGGTTTTGCCGGACAGATTTGGGTCGGGCAAGTGTTGGGCCGAGGATGTGTGGCCCAGTTTGGAAAGAAGCTGCTCGGCAAGGCAGTGCTCGGTTGGACCGAGCTGCTTGATCAGGCGATGGTGGAGCCAGTCAAGCTGAGTGACCGGCGCCCGGAAAGGCGTGGTCAGCCGAGGTAATCGTTTGATCGGCAGGAAGGCCAACCACAGGAGATGCCCCCGGCTAGGCTTTGCCGAGATGCCGCCTAGCTCGGTCCTCCTTGGGCTGAGCCAGTGAAGTGCTTGGGTATGAAGCACAGCACGGCTGTGGATAGAGAAGCTCGACTGCCGAGCTCCAGCTGAGAAGGCAGGCAGTTGAGATTAGGTGATGTTCAGCAAGGTTTATGCTGACAGATGGGATAGCGGAGCCACGTGTCAGGAGATGACTGGGAGTGGTTATGGGGCGCAGAGGGTATATAAGCATGTCTGCGCCCTCCATACGGAGACAGACGAACATTCTGTAAGGAAATTCTTACACTAAAACACTCCTCTCTCTCTCTCTCTCTATCCTAAGGTGTGTGCTAACTTGATCGTCGGAGGGTTTTTTCGGCCACACACCACCGGGTAGCTCACCGCTATTTGCTCGCAGGTGATCGGACAGAAACGGAGCTCGGAAGAAAGGAATATGGGCTTGCCTGAATATTTGCTCCCCGTACAATTGGCGCCGTCTGTGGGAAACTTTGACAGACAAAACCTTGTTTTCCAAGCTCGTCTGATCGCCGTCCATGGCGAACAACGAAGAGTTTCCGTTGTCTGCCATAGACGGAGCCACCCCGGAGTTCACCCAAAGGAGAGAAGGACCTCCCACCATCCATCCAATGGCGGACTTGGAGATACTCACCGGAGGACAGTCAAGAGACACGCGAGATAAGCGCGGAAGAAGTTATGGCCACTCACGAAGTCCGGACGGTCATCGGCGACAGAGAGAATCACATGCCCGACGTCTGGAACACAAGTTGATGGACCAAGACGCTATCATCCGGCGAATGGCGGCGGAGATGGAGGATCTGAAGCGGCATGTCAAAGGGAAAGGTGTAGCTGGAGTGGGTGACCACAGTGAGCGCACCCCATTCCGCCGTTCAGGCGGTCAGAGTCAGCGACGCACTCAGTCTATATCTATTACCAGAAGTTACCAGGTTGGTGATTCCGACGTGCATGCAGAAAAGTCTAGCGCGCAAGACAGCACCTACAAACCCTCACGTCCGGTGACGACGTCGAGGTACTCTTACTCCGCTCATTTTGAGGATTTGCGGGCGGTCTTAAAGGAGTGGGCTCGCCGACGCGAAGCTCAGAGAATACCGGCTTTCCAGCGGCTATCCTACGGGGTTTACGCCAGCGAGGAGGTCGGAATGCCTCCACCCCGCCAAGCAGTGCCACTTTTTGAAGATACGGACTTAGCCAGGCTGAGTGCCACCCCTTTTTCCCTGGAAATAGAAACAACACCGCTTCCGGCAGGCTTTCACCAGCCTAAGTTCACACTCTATGACGGAAAAACCGATCCTTACATGCATGTGAGCCACTTCCGACAGGTTATGGCCGGACATAGGTGAAATGACGGACTTATGTGCCTAATCTTCCCGTCAAGTTTAGGCGAGCTGGGCTTAAAGTGGTTCGAGAGGTTGCCGGAAGGGAGCATACAAAGGTGGCATCAGTTGGCCGAGGCGTTTGTTACACGCTTCAAAACCAACACAAAAACACCAAAAGAAGTCGATCACTTACTAAGTGTCAAGATGGAACCGAGTGACACACTAAAGGCATACAACTCAAGGTATTGGGAAACCTTCAACGAGATCTTGGATTGCCCGGTCAACCTCGCAATCACGCAATATAAGCGTGGTCTCCCGGTCGGTCATAGACTGCAGGACTCGCTTACCATGCACCAACCGACCTCCATGGGCCAGCTCATGCAACGCATCAATGAGCACATTCGAGTAGAGGATGACGCGTCTGCATCTACCATGAAGGCAACTCCGGTAGCAACGGACAAGAAGACAGCAGGCAAAGTGCACGCAGTTGGGCAAGAGTCCAGCCGCTCAAGTGACCGAGTAGAGGAATCGGACCGTGGCTCGAATCGCAAAAACCGGGGTAGAGGACGTCGGAATGACCGGGATGACTACCCCCGAGATGACGTAGCGGGTGCAAACAGAAGATTGAAGGCACGAACTGACATAACCACGGTCTTCAAGATTCCAATTTATCGTATACTTAGTGAAATCCGAGACGAGAAGTATGTCCGGTTTCCTGCTAAGTTGGGCGATGGACAGAAGGGCTACAATCCGCGGTATCGTTGCACATTCCACCGGGAGAGAGGCCACCGGACTGAGGATTGTTTGCCTTTGAGGCAACACTTAGAAGAGCTGGTCGCGGCCGGGCACCTCGACCTTTACATTGATGGCGGCGTAAAGCCGAATCATGCTCCGGTCGATCCCAGGGGACAGGATGACTGAGACGCACCACCACAGGGAGTTATTAATGTCATCCATGGCATCGTGGAACCGGAGCGTGTTTGCGAACTCCGGGGCATGATAAAAAAGGCAGAACATATGAGGGAAGTTTTGTCGGTACAACCTGCCATCAAAAGGGGGAAGATTGAAGAAAAAGACGTGATTAGTTTCACCTCAAGGGATCTAGAGCGAATCCAGACGCCGCACAACGACTCTCTAATGGAATTATTTCCATAGAATATGTTAAGTCTAAAGATAACATAACGGATCCACTAACCAAAGGGTTAGCAAGAGAGTTAGTTGAGAATTCATCGAGGGGAATGGGACTTAAGCCTATTTAATAAGAGTTACCTCAACGGCAACCCAACCTAGTTGACTGGAGATCCCAAGATCTAGGTTCAAAGGGACAACCGAGTTGTGAATGACTCAGAAGGATCACTGGGGAGTCTAACTCCTACCCATTTCTATGATGAAATAGTGATGTCTGCAACGTTTTAGGTTAAGTAAAATTTTAATGATTCTTATATCTAGGTAAACCTAGTGGAGTATGGCAGGATATTCTTCATAAGAATCACCTATGTGAGTGTGAACTGGGCCGGTTCTATGAGATTTGTGCAGGGCTACAAGTCTTTAGAGCACTTATGAATGACCAGGTTGTTTAGGGCCAAAATGAACACAATAGTGAGAACTAAACTGTGTCTGGGGATATACTGTGCGAGTTCTATTGTCTTAGTTTACATAAACGACTGAACAGTTCAAGACATCATGTTCATTAGTTAGCTAGTAAATCCGATAGTGTCTCACAAGGGAAGGTTCAAAGTCAAAAGCTACCTATCCTTTGCAGAATATTTTCAATTTATGCACTCTCTGTATTTACATCATGTTGCATTTTCTCTTTGTCAATTTCATTCATGTGGGAGATTGTTGGAAAATTTATAAAGAGGTAGTTGTGAATTGAAATAAACTCCATTTTGAATGAAATGGTGTAAACTTTCATGGTGTCTTTTTGTTTTATACAAAGGGTCAAACCTCCATTTGAATGAAAGAGTGCAAACCTTTCATTGTGTTTCTTTATTTTAAAGGAAGGGTTATGTCCCTTCTTCATACATTTTCTATTCAAATTGAATAGGTGCCAACAAAGCCTATATAAAGGCAGCCCCATTCCAATTTTGATTAATTCTAAAAATTCATTTTCCTTGCCTTCATTTTGCTCTCTTGCGTCCTTTATTCTTCATATTATTTTAGGAAAAATTCCAGAGAGTTATAGAACACAAGGTTCTAGTTTGCCGGACAAATTTGTTTGAAGTGCTACTACAAATTTGTGAAGATCATTGTATCTTGGCAGATAGACGCCACTCAACCGTAAGAACCGTAGCGGGGCGAATCTGTCTTAAGGATAGAATGTCACACACTCGACTTGGTCTTTTATTTTTAAATTCGGTTCGATAAATAAATTCGGCATGTTATTTATTTATTTTATTTGATTTAGTTTCAATTTATTTTATTTACATAGAAGATTGTTCCAACAATGTATACCTTGAGCTAATTAAGTGTGTAGAAATATAATTTCCTCTAAAATAACCATATAAGATAAAATTGACTATTTTAACTAAATAAAACAAAATCTTATCTCCAACTTATTATTATTTTATTTTTTCTCACACAAAAATTAAAAAAATTAAAAAATCTATCCCAAAAAAACTTTTTAACCCATAAAAAACCAACAAATCAAAAAGTCAATCACCATCCCACGCAAACTCAAAACAAGGTTAATTGTTTGGTGCACAAAACTCAAAACAAGCTTCAGAAAGTAAAGTGTCCTTAATTTCCATTCTTTCATCAAATGAAATATATGAAAAAATGGCCACAAACAATCAATGTAATGTGGCAGTGATTGATCTGGAAGACTTTCCAGGGCAGTCAAGGAAGATGATAGAGGCATGTGAGGAATTGGGTTGTTTCAGGATCACAAACCACCATCAATTCCTCCCTCCGGCACTGTCGGCGGAGATGAAGGCGGTGGTCCGGTCACTCTTCGACCTTCCGGTCGAAATCAAGCGGCTGAACACCGACGTCATCCCCGGCAGTGGGTACATGGCACCTAGCCAAATAAATCCTCATTATGAAGCCTTTGGGCTTTATGATATAGCCTCTCATGAAGCTGTTAATGCCTTTTGTTCTCCCTTAGATGCCTCTCCTCACCAAAGGTTTGTTTGCTGCTCTTTCTTTCTTCTTAGTTCAGTTTAATTTGATCATTACATCCAAATTACACGTTTAAATTAACAATTTTGTTATTTGTATCAGTATCCTCCTCGAGTATAATTGAAATATAGTAACATTTGACTCAAACTAGAAGGTATTTACGTAGAGTTTATATTTTGTTATATTAAGTGTGATTTAATGTATAATCAATTTCTTCAATCTGTAACTTCTGAACAAAGTTATCAAAATCGGGATCCTAGGTGGGATTCTTGCAAGGGATTTGTGGATCGGAACATAAAATTAGACCAACGATTGTTAGATTCTACTTTTAATGTAAAATAAAATGAAAAATTATCAATAATAATGATAATGTATGTTAAATAATTTTAAAATCATCAAAAAAATGATAAATTTAATATGATTCATTTTTTTATGTTAATACATATTAGAGGAGACGTTTAGAGAAATAGTTTATAGTAAAATTTCTTAAATTGATATACACATATATAAGAAATAGATAATAATACAATTTTTTTTTTTTTTTGTAGGATTGGGATTGTAGTGTGATTTTACACAATTTTAAGATCGTAGTCACTTTAAAGATCCCACTAATCATAGTATGATCCACATCGTTTGACCCAATTAGAGTCATAAATTTGTAAAATCGTATAATCGGGATTGGGATTCTAACAGTAGAAGTTAAACTTATATATTGTACTTATTATTGTTATTATCATTTTTTTTTTCTTCAAGGTACCTAACAATAATTTTAAGAATTACATGAATCGTTAAAAATGAATCAATTATGAATCGTGCGATTTACTAGAGATTCACTTTAAAAATAAATTCATTCATAGATTCGTATCGATTTTGCAAAAATTACAAATCGAATCGCGAATCATAAGATTTTGATAACATAGATTTGGCACACTTTTTTTTCTTCTCAATTGGTAGGAAGGGAATAGGAAAATAAGAAATTACATAACACAAAAGTAAAGACTTGAATCATGTCATTGTGTCTGATAAGGGAGTACCTTATCCACTAGGCCAAACTCTTGGTCATAAATTTGGGACATTGAGAGGATTAAAAAGACAAGGAAAATTCAAAAAAATTTAATTGGGTGTAATGAGAATGTGGGTATAGTGGGAGAAAAAAATATCGTGTAAATAAAAGCTCGAATGAGCAAATCACTTTATCTGAATTTTGATTCCTAATTTGCTATGAAACCTTATTAAGGGAATGCCAAAACATTTCCCCATGAACCTCAAACAAGGTGAGGGGAAAATTTTGAGTGGTGGTGTAAGAGTAAGAGCAATTTGCTGATGCACATTTTGGGGCATACTTTTTTGTTTTGGTATTCCAGTGTCTACCTTGAAGTTGTTTTCAGTACTCACTCTTTCTTGATTTTGCTATTATTACTAGAGAAACTATAAAGATGTATGCTGAAGCAATACACAATCTAGCGATGCATATTGCTTGCAAGCTAGCTGAAGGTATGGGGTTAACTAGCTTTTCGTTTGAGGGATGGCCTTGTCAATTTAGGATGAACAAATATAACTTCACCCCCGAGACTGTAGACTCTTCCGGTGTGCAAATACATACTGATGCAGGGTTCCTCACTATACTTCAAGAGGATGAAAATGTTGGCGGTCTTGAAGTCATGGACAAGTCTGGCAAATTTGTTGCAGTGGAGCCTTTGCCGGGAACTCTCCTTGTCAATCTCGGAGACATTGCTAAGGTGGGTAAATCTTGTTGAGATTTTTCTTTGTTTGATTTATAATTGCCTTTATTATTGTCCCATATTGGAAAATTAACAAAACTTGAATGGGTTCATTTATTTCAAAGAACCCAATATGCGCAAGAAGCCTAAAATGCACATCATGTGATATTTTTCGCACACGCTTATTTTTGATAAATTATTTACCTAGATAGGTATTTTTTGGACAAATTGTGATAATTTTCAAATCAACAATTGGGGTATGCATGTCTTTTCATCAATAGACACTAAACAGTAAAAAATACATAAGTTTTCATTTGTTTTCAACACATCAAAAAATCTAAATAGTTATGATGAAAAAATAAAAAGAATTTCGTGGGAGTTCTTCAATTCTAAGGATGACTTTGCCTGTTACCCTGCAGCAAAAAGTGTCTTAAGTTATGTTTGAAAACATGTTCCAACAAAATTAGTTCTCATTATGGTCTGTAAATTCACTTTGCTCAAATACAGATTATGCTGATATTTATTTTTCTGTGCTTGTTGGAATGTGAAAGGTATGGAGTAATGGTAGATTATGCAATGTGAAGCATAGAGTAGTATGCAAGGAAGCAAGAACAAGAATGTCGATTGCTTCATTTCTGTTGGGACCAAAGGAGGCAAAAGTGGAAGCTCCCGTGCAATTAGTGGATTCCTCACACTCACGCTTGTATGTTCCTTTCTTTTACAGTGATTACAGAAAGCTCCGAATCTCAAAAGAGTTACATGCTGGTGAAGCTCTTGATCTTTTATACACCAACTCTTGAAAAAGAATATGTGCCGAAACTTAATAAAAGAAAGGATTGATGCACCATTGCTATTTACATGAGAAGAAACTAGTGAAATTGAAATTTGGGGAGCTTATGGCTTTGATTTAATAAACAATGTATTGAAGACTAATAATTTACTAGCTCCAAGTTGACCTTGTTCTAATTTTGAATAGGGTTGGGCTCAAACTTCAGTTATAGTGTTTTTGTGTGTGTGTGTTTATAAAGCCAAAATCTCTATTAATGGGTGTTTAGTTGTAAAATTAAAGAGAAATTGCATCTAGGTAGAAACAAATGATGGCTAGGATAGGTATGGCTAGGATTGCGCTATGTCATTAATTTTTTTTACAGTTATGAGTTGAGATTTGTTCATAAGTAGAACTAGTTTGATCATAAGTTAATTATGAGCCACAACCAAATTTATTCTGGAATTAGTTTATTCATAACTTTGTTATGAGCCACCACTATTTCTCTTCATAATTTAAATATCACTCTCCTCATAATTGTCATGACCAACACCATATATCTCATAAATATTAATCACATATCTCATAATCATGTCATAATCCAATACCATGTATCTTATAACCACATAATTTTGAACATAACCAATACCACATATCTCATAATCAATATCATTTTAGCTCATAATCAACCCCATATATCTCATAACGAACATATCTCATAACTACACGACTTTAAGCATAATTAACACCTAAGAAGCATGGACACGGACACGAACACGTGACACGACACGAGTACGACACGGACACGCCGACACGTTAATTTTCAAAAAATGCAGGACACGACACGAGGAGGACACGCATGAAATACATAATTTTATATATTTATTATATGTGTTAGGTCCCTGTGTTGTCAAATCCGGAGACAAAATCTTGTGTTGATTCAAAACTATGTTTTTCTGTTTTTGTACTGTACGCTCGAGCGGAGACTCTTGAGCTCGAGCGTAGATTAGCAGGTCACAGTAGTTTGACAGGGCAAGCACAGATACTGGAAGGTGTAATTTGACGCTCGAGCGGAAACTCCTACGCTCGAGCGCATCTCTGTTTCTTCGTATGCAGTTTTTGTTCAGTCCGCTCGAGCGGGCTATGGTGAGCTCGAGCGGAGATCGCGATTCAGATTCCTATTTAAAGCTGCTAACGTTGTTTTGTTTGGTACGTTTTTTCTAGATCTGAGAAAAACAAACTAGGGTTGTGTTTAAAGTCTTCTTGGGAGATTTTTGAGAGTTTTTCTTGATGTCTTGGGAAGAGTTCTTCACTCAGGATCAAAAAAATACATACATCAAGGAGTTGGTTTCTTTAAATTCAAGAGAGAGTTCTCTTCGGTGGATTCCGAAGATTCAAGCATATAGTTTCGAAAGGTGTTTGATTCTATATGTGAGTGAGGTTGTGGAATCAACTTCAAGATTGATCAGTTCCGAGATGAAGTCGTAAAAAAGAGTTACAGAAGATTCGAAGACAGATTGACTAAGTTGGGTAATTTGTAAGATATCTTTGTAATCTTTTTACTTCAGTAGTGGATTGATTTATGGCGTTTCGCCCGTGGTTTTTTAATCACAGTTGGAGGTGTCCAATTGTGGTTTTTTCCACGTAAAAATCTTTTGTGTCGATTTATTATTTAATCTGTCAAAAACAAACAATCTAAATCACTTTCGTAAGTGCTTGTTGATTTAGATTGTGTGTTTTGGTTCTTTTTGGGATTTGGAATATTTTAATCTTGATCTAATCACGAATCACTTAGATTTTCAATTGGTATCAGAGCGGGTCACTCTTTGTTTTTTCAAAACTATAGGAGTGTGATTTTGTGTGATTAGTATCATGGATTCTATTCGTGAAGGTAACTCCACTCATAGACCCCCTTTACTTGACGGTACAAACTATTCTTATTGGAAAGCTCGTATGAGAGCATTTTTAAAATCCATCGATGAGAAAGTTTGGCACTCCGTAATCTTTGGGTGGAGTGAACCTACAATCACCATTGATGGGAGTGATATTCCTAAACCCCTGGATAAATGGGACACAAACGATTACCAGAATTCGAGTTGGAACAGCAAAGCTCTCAACTCCCTCTTCTGCTCTGTCACACCTGAAGAATTCCGTCGAATTTGCACGTGTGAAATAGCAAAAGAGGCGTGGGATATTCTTGAAACGATTCACGAAGGTACCACCTCTGTTAAAAGGGCAAAACTTCAACGTCTCACGTCCGCCTTTGAAACCCTTTTTATGCGCGACGATGAGACGTTCGATGAATTTTATGCAAAACTCAGTGATATCGTGAATTCCTGTTTCACTCTCGGTGAGAAAATCCCGGAAGCAAAAGTTGTTGGAAAAATTTTGAGGTCCCTTCCCGAGAGGTTCCAACCAAAGGTGACAGCCATTGAGGAGGCTCAGAATGTTGATACCCTCAAGCTCGATCAATTGGTTGGAAATTTGCAGACTTATGAAGCCCACCAAATTTCTAAGAAAAAGCAAAAAGAAAATATGGCTTTCACGAGTGCCCATGAGACTGCAAAACCTCCGGAGACTGAATTTGATTTAGAGTCTGAGATGACGGCTATGCTTACAAAACAGTTTAAAAAATTTTTGAAAAAGAAGCCGAATTTCAGAGCCCCTATTTCAAAAGATAAGAGTAATGACAAACCCAAAAATGTTCCACCAAAATTTGCTCAAACTACTGAAAAAAAGATTGTTAGGGGACCAGGGGTCAAGTGTTATGAGTGTCAAGGCTTTGGTCACATTACCCTTGAATGCCCTTCGAAAAAGAATCGAAAGAAAGTCTACACTGTAACTTGGGATGATGAAAGCGGGTCGGAGCAAGAACCCGAAGAACCTGAATCTGGAGAAGACGGGGATAGTGCTTTTATGGCTTTTTGGTCCACTTTCACTCAAACTCTTCCAAAGCCAGCGGAGTTAGCTCGTGGTCAGAACTTGCATCATGCTCCTACTTTTGATGGGAGTAACTACCTGTTTTGGAAAATCAGAATGAGGGCTTTTCTGAGAGCCTTTGATCCAGAAGGCTGGCAGGCCATTGAAGAAGATACAGAAAGTGTTGACAGTCCGAGCAATCTGAGAGCCCTTAGCACTATTCGTAGAGCAATTTCTGCTGAAGAACAACAACGGGTTGTTCGTTGCACAAAGGCTAAAGAGGCATGGGAAATTTTGAGCCAATTCCATGAAAGAGGAAACTCACATTCACCACCATCCAGCGACTTTTCAGTCTTAGTTGCAAGATTGGAGGAGGCAAAGGAGAATGAAGAACAAAAAGAGGATGATGAGACATCTGAGGATAATGAGGAGATCAATGGCGATGAACTACAACAAGCCTACGAAAAGCTGTACGAGGAGTCTTTGAATTTGTCCAAACTCAACGACAGACTCTCTCTCAAGCTCAAGACATGTGAGGGTGAGAATGTCAGGCTGAAAGAAGAACTTGTAGCAGCAAAGCAGAATATTGTCAAGATCTCGAGTGACAGGCAAGACTTATGTGGAAAATTACTATCCTCTGAAACTGAAAGGAATGAACTTCTGAAGGTGTATTCCACATATGAAGAAAAGCTTGAAAGTCTTGAGCTGTCACAAGCCAGATTGGAAGAGATAATCTGTCAAAAGGATGAAGAGCTTCGGGTTGCTAGAACCACTATTGCCATGTGGAACAAAGGTTCAAAATCCTTAGAAGACATCCTCGGGTCTCAACAAATGGGTTGCGACAAAAGCGGGTTAGGCTATGATGCAACAGCACACAAGGGACAGGCCTCTACTTCACATGACAAGAAGACTCAAGCAAAGGGAAAATTGAAGGTAGACCAGGCTGATCTCTCTCTCCGTCTACCGAAAGCTGGTAAAATCAACAAAAAGGAGGTAAAACCAGTTTTTATTTGTCATCACTGTGGTAGGAATGGCCACATTCGTCCTTACTGTTTTGAACTCTTTGGTAAGGTGTCTCAAAAGGGTAGAAATTCTAATACTTTTTGGGTTAGGAGACAACCTTACATGTCTAGGCTGAACACCAAGACTAAAAAGATTTGGATTAGAAAAGAGGATTTGACTTGTTTTGTTGCTCACACTGCTCTAAAAGCACGTGATTCACACATGTGGTATCTTGATAGTGGGTGTTCTCGTCATATGTCCGGTAACAAATCCTACTTCACCTCCCTTGAAAAATATGAAGGAGGAATTGTTACCTTTGGAGACGGTGGCACTTCGAGAGTCATTGGTAAGGGCTCTATTAGTGTTGCTGGTCTTCCCAAGCTAGATAATGTTTTACTAGTTGATGGTCTTAAAGCAAATCTTTTAAGCATTAGTCAAATGTGTGATTCCCATCATGAAGTATTGTTTTCTAAAAATAAATGTGAAATTTTGGATAAAAAAGGAAATACTGTCTTACATGGGGTTCGCACATCTGATAACTGCTATGGGATTGTTACAACTAATGATCTCACTTGTCACTCTGCCATCATTAGTAACATTGATTTGTGGCATCAAAGATTAGGTCACATGAATTTCAATGACCTAACTAAGATTGCCAACAAAGAGCTTGTGAGGGGAATACCTAAACTAGGTAAGAATTTGAGCCATGTGTGTGGACCATGTCAGCTTGGAAAGCAAACCCGTGCTCCTCATAAAAAAGTGAACAGCTTTACAACCAAACGTCCTCTTGAATTAGTTCACATGGATTTAATGGGTCCTACTCGCACTGAAAGCATCGGAGGTAAAAGATACATTTTTTTAACTGTTGATGATTTTACTCGATTTTCGTGGGTAAATTTTTTAAGGGAAAAATCTGATACGTTTGATGCTTTCCAGGCCTTAGTCCCTAAAATCCAAAATGAACAGGGTGTTTCCATTGGGCGTATCATAAGAATCCGAACTGATCATGGTCGTGAATTTGAAAATAGTTCGTTTTCGGATTTTTGTGATATGCATGGAATCAAGCATGAATTTTCTGCTCCTATTACTCCACAACAAAATGGAGTTGTTGAGAGGAAGAACAGGGTTGTTCAAGAAATGGCTAGGGTCATGCTCCTTAGTAAGAAACTTCCTCCTAAGTTTTGGGCTGAAGCCTTAAATACTGCTGTTTATGTCATAAATCGCGTGTATTTAAGGCCCGGCACTTTACAAACTCCATATGAATTGTGGAAGGGGTTGAAACCTAATGTAAAATACTTCAAAACTTTTGGGAGTAAGTGTTACATCTTCAAAGATAGAGAGCCTTTGGGCAAATTTGACTCCCGAAGTGATGAAGGTATTTTTCTAGGGTATTCAACCACTAGTAGGGCCTTTAGAGTCTATAACCTGCGAACTTCATCTTTAATGGAATCTATCAATGTGGTTATAGATGACACAGGTGCACCTACTCCAGCAACAAATGAGGATGATAATGATGAGTCTCCAATCTTGGACACGGAATCACAAAATCAAGGAGAAGGTGTGGACCCATCACAAGAAATGGTTACAGAACCATCTTCACAGGTAAGGTCAAGTCCAAAGAGTGCTCCAAGGGACATAACTCCTGTTGCCCCTGTCACTGCGAGTCCTGAGCTTAAACCATCAGCTAGGGTGAAACTAAATCATCCAGCTCAACAGGTGATTGGAAGTGTCTCGGATCGAATGAAAACCCGAAGACAGATTCGGGATGAGGTATCACATATGTGTTATGTTTCTTTAATTGAACCTAAAAATTTTAAAGAGGCCTTGCTAGATGATAGTTGGGTCAATGCTATGCATGAAGAATTAGGTCAATTTGAACGTAACAAGGTTTGGACTCTAGTTCCCAGACCTAGAGACATGAATGTGATAGGTACCAAGTGGATCTTTAAAAATAAATCTGATGAGAATGGTACAGTTGTTAGGAACAAAGCTAGGTTGGTTGCTCAAGGCTACACACAAGTAGAGGGTGTTGACTATGACGAGACGTTTGCCCCAGTTGCACGTCTCGAATCTATTCGTATTTTGCTTGGTGTTGCATGTTTTCTTGGCTTTAAATTGTTTCAAATGGATGTGAAAAGTGCCTTTTTGAATGGGTACTTGAGAGAAGAGGCATATGTTGAGCAACCAAAAGGGTTTGAGGACCCTAAATGTCCTAATCATGTCTACAAGTTAGACAAGGCTTTGTATGGGTTGAAACAAGCCCCTCGAGCTTGGTATGACAGACTTACTACATTTCTTCTTGACAATGATTTTCAAAGGGGTAGTGTGGATAAGACCTTGTTTGTGAAACATACTAAGTCTCATATTCTTGTTGCTCAGATTTATGTTGATGATATTGTGTTTGGATCCACTGCTGAACATCTTGTGAAATATTTTTCGGATTGTATGACACATGAGTTTGAGATGAGCATGATGGGAGAGTTGTCTTATTTTTTGGGTCTTCAGATTAAACAGTCTCCTTCAGGTATATTTGTGTCTCAGTCTAAGTATGCGAAAAATCTTGTGTCTAAGTTTGGTCTTGAGTCTTCCAAGCATGCACGCACTCCCATGAGCACCAGTCTTCACCTCTCCAAAGATTCCTCTGGTATTGATGTTGATCCTACCCTTTATAGGAGTATGATAGGGAGTCTTTTGTATCTTACAGCCAGTCGTCCTGATATTTCTTTCAGTGTCGGTGTCTGTGCTCGTTACCAAGCCAGTCCTAAAGAGTCTTACCTTCTTGCGGTAAAACGCATCATCAAGTATGTTAATGGGACTTTGGGGTATGGGGTTTGGTTTTCCACTGACACTACAGCCGATATTACTGGTTTTTCTGATGCCGACTGGGCAGGATGTGCTGATGATAGGAAAAGTACATCCGGGGGGTGTTTTTACCTTGGGAACAATCTGGTTTCTTGGCATAGTAAAAAGCAGAATGCCATCTCTCTTTCCACTGCTGAGGCTGAGTACATTGCTGCAGGGAGTTGTTGTGCTCAAATGTTGTGGATGAAGCAAATGCTTCATGATTATGGGATAGAACAGAACACTCTTACTCTTTTCTGTGATAACACAAGTGCCATAAACATTTCAAAAAATCCTGTCCAACACTCTCGCACCAAACACATTGACATTCGTCATCATTTTATTCGAGAGTTAGTGGAAGAGGGCCTTGTTGTTATTGAGCATATTCCCACTGAGCATCAAAAAGCTGATATTTTTACAAAACCCCTTGATCTTCTTCGGTTTGAGTTCCTTAGAAAGACCTTGGGTGTCATGCTCGATCACTAGAGTGTTACCTGTTTCTTGAGTAGGTGTAAATGTTTGTGCCTTATGAATGCTTGGATGTGATAATCTCAATATCATTGATTTCTGTTTACTTGCATCCAATTTTTATACACTACTCATGCTGCTTACAAGATCTCATTGTTCATTGGTCATAGCTCATTTTGAATGCCCATGCTCATTAACCTCATGATCTCATTCTGTACACATCCTTGAGATTAATTGTTGCAGGGGTTTCCGCACATGTGATCAAAGTTCTCTATGGACCACTAACAGTGTTTCTTGTACTTTTACTGTGGAATTGACCGATACTAGCATATCATGGGTGATGTTGAGTCTCTTAACCATCCACCATCTGTTTTCACTTCCACGGTTTCTCCCTCAATTCCTTGAAGTCCGGACATTAGGAAAAGGCTACCTCAGAGGCACCAACCAGGCCATCCTTTATGATTTCATTCTTCTCTGGTTTGGTTTCCATACTCTTGAGAGTGAAAGCCACCAGTGAGTGCCCACAAAAAAAAAAAAAAAAAAAAAAAAAAAAGGACTCTTTGACTGAGGGGGAGCCTCCGCATTTACTCAACAAATACCCCGTGATTCCTAGTGGTTTGACTTTTCACTGTATTGTTGAGTTACTCTTGATGGAGGTCCAGCCATCCGATCACTACTAGGATTAACTCTAGCTCAGTGACCTCTCATGGATTGCACACACACACTTTTTTATGTGAGCTCTCATATTGGATTCTGAGTTGTACATTCTCATGTAGCTTATGATCATGGATGATATTTTTTTTGCTATGCTCATGATTTCCAGTGTCGTTTTTTTTTAAAATAAAAAGGTGCAAGTTCACACGATTCATGAATTGTGGATTATTTCATCTTAGTTTCATTTGGCTCAGTCTGATCATCTATTTTTGTTTCAGGTCTCACCTCGTGATTTTGCATATTGGATTGTTTTAAAAAAAAAAAAAAAAAAAAAAAAAAAAAATTGTTTTGTTTTGTTTTGTTCCGCTCGAGCGGCATGTTTTACGCTCGAGCGTTTTTTTCACTCTTGCAGCAGTTTGTTCGTGTTTTGTCAGTTCTGAGAGATGGTTTTTTGAGCTCGAGCGGCCTTTGACACGCTCGAGCGGGAGTCTGCTTGCAATTTTGTACGCTCGAGCGGTACTCAGTACGCTCGAGCGGACCTGTTTCATACTTAACTCCCTCTCTTGACTCTTCGAGGTATTTTTTCTCTTCCTGTTTCATTCTCTCGATCTAGGGTTGGTCGTGTGGCTGCATTGTGGTCGATTCTCCTCCCATTCATCATCCGGAGTTCAGACTGCTTAATTTGATTGTCTGCGCCAACATCATTGTCACCACACATTCTTCCGAGGTCAAACAAGACCAAGGATTCATTTTGTCTTGTATTGCCAATCACCGCTCTATTGATCTTGCCTCTCTTATTGTCACCAAGATGATCAGTGCTCATGGCCATTCCAAGCTTGGCCTTCCTTACGGTTGCTTGATCAACCGCCTTTTGTCTGACCTTGGGGCTCCTACCCTCGATGATGATGAGTTTGTCTCTCCCTCTCGCCCTTTCACTAAGAAAACTGTCTCACAGAGTCGGGCTCATGTTAAGGGGGAGTCCTCTCGGGCTGGTCCTTCTACAGGTACCACTGCTGGTCTTGCTGAGGAGGCTGAATATGATGCTGCTGCCGCCGGGGGTGAGGAGGATCCTACTCCACCTGTTCCACCTAGCTCGTTTCCTGATCAGTTTCGGCATTTTGAGGAGGCTATGACTCGGAGGTTAGACTTTCTTGATGCTCGCTTTGACGCTTTTGATGGTCGTCTTGGTCAGCTGGAGCAGACTGCTGTGCACAATACTTTGCAGCTGGATCACATCATTTCCTTACTGACGCTTCAGCCGCCCCCTCCTCCGTCTGGTGCTTGATTTGTAGCTTTCTTCATTCCCGGTCAAAAAGGGGGAGAGTTTGGTTCATGCTGGATTGGACATGGGTATATTTTGTTGATGGTACATGGATATTGTTGGTATATTTTGTTTTGTATGGATATTTTGATATTGTGTTCCGTTGGTTCTATTGAATGGATACATTTTGCTATATTCTTATACAGTTCCACAAGTTTTGGTTTTTCTGGTATGTTGCTCGTTTTTTTTACAGGTGAATGGTGGATGATGAATTGGATTGATGGCTTGATATATGGCTAGATTGGAAAGCTTGTTTATTCATAGAGTTGTTTTGAGTTGTTTTGATTCATAGAGTTGTTTTGAGTTGTTTTGAGTGTTTTAGTATTGGTTTTTGAATTTTGTCTAGTGCTTGTGTTTAAGGACTTTTGTTTAGAAAAGTTTTGTCCGGGAATTGACAAAGGGGGAGATTGTTAGGTCCCTGTGTTGTCAAATCCGGAGACAAAATCTTGTGTTGATTCAAAACTATGTTTTTCTGTTTTTGTACTGTACGCTCGAGCGGAGACTCTTGAGCTCGAGCGTAGATTAGCAGGTCACAGTAGTTTGACAGGGCAAGCACAGATACTGGAAGGTGTAATTTGACGCTCGAGCGAAAACTCCTACGCTCGAGCGCATCTCTGTTTCTTCGTATGCAGTTTTTGTTCAGTCCGCTCGAGCGGGCTATGGTGAGCTCGAGCGGAGATCGCGATTCAGATTCCTATTTAAAGCTGCTAACGTTGTTTTGTTTGGTACGTTTTTTCTAGATCTGAGAAAAACAAACTAGGGTTGTGTTTAAAGTCTTCTTGGGAGATTTTTGAGAGTTTTTCTTGATGTCTTGAGAAGAGTTCTTCACTCAGGATCAAAAAAATACATACATCAAGGAGTTGGTTTCTTTAAATTCAAGAGAGAGTTCTCTTCGGTGGATTCCGAAGATTCAAGCATATAGTTTCGAAAGGTGTTTGATTCTATATGTGAGTGAGGTTGTGGAATCAACTTCAAGATTGATCAGTTCCGAGATGAAGTCGTAAAAAAGAGTTACAGAAGATTCGAAGACAGATTGACTAAGTTGGGTAATTTGTAAGATATCTTTGTAATCTTTTTACTTCAGTAGTGGATTGATTTATGGCGTTTCGCCCGTGGTTTTTTAATCACAGTTGGAGGTGTCCAATTGTGGTTTTTTCCACGTAAAAATCTTTTGTGTCGATTTATTATTTAATCTGTCAAAAACAAACAATCTAAATCACTTTCGTAAGTGCTTGTTGATTTAGATTGTGTGTTTTGGTTCTTTTTGGGATTTGGAATATTTTAATCTTGATCTAATCACGAATCACTTAGATTTTCAATATGTTATATATATATGAATATATCATTCAAAGATAATAAAAAATACAATATGACACTAATTCTTATAAATTTATATGGTTTTTATTTTATTATTGTATCTTAAGTTATTTTGTTCAAATTTATAATTAGTTTTACGTATGTCTAATCGTTAGACACGTGTGTTTAAACGATTGACACGTGTGTCCTTCAAGTGTCCAAAGAGTGTCCAAGTCTTTAAATAATAGGACACGTTTTGAAGAGTGTCGGACACGTGTCCTGAGAGTGTCTAAAGAGTGTCGGTGTCCGACACGTACCCGACACGGATACGTCACCTTCCTAGAAGTGTCCGTGCTTCTTAGATTAACACCATATATCTTATAACTGCTATCACATATCTCATAACCAATATCATATATTTTAAAATCACTCCCACATATTTTATAATCATATGTCTCATAATTAATAATATTACATCTCTTGTAACTAAGATTACAATATAGACGGTTCGAATCATCATGAAATTTTGCAAAATCTACAAAATAGTCTTTCAAATTATGAATGAAAGATATGATCTTGAAGGGAATTACTCCCGTTGAATAAGGTGAGGTATGAACTCAAAGAAAATGAGATTACTTGTTTGACTTCTTCTTTCCTTTGTTATTTGACATGACAGAGACAAGACTTGAACCTCAACGACCCTCTTTCATTGTGTTGGGCGGCATGTGTTTTATGCGTTTGGATTTGTCTCAAATTAGAGGGCCCTTTTCTCTGGTTCATGCATTTGGCATTTAGTCTTGTCTTTTTATTTTTATTTTTATTTTTATTTTGATTAATGATTTATCAATATAATTTTTTCTCTCAACCTTCCGAATGTGATTCTTATTTGTAAGAGTCTGGTTTCTTACTAGTAAGAGTCTCATTCAAGAGAATTTGGGAGAGAAAAATTGTGTGAATGAATCATTGTTGTTTTATTTCTTAAATTTAATTTTTTATTTTTTGTAATATGATATCATGATAAATTTTTATTAGTTTTGAGACTCATGTAAAATGTTCCTCCATGTAAGTCGGACAAATATGGGACTATTCCACCAATTATCGTTCAAAGGATTATGGATGTTTGTTAAGGATTATATAACGTTAAAATAATTTAAATTTTAAGACATTTTTTATATATTTTTGTACACTTTTATACATATATCAACATTAATTATTGTCCATTGAATGGTGGTTAACATTTTTCTTTACTCTTTTATTGAGATTCATTGTTTTGAATTTCACTAAAAAGTTGTGAATACTAATAAAAATTCAATTATAGAATAGGGTAATGTTCACTTGTAAGATAGCTAAAAAATTTGTATTTGTTTTTTTTGAGAAATCCTATATATTATCAGATTTATTTTACCATTTTATTTTATCTCTTACAGGTATTAATGTAATAAAAATTATATATATGCCGTAAGACTTATCATATTTAAAAAATGAGTAATTTTGTACAAACTTACAATTTTTATTTATTACACTTAAAGGAAAAATTTGTAAAATTCGTTAATTAGTTTGTTCATTTGCCTTATAATGATATTTAGCACATATGAGGCGAAAAATTATAATGATAGATCTGGAAAAAGACAATTTTTCTTGTATTGATTTGAATATGACCATAAATTTATGGTTTCGTATCAATTTGGTCTAATTAATTACTCTCATTAGTTTTTTTGATGAAAAATATACACATAAGTAAAATGCGTAATAATTTTAAGGATAAAATTATAAACTTGCTCAACCAATTTAGTGATTTTTTTTTTTATATCAAAAACCCTAATTAGAACCGATACAAAAATTAAAATTAAGAGTCAAAATTGAATCAATTAAATCTATAAAGATCAAATGGTACAAAAAAAAATTAAAATGAAAGCACCTATAGTCCAATTTGCCCAAGACATTTTGTTGCTTCCCACTACAATATATATTGAAAGAGGTATGTTAGGAATTCTAAATGATCTATCAAAATTTCTATTAAACCATATGAGACTTATACACATTTTGGTTTGTGTAGGTCCACACCCCTTGAAATGTTTGATAGAAAATTTAGTAAATTATTTAGGGTCCATAACATTTTCCATATTGAAAGCAGAGCATCATTTGTCAAAACAGATCTCAAAACAGCTTCACCAAGTAAGAGTATCTCCAAATAGACCTGTCAAACTACCTGCCAAAGCTATAATTTGGCAAAAGTTATAAAAAGAGGTCTCTAATGGCTTGTTATTCTGCTTGCCAAAGATAGCGATGCCATTTCTTTTCTCAAGTTTGGCTGGTTGAATAGCAGCTGCCAACACATGCTGCATTAGCAAATATTAACAGATTTTTTGCTCCAAAAAACATAATTGAAACATTACCGAACTTTCCAAATTTCAAAATCAAATCCAAATTTCAAAGGAGTTGCCAAATTCACAAATTTCACAATTTCAAAATAAATCTCACAATTTCAGAATAAATTTCAGGATTTCAGATTTAATTTCACAAATTTCAGAATAAATTTCTAAATTTCAGAATCACACAAAAAAATCACACAAATTTTAATTTGTGTGAATCAATTTTAGAATCACACAAACAAATTTCATAAACGAATTTAGATGACCTGGATCGCGAGAGAGAGAGAGAGAGATCGAACAGTAGACAAATCGGAGAGTATACTGCTCTTCAACTCAAAGACAGACATAGAGAGAGAGAGAGAGAGATCAACGACTGTAGATAGATCGGAGACAAATCGGTAGTGTTGACTGCTTTTGAGTTCAAAGACAGAGACACAGAGAGAGAGAGCCATTTCTACGATGGAGGATGGAAAGGGATGATGAGAGTAGGAGAATAAGAGGGAGAGATAGAGACAGAGAGAGAAAGAGAGAGAGAGGGAGGTTTCGATGACGAAGGAAGGGTGAGGGAATATGAGAGTGAGAGCCAGAGTGAGAGGGAGAGGGAGAGTGAAGATAGAGCCGTTGTATGTCTTGGAATGGGTTGGATGATTCTAGATAAATCATCTCAGCCGTTGGTGAATGGGTATGTGGATGGTTTTGATTTGTCTTGGAATTAAAATGAGCCGTTGTGCTCTATTTGCCTAAAAAAAGGTCAAAAATATATATATATATATATATATATATATTTTGTAGTGATATGTTTTTTGGTGAGTTGAATTATATTTTAAATTTTTTTCCAATTTTTCAATTTTTTTTTCATTTTTAAATTTGTCTAGTTGGTAATAATATAAATATATAATTTTTTTTAGAAACAGTTAAAAAAAGATCAAAAAAAAAAAATCACTAAAAAACTTATATCCAAATAGCACCTACAAACTTGAAGGAAAAGTTGGTTGAAATTTTTCAAAATAGCAAGTGAGCATTGGAACACTATTGTTATAATTTAGCAAAATAATACTATTTATTACCAAATTATAATAATAATAATGTTATTTTAGCAAATACCATTATAGATGCTCTAAAGTTGTTCTTAGTTGCCACTCTATTCCTCAAATATAAGGAAAAATGACCACAAACAATCAATGTAATATGCCAGTGATTGATCTGGAAGACTTTCCAGGGCAGTCAAGGAAGATGATAGAGGCATGTGAGGAATTGGGATGTTTTAGAATGACTAACCACAATAAATTCCTCCCTCCGACGCTGTCGTCAGAAAGGAAAGTGGTGTTCCAGTCGTTTTTTGACCTTCCGAACAAAAATCGAGCGGCAGAACGCGGACATCAACGCCAGAAGTGGATACATGGTAAGGGATAACCATTTTAATTCGATTAACGGGTCTGTCCATACATGTTTGAATGGAGCGAATTTTACCTAATCTAATACTTATGTAAGGCTGGAGTGGGTTATATTTTGGTCACTCACAAGGGAGTGGGGCGGAGGCGGGTATTATATTTCCCGATCCAAATCCGACCCGATATAATTAAAAAAAATATAATTAGATATAAAAAATAAATATTAAAAGTCTGTAATTCTATTCAAATATAAATAAATAATAATTTTAAAAGTTTTACTGTTTATATATATAAAAATAAAAGAAATTATTTAGTGTGTTGAGAATGATTCTTAATTTTTTTGATTATTTGATATATAGTCGGGTATTGGTGGATATCGGATATCCGCGGAGATGGAAATAAGATTGAAAATTTCACTTATAACGGCATTGGGGCAGGAGCAAAGGTAAGATTTATCCACAGAAACAAAAGCAAGAGATGATAAACCAGTCCCAAATTTATCCCGTCACCATCTCTAGCTGTGGCACCTAGCCAAATCAATCCTCATTGTGAGGCTTTTCGCGTTTATGATATAGCCTCTGATGAAGCTGTTGATGCCTTTTGTACTCCCTTTGGTGCCTCTCCTCACCAAAGGTTTTTTTTTTTTTTGGCTGCTCTTTCTTTTTTCGTAATACAGTTTTAATTTGATCATTTAATTCAAATTACACATTAAAATTAAAATTTTATTACATATCAGTGTGTCCACCTGAAATGTAATTGAAATAATACAGATTAGAGCGACATTTGAGTCAAATTAAAAGGTGAAAAATATATTTTATCCAAAAATTTATATTTTGTGATATTAAGTATGATTAATGAATTTAATATCTCCAGTCTTAACTTTTGAATAGGAGAAAGACTACGGTACACATCCTTTTAATTAGTGTATACCATACGTATCTTATAACTACAAAAGAAAATGAAATAATTTCATACTTTTTGAGTCATAATTATAAAAAAAAAAAAAAACAATTATAACCAAATACATAAAAAAAAAAAATCATAATTAAAATCTCAAAATAATATCATCACTAAAGAAGAAAATTAGTTATAACTAAAAAAGAAAATGGTGTAACTATGGCCATGCTTGTTTGGCTATTTCGAAAGAAGGATTGTACTAATAGTTTGCCCACTTATGGGCCATGTTTGTTTGGCTTTTTGGGGATGGGGATTGGACTAATAGTCCATGGGACCTACCTATAGGTCATGTTTGTTTGGAGGTTTGGGGAGGGAGATTAGAGTATGAGTGAGGTGGGCCCCACTCATGCCATGTTTGGTTAGGAAATGTGTGGGGGAATAGTATTTCTCTTGGGTCACGTTTGTTTGGCGGATTAGATTGGATAAGATTGTTAGCAAAATGATGGTTAATGAAGAGATTGTTAATGTGTGGATTGTTAGTGAGCCTCTTGCCCCTCTCCATTCCCTAAGGAACAAGAGGGCTCCAACTAGTCCCAAAAATCCACTGGAATACGAATTCGATCAAAAATGCAATCATTATCATTAATGAATCAAAGAACTGAAAACATTTCCAATACCGAATGCAACTCCCGCTGAAGCAATTGTAGCAGCTCTGGCACCCATTGCTTTTGCACCCTCTAATATCTCGAGTTGAGAATTCTCGTCACGCTTTTTCATTAGAAACGTGATCTTAAATATATATGATGATTATAGGATGATAGCACCAAAAGAGCGGAGACTTTTACAAGGCCACCACCGGTTATTACAAGAGCAGGACAACAAAGAGAGTTCCAAAGGACGGTGACGAAAGAAACCCCATGCCTTAGGTCAAGAAGATTAATCGCGGAACAGCTTGTATAGTGCTTTTTGTGGTCAATCCCTTTCCTGATTTGACCCCGAATGCTGTGAGGGGGCGAAGGAATACATGAAAGCAGGTTTTAGAGCTTGAACCTCGGTCACGAGTTTCATTGGGTCATGAGATGCCTATGCTAACTTCCTTGCTGTCTAAGCCCCAACGCCTAGGCTTCTTGGGTGAAGAGAACTTTTGCCAGAGTGCTCGAGCTAGATAAAGTAGACAATTTTCCACCTAGAATGAATGATAACAAATAAGATCTCTCAAGTGATAGCTATAGAAGGTAAAGACAGGTAAGGATGTCTCGGGTTGCTGTTTTTGTTTCTGTAGTTGGATGTAGCTCCTTGCCTTTAGTTCTTCTAGACGAAGAGTTGAGTAGAGATAGGAATGATATTTCTCTTTTTTGATTAAATGGACCGCAGACAGCTAAGCTGCTACAACCTTGAGAAAACTAGTACCAACCATGTCCGCAAACACGATGGGCAAAGCTCTTGAGGTGGGTTAACCCAATAAATGCATCTCTCAGATTGAACCGAACCAAGACTCGCAAGGAAGTTCGCACTAGTATTGCCTTCCCGAAAGGTGTGACTTATCATGTAGTCCCAAAACCTTGTAATGAGCACTTTGCAATTCTGAATTAGCCTTCCCAAGGGATGACTCTTCACATCACCCATCTTAACAAGACTAATAGCTGCCTTTGAATCAGATTCAATCACAACTTTTCTAAAGCCCTTTTCTCACGCCAGATTCAACCCTTCCCTTATGCCAAAAAGTTCTATAGATAGACTATTTACTGAACCCACATTGAGGGAAAACCCCCCAATCTAGTCCCCCTCCTCATCACGCAACAGACCCCCAGCTCCTGCCCTTCCCGGAGGATTAGACGCGCTGCCATCCGTGTTAACTTTGACCCACCTGCGAGGAGGCTTGACCCAACTCACATTGATCTCCTTGCACTTCTTGGGTCGCTTTTTATCCTTAAAGGCTTGAGTGGTTTGAGAACTTCAAAATTTCCCTTTCTAATACGTTAAGAGGCCATGGAAGACAGCCCTGTTCCTGTTAGCCCAAAGGGTTGAAACCGTGACAAGGAACAAAGTACCCCACTTGATATTCTAGCCAACCCAATCCTCATTCGACTCTGCATTCTCTTTCAACCAGTCAAATAAGTTATGTTCAAGGAGTGCTTTTGGAGAGGGCTTTAGCAAAGGAGGAATCCGATAGAATTTTAGTTATTCTTCCCCATGGCGGAATTAAAAGCGAGAGTACTATAGACATCCCTCTGTACGAGAAGGAAAGGTTTGGAAGCCTAGTTCCAATTTCTTTGATCTAGGAGGTATGCGTCCTTCGTTCATCCTTTCAATCTATCGAGTGGAAACTCGATCGGAACTCTAGTTGTTAAGCTATAGTCTCTTCTCCCATTTCCTTAGATATCACGAAGGCACTAAATAGCATTGAAGCGAATTAGCGGCCATTGATTCATTAGATAGAGGGACCATTGGACTACTGACTGCATGAATGGATGAATCCCTCTGGTCGACTTGCCAAGGAAGTCAAAACTACAAGACAAGCACTCCTTACTCATTTTTTTGGATTTTTTTCCTTTTGGTAACCAAAGCCTATCCTTCCATTTTCTTCCGGCTTTGTAAGTAGTCAAAAAGAAAGAGTCTAGAAATCGAATTGATCGCCATCTCCCCTCTGTGAGGTAGTTTCGCCCCAAGCATCCCAGTTTTTCTGGTTAACTTAGCAGGTCCCCCCTATTCAATGAAGAAATTCCAAATTAGTGGCTTTCTCTTAAAGGAATTCTTTGGTCACATCGGTTGACTCGTGTTATCTTAAGAAATGCAACTTCAATGCTCGAAATAGTTTTAAAAGATTGTAGTAACATTCAGCCTTCACTGATCAATCGCTACTGTCACATGATCGAACTCAATTCTCGCATGATCTACTGTTTTGAGGATGCCTTTATATATATATATATATATTGTGCAAAAGCTTTTGTAGCATAAGGGCTTGTTGTTGGAGTTGCAGTAGAAGTGGATTCGAAATGTCTTAATAAATAAAACTGAACTTCGTTCGCTCCATCTCTCTGATGAATGAAGTCAAAAACCATTTTTTTCTCTGAGATCAAATTCAAAGATTAGAATTAAGATCTCAACTTGTTTTTTCTTTCTCATCAGCAAGCTTCTTCACTCTGATCTCAGTTGCCAGATCAGATGGAAGAACCGCTTAATGAAATCCACTTTCAACGGATTGAACATGATGAGCTGACTTGAAGCGCATTCTCTTCTTTCAAAGATTCAGTAAGTGATCTACTCCCTCCATTCTCTTTAACCAAAGCACCTTTCTAGAGGACTATGTTCCGTGGGAACTTTGACCTCACCTCACTCATTCATGCCAGTCATTGTGTTTTCTCAATCAACAAGCTAACTGAAATGATTGGAAGATTCATGAGAATGAACTGCTTTTCACACGAATTCCACGGGGTGTGAATACTGGTCAAGATCAAGATTGAGAGCCCGATATGGATCGAGATACGGAGCATGAGCAAGAGAGAAAAGCCCAAGGATAGGCTTCGCAAAAGAGAGGAAAGAACCGCCTACAACTATTAAGCCATGCCTTTTTCACATATAGCTACTGCCCCAACAAATAAGTGTGCTTTTGGGGCTTGACTACTTCACTTCTATTTATGGTATTTCATTCTGTACAGTCAGGCGCCCTGCTAAAATGTAAGGGACGGGGCCCCAGCTAGCAGTTCTCCCTTTGGACAAAATATAGGCACGAAGCCTTTTGTAGTTCGATTCATCCGGTTATTTTGTTTCTTAAAGAAAGAGGCCAAATGGGTCGTTAAGTTCCTTCCCCTTTATTTGTTTAGTAAATAAGTATAAGTAGCAAGGTTACTGCTTAGTTGTTTGTAAGATAGAATGGATTAAGATTGATTGTGAGTTCGGAACCAGTATTACTAGATAGAAAGTAGCGATAAATACCTGCATTGCTTGCCCTAATCTAATTTCGAGCTATTAGTAGTGCAAGTAGCAGTGCCAGCCAAAATAGCAACGCTAGTCTAATGTGACCCCGAGGTCAGACCAAGGAAACTTCCTTAGGCGGTATGACAAGGCACTTCCAGGTAGCGAGTCATAGTGCCAGTCGTAGTAGTGCTAGTCGCCTATCCAATTAGGGACCCATAATTTGTCAATACATATCTATCGAATAGAGCTGCTAAAGACTAGTGGTTCGAGATAAGATAGGGCCTGAAAGGTAATAGTGAGCTCGAGCTAGAGTTGCTACTTCTTGGGTTATAGGATTGAACACAAAGGCTATAGGTGTTGGGATTCACTCTCCAAACAACTTCGTGTTTTTCAACATGTCATCTTTTGGGAACAAAAAATGTTCTCCTCTATGCCCGAGTTTTACCTACCATTTATCCCCACTTCATCATTCTTTACTGATTGCTCTGTTAAACTGTTTCCTGATAACCTTGATACAGGATCTTTATCTACGCTTACTGCTACGGTCTCTTCTGAGGTGCCTGCTCTATCTGATGGTCCTACCATCAACGTTTAAACTGAGTCTTGTCGTTACTTTACTCGAGTAAGTAAGCCACCGGTTTATCTTCATGACTATTACTACTTCTCTATCTTTCTCAGCATGATCCTTAATCTTATCATGAGGCTAGCTCTAATCCCTTTTGGCAGCACGCAATGGCAGAAGAATTGCAGGCATTGTAGAAAACTCATACATGGGATTTGGTTGATCTTCTTTCTAGCAAGATAGCTGTGGCTTGTAAATGGGTCTACAAGATCAAGACACGTTCAAATGGTTTAGTAGAGCGTTATAAAGCTCGTTTGGTTGGTAAAGGTTTTACACAGGAGCATGGGATTGACTATGAGATGAGGAAGCATTTGCTCCAGTTGCTCGTCTTACCTCCGTTCGGAGTTTAATTGCAGTTACCGCAGTTTGAAGGTGGAGATTATTTTAGATGGACGTCAAAAACACTTTTCTCAATGGCAATCTTACAGAGGAAGTGTGCATGCGACCTCCTCCTGGGTATAATCATCCTCATAACAAGGTATGCAAACTTCGTCGAGCACTATATGGGCTTAAACAAGCTCCTCGAGCTTGGTTTGACAAGTTCAGCACGGTCACTAGAGATTTTGGCTTCACCTCAAGTCCTTATGATTCGGCTCTCTTTGTTCACAAAACTGAGTGTAGCACCACTCTCCTCTTTCTTTATGTTGATGATATGATTATCACTGTAGATGACCTTGCCGGTATTTCTGATCTCAAACAATCTCTCAGTGCACACTTTGAAATGAAAGATCTTGGATCTTTCAGTTATTTCTTGGGTCTTGAGATTTCTTCTACCTTTTCAACTTCTTTTTCTAGGCCTATTTCGGAAGATGTAAAGTGAATTGTCTCTCTCGGACGATGTAAAGTGAATTGTTTTGGTTGAAGTCCTCTTTTTTCTTTTACGGTAAGCTCACCAGAAAGAAAGCCTACGGATATCTCTTAAGAATAAATCAGGAAGGCAGGATGCCAAAGCAGTGTTGTGCTTCCTTTGGTCGAGTGAGCTTCCTTAATCTTTGCTTCTTCTGCTTCTTCCTTCCTTATTGGTGGAACTGTTAGACTCGCATCGGCTTATTCTGTTATGAAGATGAGTTATCAGTTTCACCTCGATATCGGCTTTTCTCCATTTGGGACTGACTGTACTATGTTCCAAGGAAAAGGATTTTCTTACTTACTCCCCTCCTCTCCTTAATAGTCAAGTCTCCTTTGGACCCTAACTTAAGAGCTTTAATAGCTTAGCTTATCTTCGGGCATTTCACCATCTTGGTTAGTCGACAAGAGGGGTTGAGAATAGGAATAGTTTAAGAGCTAAGCAAACCTCCGATGAAGGAGAGGAACCTTCGAACTTCAAAGTAAGAGCGAGGAGGAAGGAAACAAAAGGCCATTTACTATAGATAGTTTGCTAGAAAAGATTCATGATTTGGAAGCCCCTATACTGATAAAGCCTGACTAGAAAGACTTGGAGCTTGCTTTGACTTTGGTTGATTTACTTACTAGGGGAGGAAAGCGACCCTTAGAATATGGTCTACCTTACCCCGTCTCGGGCTTTCTAGATCCCTCAAAACATAGTCTTTGCAGCCTTTCCGGAGGTTTCGAACCTATGAGATTTCACCGGGCTTTCTTTTGTGAACTCTTTCGGTACTGCCCCACTAGCTCTTGATCTTGGAGGTGTGCTGGCTGATGAATCTCTTTTCGGGTTCTCTCTATTTTCCTTTCCTAGGTCCTGAAGTTTATTATAGTCTGGCAATGATGGAGGTTGAAGGAGAGTTGAATGAAAGGTCTACTCAAGTGAATGAGAGCGAGCAGAATAACAATGAGAGAATAGTCGTCCAATAGGTCTTTCACTTTCAAATCGATATGAGATCTGAAGCCTTCATAAAATAGGGCATTCCTTAGCTTGACTTTAGACGCAGCTATAGAGTATGAGCCTTCGTTGCTAATCTACTACTTATTTATAGTTATAGTTATTACCCGATGCTCGTATTAAGCCAGAGATAGATAGGGGGATAGCAAAGCAAGCAAAAGGAGGAAGGCTAGGAATGAGTTAGAGCTGAGGAAACTCTTTAAGTTAAGCTCCATTTGATAAAGTAAATAAAGAAGTTAAGCCCTTTAAGATTAAGATTAAGATTAAGAAGATGCCGACGCAAGCAAAAAGTAAGCCGTTTGGGGAATGCTTTAGATTGGCTCTTGCGAGATGCTGAGGGAACTGAAGGTTGGGTTGGCTCAGAGAATCCTTTATAGCCTAAGCTCAGAATGAATTAGAACTTGGGAGAAGAAAGTTTCACAAGACAAGGCCTTTGGGCTTAGAATAAACCATTAAGGGGAATCGAACTATTAAATTTAAGCAAGCAAAGGCATGGTGAAAGTAAGATACGGAAGGTTCTTGATATCGAGTAGGTTCAATCGTCATCTGTCGTCTTATTCTAGTTCTAGCTAGCTGGTGCTACTTGAAATGCAACATAAGGAAAAGGTTCAGAAGGACCTCCAACTTGTATGATTTACCGATTCTTTTTGCATTTCCTGGAAGATCCCTTCGTTTAAGAAAGAGCTCTCGCTCGCTAACCCTTCAATTATCCTCTATGTCTTATATTTATATGTCCTAGCCAGAAAGAGATTCATTTGATGCCAAAAAGACCGTTTTTTCATGCCTTCAAATCAATCCCAAGAAAAGAGGCCAAAAGGCTTCGACTAAGAATTAAGAGTTCTAAGAACTTTTGCACTTGAAATTGTACTGATCTTTTATATGTTCATTTCATTATTACATTGTGCCTCGCTTAGAAAGCTTTCACCAAGCACCGATCTCCAGGCTTCAAGCAAAAGTGACAGTCCTAAAGCAGTCTGATTTGATAACCGGGGTAGTAGTCAGTCAATAGTGAAGTTCATCTTGTCTTCTTTCTGAAAGTAAAGCGAAAAGCGAAGTCAAGTAAGTATGATTTGGTTAAAGTAGTAAAGATGCCTATAGACGAGCAGGTCCGCAGGCAAAATTAACAAAATGAAAGTGACGTGTCCTGAGGATTAGACCTGCTAAATCATATCATTTGCTTAAGACAACTTTGCCGCTTACTCTGACTGGGCTTCATTCGGTTTCTCGTTCGGATTGGTAGCTCGAGAGACAGAGCTGCGAAACTCTAAGCGGATACTTAGCCCCCTTACTCTATTTAGGGGTCCCTTCCCCTTCGGATGGAGTAAGAGCAAGAGAAGAGCCAGTTTTAATTGAATCCCTTGTAGCGGTTTTACTTTTCTTCTTTTGAGGAAAAGCTGATCAATAAACAAAACCGCATCAAGACCTAGTAGTGGTTGAAAGGAAAGAGCACTGGGCGTGGTTTTCTTTGAAAATGAGTGAATATCCTCAATCTTTCTTCGGTTTGGGAGCAGGCTATTTCTCAACTTTTACTTCAAAACAGCTTTTGTTTAGATAATTAGGGTAGCTAATATATTTTTCATTTTTTTTTTTATGTATCTTTGTTCATATCCATATAAACACACACACACATCTCATTGTCTCCCTTAGCCAAAAGGTATAAATTTTTCTGGCTAGGTAGACTACAAAAGATGAATATAGGGATGAAATAACATACCACCTTATTAGCTATGACACAACAGCTAAGTCGTGGTTGCTTCGATTATGTAAAGGTATCTTAGATGGAATTATCGAAGGAGAAAAGGCTAATAACAGACAAATCAGACAAAGTTTCAACAAAGACAGGAATAATCAGGTGAGAAGTAATGAAGATAGGGTAAAAGAAAACATATTAGGGCAGCCCGTGCAAGCATTGCTTAAGATAGAGGATGAAGTGGTGGTTCGATTCCCGCTGGATGTGGTTACATCTTAAACCTTACTCAAGGCGAGTTCCTGTCTGCTAAGTCAGGTCTCAGTAGCTAGGACTGGTAGCATGCTTAGAGGAATAAGCGATGTCATTGAATCTTTTGTAAGCGCAGCTATTGGACTTCTTTGATTGGCACAAACTGACGGTATAAATGGAAAGAAGTCAAAAATTTGCTAGTGAATCTGCTCTTTGAAAGCTTGAACGTAGCAAATAGGATATAAGTCAATAGCTTCCCTTTCTTGGTGGCCTAACATCCTATTACAAAGGACGGATCTCTCCCTATTTCTTTTGAAAAATGCTATGGCCACTCAATTCCCCACGAGCTGGGAATAATGCTAAAGAAGGGAGGTTGCTTTTTCGTCTTTCATGCCCCATTTAATAGACGTATAGATTGCTCGAAGGCTTCTTTGTCCTACAAGGCATAGTCTCCTATAGGTAGTTAGTTACTACGGCCTGTAAGAACTTGTCCTTTAAGGCATCTCTCAAGCCTTTGTTAGTTCAGTTATAGTCTGATACTTAGGAGAGAGCAAGAGCTGCAATGGATTCTCCGATGCACTTATCCGAAGTAGTTGATGCCTTTGACTCTCATTCCTTTTGAGGAATCTGCCCAAGGAAAGGCAATCCCAATGAAGAGAATTCCGTGTGACTCCCAATCCTGTCTTGTTCACGTTCTCACTTCTTCTCATTCCAATTAATGCCAGTCAAACCATGCGCAAAGAAGGTTGAACTCTTTTTCTTTCCTGCTAGTGGATGAGAATAAGAATTCCACTGAACTGCTATTCAAATGTAACCTTAGACTGCCGCTAACAACCATGGAAGGTTCTCTTTTCCCCTCTTTTCTAAACCAAAATTGGAGTTGAGCTTCTTTTTTTCATCGTCGCCTTACATCCTTGGCTATTTTCTCAAGATTAAATTCTACAAGAAAACTATTGCACGAAAGCCTTGCTTCTTGCTTAGTACTTGTAGCACTCACAACACTTAAAGGAAAGTAACAAAAACCTACAGGCAAGTTTGTTAGTGAGGAGATTAAGTGAAAGTGTGTTTGTTTTGATAATATAGTGTAAGAGATGATTAATGAGATTGTTAAATTATTTTTATAAAAAATCTAAAAAAATTTAATATTTATATTAAAAAAATATCTAAAACAAATATAAAATTTTATTTTTTAAAATAACAAGCTGCAATTGCCACCAAAAAAAAAAAAATAACAAGCTGCAATTGCAAAAAAAAAAAAAAAAAAAAAAAAAGAGCTCTGTTCCAGACGTTCAGGAGAACGACCGGGCGAACAACTGGATAGACTCAATCCGCTTACTATTTTCCTAATCCCCCGATTTTCCCAGCCAAGCTAATCCCTTTATTGAGGGGGATTATTAAGTCACCCAGACTGTGAAGTCGACCTTCCTAAATAACACCAAACATACTATGAGTAGGACCCATATCCATCATACTTTAGTCCGGCCAAACAGACGGGACCTTGGAGTAGTAATCCTACACTATGGAGGGACCAGCAAAGCTTGGAAACGCATGAGATTGAGATGTAATCCCATAGGATTAATGGGTAAAAGACTATTTTACCCCTTAGCCTATATGATTACAATAATGGAATAAGGGTAATTATGAAATTTCATAGGTTTAATTCCAATCAATTAATACTACCACACTACTACATAAACAAATGCACTTTACTCTACATTTTCAACTAAGTTTGGGAAGACTAAATAAGTGTACTTTTTGACTTTTTATGAAATATGAGTTGGATTTGGGTTGGGTTTGAAGTGATGTGTTAGAGAAGTGATGTGACTTAAATAAGATGATGTGACTTAAATAGGATAGTGACTTTTTGACTTTTTGGATTTTTTGGAGGATGCCAAACTTGGCCTAAGTATATTACTAATCTCCTCATTTAATCTCAGCGTACTCATAATCGTATTAAACTTAATCCACCAAACAAACGTGGCCATAGAGTGTTTGATTGGGGTCATGAGTGAGGGGATTAACTATTCCCTTGGACTAATAATCCCCCTTATTGGTAGGGCTATCAATCCTATGGTGGGGTTGGGATTAGAAATTGAATGAGGGGATTAGTAAATTTTTAAATAATTTTTATACAAAATTTATATTTTTTAGAACCAAAAAAAAAATATTATAATATTAAAAAAAATCCTAAAAATTAAAATATATTAATACTATCTATAGTATTACTAATCCGGTGGTGTACAAACAAATACTCTTTATCTTACATCTCCAAACTAATATCACCACACTAATAATCTCCCCTTTCAATCCCTGTGTATTCTTAATTCTCTCCATCCTATAGAGCCAAACTAACATGGCCATGGAGTGTTTGATTGGGAACATGAGTGAGGAGATTAACTATCCCCTGAACTAGTAATTCCCCCGTTGGTAGAACTATCAGTCATATGGTAGGGTTGAGATTAAAAATTGAGTGAGGGGATTAGTGAATTTTTAAATGATTTTTAAGTAAAATTTATATATTTTATAAAAAAATATTAAAAATTTAAAAATATTAATTTTATATAATAATATTATCTATAGTATTACTAATGAGGTGGTATATAAACAAATACTCCTTATCTTAGATCTCCAACCTATAATCATTATACTAAGGTCAAGTTTGGCAAGTCCAGAATAAGTCAAAAAGTCAAAAAGTTACTCAAAAAGTTAAAAAGTTAACACTATTCATCAAAAGTCAACAATTATGGCTGCACAACTCCCATTCTAATTTTCTCTTACAAACCAATTTTTACAATTTTTTATTACACATTTTTTCATAAAAAGTCAAAAAGTTAACCCAAACATCTATATTTTCTTCCTCAATTTTTTAGTTCAAAAAAACAAAAAGTGCACTTATTTAGGACACCATAAACAACCCCTAATAATCTTCTTACTTAATCCCACCGCACTCTTAATCCTTTTTATTTTATAGAGCCAAACAAAAACATATGATATGTTAATCCTTTTTATTTTATAGAGCCAAACAAAAACATATGATATGGGGTGTATACAAAAATGACTCAGACCCCCAATTTTGAGGATTCTCATGACCTCCAAAATGATCTGGATCATTTATGTGTGTGGTGTTGTGTTGTGTGTTTGTCTGTGTGTGTGTGTGTGTGTTTTTTTTTCCTATCTCTCTAACATAAATGGTTCAGATCATTTTAAGAGTCATAAAGGTCTCCAAATTTAAGGGTCTCAATCTTTACTAGGGTGTATAATAGAATTCTCCCTTAATAGACATTATATATTGTAGTGTTTTTTGGGGGTGTCATATTTGTTTACATTGGTTAATGCGCTCATAATAATTCATGCAAACGGAAAATAATTTTAGAGAAGCTGAGGCGGGGCAAAGAGAGCTTTTCTGTTTACACCATGTTTTTGCCTGTTTACACCCATTATTTATCTATTTTTTTTAATTATGATTTTACCCCTTAGGAAAATTACTTTTTAGACAAAAATTTAAAAATTTTAAAAAAATTCTCTATTTTTTTTTTTTGTTAAATAAAGACCGCCACCACCTCTTCTTTCCATCCCACAATCTCTGCCACCCATTTTTGAAATGCACATTGTTTCGGTCTCAAAAAAAAATAAAAATAAATTAAAATTAGTGATAAATTTTACAAATGTTATTATTTAAAGTCATATATACTTTTCCATGATTTTTCAAAAAAAAAAAAATCGAAAAAAAGGAAAAAACAACGAAGCTGCAGAAGCGGAAGCATAGAAGCCTCCGGCGAGAAGAGCTCTGGCCTTCGCTCCTCTCCAGAGTCGACCAGCGCCGCCACCGCGATCCCTTACATTCTTCTCTTCCTCCTTTGTCTCGTGAGATCGCGCGGTCTCTTTCTCTGGGATGAGTAAATCACTTTATCTGAATTTGATTCCTAATTTGGTATGGAAACCTTATTAAGGTCAATGCTAAGCTTGCAAATGAGACTGATAATTAGGTGGAAGGAAGGGGTTCTGTGGAGATGCCTTCCAATTGGGTTTGAATAAGGTAGAACCTAGTCTATTGCAAAGTTTGTATCTCATAGGATGCCACTCCCCCTTCTTGGTTATTACCTCTTTTAGTTGAGGACGGTTTTGTTTTTCATGATTCACTATCTAATATACTGCTATCATTGGCCAAAAAAAACACACACAAAAAAAAAAAAAAAAACCCCTCAAACAAGATGAAGGGAAAATTTTGAGAGGTGAACGGCAAGAGTAAGAACAATTTGCTATTTTGGGGCATACTTTTTTTGTATTGCAATGTCTACCTTGAAGTTGTTTTCAATACTCACTCTTTCTTGTTTTTGCTATTATTACTAGAGAAACTACAAAGATGTATGCTGAAGCAATACACAATCTAGCAATGGATATTGCTTGCAAGCTAGCTAAAGGTATGGAGTTGACTAGCTTTTCATTTGAGGGACGGCCTTGTGAATTTAGAATCAACAAATACAACTTCACCATTGAGACTGTAGACTACTCTAGTGCGAAAGCACACACCGATGCAGGTTTTCTTACCATACTTTAAGAGGATGAAAACATTGGTGGGCTCGAAATCATGGACAAGTCTGGCGCATTCCTTGTAGTGGAGGCTTTGCCGAGAACTCTTCTTGTCAATCTCAGAGACATTGCTATGGTGGGTAAATCTGTTGAGACTTTGAAGAAATATCATTTTGTTTTTCAAACTTTCACGCGTTTTCCAATTTGACCCCTGTAACTCGACTATTCATGCTCATTTCGAAAGACGATAAGCCCTACAGTTTGGACTCCCATGGTTCTGAATCTAATTCCACAAGTACAATGTAAAATAGAAAACACAAAAGAGTCCAAATCCGGCAAATCTTTTGGAAAATCGATTTTGAATCAAAATGCCAAAAATGGATTGGTTTGCCAGATACAGAGTTGCCACCTAAATATTTTTAGAAAATTTAAGAAATCCATGACTCGTGCCAAAGGGCACGTATCCGTCATCACCGAGATTGTCTCGGCTTGGAAACTTAGGCACGAGAAGGGAAGGTCATGAATTGAGCAACCCTGCTCACTCGATCAAAAATCGACCTCTACTAATCATGATGTGAATCTTATTCACATTATATGCTCTTGTTTCGGTTTATTAGGCTAACTTACTATGTGATGCGCACACAAGTATAGACTAATTCGTAAAAATTAAAACATTTGATTTCATGTTTGTTTTTTAAAAGAGTTTGTGAATATGCCACTTGAAAAAATGGGCTCAAATGTACATTAATCAAACTATCCCAATTCAAGCAATTAGTCTTCATCCACAAGCATTCAAACAGTTTATCACTTAAGCACTTAGCCTCATGGTGAACATGATTTGACATGGTAACAACAACACTCATACGATATGCTAAAAAAAAAAAAAAAAAAAAAAAAAAAAAAAAAAAAAAAAAAAAAAAAAAAACTCACCTGATATTCCAAGCCAAAAAAGAAGACAGAGTTAGAAAAATACATGATCCTAACTATGTAATGTGACTAATACAACACATGCGATATGTAATTTACTAGGCTCGGCTACTAATATGGCGTATGAATTAATTTGATAGCATGCGGTCTAAGCACATATTTAAAGAAGTATTAACTAACAATGAAAGTTAGAATGATGCGCCGAGCTCAATGCATGCAGGACAATGGATACAAGGCATGAGGGATGCTAAACGAAACATGATGCTCTAAACTAATCATCATAAGTAGGTAAATAAAAATGAGAAAGACGTGGGGTTGGAAAACATACACATTATTACAACTGTGCCCTCGTACAAGAGGGTCCGAATAAACTAACTAGCTAAGCCAATTAACTAGTTATTTCAAAACGAATTAACTAATTATTACAAACCGAATAAATTAACTATGCTAGCTAGTTATTACAAAAACAATTAATTAATTAACTACTCTATGGAACTAACTAATTAATTACACTAAGTTAATTAATTACAAATTAGAATTAACTAATTAATTACAACATGAAAGAAGTAACTAAGCTAAATAATCAGCCCCGGTAAACGAGGAATGCTCATGCATGTGCGGATTTTCACCCGAAAAGCCCATTGTTCTGCTGCCAAATTGCCTTTGTTGTGCAGTTAGAACATCTTTTCACCTTAGCCTTTGCTCTATTCTGTTCCAAAAAGTTACTGCTCAATTTGACAAAAGTGGCCGGCCGGCCATAAATGGTAGCCTGCCAGCCACTAAAGCTTGGTTCCTCCTGCTGCAACAGAAAGCATACAGAACACAAACATGGTATTTTCAAGGTATGTTTGTCCACCTTACCCCTCCTTATCATCAAACAGCTCAAAGGAGTGGCAAGCTCAATTCGCAAGCCATCAATCGATGCAATTTCATTGCATGATGGCCTATGAATCAAGGGGTACAATTTCAATAAATGCACAATAAAAGACTCTCAAACCTCTTCCCTATCATGGATTGATCAAGGGAAGTGATTGACCTTGGAAACTTGAACCATTTCATCACTAGTAAGTATGAAATGCCTCAAGTTTCCATGTGTTCAATTAACGTCCGATTGAACACCAAATTGCTTATTATCTTGCATCACTTTTAGTCCCAATTTTGTTACTTCATTTTAATTACCAACCATTCCTTAGTTCATTAAGTCCAATAGTGATCTTTAAGTCCTCTAATGGAAAGAAATACCAAACAAAGAGTTGTTTTGGGCATGAGAGAGACACCATGCCGTTGGTAATGAAACCCAAAGCGATTAAACCATTAAGAACAATATCTCAATCTCATGCTTAAACAAACACTTGGTTTGTAATAACTTTCAGAACAAAGAAAAAACCAAGAAATGAGGGAGGTTTCATAAGTGAATGGAGGTGATCACAAGTATGGAAAGTAAGAAATAAATGCTATCAACTCAAATAGGTTGGTGGCTAAGGCCTAAACCTCCAAACCTATGAGGACCATTACACTATAAGCATGCAATACAAGGCATAAATGGAACAAGCACACTAAAACAGTCCTAAAGCACCTAAAAACAATGCTGGAATTGAAGGCAAAAGAGCTACAAGAGTAAGCTACAACATGGAGCAAGTTAAGCTAATAAACAAGCACAAGGAGGGAGGCTACCCCCTTCATTTTTGGGACTTAAAAACATGGTTTTAGCCTCTCAAAAACCTTTGAGATTCAGTATTAAAAAGCTCAAAAAAATTGACAAAAAGGTGGGAAACACAAGGGCAAAAGCTTGAGAAGTGAGGTGCAAAGAAGGGTGATCCACTCTTCCACCCCTAATGGCCTTAAACCACAAGTTTTAGCCCAAAAATACAGAGCATAAACAGTCCAAAAACAATAGGAAAAATAGCAAATAAATCAAAGAAACAAGCCAAAACTTATATCTCTTGAAGAGGAGAACCATTTCTAAGTGACAAACCACCAGTTACACACCCTCAAGAGCCCAAAGTAAGCTCAAAAGCACCTCAGCTCAAATACCACAAGGTTTGGTTTAGAGTGTATAGGCAAAGGCTTAAGAATTTGCAAGAGAAAGAGGGAATTGTAGAGAGAGAGAGAAATGTTTTTGCTCCAAAATTTTCTATCCTCAAAAATGGAAGGGAGGTCTTCTATTTATAGAAAAACATAAAACTCCTCCTGAATATCCATACATAAACGTGTGGGTAGATGCATGCACCTGTGGAAACAGTTGACATAGCTGACATAAATATCTGCAAAACAACTACTGGCCACTAATGTTGGCCGGCAGGCCACAGAAATGGCCAACAGCCCACACTAGTAGCCTTGCAGGTCCCAGAGTTTTTAGGCTTCAAAAACTATGGTTTTGGTCCAAAACAAGGCAAAAGGTGTGTAGGGTTTGAAGGCTCAAAATTGTGGCATTTTGCTGAAGACTTCGAGCACTTGATAAACATATACAAATTCATCATTGATTGCGCAAGCAGTGACACCGAAGTCATAAGGGCGGTCAAAAATGGGGTGTCTACAGTTGCCCCTCTTTGATAGAACTCGAAGTCATGAAATGACGTGAGTAAATGTCAAAGCTCGAAGACGACCCATTTTGACAAGGCCGTAAGACTTGGTTAAACAATCAAGACATAAATTAAATGGTTGCGGTTGCAAGCTGCCTACGTATCCCTTTGCAAGGAATCAAACCAACATAGTTTTGGGACAAGATGCAAATGACATGCACAAAAATACTTTGAAGTTGGACTCACACACTTCACAAAGCCGACTATTTTGAAAACTCATGATCATGCAAGATGATGCAATAAACAATAACAAGATAACAACATATGAATGAGCATCTTTAAGCTTAAAACCAACACAGGTTCCATGCAAAAAGATCTAAAACACACTCCAACCACGCCAAAATGTAAGACGAGGAAAGAAAACACCGCTCAAGGTCGCGTTTCACGAGTCTTGAGAAACTAAGAAAAGAAAATCGCTCGGGGTCGCGTTTCACGCGTCCTGAGATAAAAAACAAAACCGCTCAGGGTCGCGTTTCATGTGTCCTGAGATAAAAGCAAAAACTGCTAAGGGTCGTGTTTCATGCGTCCTAAGATACTCTAAACATGCTGAAAATAGGAAAAAAACCGCTCGGGGTCGCGTTTCATGCATCCCGAGATAAAACTTGCCTAGGGTTGCGTTTTACGCATCCTGAGATACTCTAATCATGCTGAAAAGAGGAGAAAAGCCGCTCGGTATTGCGTTTCATGTGTCTCGAGATAAAACTCATCCAAGGCAGCATTTCATGCGTCTTGAGATAAAAAAACCAAAAGGTACGAGACTGTACCACAAATACACAATGTAGTGAAAGTGTGCGATAGATGTATGAAGTGAACAAGTGCGATAGATGCACAAAGTGAACAGGTGCGATAGATGCACAAAGTAAACAAGTGTGATAGATGCACAAAATGAACAAGATTACAAATCAATACAGTGACAACACATGTTCCATGCAAGATAGACAATCTATGCATGATGCTAATTGAAAGCATGTGTTAAGCCAAAATTGAAAGCACATTCTATGCATGAATCATGAACAATGTAGGGTACACATGCAACATAAGTATATATGAAAACGCACATTCTATGCAATAGAAGAGAACAAATAAGTAATTTGACAGAATGACTAAAACGATATTCAGTGGCAACCTCCAATTTACCCCTTGGAGGCTTTACAACATGTTCAAAAGGATACTCCCTGTTCATATTGGCAAGTGGGGCACACTCATGCACCAGAACACAGTTTTGAGCTCCCTACGAATCAATCTGGACCCAAAAGAGAACCTCTCATACATTGCTTGGGGAATAAAGGCACCAAACAGAACCAGGCCATAGATGAGGACAACCGGTCACCTGCCGGCCACAAGGGAGGACCGCCAGCCACCGGCCACCCGTGCATTTTCGTGGGGCAAACTTGCCATTTTGCTTCGGGTCTTTATAAATACACATCAAGGCTTCACTTTTCACACACCCACACATCTGAAATCTTCATCCCCCTCTCTCTAGGTGTTTTCTCTCACTAGATTCGTGCTTTATACGCGTTTTCCAATGCCCCATGCAAACTTTATTCGCGAAACCCGCTTGATTCTCTGCACTTTGAACTGATCAAATTTTGATTTCATTGCTTTTCTTGAGTTTTCACCACTTTAGGTTTTTTTTCCTCGAGTTTCTCTCGGGTTCTGTGAATTTTCCTGGGTTTTCACTTTTTCTCCCATTTTCTCTCTCCTAGGGTTGACTTTTCAAGTTTTCCCTCTTTTCTTCATTTTCCTCATTTTTCACACATTTTCTAGATGGCGGACAATGTTCCACATGATAGTGCTCCTTCCGAGGTTCCATCTCCATTATCACCCCTTGCTGAGCTTGAGGAGCCGGTGATCGCTGAGGCCAGGGAGACAGCGGAGGGCATTGCAACTGTCCTTGAGGTAGAGTTTGCTCCAGGACTTGAGCCTGAGCCTGAGCCACTACCACTAAGGATATGGCCTTTTGATCCGATGACTTATTATCATCGCACACACATACTGCCACTTGAAGGCATCAGGCGCTTTAACAATTTCACTAGTGGCATGTCAGAGAACGTTCTACTGAGGGAGCTAGATTCCCATCTTTCTTGCAGCGCTGTTGAGGTTCGAACTCTATTTTCATGCTTTCCTGCCTTTCCTTTAATTGTATTTCTTGCACTGCCTTTCATCTGAATACTCTTTTATTACTGTCTGATTCACTCTTTCTCTGCCACAGGGGGACTCCTGTTCTTACAGGGGGTATGAGACGGTGACAGTGAAAGACTGGTATTACGAGCTCCTTTCAAAGGTCCGCGACCTTGTTGATGATGCCGGCATTGACCTATTCTGCTTCGAACTTTCATGACACATAGTGAACTGGGCTCTTCTCGGAGCGTTAGTGGAGAGGTAGTGTGACACCACCAACTCTTTCCACCTCTCTTCTGCTGGGGAGATGACGATGACTCCCGACAATTTCTCTATGATCACAGGCTTAGGAATAAGGGGTGATCTGATCCCCTTCGACATGGATGTGGGCGAGTGGGAGATAGCTTGGATCCACCTGCTTGGAGCGTGCCCACCTCTATGCAGACCAACGATGGTGAGATACAACTGGTTCTTTGAGCACTTCCATGGGAGTGAGCATGAGACACCGATAGAGGTAGAGCAGTATGCCCGGGGCTTCTTGATGTTCCTTCTCGGTACCACCTTGTTTGTGAATAGGTGGAACACTGTGGGTTTATATTTACTGAGCGCTCTTGTGACCCTGCCCCGTGTCCGATTCTACGACTGGGGTGGAGTTGGCCTCGCCACACTCTATGGCTACATGAGTTCCACTACCCGCACACCTGGGAGGTATGCACCACACCTTTCTACTTTTGTACTTTTTGTCCAATATTTTGTTCATAACTTGTGTTTTCTGCTTTGCACTTCCTGTTTCATATCTGTTCACACATTGTGCTTTCTGCTTTGCACTTTCTGCCTCATTTCTGTTCATGTATGGTTGATAACACTATTATTATTTTCATGCAGTTGTTGGTGTATGCCTATTTCCCAGCTCTAGCTCTAGAGCTTGTAGATAAGATCCCCCCCATAGTGCTGTATTCACGGCGATATGATAATCGGTGCCGGCGTCGGAGCCGTGATGATATGAACTTCACCTTCTACTGTTGATACTTTGACACGGTGGCTGCCGATGAGGTAACTTGAAACTCACAGTCATTTTTGTTGTACTACTGCTCTAATTCATATTTCGACGTCTGACGGCAACTAACAATCTGTACATTTTTTGTTTGCAGCTTACGTGGCAGCCTTGGACCATGATGCCAACTAGGGTGAGGGACCAGTACGCCGGGGCTTGGGCTACATCCCGATTTCAGATTTTGCTAGAGGGTCCAGTTCGCTGGGCTTGGTTCTTGAATGAGCGGTTTGTACGCCAGACCTAGGCTCACCCGATCCGGTTGTTCCCATGCCACCCCCAGCGTCCATGAGGACAGCAGATAGCCTCCTAGTTGAGGCGATTATCCAGTTCATGGTGGGCCTAGATGCTGACTTCTTCAGAGTGGAGGGCGACTACTCGACGTTCATCTAGACTCATCTCATGCCCCCTTGATAGGCGTTCGCGCGGACAAGGTAGCAGGTGCTCTCTTGGTGGGTGAGGTGACTCAAGCGACCAGGGCTGATACTAGAGGGCCCCTCATGTTGGGCAGATTATCGGTTGGCCGGACATTTGTGCTTACATGTTGGCGGCCGACTTGGACAACCTACCAGATTCCGATCAAGCCGACAGAGGTAGGCCATGGGTATGTCAGAGCTCGAGGGGCGCCTCAAGTATGGACCACACTTTACAATTTGCACCCCACATTTTCCATTTTAGATATTGATTATTCTAGACATTAATCATTCAAATGCACTTGCAGGCATCTACGAAGTATTCAAAAAGCCTCCTCGAGCTAGTTGCTTCTCTGATTGGCATGGTACAGAGGAGAGAGACGCTGCTTGGTCTCCACGGTATTCAGGTAGTTTCCTTTATTTCAGCATGCATTTCACTACTAACTCTGTTGTGCACCACACTATCATATTCTCACTGATACATTGGCACTTCTAGTATAGTCTTCCCCAAACTGCATTAATACACTGCATTGGCACACTGTACTCATACTATATCTGGTTTCTGAGTGATGCTCATTCTGCATACTATGCTTGTATCTGATACACACACTGTAGCTGATATGTTGACAATTGTTTTTCTAGATTTCATCTATACCAAGGGCACTAATGGCAGCACCAGCACCAACATCACCTCCTCTAGCAGTAGAGAGAAGAGAGAGATAGGCCCCAACACGTGGCCGAGATGTGTGTTGCGGTCGAGGTAAGGATAGGGGTACCTAAGGCCGGAGTAGTCCCTCAGAGCCCGTTTTAAGTGATGATGATGTCGAGACCAGCAACTCCGAAGAGGCAGCGAGTCGACATTCTAAGTCATCTGAGAGTAGAGGTGATGATGTTGGCTCGGGGTCTGGAAGCAGAGATGATGCCGAGGCTAGCTCTGAGGCAGTAAACGGAGATGATGAGACTGACTCTAGCTCAGAGTCTGATAGCAGTGCTGATGGAGACAGTGCTCCTGAGTCCCCTCTAAAGAAAAGACGAAGAGGGCCTCTCGAGCTTGAGATGACTAGCACCGATTTTGTATTTTTTGTTTAGTTTCTTTTTGTTTGGTAGTTTAACACATGTATAGCTTCAAATAGGTTTTTATTTTTGCTTCTGAAAACTTGTACTCTCTTTTCCAAAAACCATGATTAGAATAAAACCTCACAGCTTATTGAAAAGAGTTTTTGCTTTTGCATCATGGGCACCATATTTGCATAAAATGAAAATGGAATTAGGTTGAATTTGAAAAAGAAAACTTGTATTGGCATGATGTTCTTAATCGAGTAATGAGACAACCAACGACCAAAATACAAAATATAACACGATAAGCAAGGCAAAAACAACTCAAACACAGCTATACACACTTGCTAAAACCAAAAGACTCAAAATAAGACCTCAAAACACAAAGATCAAGACAAAACCAGGCTACCAAAACTGCCCGGCCCACAAGTGGACGGCCGGCCACAATTAGTGGCTTGCTGGTCACTAATGTGAAAAACCACCAGAAAGTTGACAACTGGCCTCTACTCACAGCCCTATCTTATACAAAAGGTCCTCCTTCGTGATTTCTTCTCGAGAACCTCATTTAGCTGCCGTTGCTTCTACAAATTGAGACATTTCTTGTCGAGAAACTCACAGATTGGATAGCCACTTTAGACCACACAAAAAAGTAAACTTCTAGGGTTTCGGCATAAACGCGCTTTTTCTGTTGGGCCGTGCTCCACTTTGTTTTCCGTTCCTCCACGCCGCGGTCCGATGTTGGGACTCGATTACGCATGCCTTTCACTTCGGAGCACAGGATATATGTTCGACCCTTGAAGAATTTCAAGCACTAATGGAATCCTGACGCAATGAGGAAATCATGCCTCTGCCCCATTTTGGCTATGCCCTAGCCCTGGGACGGATGTGTGGGCTCACTTTGCACGAAGCTCGATCTGGCTCATGATGGGGAGCTGGACATTCCCAGCTTAGTTCACTGATTTTCTGACATCGGAGACAGAGGTGACCTCCTCTGGCGAGACTTTCGGTAACATGCCCTCTCTTTATGTATGCTCGCACACTACCTTCTTGCCCCTAGTTACGGTGGAGTCAACATCAAGTTGATTGAGGTGGCCCAACACTTGAAAGAGGGTAAAAGCTGCATCGGTTTGGCCCTAGTTGAGACCCTGATGGGTTTAGATGCTTTTCATCGGTGAAAAGCTACCAGGTTTGCGGGGAGTCCACTACTTCTTCAGGTATTGTTTCCCACCCTTTCTGATATATGCCTCATATATCACTCAACATTCATGCTCTATTTTCTCTCAAAGCCCGTTCTTGACTTTTCTCTCCGCGTACATCTCTTTATTCTTTAATCTCTCTTATTTTTCATCCCTTCCCAGGTATGGCTCATAGATAAGCTGAAGGTAGTAGACCCTTGCTCCGAGTATTCAGCTCGAGCTTATTTCTTCTGCCAACGACTAGTGGACTTTTCCAACAAGGGATGGTGGTGCAACTGGATGTGCAGTAGATCTGCAGCTGACATAGCTTGGCGTTGCCCCTGGTTCAATCTGACTGAGATGAGCTACAGCATGACTCGGCAGCTTGGCATACAGTTGATTAGCTTCACGCACTACGTGTTCTACTTTCCTTTTTGGTTCAGACGCCAGTTTGGACATGATAAGACTTGCCCAAAGGAGGGGGTAGAATACCTGGCTTCATTCCCGATTCGTGCTTCACACTTGGCTAGGTACCTTACTGCCTAGAGGACGAGAAATCTTGTAGCCCTTACCCCTAGTTTCAGTTATGCCCTTTCTGATGAGTAGTTGGCTTAGCTCGAGGATGAGGCACAAACTGGGCCCACTTTGGCTACAGAAGTTTCCACAAGCACGAGCAGAGGACGTAGGAGCACCTGACTTGCTTATGCCCTTAGTTTATTGCTTTGACATTTCTTTTCAAGTTTTTATGATGTAAAAACAACTTTGATTTGTATCGAAGAGTTGGAGAACTTTATGTTGAAATCAATAGAATTAAAGTTGTGAGCGTTAAAAAATTTCCTTTTGGTCCAAAAATGGTGTAAGTTGTAAAATGTAAAATTTTGAGAAAAATCAATTTTTATTAAAACTTTCGAAAACCATTTTTGAAAATGATCACTACCTGACACGCACAGAATTGATCCTCAAGATGTACAACCTCGAATCAAAAGATCATAACTGCCCCTGCTTGAACACCACTGCTGCTCTCGATTGTCATAATGAAGATCACAATCGAACTAATAGATGATGAACTGAGATGACCTGATTATAAAAATGAACAGGACAGTTGAATTGGAGATGGTTACGGCCGAACTTCAAGATAAAGTTGCCTATGTATCCCAAAGATGGGAATCAGACCTTATGTAGTTCTGTTTAGATTCACTCGAGTATTAACTCTCTCTTTTTACGCTCTAACTTTTGCCAAAGTTGCCCTTTAGGGTTTTCAACCTTGCGAGCTCAGTTTTTCTTTATTTCTAATTTTTCTTGCTCTAACTTTTGCCTAGGTCGCCCTTTCAGGTTTTCGACCTAGCGAGCCTCTCAACGGTAGTATTTCTTCAACTTGTCCATATTGATCGGCTGTGAAAATTCCAGGCCATCTAAGTCCATGAGAATAACCGCTCCTCCTAACCAGATAGCTTTGATGATGTAAGGATCAGTGCAATTAGGTCTGAACTTGCCCTTAGGGTCATGAATGGGAGCTCAGTTGTCTTTCAACACCATGTCTCGCTCCTTAAGATTCCGGGACTTAACCTTTTTGTTAAAAGTCCTGGCAATTCTGCCGTGGTAGCCCTGAACATGATACAATGCCTTTAGCCTTCTTTCATTAAACAACATTAACTCCTCAAATCTGTTCTGTTACCTGCCTGCTTCTGCTATCTGACACTCAGCCATAACTAGCAGTGAAGGGACTTCAGTTTCAATTAGCAAACGGCTTCCATCCCGTAGGCGAGAGAATAAGGGGTTGCCCTTGTAGATGTCCGGATTGAAGTTCTGTAGCCCCAAAGTGCGAATGGCAATTTATCTGGCCAGTCTCTATAGGTCTCAACCATCTTTTACAAGATGTTCTTGATATTCTTATTAGCGGCTTCAAAAACTCCATTGGTTTGTGTAACAAGTCTGCGGGGGACCTCGCTACAGCTCGAACTCGATTTGTAGTCACGGTTCTAAGTCTGAACCAAAGAGTCCGAATCCGACAAATCGTTTTGAGAAAACTGATTTTTGAAAGAAGTGCCAAACATGGACTGCTTTGCCAGATACAGAGTCACCACCTAAATGTTTTTTTAATGGGAAATTTAGGAAACCCTGACTCGGTGCCAAAGGCCACGTGTCCGTCATCACCAAAGTTGCCTCGGCTCGGGAACTTGGGTACGATTGGGGAAGGTCACTTCGTGAGCACCCCCGCTCGCCTGATCAAAGATCGGCCTCTACTAACCATGATATCTATTTTTGAAAACATTGTATGTTCTTATTCCGGTTATTAGCCTAGGTTACTATGTGATGCGCACAGCATATAAGTATAGACCGGGTTGCCTGAATTGGAACAAAACATTTCATGTTTGTTTTTTGAAAGATGGTTTGCTACTCGCAAGTAGGCTTAAAATGCAGATTTTTCCACCCGCAGGTGGGCTTAGAAAAGATGGTTTTGCCACTATCTAGTGGGCTTAAAACAAATAGTTGATGATTTATTCCAATTCAAGCAACTCAACCTTCACCCACAGGCATTCAGGCAGATATATCACATAAGCAAGTAGCCTCATGGTAAGCATGCTATTCATGGCATTCACTCACACGCATGCAAGGATGCTAAAGCATAAAACTCACCGAGTACTCCAAGCCAAAAACAGAGGCTACATTAGAAATCATGCATGATCCTAAATATACAGAAATGCCTAATGCAACACATGCAAAAATGCAAACTATAGCAGGCTCGGCTATTCTAAACATGACATATGGAATGCTACAACTAACATGTATTCAATTTGGAAATTGAAAGTACAATGCAGTTAGTATGGTGCGCCGAGCCCGGTGCATGCAAAACAGATGAATGATGTAAACATGCTGTCATACTGTATGCTAATTGAAATATGCCCTAATCTAACCATCATAAGCTGGTAAATAAAAGGGAGAAAGACGTGGGGTTGGAAGACATACAACACACACACGCACACTTATTACAGTTATGCCCTCGCGCGGAGGGTCCAAATAAATATACAGTCCCAAATGAAAGAATATTACAGTCTGAATAATATTACAGTCCGAATAATATACAAATTCCTAATTAATTTAACAAATTAACTAAGAAAGCTGTAAAACTGGCATGCAAGCCAGGGACTGCCTCGCTTCTGATGGATGATGCATGTCCGGGTTGTCTCGCGCGGAAATCCACCGGGATGCCCCGATTAGCCTCTGTTTACACCTTTTCTTGAAATGCGTGTCGAGCTCCAAAAAGTTGTTGATTCTTTATTTTGCTGCAACAGAGAGCAGGAAAGGGGCATAGCAATGTATTTCACAAATATATGCATGCCTCGATCCTCGTGCCACCAATCACGCATACCGAGGCATGATGGCCGAGGAGTCGAATTGCACAACTCAATATAGAATGAATGCACATGAAACACAGCTAAAACCTAACTCCATCATGGATAATCCGGAGTGTCGGTGACTGGGGAATTGAGATACATTCCGTCACTCGGAGTACGAAATGCACCTCGTTTCCCGTGCCCGGGCTAACTCCTATTTCGAACACGATGCAATATGCATGACATGCATGAATGCAACTAAGATACAGCCTAGCATGCACAATGCTATGAAAATGAGATGCCTCGAAATACGTGCACACGGGCACGCAAACCGAGAAAATGACAAAATGCGATCTAAGATACAACCTAGTATGCGCAATGCTATGAAAATGAGATGCCTCGAAATGCGTGCACACGGGCACGCAAACTGAGAAAACGACATATGCAATGTAATGATATGAAAACATGATATGGGCTTATACCAACATGAGTGAGCCTCAGCCGCACTCACATAGGATGCCGGCGGATAAAAAATGAAGTGCCTCGAAATGCGCGCACACGGGCACGCAAACCGAGGCATTGGCATACGCAATGCAATAGCATGGAAATGGCATATAGAATGCAACATGGACTTATACTAACATGAGAGAGCCTCAGCCACACTCACATGAGAGGCCGAATGATGAAAATGAAGTGCCTCGAAATGCGTGCACACGGGCACGCAAACCGAGGCAATGGCATACGCAATGCAATAGCATGGAAATGGCATATAGAATGCAACATGGACTTATACTAACATGAGAGAGCCTCAGCCACACTCACATAAGAGGCCGATGGATGAAAATGAAGTGCCTCGAAATGCGTGCACACGGGCACGCAAACCGAGGCAATGGCATACGCAATGCAATGGCATGGAAATGGCATATAGAATGCAACATGGACTTATACTAACATGAGAGAGCCTCAGCCACACTCACATAAGAGGCCGATGGATGAAAATGAAGTGCCTCGAAATGCGTGCACACGGGCACGCAAATCGAGGCAATGGCATACGCAATGCAATGACATGGAAATGATATGCAAACATGCCAATGGGATTTCAGCAGCAAAATGAGGGGGAAAACAGCCCCGAAATGAGGCGAAAACACACCCGATGCATGGAATCTCTCCCGAAATGCAAAATTAGGCACATGAAATGGCTTACAGCTATACAAAACATGCACAATTGGCACATGGAATGAAAATACAGAAGCAAGGCAGCCCCAAAATTATCATTTTTCTAGTACAAAACATGGCCAAACAGCAAGCAAAAATAGGGCAAAATTAGCATGCGAAAATGGCCCTAAACATGAGATTATGAAGCAACTCACAGCTGCAAACTCCAAATGGGTTAGGACCCTTCAACAGCATTGAAGAGGGACCAAAAATAAGCACTTTCACAGAACTGTAAAAACCTCAAAAACAAAAGCATGGTAGGCTAACAAAACATGCAAGAAAACGGACCAAAAGGTGGCCAAAGAGGCAAGTGGCATATGCAATGCCCAAAATGAAAAATTCCCTTCTAAAAAATTGAAGAGGGACCAAAAATAAGCATATTTCCAGAACTGTAAAATGGCCAAAACAGTATAAAAATATGCTAGAAATGCAATGCAAAATAAGGCTCAAAAGAGGCTATAACATGAGGTATGCAAAATAATCCACAAACGGCCAAAGAACCTTAATCAAACATGTTAAGAAGGTCAAAATAAGGCCATCTCTAGGCCTGTAAATCATCCAAAAATGGAAGCATAATGGGCTGCCAAGGCATGCAAGAAAACGGTATTTAAGGAGGATATTGAAGCAAGTGCAACATGGAAGTCTCAAACAGTATTGAGCCCTTCTTCAATGTTGAAGAGGGGCTCAAAATAAGCCTATTATCAGTTTACAACATGCTCCAAAACAAATCACACACAAGCTAAAAATATCATGCAAGAAAATGACATTTTAAAGGGATAATGAAGCAAGTGCAAGATAGAGGGCTCAAACAGGGTTGAGCCCTTAATGAGACATGAAAATGAGCTAAAAAAAATGATCTTTCCAGTTCTGGTCGGAGCTCAAATGTACAAGAAAGAGAGGCTAAGAAATGTTGCAAAAATGAGCTCAAAAGAGGGAAAGTGGACTTACCCTTGAAGATCAATTCTTTTGTTGCTTCTTGGGCTAACTTTGTTGCCTCTTAGCTGCTGGAATTCCTCTCCTTGCTCTTGGAATGGAGTGGTGGTGGTAGAGCTTGGTGTTGTAGTGTAAATGGTGGTGTAGGACTTGGAGCTTTTTAGGAAAATGAGAGAGATGGAGGGTGAGATGTGTATTGAGGCTTAAAGACCAAATTTTCTAACCCTCAAAACCAACAATGGCAGCTGGTTATAAGGACCAAAAGGAGGGTGTAAAGGTGGGGGAAAAGGAGGCAAGCTTTCCCCCACAAAATATCCCCTGGATTGGGATATTTTCTGGGGGAAACAGCTGCACAGCTGTAAAGTGTGCATTGAGAGGATCATGGCCGGCCACCTATTTGGCTTGGAAGTGGCCGGCCGGCCACCCCCCCTAGCCGGACAGCTAGGGGTCAAAAGGGTCAACTTGAAATAGTGGCCGGCCACCACATATTGGTGGCCTCCCAGGTCTCCTCTTCACAACCCCGTGGTTCGAATTTGGAAACTCCAAAACAGGAGAGAGAACAAGCCATTTTCAAGAGGGGTTCAAAAGGGTCAAGCAACATTAGTGGCCGGCCATGAACTTTTAGGGTCCTCCCATATGTGTACAACACAAATATGTGGTTCAAAGTTCAAGAAAAAGGGCCCAGGTTGTTCAACATTGGCTCGGAAGGAGGGGTTCAAAAGGGTCAAATTGAATTAATGGCCGGCCATGAACTTTTAGGGTCCTCCCATGTGTGTACAACACAAATATGTGGTTTGGGGTTGAAGAAAGTGGCTCCAAGGTGTTCAACATTGGCCCGGAAGTGCGAAAAACGGGTGTCGGAGGGCGAAAATGGAATATAACTGGTTGCCAAGATAATTGCTGGCCTCCCACCCTCCAGTGACCTTCTTGGTGATGAAACATAGGCACCTGCCAAAAATGAACGAAAACTGATGCAAAACGAACCCTCGGGGGCCAAAACACGCAGTTCGGGGTCCTGAAAATGGGCTGCCAAGCACCGAAAGTGGCGCTCGACCACGAAGTGGGTTTCTCAGACCCCAGTGTCCCTCAAAAGGAAGAAAATAAGATGTGTGCCAAAATTTAGAGCAAACGGAGATGGTTAGGCGGTCTCGAACCGAGGCACACGGCCTGACGGCTCCGAAAACCGGAAACCGGACTCCAAAATGGGCAAAATGGCCTATGACCACAAAACGTAGCCTACGGCCACTGAGAAATGATCTACAGGACCTCTCCCTCCCCTCAGGAAAAGAAACAGAGAAAACCGAGTCTGGTTCGCAAACCGAGACAAGGCACAGGAAAGGGTTCGGAAGTCCGGAGGCAGGGCTCATGGCCGCGACTCTGAGACTTCTGAACGAGCGCGATATGCAACATCACCAAGCGCTCAACTGGTGACGTCTAAGTCTTAAGGTCGGTCAAAAATGGAGTGTCTACAGTTTGTGTCCTGTATGTAGATGACTTATGAAAAGTCGCGTTGTATTTGTCCAACAAGTCGATCACCTCTTTCTTGAAATGGGAGCTGTTATCTGATATGATCTTCTTCGGAACTCCGTACCGGTAGATGATATTGTTTCTGATAAATTTGGCCACATGCGATGCCTTCAACACTGCATAGGATCAAGCTTTCACCCAGTTTGTAAAGTAATCAATCGCCACCAAGATATATTCATGTCCATTCGACCTTTTTGGCAAAATAGCACTGGTAACGTCGATTTCCCAGACTGAGAAAGGCCATGGCAAAGTCATGTTGTAAAGCATTGACGGCGGGATATTCATGCTATTGGCATGAATTTGACATGTGTGGAATCGCCATACAAAACCAATACAATCCTCCTCCATAGTAGACCAGTAATAACCTTGCCTGAGAATCCTTCGAGCTAGCATAACACCATTCATATGCACCTCGCATTCTCCGTCGTGGATAGCCTCTATAAGGCACTTCGATTCCTCTTATTCCACACACAACTTATGCATTCCCAGATGACCTCTTTTATACAGCTTACCCCCGCAGATGATAGATTGGACGGCTATTCATTGTATTCCCCGTTTGTCCTTGGCATTTGCCCCTAGTGGATACGTCTTCTTTTCCAGGAAGTTCCAAATATCGTAATACCAAAGGTTTTTGTCTTGCACTTTATTTATCGCCGCAATAGTTTCATAAGCCTGCGTGTATTTCTGTTCAATGATAATTGGACGCATCCGAACCCCAAATGGGATGTTTACCATAGAAGATAGAGTTGCTAAAGCATCAGCGAAGCAGTTGTTCTCTCAGTAGATGCCAACTTTTCAAACCTTGGAATCAGAATATCCAGGGTCTAATGGTAAACCCTCATCTTCTCTTCTTTGACTTTTCAGTCTCCGTTTACTTGAGAAACAATGAAGTTTGAGTCCTTGATGACGTCCAACCTTATTGCCCCTAGTTCTAGGGCAGCTTCTAAACCAGTAATACATGCTTCATATTCTACTTCATTGTTGGACACCTTGAACCAGAGTTTGAAGGCTAAAGGTACATGGAAGTCGTCGGGTGCTATCAGCAACACACCTATCCCATAACCGTACTAATTGGACGCTCCGTCAAAGTACATCGTCCAAGTTTCTTCTTCAACTTACAGAATGTCTTCATTTGGGAACAAGTATTCCACTTCCTCATCTCCTTCTACCGGGTGGTCTGCCAGGAACTTCGCTACAGCTCTTTCCTTAACCGACTTGCGGGTGACATATTTGAGATCAAATTCAGAGAGAAGAAGCAACCAATGGGCCAGCCTACTCGTAAGTGTTGGTTTCTAAAAGAGATATTTGATGGGATCTAATCATGAAACTAGGATTACAGAGTGAGCTAACAAGTAGTGCCTCAACCTCCTAGTAGCCCATACCAAGGCTAGACAAGCTTTCTCCAACAGAGTATAGTGGGTCTCATAATCTAGCATTTTTTTGCTCAAATAGTAGATGGCTTCCTCCACCCTATCTTTAGATGCTTGATCAAGCATGCATTCCATGGTCGAATCTGTAACTGACAAGTACAGAATCAAAGGTTTCCCCAGCTCTGGTGGCGACAATACAGGCGGATTCTAGAGGTACTGCTTAACCTATTCAAAGGCAAACTAACATCGATCGTCCCATCAGAATTTCTTTTCTTTTTTCAGGAGACCAAATAGTGGTTCACAAGTCAAGGTTAATTTGGAAATAAACTGTCTTATGAATTGCACTTTACCTAGAAAGTCTTGCACCTGCGTTTTAGTCCTCGGTGGTGGCATTTCTAGGATGACCTTGATTTTGAAAGGATCTACTTCAATACCCCTCTGTGTGATCAGAAAGCCTAGCATGTTTCCTACCGTTACGCCGAAGGTGAATTTCTACGAGTTTAACCTCAATCTGTATTCCCTGATCTGTTGAAAGAATTTCTTCAGTGCGGTGTAGTGGCCCTCTCGTTCTTTGGACTTGACAATCATGTCGTCTATGTACAGCTCGACGTCTTTGTGCATCATGTTATGTAGAATGGTGGTTGCAGCCCTCTGATAGGTAGCTCTAGCATTTTTCAAACCAAGCGGCATAACTCGGTAGCAATAGGTACCCTACGGTGTAATGAATGTGGTCTTCTCTCTATCCTCGGGCATTATTAGAATCTGGTTGTACCTAGAAAACCCATCCATAAATGATAGCAACGCATGGCCCGCTGTGAAATCCACTAACTCATCAATATGCGGCAGAGGAAATCCATCCTTCAGATTGGCTCTGTTCAAGTCCCGGAAGTCTACACACACCCGGATTCAACCATTCTTCTTTGGCACTGGGACGATGTTGGCTAACCAAGTCGGATACTCAGATACTAACAAGAAACCTGCCTCGATCTGCTTGGTGACCTCTTCCTTGATTTTCAGCGCCCAATCCGGACGAATTCTACACAGCTTCTGCTTGACTGGTCGGGCCTTGGGGTCAAGAGGGATCTCATGGTGTACAATCTCAGGATCGATTCCAGGAATGTCTTCGTAGGACCACGCCAAAACATCATTGAAATCTTTTAATAAAGCAATTAAACGATTACACTCCTCCGAAGGCAACGTGGACCCGATCTGGACCAGGCGAGGATCCTTCTCAGTACCCACATTAATGGCGAAGATTTCATCAGCACAGAGTTTAGTAAACCTCTTCTCCTCTCAATTAATCAATTTTTTCAAAGCCAGAGGAATTTCTTCGTTTTCGTTTTCATTAAAATTATGAAAATTTTGGTCAATACAATAAACCAACGGCATAGAAAAGTACACAGAATCTACAGAGTTCTCATTCAAAAGGTCTAGATCTTCGATTATAGACTCAAAAGAAAAGTTGAATGAAGACCTAAAAAGGACTTTGGTATCCGAATTTCCACCCCCAGAAATACCAGACTCAGACTCAGAAAAACTTGAACCTAATCTCACTAGAATCAGATTCTAGCTCATTACCTAATTCAGAACTGGATATATAGCCTTTCTCCAACTTCCAGATAAGAGATGGTGCCCCTGATGCATCTAAAATGTCGTTGGTTGGGTTCACATCTGGTTCTTCCCCGATCATAGAGACAGTAAAGTTATCCCCCAAGTCCTCTAGGTGGGCTGCAGGATCTATCGGGAGACTAGCCAGTGCTACCCCTACTCCAGGTTCGCTGCCATCTGAGTCACCTTCCCTGCTCTGTTCAGTTTTGATATTTGGTTCAACCCTTTCTTCATCAACACTATCCTACAGCTGCAGATCAAAGAAGATCTTGAATCCGGGAAAACGTTGCTTTGAGGAATTCACTCAAGACTCAGGAAAGCCACAACAAGGGAATTCTTCTCCCTCCCGAACAAAGTGGCCATTCAATGTCCCATGGATTGGCCTGTGAATGAGCTTATAGTGTTTTTTGGCTTGCTTAGCCTTGGTTCTGCCCTTCATCTCTTCTCCCTTCCTTATCTAGTTCTCTTTGGTGGCCATATAACCCAGTTCGAAGGCATGTGGATTGTGTGGCATATCTGTCAATGCTGCAACACCTTTCCGGCCACTTTTCCCGAGTCCCATTCCTGGAACATGTTGCAGTTTGTTCATGAAATAGATGGACTGGGCGCTGACGTACATGCCTTCGTTTGCGGCCAGAATAGTCTGCACTACCCGGGCTTCAGCCAGAGTGAATTCCGAGAGGAATACATTCTTCTCGCCATGGTTGGTCTCTAGTATTGGAGTAGTCACCTCTAGCGGCAAATGGATGGATGAATTTCCAAAAATAATTGCCACTCCTCCCCCATGAGGGTACTTCAACATTTGGTAAAGAATGGTGGAGACAGCCTTCACATAGTGCAACCAGGGTCTCCCTAACAGCAAATTGAAGGTAGCCAACACATCCAAGACATGAAACTCGACCTCTTTCTCAACTGGGCCCATTGAGGCTCTAACTTGCACTATGCCCATGACCTCTTTACTCATGTTATCATATGCCCGAATCACTTGGGTTGGGGGAACAAAGTCTGCTGGTTTGAGGCCAATTGCATGGGCAGTGTAAGAAGGACAGACATTAATGGCCGAACCGGTATCTACCAACACCACCGGCACCCATTTCTCCTTGTACTCCACAGATATGTATAACGGTTTGTTGTAAGCTGAGCCTTTCGGCGGCAGCTCTTTGTCAGTGAAGGTAAGAGTTGGCCTGGCATCACTCGGAAAGACCAAACCCACAAGCTGTTCAGGCGTGGTATCAATGGACAATTTAGCCTTGTCCATTGCCGACAACACTGCCTGTTAGTGTAACCGGGAGGCCATGAGAAGACCCCAGATTGAGATGTCAGCTTGAATTTTCTTGAGTTGTTTTAACACTGCCTTTTCTTCCAGTTGTTTCTCTTTCTGTTTCTCGGCCTCTCTATCTTTTCCAGATGCCTCTGCTTAATATAGGTGTAGCGGTTTAAAATACCGCCCACTTCTTGTCAAATGGTCTATTTCCTCGACATACCACATATTGTCCAGAAGGAACTCGCCCTAGTCTTCGTCGGTGTTGGCCAAATGCAGATCATTATCATTCCACCATTTGCTCTCAGCGGCTGACAAACAGTTGTCCAGCTCTGCTTGTATCACCTTCACATCATAGGTATCCCTCATAGGGTGTTGTGAATTTATAGTTTCCCCGCTATCCTCAATCATTTCTCGTTCAAACTGCCTCAGTGCAGCTTCCTGTTTAGTATCCCCAGTGTTCATAGCGCCCAGTTCTGGGGCTAGGTTTTCCACACTAGCGTTCTCCAACAGCTTTCCTTTCTCATCAGCCCTTCTGGTCACTATAGCTATCTCTGCTTCTTTTCCCTCTGGTTTTATTTAAGTTTCTCCATTCTTATTTGGCTCATCACTTAGCAATCCAGGGTTGTCAGTTGATCCATTCAAGCCGAACCAACCAATCTGTACATCCCCCTAATCCTACTCGTCAAAGAAAAAAGTCTAGGGAACACTTCCTTTAAACAACTAGCCCTAATCCACCTATCCTCCCAGAACAGAGTCCTAGCCCCATTCCCAATCAATATATGAGTATAGCTAACATAGAAATTATGAAGATCAGGTTTAGAAACTACCACTGCTAGTATATCCTTCTAGATTGTAGATTGAACATAGGATACTATTTATTTATTTATTTATTTTTATTTTTATTTTTTTAAGAAAATTGTTGTCCATTATTTTATTATGATAAGATAAAAGCCATTCCATTCATTGCTTCTAGCATGTCCAAAACTTCTCTACTTTGAAAGGTTCATGAAACACTTGAATGATTTTAATTTGAGGAAAAAAAAATACTTGAATATAGAATGATTAACATGTTCTATTCTGATTATGATATTCATATTTTAACCAATATAGTCATTGAAGTGAATAAATTGTTGTTGATGCTACACACATTTATGAATAGCAATGAGGAATCATTATGCGTCTTGTATATGTTTGATAAAATGCCACAACAAGCTTTTTCTTTATTGTAATCTTTTGTTCTGTTATTTTATTTTTATATATTTTTTTTTATTATTATTTTTTGTGAGAAAATTGTTGTCCATTATTTTAATGCTTGTATACTTGTAATGTTTTCTTGGCCTAATAATGTGATTAGAGAAAATACAACATTGAATTTTGCCCCTTTTTTTTGTTGAATCCAAATACACAACTAAAGAAGAACTTTGAAACATCCCACCCTTTTTACTAGTTTAGCAACCATCATGCAAACCCAAATTCATATTTTCAGAATGTGTTAGGCATATGTAACCCATAGAATCACTGTTGTTTATGGTCTTAGGAGTCTTGACAAGTACCCATTTTCGCACCATACTTCACAAAACATGTAGAAAAATGAATAGCAAAACATGTAATTTTCGCTTTAAAGTTGTAAAAGAACTTACAGTTTGTCTTAGTGTTCTTATCTAGCAAATATTTATTTTCATATTAGTTGTAAAACAAGTTGCTTCCTTTTTTTTCTTTTTTTTTTTGTTCTATGTTTTGTGTTTCTTAGGATACACATCTTATGGATCATCATTGCCTTTTTCTTGCACGAATTTGATTTGAAACTAAATATGGAATAAAATAGCAAGTCTAGAAGTTATCAAAGCAGGTTTAGGTAGTGCCTTTTTATGTTACTATATATTACTCTATACAATATATTTAACTTTTTATTTTATTTTATGGTACTTTAGTTTATTTAATTATCAATCAATGGATAAGAGTTGGATGAAAAAGAGTAGATTGTCAAGAGATGATGTGCAAGGGGTTAAAGAATTTTGGAGTTTGCTTCTCACAATGTATCTAATGATGGACAATTTCCATGTCCATGTATGAGATGTGTGAATTCATACATGTTGACCCTAGAAGCTGTACATGATCACATGGTATCCTATGGAATTAGTCCGAGTAATAATTGTTGGTATCATCACGGGGAAACTATCCAAATGATGTATTTATCATATATTATCATTTTCTAAATTTATGCAAACTCATGTGAATTTTATTGTATAAATAAGGCGACAAATGGATCTAGTGGCATTTCGGACCAAGCTTCTCCACAAACACATTAGAGATCCTCTTTTAGGAGTCATGAAATGCAACCTTTTAATCGGGGTAAATATTTCACTTATCAAAATAGTTCATGGGATAGGGAAAGCAATATTTTCCTCTTTTTTAGTGTTATTTTCATGTTTCAAGTAAGTTGTCATTGTCAATTTTAGTATCAATAGCGTATCAAACTCTAATATGCAATCAAAAAATAGACCATTGGATGCTGCTGTTGGTTGCTTGATTAGTGGCTATTGCTAGTTTGTTGCTGTTGATGAGTGTGTGGTATGCTTTTGTTTTGTTGCCTCTCTTTTTTATTTTTTGTTGTTTTTTTCTATTGTAGTTGGTTGCTGTTGTCAAGTGATAAGAGATATGGAGTAATGCTCCAATACCACCAAATAATCACTTGTTTATGTTGTAACATGCTCCAATACCACCAAAAATTTTTGATATCACTGTTGTCCTTGATATCACTTGATATAATTACAAATTTTTAAAATTTAAGGATGATTAGTTATTATAAAATTTAATCCACAAATTATATCATCAAAATAAATTATCACTGTATTTTAATCTTAATATTATTTACATCGTGCCTTTAGGCACGGGCATACGCTAGTATATATATATATATATATTATCATTTTTAACTATACAAAACAAGAGGTGAGGTTGGGTTGGTGTCCATATTGCCAGTGAAGTCAAAAAGGAGACAAAACTACAAGCATGAGAGTTAGCTATCATTTACATCATTATTAGTCCCAATGTGACGTAAATCCAAATACACTTGGTTTCAATTACAAAATTTCTTGAAGCTTGTTCAATGCTTTTAATGTGATTCTGTCTTACCTTAGGAAGCAAACTGCAAATGCTAAATTGTTTGCCTTCTGAATAGAATATTTCTGGCCTTTACTATGTTCATCATTACCAGCTTGAATATTATGGGAGTGCAAATGTCGCTTGTTTCTCATATGTTAGTTATTTTTTTCCTCTTCACCCACCTATATATAAATCTCTATTTTTATTTATGATTTTTGTGGGTTGTTGTTGTTGTAATGCTCTTCATTCATTAAACCCCTCAAACTGGGGTAAGTTGACTTTATCAGACTAATTTAGTGGATGTTGAACCTGTTTACTATTTTTATGCATAGAGATAGGCTAATTTAGTGGATGTCAAACTGGGGAGTGCAAATGTCCATTTTTATTTAGTGGAACTACCTTCACTTGGTATTAATCTTATTAGTTTTTCATTTTATTTATATTATGCAGGATGTTTACATGTACTTTCGTGGCAGTGGCAAAGCAGCAGAGATGAAGCGTGAGGCTGCAAAACGGACAATGATGGTTGCGCTGCCATGATTCAAAAAGATTCTTTGGTTTGATAATGCTGAGAGAAATCGAAACATTCACTATTTTTTTGCACATGTGCCTAGTCTAGTATTTATAAGCCTTCATATAATCTGCTTAAAATATGTATGTAAAAGACAGATTCTGACAAACAAGTTTAAGTTAGGACATGTTGTGGTACATATGTCCTTTTTGGAAATTAATTTGGTTAGTCTTGTTTTATGTATGAAATGAAATTATTGACGTTGGATTAGACTTGGTTCGTATGGAATTTGTATTATATATAGAATTGGACGTTTATTTTTAATGTTTTGGATGGTTGGAACTAGAATGTGTGCACGTTGTTGAATGCTTGATAATATATTTAGCGTTGATGGGTTATATTGAATCTTGGGTTATGTACGTACAGGTTGTATTAAACATGGATGTAGGTTGTTTAGAATTTTTTTTGGAAAATAAAAAAAAAAAAAACAGAAAATATTTGGCCACCAAATATTTTGGTAGCCAAATACATAGTTGGAATTTTTTGGCTACTAATAATTTAGTAGCAAAAACATTTGGCGACTAAAACATTTGGTAGCAAAAAGTAAGGAATAGTTGGTTAAAATTTTTATGTAGAACTTTTAGTGACTAAAAAATTAGTAGCCGAAATGTCACTATTGCTGACTAAGTATGGATTCGTAGCCAAATGTTAACTTTCAGTGACTAATTCTTTCGTAGCAAAAAGTAACACATTCGCCGACCAAACGAATGTTAGTAGCCAAAGGTCACATTCGGCGACTAATACTTTAGTGGCGAAAACATACCTTTTGCCGACTAAACTAAGATTAGTAGCCAAATGTGTACACTTTCGGCGACCAAACAAATTTTAGTCGCCAATACTATCGCCGACAGGGTAAAGGCGACAAGCTTAGCGACAAAAAATTTTGGTCGCTAAATGGTTTCGGCAACCAAATTTTGGACTTTTGGCGACCAATATTTTGGTAGCCAAAAGCGACATTTCTTGTAGTGTCATCAACAATAATAAAAACTATAATATATAAGTTGAAGTTCTAATGTCTATTCAGTAGCAACGATTATCAAAATCTCAATCCAAATCATAGGATTTTATTATTTTATAACCTTAATTGAGTCAAACGATTAGGATCGTATTGTGAATTAAATTTAATAGGATCTTAAAGTGATATCCTAATCATAAAATAGTGTAGAATTGCACCAAAAAATGTATTATATTTGTATTGTTATTTAATTCTTCTAATATGATAATATGTATGTATGCATATCAATGTAAGAAATTTGACTATAAATTCCTTCTCCAATCATCTCCTCTAATTTGTAGTTACATAAAACATGAATTATATAATAAAAAAAATTAACATTTTTAAAATTATTTAACAAACATTATCATTATTGGTAATTTTTTATTTTATTTTGTATTGAAAGTTTAATCTTATGATTCTCAATCTAATTCTACATTCTGATCCGCAAGTCATTTCCAACAATCTCACCTAAGATTTCGATTTTAACAACCTTGTTCAGAAGTTACAAGTTGAAGAAATTGGTTGTTCATTAATCACATTTTATACAAGAAAATATAAACTCTAGGGTAAATACTAGACTCAATTGTTATTTTAGTCTCCATTATTTCAGCTATTATATGTGTAACAAATTTTTTTAATTTTACTGCGTAATTTGAATAGAATAAACAAATTAAAACTGAACTAAGAAGAAAGATAGAGCTAACAACAAACCTTTGGTGAGGAGAGGCATTTAAGAGAGAACAAAAGTCATTAACAGCTTCATGAGAGGCTATATCATAAAGGCCAAAGGCCTCATAATGAGGATTTATTTGGCTAGGTGCCTTGTACCCACTGCCGGAGATGACGTCGGTGTTCCGCCGCTTGATTTCGACCCGAAGGTCGAAGAGTGACCAAATCACCGCACTCATCTCCACCGACAGTGTTGGAGGGAGGAATTGATGGTGGTTGGTGATCCTGAAACAACCCAATTCCTCGCATGCCTCTATCATCTTCCTCGATTGCCCTGGAAAGTCTTGTAGATCAATCACTGCCACATTACACTGATTATTTGTGGCCATTTTTTCTTATGTTTGATGAAAGAGTGGAAATTAAGGACAATTTACTTCCTGAAGCTTGTTTTGAGTTTTGTGCACCAAACAATTAAGGAATGATGCATTGAATTTATATTGTTGCGGGTAGCAGCGAAATGTTGCTATGCGTCTGTTTGGACAGTGACTTTTTCAATAATTTTTAATTAAAATATAATATGAAAAAACTTGAAGTGTTTAAAAATGATTTTTTATTTTTATTAACAAACGTATTAAAAAATAAAGAGGATAAAAATTATTTATTTTTGTATTTTTTTTCTCACTTTTTAACTTCTTAAATAATTTTGTGAATATGGGTGATTTGGGATGATCTAAATAAGTGTACTTTTTGACTTTTTGTGAAATATGAGTTGAGTTTGAAGTGATGTTGTAAAGAGGTGATGTAATTTAAATAAAATGATGTGACTTAAATAAGATAGTGATTTTTTAACTTTTTTGAAATACCCCAATACATCCAATAAAATTTGTTTATGTTTGATGAGAAGGTGAAAATTTTGAACACTTTACTTGCTCAAGGTGGTTTTGGGTTTTATGCTGCCAACAATTTACAAATGATGCTTTGAGTTTATATTTTTGTGGCAGCAACAAAATGCTTTAATAATTTACTTATTATATAAAAGAGCAATTAATAATTTTATTTTTTTAATTAATTATGTTAAATAAAAAGTTTTGACAAGAAGCATTTCTAATTTCTAGACTATACAAAGGACCATTTGTATTTTAAATATGAGGACTGTATTTGTAATTTATGCTAATTTTTTTAAAAAAAAAATCCCCATCAATAGATTTTGAAAAATGTGAATTTTTTTTAAGATCCTTAATATTAAAATTTTATAAGATAAAAGACATATAATATTTTTATAGTAGTTAAGGTCTCTCAACATTTTCACAGAGAAAATTTGACTTAAAAATTTTGTCTGACTCAGAGAAATTTAATTTTGGAATTTTTCTATGAATTCAAAAAAATTTCTCCGTGAAAATTGAAATTTCTTTGGGTCGGGCAAAATTTTTCTGAGTTAAATTTTTTCTGTAAAAATATTGAGGAACTTTAAGGTAGCGTTTGGTAGAGTTTTGTAAATGTGATTTGAGAGTATGAGTTGTATTTTGAGTTTGTGTGTTGTGGAGTTATGATTTGAGTGTAGAAAATTTGTTTGGTAAAGAGTTTTGAAAATAGTTTTGGAAAAGAGGTTTGATTTGAGTGGGGAATTATTGATGTGACATTTGATATGTGATACAAAAATTTACAACTCATAACTAAACATACAATTCAAAATTATTTTAAAGCACATAAAAAATTAAAAAATTTCAGAAAATATTTTTTCCGATTATATAAATCAATTGCAAAAAAAAAAAAAAAAAAAAAAAATTACTGTTCCGGACAGCCGGCCGGACGTCCCCTTAGCAAAAATTTTGAAAAAAAAAACAGAGCAAAAGAGCGGCTGAGACAGATTTGGTACAGAGCTCTCAGCAGAGCTTTTGAAACGTGATTACAAAATCCTAAACAAACATCATACTGAAACACAGGTGTAGAATCACGTTTCAAAAGCACAACCAAACACAGCCTAACTAATTTAAAAAATATCTTAGATCTCTCCTACTACACAACATTAGAGAGGGATGTTTCACTAATTTTTTCTTTAAAAAACTAATTACAAAAAATAAATAAAATTTATAAATATTAATAATTAAAATTATAAATTTTTCCATCGATTTATATTTTTTATTTCTACCTACCACTGAAGTGGGGTTATCTTTATATTTCTTATTTCTACCTACCACTGAAGTGTGGTTATCCTTATTTTTTTAGGGTTCGTTTGGGAAGTAGATTAACTTCTTAACTTTGTGACTATTTTAGCCCAGGCTAAAAAGCTTCGTTTGAGAAAAGTTTTTTGATTTTTTTGACTTTTTTTTAGAAAAAGAATATAATGATTATGAGTTTAATGTAATGTTTTATCTTATTAAACTAAAAATTTATTTTATTATTTTATAACTATTTTAACCAAAAAAAATTAAATCTCGACTTTCCAAACGAGCCCTAGTAACTTTTTAATTGACATCCTTTCATGCCAAAGGCACACATTAGAAGGGGTGATTATTTAGTACTCCCGGAGTATGGACACGTGGTGCTCCATAAAGTTTTGATTGGTGGAGAGACACAAGGGCCCACGATTTATATTGGACATGGGGGATAACATAGGGCTAATTAATTGCTGATTAGTTTGGAGTATGGACACGTAATGTTCCGAGAGTATTGAATAATTTCTCCATTAGAAGATAAGTCCTCTGTGGAATGTACACATTAGGAGGGCTGCTTTCCGCATAAGCCGACAAAAAGGTCTTTTGGAAACACACTAAAAAGTCAATTTTTTAACTTTTTAACTTTTTAATTAAAAAAGTCAGTTTTTTATTTTATTTTATTTAAAACAATCTAATTTTTTGCTAAAAAAGTCATCAAAAAAGTCAAAAAATCAAAAAATTAGTTTTTTATCAACTTTTCAAAACACCACAAAGTCGTCTTGGAAAATTGACTAAAAAAGTTTTAAAATTTTATTAATTATTATATTAATTTACAAAAAAAAAATCTCATTAAAATTTGGAAGGATTCAACAAAATTCAGTTATGATCTAAAATTAATAGATAGTTGATGTAGTAAATTATTAAAATTAATAGATATTTGTTTTTCAGTGAAACAAACTAAAAAATTTATTGATTTGGTGAATTAATTGAAATTATTAAATGATTATTTTCTGAATGTATAGATTAGGACTGCAAGCGAGCTAAGCAGAGTCGAGTTTTGCTGAACTCAAGCTTGACTCATTTATTAATCGAGCTCGTTTATTGAGTTCGATCTTGGCTCAATACGGAACTGAGTTCGAACTCGGCTCGGCTCGTTAATATTAATTAAACTCGAATTCGGCTTACTCGATAAGTTTTTTTTTAATATTATTTATATTATTTAAATAAAAATATTTAAATAAAAAATATTATTTAATATATAAATAATGTAATATTATTATTTATATATTATTTAATATATAAATAATATATTTATTATATAATTTATTTAAAAATAAACCACTGGAGCTTATTCGAGTTCGAGTTCGATTCGTTTACTAATCAAATCTAATATTTAAATTCGAGCTAGATTTGTTTACTAACCAAGCCGAACCCTTAACGAGCTGAGCCGAACCCTTAACAAGCAGAGTTGAGTTTGTTCATGAACAACTCCATTCATTTGCTACCTTAGTATAGTTTATGTATAGAATACGATTGGCTATACTACTTACTGTTGTTCTTTTCAAATTAAAATTAATCAAATCTTACCTTTGCTCAACTATATCAAATGAAATATTAAATAAATTAGTGATTTTATCTCTCAAAAATTATTTAACTTATAAGTTGGATTATGCGAATTAGATTAATAATTTTACAGCCAAAAATGCAAGAAAAATGATGTTTAAGTAATTTTTATTACCCCAATCAAAAAAAAAAAAGTAATTTTTATTACAATTTATTTATTTGTGATTGTTCAGTTTATATTATTTTGATTATTTTTCTTATTATAAATTTTAATGTATATTTATATAAATTTTAATAGATGTGTAATGAAAATAACCTATTCACGATGACGGTCAAATTTCAATGAAAAAAAAAAAAAAAACACACATAATAATTATTATTTTTTAAATATGTATAAAAAATTGATTTTAGATCTCAAAAAAATCAGAGCCGTCGTTGCTCATTAGAAAAACGTGCTCTGAGTGACGACAAAGACAACACCAAAATACAAGTTACAACCAACAACTACCTCATTAGAGTATTTCAATGGTGTAAAAAAAAAAAAATTGATATTAAAGTATTCCAACGAAAGATTTTAGAACTTTATCAAAATACTGACCGGACGACTGAGCAAATATCTGGCAAGTCGATCAATCATTGTAAATTTTTTTTTTTTTTTTTGCTTTGAGATGGTCGATGAAGCGGTGCAATTTTTTCTTATATTTTTGTTTTGAGATGATCATTTAGAATGATATCTAGGAAGATATTCGGCAACGTTAATGAATAGTAATTTAACAAAAAACACATTTATTTTTAGTTTGATAAAAGAAAAATAAAATTTTCAATTTGATGTATATTTGATGTAACTGTTAGAGCTAAACAAAAAAAAAAAAACTTACTTTTCATTTGATAAAAAATTTAACAAAAATGCTTTAGAGCTCTAATATAGGAGCTCTAATAGCTCTAATGGGAATGTAGGACCCACTCTGATGTGATGTTTGTGCCTTGCCTTTCTTTTTTTTTTTTTTTTTTGGCTTGGACACATCACTAGAGCTCAAATTAGAGCTCTAGATTTAGAGCTCTCTAGCAAAAATGCTTTAGAGCTCTAATATAGGAGCTCTAATAGCTCTAATGGGAATGTGAGACCCACTCTGATGTGATGTTTGTGCCTGAGCAAGGATCCTCTAGAGTGATTTTTTCCTAAAGTTTCCTAAAGTGCTACAGTGTGTGGTTGAGATTTACTGGCAAGTCACATCAATTTTTCTGATGTGACTTGCCAGTAAATCTCAACCACACAATGTAGCACTCTAGGAAACTTTAGAGAAATTTCACTCTAGAGGATCCTTGGTGGTTTGTGCCTTGCCTTGTTTTTTTTTTTTTTTTTACTTGGACACATCATTAGAGTTCAAATTAAAACTCTAGATTTAGAGCTCTAGCATTTCCCAAAATTTAAATAACCATTGAAAATGGTCTTCACCTTGCAACACAGCTCAGCCCCTACACCAAACAAAGCCAACAGCATAAAGTCCTAGCCGCCGTTCGTTTCGAGAATTAAAAGGGATATTGAGATTAGTAGTAAGATGAGACTCATTAATATTATATTTATTTTGATAGATTGAAAAGAAATTGATAGTGAACTCCGAATTAGGATGGACCTCTTCAAGGGAATTCGGATAGGACTCCAAGATTTTATATTAGAAAAATAGTCTGGCAGACTAGAAATTTTTTATTTTTATTTATTTTTTATTTTATTTTTTACATGTTGGGCATTTTTTTTTTGAACATTAATATTTAATTTTTTATTAAGTAAAAATCATTATTTTATTTGTTTTATTTTTTTCTGAAAATTTTTTATTTTATTTTTATTTTTTTTAATTTTTTTACATGTTGGGCATTTTTTTTAAAACATTAATGTTTAATGTTTTTGTATTTTTTTATTTGTTTTATTATTTTTTATTTATTTTATATAAAAATAATTTAATAATCTCTATACTAATAACTATTATCAAAACAAATACAATTTTACTTAATCCCCTCACTAACAATTTTTTCACTATTAATCTGCTCACTATTAATCCCTTTTATTCTACTTCTGAAAACAAACGGTGCCCTAGACTCATCAGTTTTTAAAAATATATATATATATATATATATTAGATTGGCATGTGTTAGGAAAACATATTTTTTATTATTTTTTTAATTTAGATCATATTAATTTTTATTTGAATCACACTATTTCGCTATTATATTTTATATCTTTTTATAAAAAATTAAAAAATATATTTATTTAAATCATTTTAAATGATTTACTAATCTTGTAACTACTAACAATAAACAAAAATACACTACCAAAGTTTAATTTTATCAAAGTAAAAGGTACGACAATCAGGGTGCCTTTCAACTTTTAAAGTCTAACCTTAGCGGTCTTTTGGAAAGTAAATAAAAATTAGCTTTTAATTTTTTATCTATTTGGAATCATATTATTTTTCATATTTTTTATTTACAAATAGATAAAATAAAGTAAAAAAAGTCAAAAAATTAATTTTTATCAACTTCCCAAAACACTCTATATTGGTCACTTGAAGAAAAATCACCGTAAAATATCTTCACTCTAAACACTGCGTGGTGTTTTGGAAAATTGATAAAAAGTCGATTTTTTTGACTTTTTAACTTTTTTGATAACTTTTTTTTAAAAAAAAAAATGGATTGTTTTGGATAAAAAAAAATTGACTTTTTTTTAGCTAAAAAGTTAAAAAAAGTTAAAAAACTGACTTTTTTTTTTTTTTTTTTTTTTTTATGTGTTTCCAAAAGACCCCTGCATCTGCATTGGTAATGGCAGCGGCTAGAATTAGTAAAGTGAGAGTTATAATTCAAGGTGTACAACTAAAAAAAAATTAATAAAATATCAGAGGTATAATTCATTTTGTATTTTTATTTTATTAAATTTTTAATATTTTAATTAAAAAACTTATTTTTTAAGTTTATTTAATTTAAATACACTAATATAAAATTTATAAAAAAAAATTCCTAAACATTCACTATATGATTTGATACATTTTTTTATTTTTTTAATTTCTTCACAAATATTTTATTTTTTTAAGAAAGTGGACAGGTAAGAAATAAAATATTTGACTAGAATAAGCAAAAAACAATTCACCAAATATAACAACAAAATATGAAAAATAAAAAATTTGAAAATTAATTTTGAAAATTTCAAACCAAACCGAGTGTTTTTTTTGTTCTTAAATTTTTTTTATTTTCAGTAATTTTTTTAAGTTTATTTAGTGTAGAATGATCTAAAATGTAATTTTTTAAATAAAAAAAAAATCAAAGAAAGTTCTATAGTTTTTTGCCCTAATTTTTTTATTTTCTAGTGTGTCCAGTTGAGTAGAATAAAAGTGATACGTTTTTTTCCAGAATTTTTTTAAAAAAAAAAGTTCCCAACAACAAAAGAAAATTCAAAAACTAACTGTAATTTTTATACTGTTTATTAGATTGACTTCAAAATGGTAAATAAAAATCAAATTAATTCACGTAAAAAAAATAAAAATAAAAATAAAAACTATATTGACCAAAAAATCTTATCTTACCTACTTACAAAATTACGTAAGAATTTTAAATATGTTATAATATCCCCAAAAAAATATTATTAAATATGTAATTAATTTTTTATTAGAAAAATTAGTGAAACATCTCTCTTTAATTTTATATAGTAGGAGATGTCCAAAATATTTTTTTTTATTAGTTAAGGCCCCTCGAAGAAATTTCTCTGAGATCATACCATAGAAATTTGAAATTTCTCTATTGTCATATTAGAAAAAAAAAATCTATGAATATGAAAATTTCTCTATCTTGGAATTGAACTTTCTCTAAATTTGATCGAAATTTCTCTGAGTTAAGTACAAATTTTCTCTGTTGTCATATTACAAATTAATTATTTACCATATGAAATAAAGTTTAAAATTTTGATTTGAAAAAAGAAAAAAAAAAGGAAAATGTTTGAGGGCCCGAATCTGCTTGGCCCGAATGCCCCGAATGCCCAAAATGACGTCGTTTTGGGCATTACATTTTTTTTTCTTTTTTTCTTTTTTTTCCGCCAGTTTCAACCTCTGCAATGCAGAGGAAGAGGGAGAGAAAGAGAGGGAGAGGGAGAGGGAGAGAAAGAGAGAGAGAGGTCGCGTCACCTGCGCCGATCGCCGCCGATCGCGTCGCCTCCGCCGATCGCGTCTGTCTCGCCTCAGCCCCTCCTCCTTCATTTTTTAGGCCCCCTCTAGTCCTTCCTCCCCCTCCCCCTCCCTTCCCCCCTCCTTCCCTTCTTCGTCTTCCTCCTTTCTTCTGCTGAAAAGGACAAAAAAAAAAAAAAAAAATTTAGGACATTCGGAGCGTCCCGTTTTCGGGCCCCCAATCACTACCGAAAAAAAAATGTGAGAGATATCAATCGTTTTGAAAAGTGATAAGACTTTCTTGATTGAAGTCAGCTTTTTCCAATGTGACTATAAAGGATAGGAAAATGATAGAGATATCAAATTTTTTATTAAATAAATGATTAAATATTTTATATGGGTATGGGTGTCTATAAAATTAGAATAATGCTTGGGACCCCCTTTTGGGGGTCACCCCCTCACCCCCCTTTGCCACGTGGCAGGGGGTGATTGGTGGAGCAGGAAAAAAAAGAAAGAGAAAGAGAAAAGGTAACCAATGAGAGAGAGAGGGGGTCAAAGGGGGTGGGGAAAAAAGGGGGGATGAATCATTACTCATAAAATTATGAAGGGAAATGATTTGGAGCCCTAAAATCATCCCCCCTAATCCCCCTAATTTCCAATTTGGGCAACTTTTTTTTTTTTTTTTTTTTTTTTACTTGATATGGAAATTAGGGGGATTAGGAGGGGTTTTTTTAAAGGAATGTAGCAAGACCCAATTATGAATTCTACATTTATGTGAGATATTTGATCATTTTTTTAATAGAAAATTTAATATCCTTAAGATTATTTTAAAGGATAACCAACGCCCTTTAGCACCGCCCATTTCCTTTCTGATTTGGCTACTTTTTAATTGATTTCAAATAGTATTTTCGTTTGGTAAGTAGCTTTTTTAGTCAAAAAGTCACTAAAAAATCAGAAAGTCAATAATTTATATCAAAAATTTAAAGATTTTCTTTTCTCTTTACTTTTTACATATTTTTTTGTAAAAAAATTAAAAAGTCATCTCAAATATACTAATTTTTTTACATCATATTTTAGTCAAAAAATTTAAAAATTACTAAAAAAAACCTATTCCTAAGCGAGGCCTTAGGGTTGATTTGGCGGGAGTTAAAGTGACTAAATAACTGTAAAAATATAAAATAGTTTAATTTAATTAATAAAATAAAATATCACATTTAAATTATAATTATTTTTCTTTTTATCTCATAATTATCACATCAAAATAAAATAAAATAACTAAAAGTTTTTCTCAAAGGAACTAATTTAGCAAAGCTAAATTAGTCAAAAAATTAAAAAATGGGGCTAAATTAGCTCTTCTGACACGAAGGCTTATGTTTTATAGGCCCATTTGAGAATCGATTTAGATGAAAGGAACCATTCACTTTTCAAAATTTGTTGAGTATAATATTTATATAAAAGATCAACATGATTGAATATCGGTAGATATATATTTTAATCATATTTGTTTTAAACAAATAGACGACAAATATAGTTTTAATAATAGCCATTTATTTTTCATAATACCAATTTGATTCAAATAAATAACTATCGATGTTCAATTATCTTATTTTTTGCATGAATATTCTATTAAATAAGTCTTTAAAAGTGAACAGTTCAAATCACCAAAATCGATTTCAAAATAGGCCTACAAAATACATTCTCTGAAATTAAGATAGCTAACCTGAGAGAAGACAAACTCTTTTCAAAATAGGTTACGCTTTTATAAATTCACTTTTCAATTTGAGGGAATTTGAAGGGTTTGTAAAACTCAACATGTGTATCTTATCGTTAATTTGAATCATTCATTTTATAAGCTTCTCAATATATATCATTCATGAAAACAAGGAAGGAGTGTCGTGCGGAGGATCAACTCATGGGTTTGTCATGTAAAATGTGACAAAGAAAAGAACAAATCAAACAAGGCATCCCATTTTCATTTGGAGAAATGGCAAATTAGTACAATATTCTGTAATACAATTCTAACATGCAAGATGGGCTTATACCATATATAGAAATAATTTACACTATACACACATAAAATTTGTACCACCATTTTATTTTTCACTGCACCACCAGTGAAATGCAATTTTTCTTTTTTATTTTGAATTCACATCTCTCACGTTATCTAACACCATTTTTTTTTTTTTTGTTGAGAAAATCTAACACTATTGATGGTAGGAAAAATTGTAAATAACTGGTACATGAAAAGTAAGTGTACTATGGATATAAAAAAAACATTTAGTGCAATAGCACGAGAAAGACTTGTACTATGCACACAAAAATTTTGTATTATCATAAAAATAAAAATATTTTTTCGCTGTTCCACTAATTTATAAATTTCTCCAATAAATACACCATCATTCCCCTAGACTTTATACAATCTAATCCACTAAAAAATAATGGATAAATTGGCTATGTTTGACATGGGCTTTTTTTGGTTATTTTAGTCAGAAAAAGATAAAATAGATTAGAAAGTCAATAACACAAAATGTCATATCCAAATTATAATTATTTCATTTTTTTTCACAAAAATCAAAAAAATCAAAAAGTTCATCACAAACCAGACTTTTTAATACCAAATTGCCGAAAAATTTAAAAATTAAAAAACCAACTTACATCAACGGAATACAATTAGCTTTTAGTACGGAAAGTGTCAAAAACAAAATAATCAATGCCGACAATGCATAGATGGTGATGGGAGTGTGTTTGGTTTTAGTTTTCTGAATTCAGTTTTTTGAAAATTGAGTTTTTTATTTTTTGTATTTTTTTGTTTTTAGTTTGTATTTTTAAACATTTTAAACATTTTTTTTTTACTTTTTTAGATGCACCTTATTTAGATGTATCTAAAAAGTAAAATATTTGTGAAAAAATATTTTAAAAAATTAATAAATACACAAAACATACAAAAAATATACTGAATTTTTGTATTTTTTTTACATTTTTTATATTTCGTGAATTTTTTAAAGATTTTTTCACAAAAATTATACTTTTTAAATATTTATGTTAGGTATGTTTAAAAAAAAAAATTTAAATTGCTTAAAATATTTTTAAAAATTTAGTAAAAAAAAATACAAAAAATAAAATAAGAGAATTTTTTGAAAAGTATTTTCAAAAAACTAGAAACAAATATAGTGATTAATTTTTATAAATTAGGGCTAGAGGAGTTTTAAGTAATTTTATGTAAAGTAAAAATTTTAATTAAAAACTGAGGTCGGAAGGCATTTTGTTTTTGTGGTGTAAATAGAAGCACAGCATTCTAATGACTAGCCAACATTCTAATGACTATCCATCGACGGCAGATTGCACCAAATACTGCATCAATAATTCAAAATAAAAATAAAAATTGAGAAGCCGATAATAATACAAAACTATGAGCTAACTGCAACATAGCAAGGTACAGAAAAAATACTCAATATTCATTAATAATTAAAAACTAATTCAACTTGCCTTTGTGTCCTCAAATACATCCTCTTGGGTGGCTTTGCCATCAAAAACACGATCATATAAATGTTGCTTTATTTCATCTCTCCATTGATGTTCAACTGTGAACTCATCCAAACTTGTAAGCACATTTCTTTCTTTTTCAGCAATTTCTTTTTCACTAAGAGGCCTTAATCGACAGAAGACCCTAATCTTGCCTTTCATATCTGAGGTGTACAAAAAAAGTTCAACAACAAACTTAAGCATTGATTAAGAAACATGAATCTTACAGACAACTAAAATCTATAAATAAAATTTCTATGAAACTAGGGGGAAAATAAAGAGGAATATTCCTACCTTCTATAGTATTAAAATAGCGTTTCCTCAAAAACTTGTTCTTCCTTGTAAAGTGCTTCTAACTCAGCCAATTGAGCACCTTGCATCTTTGTTAAAATTTACCATCACCTACCACCACTACCACTTCACCTACTCCACTAAACCTAACCCACTACACCACTACCACCTCCACTTCACCTACTCCACCACTCCATCTCCACTTCACATCTCCTATATATAGGAATCAATGTAAACACAACAACATATAACAATCAATAATATACATCAATATATTTTACATGGTATCAGAGCAAGGTTAAAGATTTTGGTGTTCTTCGCCTTCCGGCGGGCGGCAACCTTGCCTTGACCGCCCGCCGGATCTCACCCAATTCAAACCCCCCCTGCTCCGTTGGTATCAACGAGTTTCTTTTAGGTAACAATATCACAGGGAACAGTTTGATCTTCCCATCGTCAGCAACAACGACTGGATCTGCACCTTGAGTAATCACAGTAATCCTCTTGTGTGTTCCAGATGCCTTTGGCCATTTGGAAATTTTCCAAGCTATCTCCTCGACATTCTCTGTCTCCCAGCCATGAACTTTTGAAAAGGTTCTTGCCTCTGTCTCATTTCCAAAAACATAGTCCATATACAGCAAAGCCTTAACTTGCGCATCCTTCTACACCTCACCCTCTTCACTCGATCATGGCTTCCCCTTTCCAGCTCCCCTCCACGTGGCGTCATCCTGATGGTCCACGGCTCCGGCAACAACATCAGCTGGACATTCCAGTCCACCCCCAGCTTCCTCCCCGATGTCGATCTCGCCTGCTTCGCCCTAGATCTCGAAGGCCATGGCCAGTCCAACGGCCTCACAGCCTTCCTCCCCGATGTCGATCTCGTCGTCGATGACTGTCTCAATTTCTTCACATTCATCACTGCCAACACACAAGCTTCATGTGCTACAGGCTCTGCTTCCGATTAGCATCCAGTTCTCTCTCTCTCTCTACTCAAGGGTGACCACTTTCCAACCCCTTATCACACCCACGGGTAGGACCTTTACACCCAGCAGATTCCTACACACACACCCATTGGCGGAGGGGGGAGACACGGTTTCTCTCTCTAAAGACCCACCCACTCACCTTTTTCGAATCTTTCACTCTCTTTCATAACTGACCAGGGTTTTGACCACCTCATTTCTCACGCGTCCTCTCCTCTCACTCACTTTTCTTTTTTAATCACATCATTCACCGCCCAAATTTTATTTTTTATTATAAAACTTAATTGGTGCTCTCTTTTTATTCATTATTATATATTCATCATCACCATTCTTATCATTTCATCTCCACCTCCATATTTTTTTTTATTATTCGATTCCCTTACTTTTCACAACACACAAAAAAAAAAAAAAAAAAAAAACAAAAACAAAAACACCAACAACACACATTCCTCATTCCACAAACTCATTTTATTCATGTCGGGCTCACCCCGATCACCATTTTACACCAAAAAAAAAAAAAAAAAAAAATACAAACAAACAACCACCTTCACAGATGAGATTTTTCTTCTCTACTCTGCCGCCGGTCTTTTCTTCTTCCCTCCGTCCTGGGCGGCCCTTGCCGGTGTTGCCTCCGTGTTTCCCACTCCACTGGGCATGATCACTCCCCCATACTCCTCCACTGCAGCATATGGCGGACCTCCAAATCGGAACATCACGGTGGCCTTCCGCTTCAGCTCCTTGTTTTCTGCCTTTAGTACACTTATCTCTGCTCGCGCATCCTTATACATGCGTTGGAGCAGAGCCAGCTGGGAGTTTAACTGTTGCACCTCATTTGTCCTGCTCTGCAGCCGGTGCGACAAGTTTGTGACCGCAGTCATGGTTTCCACACATGACTTCAGACTATACTGATTGGCCTCAATATCAGTTTGCACCGCCATTTTTTGCTCCACCGACCGCATCGGAAAGTTCAACGGAGCAAAACCAGAGGTGTTTGGTTGAGGTTCACTGGCCACCGCACCAGTTATTTCTCTTGTGGACTCGTTCAGTTCTGGAAAGAGCGTAAGCAGCCCACGGGAAGAGGAGGCCATGTTCTGGGTAGCTGGACGGGAAGAAGAGGCCATGTTGCTGAGTGTTTCAGAGAAGGGTTGGTTTCAGAGGTTTCAGACTGGTATGCACAGCCTCCGCCTCAACCTTGGTTTAAATAGCCAGGGCCGATCCGCGCATCGCGCGCCACTTGCAGACAGCCGACAAATGGGCACGCCAGCCAAGGCACTCACGTGTCTCGCCATCATATCTGGCACGTCTTTTTATGGATTGGGCACGTCTTTTGATGGCACGCCTTTTGACAAAATTGGGCACACCTTTTGAGGGTGCAACTTTTTCAACGGTCCGACATGACCCTATAAACTGTCCCGACATTTGATTCCGGTTAGCATCTCCAACGGTCCGACATGACCCCATAAACTGTCCCGACATTGATTCCGGTTAGCCTTTTCCAACGGTCCGACATGACCCTATAAACTGTCCCGACATTGATTCCGGTTAGCATACAGTGTCCTCTACAACGTTATGACACCACCATACAGTGTCCTCTACCACGTTATGACACCACCATACAGTGTCCTCTACCACGTTATGACACCACCATCCAGTGTCCTCTACCACGTTATGACACCACCATCCAGTGTCCTCTACCACGTTATGGCACCACCTTTCAGTGTCTTCACCAACGGTCTGACACGACCATACAGTGTCTCCTATCTTTTTTTTTTTATTTTTATGTATTTTCTTGTTTTGTTCCTCTCTCCAAACTCAAGTTGGTTAGTTTCTATCCTCCTTGAGTTTGCGGGGGCTGTTAAAATTTACCATCACCTACCACCACTACCACTTCACCTACTCCACTAAACCTAACCCACTACACCACTACCACCTCCACTTCAGCTACTCCACCACTCCATCTCCACTTCACATCTCCTATATATAGGAATCAATGTAAACACAACAACATATAACAATCAATAATATACATCAATATATTTTACAATCTTCAAGAGCGAAGCAGTTTGTTCATTCTTTCTGTCAATGTCCTGAAAGAAAAAACTTTTTAGCTAGAGTAGTCAACAATTTTAATGTTTATCCACAAACTAATACCAACTAATAGTCTACAACAGAAAAAGAAAAAAATTCCTTAAGTGTTGAAGAATTTCCCAAAATATTGAAGAACTTAGCCATGAGATCGAGATCATCACCTCTTTCATTTCTCTTAATTCCTCAAGTTCCTTCAAATTATTTTGCAAAGTGGTAAGTTGTGTATCTTTGACCGCAAGGCTCGACTCGGCCAAATCTCATGAAACCACTTCCAGCTTCTTTTCAAGCTCAGCAACTCGGAGCCGCATGGCCTTTCGTTCTTGTTCAATGTTTTTCTCAAGAACTTCGATCTGCATTTAAGGGCCACAAGATATCAAAGTTTTGCTAATATCAAAGTTTGACCAAGCAAAAACTCACATGGTTTTGTTTTAGAAAGCAAAGGAATTGTGCTGTTACCTCCTCAACTTTCGTCTTTTCAGGCCTCACGATTCTCTCTTCCAATAATTGTTTTTCATTTACCAGTCTTTTCGCAGTTTCCTCTGTTCCATGCAACTCTGCACTGCGCATTTTTAATTCATCTTGGATCTTTTGCAACACCTATATGTAAAACTCGTCAAATTCTAAATTACTTAAACCATGACAAATCATATCAAGCAATGATAACCAATTATAACTACAAGACCTAACACAATTTAACATGGTGAACTGCCATGAACATTGTTTTGAAAAGACACTGATTCACCTAAATTTGACAAACCTGAAATTTGAAAAAGAAAAAAAAAAAAAAAAAAAGTTGCTTGGAAGGCGTTGCAAAACAAATAAGGTGGGGCGTTCAAGTGTGTCATGCAAATATCAGGAAGATTACATGTCATAACAGAGCTCAAGGAATGTTACAGTGCTGGTGAATTAGTTAATTGTGGGGTAAAATTAATCTAGCAGTGTTATAGATAGGCAAACATATCTTCTTAGGTTTACTCCACGTCGTGTGTCGTAGAGATTTTTCTTTTGATCAAGCATGGATACGAATTTTCCCCGTTTATATTGTACATGCAATCGATCATTTGTCAATACATTTCCACTCAATTACCTTTAAAAAAAATTACAGCTATTTGAGTTCGTTGCAAATATACATAGATTTTATTAACAAGTATACCTGATTATTTGCTTCAACCAGCTCCTTCTTGGCATTACTCTCCAATCCTAGATTAGTAAGTTTTGCCAGACTTGCTTCCATGCTCCGTTTATCCAACAAAGCGGCCTAATAAGTACCAAACCACCATTTGGTAAGGAAATGAATAAGTACTAGGAAACTAATTTCGCAAACATAACCAGTCACCTGATGTGCCGAATCTTTTTATCACACAAAGATCTGAGTTGGTCACGGTCAGAAGTAACTTCCATCAAGTTTTGCTTCTCAGATCTCAAAAAATCTTTCAAGCCCTCTAGTTCTTCTTGCAACCTCACTTCGTGCTTTTGTTTCTCATTTAGTTCTTCCAATAACTGCATGAGCATATCAAGATGATTAAGGTCAAGTGAAAATTCTGTCAAAGAAAGACTCAAACAAAAAATAAATATCTTATAACATTTGACATGACACCTTTAAGGAATAAAAATCAGATTACTGCAGCTAGAATAATGTCTACCCACAATCAAATATAGATCTTACAGATTATTAAAAGTGAATCATCATAAATCTCAACTGTGGGTGCTGATTTCCGACCACTGTTAAATGATAACTCAGTTGAAAAGCACAGGCAGAATAGATTACGCCCGAACGACCTGTCACAGAAAGATAAGACTCCGGCGGTGGTTCGTCCACCGGGGGCACTCCGACGATCAAGTCAGTACTCAGTTTATCTCTCAAAGATAACAAATAGTGCAAACTCACAAGCCAGAATACAAAAAGTGTACCTTAGACCCACGAGAGTGCCTTACTTTTATAGCCAACACTAACCTGATCCATGTAGAAGCCTAGCTTCAATGGACTCCGGCTCAATGCTCATCTTGGACTCCCAGCCAGATAGAGATAAACTTCCTAAGAGGTTTATCTTTATCCAGACTGAGGTCATTTCCCATTCTAGGACTCTTGTCCCTTATCCGTTTATCTCGAATTCCGATATTTCCACAGATAACCTCGGCGCTATGACCAAGACACGTGACACCTCGATTGACACTTCGGTGTCACCTTGGCCACGTGTTGTCATTCACAAAATATGTCCCCACAACTACTCTCTAGGTTCTATTACCTCGGCATTCTGAGGTGATGGAACCTATATCGTTTGTCTATATAGCACGTCGGCTAAGACTTACTCCATCTTTCATGACCGAGATCATCATACGTCGGCTTGACATAACCAAGACTCTGCAGTCTACTTTATCAATGACCAAGAACCAAGTTCTTCAAGCTCCTTAACCAGACCGTTCCTCTAGCCGAGGTTCTCACTCCATTAAATCAAGAACTCCAAGAGTTCTATTTGTGCATGAGCTGTCACGCATAGTTTTCTCAACCGTTTCCGCCACACGTCCTTCTCGCCACACGTCCTTCTCTCATTGATTCGTACCTAACACGCGCTATCAGGTCGCGTCGCTTCTGCGCACGTCGCCTGACAGGCACGTCGTCCAAGGTACATTCATTGTGGTTTTGCAGCCTTTTCATGTTTTAACAAAAATACTTTCCCTCTTTCTGTCTTTTCACTTCACGTCTTTGATTTTGCTCAAGCTTTCTCTCCCAAAAATTGCCATTGTTTCAAGTTTTCAAGCTCTGCAACTTGCTCCAATCACCTCCTTCAGCGAAGCATTCACTGTCCTGCTCCACTTGTTGTCACCGTCTGACTCTGGTGATCCTCAAATCGGCGTCCTCGACCTCGGACCCAACTAGTGAGTTCTTTGTTTTCTCTTAATTTTCAGTTTCAGCCCTTCACGACTTGAATATGCTTTTTACGATTTGTCCATCTTGTTGCTATTGGATCTGCTTTCATGGTCACATTTTGTTTCTTTTTTTTCTTCAATTATGAATCAATTTCCTATTTCATTGGATTCTTATGGCACATTGAGCTTCATTACTGCATTTACTTGTGATTCGTACTGTTCGATCTATCTCTAGGTCTACATATGCACACATGAATTGTTCACATGATGTTTTAGCAATTTTGCCACTGTTCTTTGGTTTTTGCACGTCTGCACACGCTTACATAGTGTTCTTTGAATTTCTACTTGTTTTCTTGAGTCTGAATCATTGCACTTTTCTGTTTTTCTTGTTCATTTCCAGATCTTTCCTTTGATTTCCTGTTTTTTGTATAGATTTAGGCTTGGGTTCTGGTAGAGAAATCACATGCTTAGGAAAATTGAAACAAATTCCCCTAAATCTTGAAAAACCCTTGCCCATTCCTGTTTAGGGTTTTAGCCGAGGTCCTTCAAACCCACATCAACCACTCCCCTCTGAAATCTTACACCTTCCTCTTTTAGCCGACATCATGGACATATTCAGGTGGAAGGTAGATACCCCAGAAAAACTTGAATACTTTAAGAGAGAGTTCTCCATCCCAGCCAATGTTCACCTTAGGCTGGTAGGGGAGGAGGACTCCATCATGCATGATGGGGACTCCATGCCTTTCCCCGTAGTTGCTTTCATAGAGTATGGACTTAGGTTCCCTTTAAACATCCTTTTTCCAACAAGTCCTTCATTACTACAAGCTCAACTCGATTCAACTGGCCATTAACTCCTATAGAGTCATTAATGGTATAATTGCTCTAGCTAGCCGAGAAAACGCTAGGATAACACTAGCCGATATCTAATACTGTTACACCATATGTGGTCTGAAATCCGGAAAAGGCTACGTCTATTACCTTAAGCCGAGATCCACAGCCTACAAACTCATAGCCGACCTCCCAGACTCGAACAAAAGTGCTAGAGATGTTTATTTCATCGTCTCGGGCAACTGGGAGTTCTCACCTAATGACGACATCCACCTCTATCCTTTGAGCCGAACAGTGTTTAAAGAGGGTGATGGTAAGAACCAAGTGTCACTTTATATGCTTTCAAGTCTTATCACTTTATCCCTTTTGTATGTTCTAATGTCTGATTTTTGTACTTACAGCTCTCCCTCAGCCATAAAAGATTTCCGCAAAACCTTCTTCCCCAGCAAGGACTTTAAGAAGCTACTGGGCTTGCCAGTTGACCAGCGCAAAGCCCCCTTATTGCTCAATTATATACCGACGTACAAATCCGCACTGCCCGACGTTCCCAAGAAAAGCAAGTCTCCACCTTCAGCAACAACTCCCCCTACCACTTCATCACCACGACATGACCAAGCCTCAACTTTTGATCCAACGGAGCAGCCATCAACATCTGCTCCACAACTGATTCCTCCTACCCAGTGCCAACGCCGTCGCCGAGTTCCAATTTCTACCCCTGCCGGCAAAACCCGTAGCCGCAAACGCCGACTTTCTGAGTCATCGGCCTACGACCCAGCAAACCCACCTACTGCACTTCCAGCTATACACTTCAGCACTAAAGTCACAGTCGCCTCCACTGCCGACGAGATGGGCCGCAAACCGATAGCTGTTGAAGACCTACTCGCCAATATCCCTAGGGTTGTCACCGTGCAATCTTCATCCTTCCCATCCCAACCAAATCCAAAGCCAAAAAAGATAAAGAAGGCCAAAGCAAAGGCCATAGTGACTCAGATCGATTCTAAGGACACTTTGCCCATTTCAAAACTTGCTGAGGCTAAAAAAAGCACCCCCTCTGCCGATAAACGACCAGCCGAGGTCCCATCATCCAATGCCCCACCGGCCAAAAAACTGAGATCCGACCACCAAAAAGGCAGCAGCTATTCTTACCTGGGCGCCTGAGGTTATGGTCGATGACAGATCCCTTACTGCCCATGATAGTACGGCAAATCTTGAAGTCGGCGCGGCCCTGTCAACGGCTGTTCTTCTGTCCAAAGACATGAATCGCATGGCCGAGTTACATGAGTATGAGAACTTTTCTCTCATGATGCAACACTCGGTTTTGGTAATCCTCTTATACTTATTTCTTACAGTTCTTTCTATACTTGGAAAAAATCTCACTAATATGTTTTACTTCTTGCAGACTATTCAGCATGCTCACTCATATGCTGTCAAAATCGAGATGATGGGGAAGGAGTTGGCAAGAAAGACCAAAGAAGCAGCCAAACTCCTATCCTCACTCAATAAAATCGAGGCCAACAATCGAGCTTTAATGGACCAGGCTAAGGATACCAAAGCTACTCAGAGTTTGGCCGAGGAAAAAGCCAAAACAACTAATGATGAAGCCGAGGCCGTAAGAGCCGACCTTGAAGCAGCCAAGGCCAAGGTAGCTGACATAAAGGCCAAGCTTCAAGAAGCCCTTGCCTCTAAGGAGGCCGAGGTAAAGGCGACTGATGAAAAAGCATTCGAAGAGGGGCAGGCCACCGTCCGTGATCAATACAAATAGCAAGTCAATTTGGCTTGCAACCGAGGTTATTACCTTAGTTAAACAACGGCCCTCAACAAGTTAGTCGTGCCGATAGACTCCGACCTCCGAGACATCAGTTAGCTTCAAGTTCCTTTCCCTCCAGAGCCCAAGGGCTCTGGCGATGAAGCCGAAGATGATGCCGAGGATGGTAAAGCCGATGAAGGGGAGGAAGAGGCTGCCACTGATCCCACGTCTCCTACCCTTAATGAGCAAATAGACTTAACTCAGGATGAGGAGGATGACTTGGTTTCCACGGGTGTCTCTCCCAAACCAACTACCTCTGAGGTCGAGGTCCAGTGCACCGAGAAGAGTCTGGATCAGACTTTGCTAAAGATAGACACCGAGATAACAGCCGAACAGAATACAACACTGTCATCCGAGGTTGAAAATCACAAATCAGTCCTAGTACTTAGAATGTTTTATCTTTTCTTTGTACTGTCTCTTCTCTCAGTTGTATTTTGTTTTGTCTGAGCAAATGTTTAGCTTCATATTTGGCCGATGTGCTCCTTTTGTAATGTCAAGTTTAATTTTTGAATGCAAATCTGATTTCTTTTTCAAAATGTTGTATGTCTTCCTTTCCCTCATATATGCTTACCACTTTCATACTTAGAATAATTTGGTATGTCTTCAAAGTACACCTTAACTGTGCAATACCCTCGGGGTAAAGTACCTCGAACATATCTTCTGATTTATTTATCTCAGCCTTGGCTTAACACTTAAAAATATATTGAAATATTTTTACAAGTGTTGTTTCTTTGAACTTGCCACTTCACTCTCACTTACTGTCTTCTATCCTTCCCAAGTTTGGCAACTTGGTCATATCGATGAGTACGTATGTCGGGTACTTCTTTCAATATTACCTCGGCTTAACTTCAATTTGTAAATTTTTCTGAAATTTCAACAAGTGTTAAGCCAATTCTTACCTTGTAAATGTTTCCAAAAAATTTGAACAAGTCCAAAGCACTTTAAAGTTCATTCATCATTCTCCACCCCCTAATGTGAACCTAAGTTCCACTTATGTTCACATTAAGCACGTGTAACCTTTCTTCGAAGTTAGATTCAAACAAGAACTAGCTGAGGTTCTCAACCTTGGTTTCTTTGTTAATGCACGTAGTTTCATTCCAAGTTTAATTCTGCCGACATAACAAGTCTAATTTCAATTCAACTTAGTTCAACTCTATTATATGCAAGTATAATTCAACTTTGCCGCATAATAAGTCTAAGTTATTCATCGTATTTCAATCAGAAACATCGCCAACTTAGTTCAACTCTATTATATGCAAGTATAATTCGACTCTGTTATATAATAAGTCTAAGTTATTCGTCATGTTTCAATCAGAAACATTTCCAACTTAGTTCAATTGTATTATATGCAAGTATAATTCAACTCTGTCATATAATAAGTCTAAGTTATTCGTCATGTTTTAATTAGAATCATCGCTAACTTAGTTCAACTCTATTATGTGCAAGTATAATTCAACTCTGCCATATAATAAGTCTAAGTTATTCGTCATGTTTTGATTAGAAGCATCGCCAAAGGACTGGCCAGTCCTATCACACAAATTTCACATTCTTAGAAAATCAGGCTAAAAAATTTTGTTATTACCTCGGGTAAGAAAATTATGACATATCTTTCAAAAAACAAAAAAGTCTAATGATAGAAAAACTTTAAGTTGCAAGTGTTCCAGGGTCTTGGCACCTCTGTCCTTCAGCCGATATGCCCCATTGCCGGCAATCGAGATGATTCTATAAGGTCCCTTCCAGTTTGGGCCCAGCTTACCCTCCCTAGGATCCTTCTTGTTGCCGACCACTTTCTTTAGCACCAGGTCCCCAACTTTGAACTCTCTGGGGTTGACCTTCTTATTATAAGCCCTAGCCAGTTGTTGCTAGTATGCCTCCAGCGAAATTGTTGCTCTCTCCCTTTTCTCCTCAAGTAGGTCTAGATCTCGGCCCAGGAATGCCTCATTAGTCCATTCTTTACTCCTTGAGTTTTGATCCCTAGGATGTCGACTTCTAGTGGGATGACTAGTTCTATGCCATAAGCTATAGCAAATGGGGATTCCCCAGTTGATCTTCTTGGCGTAGTCCGATATGCCCAGAGTACATTGGGCATCTCTTCCACCCATTTTCCTTTTGCTGCTTCTAGCCTCTTCTTGATCTCATCCAACATAGTTTTGTTGGATGCTTCTGCTTGACCGTTACTCTGAGGGAAGCTTGGAGTGGAATAATAGTTCTTGATTTTGTACTTTGTACAGAAGTTTTTGATTAGTTTACTGTCAAATTGTGTACCATTGTCTGCTATTATTGCCCTTGGGATCCCGAACCTGGTGATGATGTTCTTCCATATGAAGTTCTTCACATCAATGTCCTGAATCTTTTCAAGGGGTTCAGCTTTTACCCACTTTGTGAAATAGTCAGTTGCTAACAGTAGGAACTTTCTTTATCTAGTTGTTTAGGATAGTTGTCCAACAAGATCCATGCCCCATTGGGCAAATGGCCAAGGGCTGGATTCTGGGTTCAAATCTGTTGCTAGTTGATGTATCAAAGGCGCAAATCTCTGACACTTCTCACACTTTCTGACATAGGCTTTAGTATCTTTTTGTATGTAGGGCCACCAATACTCTTGGGTAATGGCCCTATGAGCAAGTGATTTGCTCCTAGCGTGGCTTCCACATACTCCTTCATGTATTTCATACAAGAAGTCTTCAATTTGTGAAAGATGCACACATCTCAAAAGGAGACCAGTAAAAGACCTTCTGTAGAGATGTCCTTCTACTGTCAGACTAAACCTAGCCGACTTTAGTCTGGTCTTGTGTGCTTTTTTGCGATCCTCTGGCAGCTTCCCATCTCTAAGGAATATTACTATTGCATCAATCTAGCTTGGTTCCATCTCCACACACATTGCTTCGTACTCCGTGATTAGTGGTTCCACACTTGGGCCTGACAAATAATCAACCATTATTGTCCTTGCCTCTCCGAATTTCATTACACTAGTCAGGTTTGCCAAGGCATCGGCATAGCTGTTGTCATCTCGGCTAACCTGCTATAGTCTATTGTCCTGAACAAGGCTAGTAGTCTAACAACCTCTTTGACATAGGCTATCATTCATTCATCTCGAGCTATATACTCGCCTGTTGCTTGGTTCACAATATGCTGGTAGTCACAAAAGACCACCACCTCGTCGGCTTCCAATGTTGTTGCCAACTTCAATCCCGCGATCAGTGCTTCATATTCTGCTTCATTGTTTGAGGTTTTAAACCCTAGTCAAATAAATTGTTCTAGCATCTGCCTAGCTGGCAATACTAGCACTACTCCTGCCTCTGCTCCTTGACAGTTTGAACTCCCATCAACAAATAGACGGAAGGAGTCGCCGATGTAAATATCATAGGGTTTGAGTTTTTCTTCTTTCTTCTGCTCTACTGTGGGGTTTTTCATTCCCAGCTGGGTCTCTTCTTGTTCTCCTGGACATCCTAAGCCACGGCTCACCGGAGCCCAACGTGGGATGGCACTAAGTGTGAACTCGGCCACAAAGTCGGCCAGAACTTGGCCTTTGATTGCTATTCTGGGTCTGAACTCTAAATCGTATTAGCCCAATACCACTACCCATCTGGCCACCCTACCTGTTAGATCTCCTTGTTGTAGCAGGGACTTCAAAGGGTGCTCAGTCAATACTACAATCTTGTGGGCTTGTAAATAATAGTTCAACTTCTTGGAGGCCATCATTAAGGCTTATGTTAATTTCTCCAGGGGTAAATACCTGGTCTTTTCACCCGCTAAGGTTTTACTCACATAGTATACTGCCCTTTGTTCTTTATTCTCTTCTCTAATTATCACTGCACTCACTGCATGCTTTGAAACCGCCAAGTATAAGAATAGCTTCTCTCCATATACTGGATTCAAGAGAACTAGAGCTGTGGTCAGGTATTTTCAAGTCGGCCAAGGCAACTTCACATTCCTCTATCCATAAGAAGTCTGTGGCCTTTTTCAACAGACGAAAAATGGTTTACACTTATCTGAACTTTTGCTTATGAATCTGTTCAGGGCTGCGGCCCTTCCTGTCAACATCTGCACTTATTTTGCTGACTCTGGGCTTTTCAAATCCAAGATGGCCTTGATTTGATATGGGCTTGCCTCAATACCCCTTCTGGTAACCAAGTATCCCAAAAACTTACCGGACCCAACTCCAAATGCACATTTTGAAGCATTGAGTCAGAGCCAATATGTTTTTAGGATGTCAAAGGTTGCCTTCAAGTTGGCCAGATGATCCTCAGGTTCCTTGATCTTCATGACCATGTCTTCGATGTATACTTCCACTGTTTTGCCAATCTGATGTCTGAACATCTTGGTCACTAACCTCTGATACGTTGCTCTTGTATTTTTCAACCCGAAAGGCATCACTCTGTAACATACAGCCCTTTTGGGGTGATAAATGCAGTCTTCTCTTCATCAGGAGGGTACATTGCTCTCTGATGGTACCCCCTATAAACGTCCAAGAAGCTTATCCTTCCATGTTCCGAAGTGGCATCCATTAATTGATCGATCTTGGGGAGTGGGAAACTGTCTTTAGGACAAGCCTTATTTAGGCTAGTAAAGTCCACGCAGACCCTCCACTTCCCATTCTTCTTTTTCACAACCATAGTGTTGGACAGCCAGGTAGGGTAGTTTATCTCTCAGATGGCTCTGGCCTCTAATAATTTGTCCATTTCCTCCTCTACTACCTCCACATGAACCAACGTCGGCCTCCTCGCTCGCTGAATGACAGGTTTTGCTGACCTGTCTACGTTCAGTCTATGGCATGTAACCCCGGGGTCAATGCCAGGCATCTAGTATGGCGTCCAGGCAAACACCTCTATGTTTACTTGCAAAAATGCTTCTAACTCCCTTTCCTCTTTCTCGGCCAAGCTTGAGCCGATGAGGAAGAAGCGCTCTTTATCCCCTTGCTAGACCAGAATTTTCTTCAAGGCTTCCTCGCTTTTGTTGACCGGCTCTTTGTCGATGTCATCCAGGACCTCCATGTCCTCGCCCTCAATGTCTACTATCTCTGACTCTCGCACAGTGCAGATAGATATCATTGTTGCCGTGGAACAATTCTTTTCCTGCACCTGATCCCCTCTGACCTCCTCAATTCCATGGTCTGTTGGGAACCGCAACAGTTGGTGCAGTGTTGAGGGAACAGCCCTCATCGTGTGCAACCATGGCCTTCCGAAGATAACATTGTAAGGGGAGGGGATGCCAATTACTGTGAACTCTGTGCTTACCTTCTTGGTGCCTGCCTAGACCTCCAAACTTATTGCTCCCATGGTCCATGTTGACGTTCCATTGAACCCAACCATTGGACTGTTGAATTGCTCCAGATCATCTTGGTGAAGGTCGAGCTCCTTGTAATAGCTAACATACCTAATGTCACAAGAGCTGCCTTGGTCAACCAAAATGCGCCTTACCTGGCACTCTCCAATCTTGAGGGATATCACCAGAGCATCGTTGTGTGGATGCTACACCATGTCTAGGTCGGCTTCAGTAAAGGACACCATTGGTCCCTGGTACTCGTCTGTCCTAGGCCTCTTTTGCTGGACCTGATACACATGTTGTAAGTGTTTCACCCTCTAAGTCTCCCCACGTACCTCGTTCTTATTGACCTTCAAGTGAATCACATTGATCACTTGAGGTTCATCTGCTTGCGGCTGTGGTGCTGGTAGAAGTGGTGCTACTGGTGCCTGGGGCAGCCTTGCTTGCTCTTCCCTTGTCCTGGCCTTATCTACTACGTCCCTTAAGTGACCTTGTCTTACCAGATCTTCCAGATGTGTCTTTAAGGCTCTGCACCCCTATGGTAGGCACCGTGCTTCCCGAGGCTTCTTCCCATAAATTTGCCAAGAATCTTCTCTGGTGCTCTATAGTAAGGTTGGTTCCTGGTTCTTTCCAGGACTTTGTAAACCGGGATCCAGAACACTGTGGTGACTGCATGTGCAGCCCTCAGTCCCATTTCTTGTTTGTTAAAGTTTGTATTACCTTGGCCTTGTTTCGGCGAGCCATTCCTCTTTTCTTGTTTTGACGCCTTTGTTCCTGGCGCATCTTCATTTACTCTCGCATATTTCTCGATTCTGGCCATACGTTTCTTCATACTTTTTGGCAATGTCTTTGCCAGTGACTTTTAAAGCAGACAGTCATCGTTCAGGCCGTTCTTAAAAGATACGATTGCCACTTCTTGGATGCACCCTGGTATTCGGTTAAACACCATAATACCTTTCGGCATAAGCTCTGAGGCTTTCATCCTCGCCAATTCTCAAAGCCATCAGGGAGTCTACCCTCAACAACTGCAATTTGTTTGTAACAAACCTAGCCACAAACATCTCGGCCAGGCATTCCCAACTTTTCACAGTTCCTTTCGGCAACTTGTGAAACCAATCTGATGCGATTTCCTCAAAGGATGAGAGGAACACATTGCATAGCGACGACTCATTCTCGGTATACAATGTCATTGAGTTCAAATATAAGCCAACATGAAAGTTGGGATCAGACTTACCGCCGTATATCTGGAATCTCGGCATGTGGAACCTTTTCAAGGCCTTAAACTTGTCCAATTCTACTAAGAATGGCGTTCTCGGCTTGACGGGAGATGTTACCTCGGTATCTTGTCGCTTTCTCTGGAGGTAATCTCTCAAATCCTCCTTAGTCTGTCCAGGAGCTCGGCTGTCAACGAATTTCAGCCTTTTTGGTGCGCTGCTCCCGGTATCGTTATGAGTCCTCTTGGATCTCCATTCATTCATCATGTCAAAACAAAGCTCATTCCCTTGAACATGCCGATGTTCTTTGACGTAGGTTTTTTTTTGCACGATGTGTCTTCTAGGACTCTCCTCTCATCGTTTCTCCTCGTTCAACCTCTCGCGAAGGCCGATGTGAGCGCTCCCTTGCCCTGTCATGCTGAGGGACTGCGGGGATTGCTTTTTACCCCCTTTTCTGGGCATCATTCGTAGCCACTGGAATCAGTGTGTCCTCTAATGGGAATGGTGGCTACATGACGTTATTCTACATCATGAAATTGACAACCGATTGTAGGTCTGCCAATTTGTTTGCCATCCCCTTCATCTCGTCGTCCCTCCTCAGGCATTTATCTTTCCATACTTGGAGATTGCTTTCGTTGTAATACCCGTCCTGACATGCTTTCTTCAGTACGTCTCCTTCTTGGCTGACTTTTTTTCTTCGGGAGTCTTATCCTGAGGTTCTTCGTTACAGTGGTCCTTCTCTACGTTAGGATCGACATTTGTACCATTCCCACTAGGGACGTCGCTCCTAATCTTTTTTTCTGCCTGTCATTAGCCATCTATTCTTCTTACGTTTCCCATAGACGGCGCCAAATTGTGGGTGCTAATTTCCGACGACACTACCAAACAAGAACTCAGCTGGAGAGCACAGACAGAATAGATTACGCCCGAACAACTTGTCACAGAAAAATAAGACTCCGGCGGTGGTTCGTCCACCCGGGGGCACTCCGACGATCAAGTCAGTACTTAGTTTATCTCTCAAAGATAGCAAATAGTGCTTAACTCACAAGCCAGAATACAAAAAATGTACCTTAGACTCATGAGGGTGCCTTACTTTTATAGCCAGCACTAACCTGGTCCCTGTAGAAGCCTAGCTTCAATGGACTCCGGCTCAATACTCATGGACTCCTAGCCAAATAGAGATAAACTCCCTAAGAGCTTTATCTTTATCCAGACTGAGGTCCTCCCTCTTCTAGGACTCTTGTCCCTTATCCGTTCATCTCGGATTCCGGTATCTCCGTAGATAACCTCGGCCTAGCCAAGATCACCTCAATGCCATGACCAAGACACGTGGCACCTCGACTGACACTTCGATGTCACCTAGGCCATGTGTTGTCATTCACAAAATATGTCCCCATATAAACAAAGATCAAAATTTTTTTATCACATATTTACAAGAAATGCATTGGTTTAAAAATGAAGAGGAGGTTGAGCATTTTATTCAATCCACATTATTTCGGATTCCAACACCACATTACTAATTTCATTGCTAACATTTCAATTTTATTTAGCATAATTAAAAAAGAGGCAAGCTTTTTCAAAATTCAAACACTCACTTGATTAGAATTCTTTTGTGATTCTTCAAGAGCTTTAGACAAATCCTCGACGCGTTTCTCATTAACATCCACACTAGGAACCTATAATTATTATCTAGATCTCCATTTATTGACCCACTAGCAGCAGACCTTACTTTAGAGTAACGGCGTAACGTGACATCATTTATATGCGTTTGAAGGGCAACACAAATTTCCTCTCCCTGTATTAAATAAAACATACTATGTAAAAAAAAAAGGATATAAGAAAGAGACCAGAAATTACAAATCTGCAATATTGGTATAATCAACGGAGATGACGAGCATTAACCACCTGCTTAGTTTGAAATTGAAAGATATGTAAGACCCCAGTAACTCTCATTTTGAAAAACACAGCAGTATTGCTGCTACCAAATTGCATGATATCTTTTAACTCAGAATGTAGATATTCTTTCAGAATTGGACGAAAAGAATGAACCTGTGGAAAAAATTTGGTTATCATCTTCATGTTCAGCAATACATATCAACAACGATGATGACAAATTTTTGGTGCATCTACACCACTAAATAATAGTTTAAGACTCACCCCACGTTTATTAATCCCTAAAACAATCCTCCCAGGCAGAAGTCCAAAACATTTATCTTGCGAACACTAAAGAAAACTAAATTCCCATAAGGAAGTGTTCTCAAGATCCATAGAAATTGTTGTCTTGCATCATCCTTTGTTAGATTCTCCTATAGACATAACCTTGTGGAAAGGATTTACAGACAAAACCTTGTCCTCCAAGTTTTTCCGGTCATCTTTTATGGCGAACCACGACGACATTCTGCTATCTGCCATCGACAATATCATGCTAGAGTCTGTTCGGCGAAGAGATGGCTTGTCCACCATTCCAACAATGGCTGGTTTGGAGACCCCCACGCAAGGACCTCCCAGAGATGGGCGAGACAAGTGCGCAAGGAGTTGGGGGAGCTCTATCAGCCCAAAAGAGCGTCTCCGATGGCGAGACTCACACACTCAGCACCTGGAAGACAAACTAAGAGATCAAGATACCATCATTAAGAAGATGGCGATGGAGATGGAGATGGAGATGGAGGCTATGAAATGCCAGATGAAGGAAAAGGGCATCGCTGGAGTGGAAAACCACAGTGAGTATGCCCATTCTCGTCGTTTTGGCAATCAAAATAGACGTTGTACCACTTCACTCTCCGTCAAGAGAAACTTCAGTGCTAGAGACTACGTCGCGTCGACGACGACATCTCGTACGCAAGAAAGCAGTTATTGCCCCTCACATCCGACAACGGCGTCAAGATATTCACACTCTGACTAGTCGAAAGACCTGAAAGATGTGTTGGAGGAGCGCACACGCCGACGAAAAGCTAGAGGGTGCCTACATTGCAATGGCTGGACCCTAGAGGGCGAGCCTGTGAAGAGGTTGCCATGCCACCACCATGCTTGGCAGCACAAGTGCCACCTGACAAAGAGTTGGCAAGATTGAATGCCACCACTTTTTCCATTGAGATAGAGAACATGCCACTCCCCATTGGGTTCCACTAGTCCAAGTTCACGCTCTGTGACAAAAAAAAGATCCCTACATGTACGTAAGCCACTTCCAGCAGGTTATGGCTTGGCACAGGCAAAACGATGCCCTCATGTGCCTTGTTTTTCCATTGAGTTTGGGCAAGTTGGGCCTGAAATGGTTCGAGAGGCTGTCGGAGGAAAGTATCGAGAGGTGGCAGCAATTGGCGGAGGCATTCGTGACACGATTTAAGACCAACACCAAAACACTGAAAGAAGTCGACCACCTTTTAGGAATCAAGATGGAAACAGATGACTCCTTGAATGTGTATTATGCCAAATATTGGGAGACATTCAACGAGATATATGAATGCCCCACAAAGTTGGCTATCACCCAATACAAGCGCAATCTTCTAGTCGGACATGGGCTGAGAGATGTGCTCATGATGAATTAACCCATAACAATGGAGCTGTTGATGCAAAGGATTAATGAACACATCAAAGTTAAAAATGACATGGTTGCGGCTACTGTGAAGACAAATCCAGTAGTGGCGGACAAAAGAATCGTGGGGAAAGTCAATGCAATTGGACAAGGGGATGGTCATGCAAACAACCATGGAAGAGATTTGGGGAGTTCAGTTTTAGAAGACATTAGTAAAAAGGCCGAAGGGACATAAAACTCGCAGAATATAAATGGTCGATCTATTTTCGGAACGCCGAATACTACTAATATGAAGTTTTGTTCTTAGTTTTACTTTTATAACCCTTTTCTACTATTGATGTAATGAAGCAAGTAGATCATTTTTGGAGAAGTGTTGTATATTCGTCCCACTAAACAGATTTAGAGCGGTCCAAAGGGAAACTAACGATCATTTTGACGGAAAGATCAAAATTCCTTGCCGGGCGAATTTTGCTCGACGAGAGATTTGTTGATGGTTTTGTTCAACATTGGAATTCCTTGACGGGCGGATTTTGCTTAGCAAGAGGTTTGTTGATGGTTTTGATCAACTTTAGAATTCCTTGCCGGACGGATTTGCTCGGCAAAAGGTTGTTAATGGTTTTGATCAACTTCAAAATTCCTTACCAGGCAGATTTTGCTCGGCAAGAAACAAGTTGCCGAGTTGACTTTGCTCACCAATGTTAAAATTCCTTGCTGAGCTAATTTTGCTCGCCAAAAAGCAAGTTGTCGAGCTGACATTGCTCGCTGACTTTGAAGTTCTTTACCAAGCGGATTTTGCTCGCCAAGAAACAAGTTGTCAAGCTGACTTTGCTCACCAGCTTTGAATTTCCTTGCCGAGCGGATTTTGCTCGCCAAGAAGCAAGTTGCTGAGCTGACCTTGATCGCTAACTTTGAAATTCCTTGCCAAGCGAATTTTGCTCGCCAAGAAACAAGTTGCTGAACTGACCTTGAATGCTAACTTTGAAATTCCTTGCCAAGCGAATTTTGCTTGCCAAGAAGCAAGTGGCCGAGCTGACCTTGCTCAGCGACCTAGGAGTTCCTTGCCGAGTGGATTTTGCCAGCCAAAAAGTAAGTTGTCGAGCTGACTTTGCTTGCCAACTTTGAAGTTCCTTGCCAAGCGGATTTTGCTCGCCAAGAAGCAAGTTGTCGAGCTGACTTTACTCACCGACTTTGAAATTCCTTGCCGAGCGGATTTTGCTCTCCAAGAAGCCAGTTGCCAAGCTGACTTTGCTCTCCAAGTTTGAAGTTCCTTGCCGAGCGGATTTTGCTCGCCAAGAAACAACTTGTCAAGCTGACTTTGCTCGCTAGCTTTGAAGTTTCTTGCCTAGCTGATTTTGCTCGCCAAGTATAGACATCCTATTTTTGACCGTCCTCAAGATTTGGACGTCATCACTTGTGCATTTGATGATTGTGTTTGTTTGTGTTCGTTTTGAGTGCCCGAAGTCCTCTACGGAACGCCCTCTCTTTGAGCCTTTAGACCTTGTCCCTTTCTGTGCCTTGTTTTGGATCAAAACTTGGTACCTGGAATTTGTGGTGACTTGTTGGCCACCACCAGAGGCTGTCGGCCATGGCTTGTGCTTGTCGGCCATTGGTGTGGCCGGTCGGCTACCAGTGGTGGCCAGTCGGCTATCACTAGTGACCGACGGCCCCCAATCTCTTTTTCCAGATATTTTAGATATTTATTGACAGTTGTGCCAGCTGTTAGCACATTGAGCTGCATCTCCCTACACGTGTATGGTGAGATGTTTCTAAGCTCAAGGGGTGTTTTTCTATATATAGGGGGGTTTCTCCCCATTTTTAAGGGTTAGAAAATTTAGAGCAAAAATCTCTCTCTCTCTTCTTACAATTTTGTGCCTAAGTGCTTGTCTTCTTAACACTTTTGCATACACATCCTAAATCAAATCCTCTTACCTTTGAGTTGAGGTTACTTGGGGTCCTCTTTGAGCTCTTGAAGGTGGTTTTAGCTTGGTTTTGTGCCTACAATTGCTCTTTACTTCAAGAGGTAATTTACTTGCCTTGTTTACTTTGTTTTGCAAGCTTGTTTTACCATCTTTTCTTACTGTTTTGGGGGTGGTTTTGAACTAAGAAAAGTACTATTTTGTGGCTTAAAAGTGGTAGTTTGACCCATTTTTTAGTTAGGAGGTGGTTCACCTTTCTTGCTTATTAGTTTGTAAAGCTTTTGTACTTTTATTCATCACTTTCAAATCAACTTTTTTGGGCCTTTTGACCACTAAGTTTCAGAGGTTTTTCAGAGGAAAAAAACTTATTTTGAGGTCCAAATTTGGAGGGGTTAGCCTCCCCTCCATGTATCTTATTTGCATGCCTAGTTAGCTTCACATGTTAGCATGTTTTTCTAGCTTAACGTAGTTCAAGTCTAGCTTATTTTAGCCTCTGAAATAACCTTTTTTAGCTCTGTTTTAGGCTAATTAGTTTGTTTGAGTCTTGTTTTGCATAGTTGTAGTGTTAATTCCTTCACTAGTTTAGTGTTTTAAGGCTTTAACTATCATTGATTTAAGTTGATTGCATGTTTTAGTGTTTTTTCCACTTCATTTCAGCACTTATAATCTCTACAATCTCCCTCATTTCTTCACTTTTTTGGTTTTTCTTTGAAAGTGATTTCAAACCACTTGTTTGCCTAAGTGTGAAATGGAGGTGCTATACCTAATGGTTTAATCCCTTAGGGGTTCATTACCAACAGTGTAATGCTTCTTTTATGCCCAAAGAAACTTGGGGTTTAAGCCCTCTTTCCACTAGAGGACTCACTAATAGACAAATGGATTAAAGGATGATTTGGTAATTAAAATGAGTAAACAAAATTAGCAAGTAAAAGAGGTAAGATAAGCATCTCTTTGTATTGTATTGCATGTGTTCAAATCAGACATTAATTTGAACACAAGGTAAATGGGACATTTCATACTCAAAAGTGATGAAATGTGCCACTTTTCTTGGTCTCCATTGCCTTTGATCATGCATGATAGGGTGATGGACATTTTGGTCTTGTTGTACATTTATTGAACTTGCATAATTGGTTTCACAAGCCATCATGCAATGAAATTGCTTAATTGATGGTTTGTGAACCAAAGCTTGTCCCTCATTTGATTTCCCCATGAAAAGGAGAGGCAAAATGTGCAAACAACCCTTGAAAAATACACTATTTTGCTTTATTTTACTTTTTGTTGCAGCAAGGAAGTTCAAACTAGTAGTGGCCGACAGCCATCACCAGTGGCCGACCGGCCACCAATGGTAGCCGACCGGCCACCATAGGTAGCCAACCGGCCCCCTATTGGCCATCCATGAAATTTGCACAGTGTGTTGGTAAGGTGGAGCAGAGGTGTTCTGTAAGTGGACAGCTTTGTTGGTGTTCATATGTGCAAACAGAGGCTTTCAGCGGCAAGGCAGTGACTTTTCGGGTGAAAAATCGAGTATGCATGCATCCCTCGCTTCCTGGGATTAGCTAAATAGTTTAATTAGCTAATTAAGAGTTGTAATTAAATAGTTAGTTTCACTAGTTATTTGATTTCGTTTTGTAATTAGTTAACTAGAATAGTTAATCAATTCGGTTTGTAATAATTAGTCTAATTAGCTTAATTAGATTAGCTTAGCTTATTCATTCAGACCCTCCTTCGCGATGTCGTAATGTTGTAATAAGTGTGCGTGCGTGTTTGTATGTCTTCCAACCCCACGTCTTTCTCCCTTTTTATTTAATCGCTTTCGATGGTTAGATTAGGGATCATGTTTTAATTAGCATATCGTATGCTTGCATCCATTCATTTGTATTACATGCACCAAGGCTCGGCGCATCATTCAAACTACATTGTCATTTCAATATCTTCTTTGAATACGTGTTTAATCGCATGTTGTCAAGTCGATCCATATGCCATATTAGTAGCCAAGCCTATTAATTTCATATTGCATGTGTTGCATTAGGCATCTTGTATAGTTAGGATCATGCATCTTTTTAACTAGTTTCTATTTTGGCTTGGAGTACTCAGTGAGTTTTTACGCTTTAGCATACTTGCATAAGTGTGAATGTTGTCATGATTAGCATGCTTGCCATGAGGCTATATACTTAAATGCTAAACTACTTAAATGCCTGTGGATGGAGACTTGCTGTTTGAATTGAAACGATTCAACAAATGTGCGTTTTAAGCCCACTTTGTTGAGTGGCAAATCATATTTTAAGCCCACTATATTTGGTGGCAAATCCGCAACTTTTAAGCCCATTTGAGGTGGCAAATTCAAACCATTTTCGCAAACAAACATGAGTTGAATTGTTCTAAATTGAGCAAACTAGTCTATATTTGCTTGTGCGCATCACATAGTAAGGTTAGCTAATAACTGGAATAAAAACACATAATGTTTATAAAAAAAAAAAATCATATCATGATTAATAGAGGCTGATCTTTGATCGGGCAAACGGGGGTGCTCAATTCAGGACCTTTCCCTCTCGCACCTAAGTTCCCGAGCTAAGGCAACTTTGGTGATGACGGACACGTGGCCTTTTGCATGAGTCATGGGTTTCCTAAATTTTTCCAAAAAAAAAATATTTAGGTGGCGACTCTGTATCTACCAAAGCAGTCTAATTTTGGCATTATTTGATTTAAAATCGATTTTTTAAAAAGATTTGTCGGATTTGGACTCTTTGGTGTTTATCAATTTCACATTGCACTTGTGAGACTAGATTCAAAACCACGAGAGTCTAAACTGTGAGGCCTTCTTTTCAAACCTTCCAAAAGGGGGTGCGAAAAAAAACAAGTCCACACCAAGAAGCAAGTTGCCGAGCTGACCTTGATCGCCAACTTTGAAATTCCTTGCCGAGCGGATTTTGCTTGCCAAGAAGCAAGTGGCCGAGCTGACTTTGCTCGCCGACCTTGGAGTTCCTTGCCGAGTTGATTTTGTTTGCCAAGAAACAAATTGTCGAGCTGACTTTGCTGGGGCAAATTTGAAGTTCCTTATTGAGCAAGTTTTGCTCGCCAAGAAGCAAGTGGGCGTGATGATCATGCTCGCCAACCATGGAGTTCCTTGTCGAGCAGATTTTGCTCGCCAAGAAGCAAGTTGCTGGGCTGACGTTGCTCGCTAACCTTGAAGTTCCTTGCCGAACGGATTTTACTCTCCAAGAAGCAAGTCGCTGAGCTGACTTTGCTCGCCAATTTTGAAGTTCCTTGTCAAGAGGATTTTGCTCACCAAGAAGCAAGTTACCAAGCTGACCTTGCTCGTTAACCTTGAAGTTCCGTGCCGAGCGGATTTTGCTCGCCAAGAAGCAAGTTGTCGAGCTAACTTTGTTCACCAACTTTGAAGTTCCTTGCCGAGCTGATTTTGCTCACGAAGAAGCAAGTTGTCGAGTTGACTTTGCTCGACAACTTTAAAGTTCCTTGTCGAGTAGATTTTTCTCACTAAGAAACAAGTGGTTGAGCTGACCTTGCTCGCCGATCTTAGTGTTCCTTGCCAAGCTGATTTTGCTCGCCAAGAAACAAGTTGCCAAGCTGACGTTGCTCGCCCACCTTGAAGTTCCTTGCCGAGCTGATTTTTGCTCGCCAAGAAGTAAGTTGTTGAGCTGATTTTGCTCGACAACTTTAAAGTTCCTTGCTGAGCGGATTTTGCTCGTCAAGAAGCAAGTTGTTGAGCTGACTTTGCTCACCAACTTTGAAGTTCCTTGCTAAATGGATTTTGCTTGCCAAGAAGCAAGTTTCCGAGATGACTTTGCTTGCCTACTTTGAAGTTCCTTGCCGAGTGGATTTTGCTCACAAAGAAGCAAGTTGCTGAGCTGGCTTTACTCGCCAACTTTGATGTTCCTTGCCGAGCGGATTTTGCTCACAAAGAAGCAAGTGGCCAAGCTGGCCTTGCTCGCTAACCTTGGACTTCCTTGCTGAGCTGATTTTGCTCGCTAAGAAGCAAGTGGCTGAGCTAACTTTGCTTGCCATCTTTGAAGTTCCTCGCCGAGTGAATTTTGCTTGCCAAGAAGTAAGTGGTTGAGCTAACTTTGTTCTCCAACTTTGAAGTTCCTTGCCGAGCTGATTTTGCTCACCAAGAAGCAATTTGCCGAGCTGACCTTGCTCGCCAACTTTGACGTTCTATGCCGATCAGATTTTGCTCGCCAAGAAGCAAGTAGTCGAGCCGACCTTGCTCGCCGACCTTGGAGTTCTTTGCCGAGCTGATTTTGCTCGCCTAGAAGCAAATTACTGAGCTGACCTTGCTCGCCAACTTTGAAGTTCCTTGCCGAGCGAATTTTGGTCGCCAAGAAGCAAGTGGCCGAGCCGACCTTGCTCGTCGACCTTAGAGTTCTTTACTGAGTTGATTTTGCTCGCTAAGAAGCAAGTTGCTGAGCTGAACTTGCTCGCCAACCTTGAAGTTCCCTGTCGAGCTGATATTTGCTCACCAAGAAGCAAGTTGTCGAGCTGAACTTGCTCGCCAACCTTAGAGTTCCTTGCCGAGTTGATTTTGCTAGCCAAGATGTAAGTTGTCGAGCTGACCTTGCTTGCCAACTTTCGAGTTCCTTCCCGAGCTGATTTTGCTCGCCAAGAAGCAATTGGCCGGGCTGGCCTTGCTCTGGCCTTGCTCTCCAACCTTCAAGTGCCTTGCCAAGTTGATTTTGTTCACCAAGATGCAAGTTCTCGAGCTGACTTTCCTTGCCAATCTTGGAGTTCCTTGCCGAGCTAGTTTTGCTCGCCAAGAAGCAAGTCATCGAGCTGACCTTGCTTGCAACCTTAGAGTTCCTTGTTGAACTGATTTTGCTCGCCAAGATGCAAGTCGCCAAACTAACCTTGCTTGTAACCTTGGAGTTCATTGCCGAGCTGATTTTGCTCGCAACCTTGGTGTTTCTTGCCGAGCTGACCTTGCTCGCCAACTTTGGAGTTCCTTACCGAGTTGGTTTTGCTCGCCAAGAAGTAAGTGGCCGAGTTGGCCTTGCTTGCCAACCTTCGAGTGCCTTGCCGAGCTGATTTTGCTGGCTAAGATGTAAGTTGCCGAGCTGACCTTACTCGCCAACCTTGGTGTTCCTTGCAGAGCTGATTTTGCTCGCCAAGAAGCAAGTCACCGAGCTAACTTTGTTCGCAACCTTGGAGTTCCTTGCCAAGCTGATTTTCCTCGCCAAGATGCAGGTCGCCATGCTGACCTTGCTCGCAACCTTGGAGTTCCTTGCCGAGATGATTTTGCTTGCAACCTTGGAGTCTTTTGCCGAGGTGATTTTGCTTGCCAAGATACAAGTTGCCTAGCTGACCTTGCTTGCCAACTTTGGAGTTCCTTATCGAGTTGATTTTTCTCGCCAAGGAAGTTACCAAGCCGATTTTGCTTGCCAAAAAATAAATCGTCGAGCTAAGTTTATTTTGCTTACCAAGGAGTGGCGCTGATTTCATTTGTCAAGAAGTAAATCGTCGAGCTAAGTACGAGCCCCGAAAATAAGTGATAAAACTTTACTGAGCTATCATGAACCTAGATGACAAACTGAGCTGAAATAAAGATTATACAAGAATAAAGTAATCCTAATCAAGTTGCAACCAATGGGATTAAAGGTCAATTGAGAGGAAAATCCAATGAGCAGAATGGACCGAGCTATGTATGTGCTCAGTGAAGAAGTGTGGGCCGAGCTATGTATGCACTTGAGGGGAATTTACACCGAACAAAGGACCAGACTATATGTGGAATGGGCCAACCTGAGGATAGTTCGAGCTAATGACATTATCCTCTGTATAGACCAAGCAATATTTTGCTAAGCCGCGGTTGATCGGTTGGACAACTGAGCCGATTGATGGAAGTTGGTAAACAGCCTTGTGCCGGGTTATGGATAGCACGGCAAGAGTCGCTACGTGGCCCAATTGGAGTATGAGGAGGAAAACCTGCCAGTAATCATGCAACAATGATGTTTGGTGGTTTGGCCAAATGTTGTTTGGTAGTATTGACGCGTACACGTGTAAGAAATAGAGAGGGCAGTACAACCACGCGTCCAGAAAAGGATGAGTAGAGTGGTGCGCGTAGAAGCTATTTAAACTATGCGGCACGTCCATACACAGGTCTGAATTTCTGGCTACCCAAAGCTCTATCTCTCTCTTTTGTCTTCTCTCTCTTTCTTTCTCTACAAGGGTGCTAACTTGACCGTCGGAGGGGTTTTCCAGCAACCACTTACTGAGTAGCTCACTGTCGTTGTGTTCTCAGGTTGAATGGCGTCATTCGGAGCAACGAAGAGTTTGGACAATCAGGAGTACGAAAGCAAGAGAATATTTTCTCCCCATGCAACAGACAATGTAAACATCTTAAAAAACACAGCATTCTTATGCAATACATGTCTGCCCATGACAATTCAATAAATCTTGTAAAAGGTATATATGTAAGAACAAATAAGAACCGTGTAAATTGTTATACCCAACCAAGGAAAGAAAAGTGAACCCTATTTGGGACTAACTAGTCTGATTAAAAAAAAAATCCTTTTTTTCGTATTTCAAATAAAGGAAGTAAAGACATAGTACTACCATGCAAACTTGACCTTGCAATAGTTTGCAAAAAGATAAAAATAAATAAAAAATCTCACATTATGAACAAACACCTAACACTCTAATGTAACACTCCAATAACATAACATACTAAAAATTTCATTGGTGTACTTTTCCCAAACAACGTAATAATCAAAAAAACTCTTTTGTGTACTTTTTCCAAACGTAATGCTCCAATGTAAAACACACAAACAAAAAAAAAATCCATAATATACTTTTTCCAAACGTAACCCTCCAATCAGTGTAATCACAAATGTAACACTCCAATATAACATACTCCAATGTAACACACAAAAACGCTAAAAAAAATTCTTAATGTACTTTTTCTAAACGTAACACTCACAGTTTGAAATTATACATTTGTCCAAAATTTACTAAGGAATATTTGTACTTCTTTTGGAATGGTTTGAAGAATCTCACATTATTTTTTTTTTAATAATATATTGGAGTGATATGTTTAGGAAAAGTACACTAAGAATTTTTTTATTTTTTTTTGTGTTACTTTGGAGCGTTACGTTTGAAAAAAGTACATCAAAGAATTTTTTTGTGTGTTACATTAAAATGTTACACTAAGGAATTTTTTTGAAGTGTTATATTGAAGTGTTACGTTTAGAAAAAGTACACTGACGAGTTTTTTTATATGTTACATTAGAATGTTACACTAAGGAGTTTTTTTAGAGTATTATATTAGAGTGTTACATTTGAAAAAAGTACACTAAGAATTATTTTTTTTGTGTTACATTAGAGTGTTACACTACGTAATTTTTTGGGAGTGTTCCGTTTGAAAAAAATCCATTAAGGAGCTTTTTTGTGTGTTACAATAAGGAATTTTTTTTTTGTGTATTACATTAGAGTGTCACACTTATGAGTTTTTTTAGAATGTTACATTTGGAAAAAGTACAGTAAGGAGTTTTTTTTTTGTGTTACATTAGGGTATTGCACTAAGATTTTTTTTTTTTTATTGTTACATTGAAGTGTTATGTTTGAGTGTTACATTGGAGTATTACAGTTTGAATTATACATTTGGCCAAAACTTACTAAGTAATTTTTGTACTCCTTTTGAAATGTTTAAAGAATTCCACATCCTTTTAGAATGTTTGAAGAATCCCATATTTTAATTCATTTTTGTATTCCTTTTGAAATGTTTTCCAAATAAAAAAGATTTTTATATAAAAATTAATCCCAAATTTGATTCTCATATATTGTGTACCTTACCTTTCTAGTAAAAAAAAAAAAAGAGAGAAGGAATATAATATAAATAAGGGTATAACTGTAAATTTAATTTTTACATAATATATTAAATCTACTTTTCCAAAATCAATAGGATTAATTGGTCTATAAGAATCCTTAGGACTAAAAGGATCACCATTCCTCAAGAAGGGATTTATAGGTAAATTTTCTATTTTCAAATAATATATTAAATCTACATTTTCAAAATCAATGGGACTAATTGGTTTTATAAGAAATTCTTGGAATTAAATGAATCACCATTTCTCAATATGAGATTTATAGGTAAATTGTCCTTAATTTTATTATACTTTTTTTTCACTTTTTTTAAATAAAATATTAAAATTATTTTTCATTTTTATGTCTATCTTATTTATAATATTAATTATATTAAATTTCTCAAATAATTAGAATCACTTTTAATCATATTATCGTATATATATTATATGGCACATCTCTTTTTTTTTATTATTTATTTTATTAAAATGACACATCAATATATCATTTTACCAAAATTCTTTCTAAAATTAATATTTCAAAAACTTCCTCTTAATCTAAATTATCCATAAATAAAACCTAATAGAATTATACATACTAAAAATACTTTACCAATTAATTTTATTACTTTTTTCGCTTTTTTAAAATAAAACGTTCAATTTATTTCTTTCTTTTATGTCTCTTATTTATAATATTAATTATATTGAACTTCTTAAATAATTAGAATCATTTTTAATTTTATAACAATTATTTCTAATATCAAGTTATGATTTAATATCATATAATTTTATTATATATATTATATGATTTATTATATCATATTAATTTTATTACACTTTTTTCAATTTTTTTAAAAATATACACGAATAATTTATTTAAAATTATTATATATGTTGATTTAGATAAGACTTTTATAAAACGATAGGACTAAGATTATCAAAATAAATAAATAAATATTATTTACCTTTAAATTTTTTCTCTCTCCTATGTAGCGCATCTCCCTTTTTTTATTTTTCTTTTTTTTATTATTAAAATTGTAGATCAATATAACCTTATCAAAATTCTTTCTAAAATTTAATATTTAAAAAATTAAAGTTTTTTTTAAGGGCCCTAATATAACAATTTTAGGAGATAAAGAACATCCCAAACTTTCATACTACCTCAAGTCCCTCAAAAACTTGCATGTATTCCCTCTAAAATTATTGGACCAAAATATCCTTACATTTTATATTCAAACGTCTTTCACTTTTTGAAATTTTTCAAAACTTAAAAATTCAATAACTTTTGATTTAGATGTCCATTTTCAATATAAATTAAATTTTTAGAATGTTCTCATCGAGATCTATCATACAAGATCTATAATGAATATGAAATTCAAAAAAAAAAAAATTGACAAAATTTCACTAAGTTAGAAATCAACATGAAAGTAAATTTCTCTGAATAGATTTACTTAAAAATTTCAGAGAAAATCAAATGTTTTATAGAAAATCAACATACATGCAAGTAAATTTCTCTGACTACATTTGTAGGGAAATTTCAGAGAAAATCAACATGCAAGTCAATTTTTCTTACTACATTTGCAAAGAAATTTCAGAGAAAAATCAAATGTGTTAGAAAAAAATCAACATGTAAGTAAATTTCTCTGACTACATTTGCAGAGAAAATTCAAAGAACATCAACATGACAGAGAAATTTCAAATATGGATTGAGTGAAGTTTCATATTGCAAGTGTGTGACGACCAAAGAAGATCAATATTACAGAGAAATTCCAGATATAGGTTTAAGTGAAATTTCAAAAAAAAATTCTCTTCACGAATAAACTTCTTTGGTATAAGTCTAAAGAAATTTCAGCAGGTCCTCCAAATTCTCTGGTATAGGTCCAGAGAATTTGTACCATAGGTCCAGTGAAATTTCTTTGGTATAAGTCCAGAGAAATTTCAGCAAGTCCTCCAAATTCTCTAGTATAGGTCCAGAGAAATTTCTGGTATAGGTCTAGAGAAATTTTAGCTGGTCCTCTAAATTCACTGGTATAGGTCCATAGAAAATTACCTGGTATAGGTCCAGTGAAATTTCTATGGTATAGATCTAGAGAAATTTCAGTAGGTCTTCCAAATTCTCTAGTATAGATCCAAAGAAAATTACCTGGTATAGGTCCAGTGAAATTTCTATAGTATAGATTCAGAGAAATTTTTGCAAGTCCTTTAAATTCCTCAAGATCTGTGAGTTTATTGTTGTCCATGATCACCCACTCTTTATTCTTCAACAAATAGATCAATGACCCATCCTTATGGTATTAGACAAGGTCGGCAGAGGGGGTTTGGAACTTGGCGTCGAAGACATGGTGTAACGCTCTCAAAATAATTGCGTAAATCAATCATTCATAATATCCATAGACATAGGAGGATACAATATGCTCATTCATCAGAGTGTTCATTATCGAAAGTATTATATGTTGACAACAAAAGTAAATGCCCTATGAGCTTACAACTTTCCAAGTCAACACTTGGTTACAACAAAAGAGGGTCAAAAGCCCTTTACAAGTTAAGCCCTTGGCTTTGAAATGAAAACATATGACATATACAAAACATCCAAACACAGAGACTTTAGCCTTGAGACCTCCCAAGCTATGATCTTGGAGGCGGCATGTCATCTATACCTGAAAATGGTGTCCCAAATAGGGTGAGCCAAAGCCCAGTAGTGATATGCTAAACCAGATGTGAGAAATAACTAAAACATTAGAATTCGATAAATGGTTAACACTTATAAGCCGATTTACACCTTTTACCAAAACTGCCAACATATACATCCACATTCCAAATACATCTCTATTCACTTACCCAAGTTAATTTATAAACGTAAGTCATTATTCACTCAAATAATTCCAAATGAGGCTATAACTCATACTATCAACATCTCAATTATTAACAATTCAAAATGAGACTACAACTCATATAGACAACACTTCAATTCATCAACAGTTCAAAATGAGACTACAACTCATATTATCAACACTTCAATCATCAACATCATTCAGATATATAAAAGGTTTCGGGACTTTCACCCTGGACACTCCAGCTAACTTAATTATCAATGGAGTCCATCCCCTATCTCCTTCCAAACAGTAGAGTACATCCCTTCTCTTCTCCCACACAATGGAGTACGTTCCCTTTCTTCTCCCAAACAAAGATACATATGCAATGTATTTAAACACGTTATCATATACAATGATCATTCATATCACATATTCAATGTGTTAATTCAACCGTCATATTCAATGACATAACCCAATTGATTAATTTCAATTTACCTAATCATCATGCAGTTCTACGACAATCATGACTATCCTCCACCGATAACCCAAAACAGTTATATCTAGACAGATAAATAAATCTATTAGATAGATAAATTATTACATTTTCCATAGGTGAGTGATATATCAACCAAACTACATTATTTCATCACAATCTCCTCCAATTTCATGATTCTCAATTGAATTCCATATTTCCATAATAATTTCGTCATTTATACAATTGGTTCAGTAATTCCCAATTATGGCATTTTTTCCTTTTTCTCAAATATTGCCCCCAAGGCCAAATTTCATCAATCATACACAATAACCTCATTTTAGGGACCACACATACACTTGGAACCCCAAAAATAGAAAACCCCTCTTTTATAATTTCAATTTCAAACCCTAACTTCACCTAAAAACTCCAAATCCCACCATTTATACAAAATGACTAATACTTATGTTAAAAGGCATAAATGAGAGTAGAATATCCCTACCTCAAGAAGAAAAGACAAGCTAAGCAAGAGATGAACTCCAAAGACGCCGAAATCAACTTCCACTCGGATGAAAATGGAGATCTTATGAAGCTCCAACTTTTTAATGAAGGCATAAGGGTGAAGAGACCACTAGATCTAGGTCAAGATGTAGAGAGAGAGAGGGTATTTTAGAGTAAGAAGCTCTCAACTTAGGGTTTTGGAAAGTTTTAGAGAGAGAAATGACAGAAAAAGTGATTTAAAATGTCACTTACGCGATCTGATATACATACAGTCTGCTCGAGCGGAGAGTTTTACGCTCTAGTGTTAGACACAAAATTAACCCCGCTCGAGCGAAATAAAGACCGCTCGAGCGCCAAGACACAACAACAAGACACTACCCGCTCGAGCGCAAATAGACCCGCTTAAGCGTAGAATACACACTTCCAGTATTTTATAGACTTCAGACAGTCGCTCGAGCGCCAGAAGGGCCGCTCGAGCGTAATAAACGCCGCTCAAGCGTGAAAAACACTTCAGCATTATTTTTTTGTAGACGCACAAAATACTGAGCAATTGCAAACCCCGCTCGAGCGGAAGACCAAATTTCTGGGCAATAACCACTTGCACCCACTCACCACCAACCTATCCTAAACACGCCCAAGACATTCCAAAACTGAAATTCAAAGAGTAAGGGGAGGAAAAGACATAAACAACAACATCAAACCACAAGACCCAAGTCCGAGACACCATAAAGGTCGGGTTAGAAACCGGGATCGCTATACATGGACAAGGTCGGCGGTGATAAAACGGACATTCAAATGGAAGGAGGCAGAGGTGGCGTTGTTGAAGAATGAGGAGATGGTAAATTTAGGTTCTAAGGTTTGGGAAGAGAAGATTGTGAGGTCGTGGAGAGATCCAAATCTATAGAGAGAGAGAAAAAAAAAATAGAGGAGAAATAGAAAGATGATACTGGAGTGGGACCCGACGACTGTGATGAAACGGGTGTCAGAGTAGAAGGATGCGGAGGTGGCGGTGTGCAAGAGTGATGAGATGGTAGATTTGGATTTTAGGGTTTAGGAAGAGAGGGATCAGAGAGATGGATGAGAGAGAGAGAGAGAGAAGAAAAACCCAAATATGTAGAGAGAGAAAAGGGAAGAGTAAGGGTAAAGTTGGTATTACTTTTGAATAAAATAGAAGTAAACGATGTAAGGGACCTTATCTAACATAAAAACAATTTATGGGCCTCTTCTACTACCAAAAATTAGAGATGGATGTTAGACTAATTTTTCCTAAAAAATTTCTACTTAATCTAAATTACCCATAAACAAAACTTAATAGAATTATACATTCTAAAAATATTTTACCAATTAATTTTATTCCATTTTTTCCACTTTTTTGGATGAATGTAAAAGTTAATGAGTACCAAATAATTTTGGATGAATGTAAAAGTTAATGAAGAATTACTTTTAGGTAAGTTTAGGATTTTGAATGATTTTACTTTAATTGTATTGTTGGGTAGTGAATAGATTTGATGATTTAGTTTAGGATTTTGAAAGATATACTTGTGTTAGTCTATAATTTTATTTAAAAATTTAGGATTTTGAATGATTTGCTATTGTTAAGAATTGATTTTGTTGCAATTTTAATTGGGAGCTTTTTTAGTATATCCCCTTTCTAAGAATTCTATTCCATCTAACCCAAAATGTTTTTAAATATGAGTGCTACTATTAGCACCTACCAAAATTCTTTGGACCCTCCATTTCTTTGGACCCCAACCCTAAACCCTAAATTTTAATAATATTTTTTAGACACCCCACTTATTACCAAATCTACCCATATTCATAATATTTTCACAATGAAATGCACACCCACCTAATTTTTCATCCCTCTCCTTCCCTAACTTACTCAATCTTCAGAGTTTGGAGCTTTGGTCCAGTATAGAATTCTTGGACCCCAACCCTCCATCACTCTCGTCGCCGTCTCAGCCGTCAACGGAGCATTCCGGTGACTCTCATCTTCTTTGAACGCTCTTCGTGTCGCTGAATTAGTAACCTCTCTCATCCTCTCATCATCATCTTCTTCGTTGCTTTTTGTATCTTCGTCATCGCTGAGATCGATCGAAGATACTCTAATTTTTACGGGATTTGCATAACCGTTTGCAAGATGAGAAAAAACAGAATCATCATCTGAACCGCCATCAGAATTCTAAATGTAGCCCAAAACAATTTGTTCACCACTATGTAGCCGGAAAAATGTATTTTGTTCAGAACTGTTTTGTTGAACAATAATGATCCTATCAGCACTGTATATCCGAACAAAATTTGTTCATCACTGTGTAACTTGAATCCATTCCAATTCACAACTTAAAATAACATGAATTAAATCCATTTAAAATACATAACTTAAATCCATTCCAATTCACTCTTTTCCATTCTAAGTTAGTTTAACAAAGAAAATTACATAACTGACCATCTGCATTAATGTTCGGAACCTATGTATTGAACGAAAGGATTATGTTCAGTACTGTATTACCAAACATAATTCTAACAGTCAGCAAACCAGTACCGAACAGCTCGAACGAAACAAGAACGACCAAAAACGACCGAGAATGTTAATACAAGACAAATAAACGATCGAGAATGTTGTCCTCGTCCTCCATTGCTCTACACAGTGAAATAAGTGATGAAGTATACGTCAACTTGAAGCAAAACTTTCAAGTTCAATAGCGTTGATGATGGTGATGAAGATGGCACATTCAGGATTTAAGATGACTATGAAAAATAATAGATTTATGGTTTATGTTAGTTAGTTATGAAAAGTAATAGGTTTATGGTTTACAAACATGGAATACGTATAGTTGGAGTTGGAGGTGGGGGTGGGTGTCCAATATTATAGAGTATTAGTTCTTATTGATAGGTGGGTGTTCCATTTAATATCTTTTAATATAATTTTACTTTAGGGTATAATTGTAATTAAAAAAATTATAAAATGGGGGTCCAAAGAATTTTGGCAGGTGCTAATAGCAACACTCTTTAAATATTCCATTAGGTCCTAATCGATGTAATAAGACCAAATAGTCCCAAGCACTCACATACGTATTTCCATTCCTGAAATCAAACCCTATCAAAACACTCCACTTTCATCATTCCATATTTCACACAGAAAATCTCTCATTCCCAAAACCCTCATTGTCATCTCTCCCAAACCCTAGGGTTAGTCATCTCTTCCAAACCCTAGGTTTCACATCATGCCGTCTACTATCCTACCATCATTCCACTATCGCCGAGTCATTGTCAGCGACTGGAAATGTAGGCCAAAGCGATGATTCACTATTGCGAAAGTTACATCGATTCAATCTCACCAACATCCCATCATCTAACCATCGATCGTTCATTACCAATGATTTGAAGACACAACTCTACAACAGTTCACATCGGTCAATGTGTATAATCGACCAAAATAAGGAACAAACGTAAGCACCTATCATTCCCCCTTCTTTTTGGTTCAATCTAAACTCCAAAACAACTATTTGATAAATGTTGTTGTTATGTTCCTCGTTTTACATTTGATTACAATGAACTGATGTGAACATTTACATCATGTGGTCATCATTCTTGTTAATTAGTTGTAATATGATATTATTTTGTAATATTGTAGTTATTTTTTCCTCTTTTGTGAATGTTGGCCTTGTTGGTGTTATTGATTGTTAATGGTGGCATGAAATACTGTCAATGTAAATATTCACACTATCATTTCCCCTTATTTTTGGTTTAATGTGAATTCCAAAACAACTATTTGATATTATCATTGTTGTGTTTCCCCTTTACATTTGATTGTAATGAACTTATGTGAATATTTGCATCATATGGCCATCATTCTTGTTGATTGATTGTAATGTGCTATTATTTCGTAATATTGTAGTTATTTTTTCCCCTTTTGTGAATGTTGGCCTTGTTGGTGTTGTTGATTGTTAATAGTGGCATGAAATACTGTCCTGTTGTTAGGTTTTTATTCTTGGTAATCCCGTTTGACAAAACTCCTTTCAGTTGTAATTGTATTCGATCTTTTTATTTCAATGAGGCTATGAGTTTTAGATGCGAATCCAACCCGAATTGTGCCTATACAGAGGATTTTGTGATCTTAATCCTATCATGTTTGCCACTTTGCTGACTATGTTGGGGATTCCGCTCGAGCGGCCATTCTTGTGCTCGAGTGGAGATTACGACCTTTCAGAAATTTCACTCGCTTGCAAAAGTACTAGGAATTGTTTTTTTCTGCTCGAGCGTCCATTCATGCGCTCAAGCGTAGACCCTGTTTAGTCACGCGTTTTAGTCAGTCCGCTCGAGCAGCTATTCTTGCGCTCGAGCGAAGATCACAGATCTATTTTCTATAAATATGTGGTTCTATCAGATTTTAGGGTGATGGTTTCCAAATCTTCTTCTTAAATATTAGGATTTTTATCTGGAGCTTCTTTTCTTGTTTCCTTTGATATCTTTGAGAGATTAATCATGAATTGAGTGGATTATATCAAAGGGTTTGTTTAGTTTGTTTTATTCAAAAAAGAGGGAGTTGCTCTTCGGTGGATTCCAGGAAATTTGGGCCTGAAGCTTTGGTAGATTCTGGAGTGGCTCATTGTCGTGATTCGACATCGGCATTATGGATTCAGCGTTGGGCAAGACAATTCTGAGATGAAGACAGGGCTGGAAGAGGCACATAGGGGTCAATTCGATTCGAGCGTGGATTCACTAGGTAATTGAGAGTACACTTATGTAATTCCTTTATGTCTTCTTAGTGGATTGTTTTGTGGCTTGCCCGTGGTTTTTTTATCACAATTAAAGGCGCTCCAATTGTGATTTTTTCACGAAAAATCGTTGTGTCGATTTGTTTTTTATTGTTTGATTGGGATTATTATTTATAGTTTAAAATTGATACATAATCACAAATCAATATCTAAGGGATTTTTAGATTTTTCACATATGAATATTCACACTATCCTTCCCCCCTCTTTGTGGTTCAATGTGAATTCCAAAACAACTATTTGATATTATCGTTCTTGTGTTTCCCCTTTACATTTGATTGTAATGAACTGATGTGAACATTTGAATCATGTGGCCATCATTCTTGTTGATTGGTTGTAATATGCTATTATTTCGTAATATTGTAGTTATTTTTTCCCCTTTTATGAATATTGGCCTTATTAATGTTGAAAGTGGCATGAAATACGATCCATATGAATATTCACGCTATCCTTCCCCCCCTCTTTTTGGTTCAATGTGAATTCCAAAATAACTATTTGATATTATCGTTGTTGTGTTTCCCCTTTACATTGGTTATAATGAACTTATGTGAACATTTACATCATGTAGCCATCATTCTTGTTGATTAGTTGTAATGTGCTATTATTTCGTAATATTGTAATTACTTTTTCCCCTTTTGTGAATGTTGGCCTTATTGATGTTGTTGGTTGTTGATTGTTGATGGTGATCAAATAATTTGAATCCCTAATTTTTTATTATTTTTCATAAAAATAAAAAGTGGCATGAAATACGGTCCATATGAATATTCATATTATATATTTGACTGTGAACATTTACTGTGATACCCCTGTTCCGTAATATGTTAATTGGTCCGTAATATGATGTGATTATGCGTTTTACTATGATTTTGTGTTCCATTATGTGAAAATATGTGGTTTTAAATTTCTACCTGTTCACCGTAGGAATATCCGTTTGATTTCTCCGCTTTGGAGATTAAATTGAGGGTCTTATCGGCCACAGAACCCGAAATTGATTGCGCCATTGTGATTGGCGTAATTTTTAGAGCCTATGGTGGAATTTAATTGAAAATTGATTCGAGTCAGATTAAATCGATTAAATTGATGAATTAAGTGCCCAAATATTTTATAATGAAATAATGTGTTGTGCGGGGACCCTGTTTTCTGAAATTTTGTTTTTGCATTCAGTGTTTCGTTTTCTGTTCTCTTTCACTTGCAAGCACTCTTAGGCATGTGTTAAGCATTGTAAATGAGTTAAAGAGATAAGAACAAGGCCTAAAGAGGAATATGTGAAAGAAGGAACGGATTGAATTGTTAATGACCCTTTTGTATTCGTGAAGTGTGTAGGGTCAAGCTCTAGGACGAACCAATCAACCGATCACTGTGAGTAATATCTTATCAAGGCATCTGAAATATACTGTTGTCCAATTGCTCACTTCTATGTAAATTTTATAAGTTCGTCGATTCAATTGGTGGACAACGTTTTGGCATAAATGAAGGGACCGAAGGTCGTTTTGACATAAATGAATGGACCGAAGGTCGTTTTGGCATAAATGAATGGACCGAAGGTTGTTTTGACATAAATGAATGGACCGAAGGTCGTTTTGGTGTAAATGAATGGACCGAAGGTCATTTTGGCATAAATGAATGGACTGAAGGTCGTTTTCGTGTAAATGAATGGACCGAAGGTCATTTTGACATAAGTAAATGGACCGAAGGTCGTTCTGGCACAAATGAATGGACCGAAGGTCGTTTTGACATGAATGAATGGACCGAAGGTCGTTTTGGCATGAATGAATGGACCGAAGGTCGTTTTGACATAAATGAATAGACTGCAGGTCGTTTTGACATAAATAAATGGACCGAAGGTCGTTTTGACATGAATGAGTGGACCGAAGACCGTTTTGACATGAATGAATGGGCCAGAGGCCGTTCTGTCATGAATGAAAGCCTGAATGGGCCAAAGGCCAGTTTGCCATTTAAATGGGCCAAAGGCCAGTTTGTCACTTGAGTGGGCCAAAGGCCAGTTTGACACGAGTGATAGTTTGACATAAATAATAGTTTGACACGAATGATAGTTTGATATAAGTAATAGTTTGACAAGAATAACAGTTCGATCTGAATAATAGAATGAATGGGCCAGAGGCCGTTTTGACATGAACGAAAGTCTGAATGGGCCAAGGGCCAGTTTGTTATGGAAAGATGAATGGGCCAAAGGCCAATATGTTGGGAACCACAGTCACTTGACCTAAATTAAATATATATATATATATGTTAAATAGAAATATGAATTGGGCCCAAGGCCGTTTGGAGTATGTTGTTCTACATATCATTTGTATAACTTCTGTATTTGATATTATTCACTGGGCTATCGCTCATGCTCATTCATGTGTTTGTAGGTGAGCCAAGAGGGGTCCAAACCCAGCTCCAGTGAAGCCTGTCAGGAACAACAAAGGTTTTGGAGAGTCAGCCCTTGTGTCTCACGTACGAGACCCGCCTTTGCCATTTTTTTATGTATTATATTTTGTCATGTGGGCGAGGACTTTGTGTATATCTGTATATAGTTAAGATGGGTTAACTTAGACTCAAATGATCCTGTTGTGCAGAACTTTTGGTACTATGTTTTTGTTGTGAGTTATTAACGTGCATACGTATGGTTTGTTTTGATGTGCATGTAAGCACGACTCTATGGACAAAGTTTAAAATTTTAGCTTCCGTTGGCCCCTATACTCTGACGAGTTACGTCTGTTTTGGTTTGAGGCCGTAGGTAATCTCAGGGTTACTGGCCAGTTATGTCCTTAACCCATAGGGGCGGGTTCGGGTCATAACAGAGTGGTATCAGAACACGAGTTAATAACTCACACACTTGTCCAAAAGGAGCAATAAGCGTCTAGATAGGATCTAGGATGCATTCATGTGATAAATATGAATTTAGAAGCATTGATTATATGCTTAAATGTTTCGATATGAACAGTTATGTGCTATAATTCGTGAATTGCTTGCATTGTAAACCATTGGAATATCTATGCTTTCTGGTATATGCATACTTGTGAATCTTTTGTACAAAGTATAATGCAAGTTTAATTAGATGGTGAGTAAGAACTCTATAAAGTTACGTTTAGCTTTAATTATTTTCGGATAATGTGAAATGCTATGTTTTATATAAATGAATGATTGCCTAAATTTTTCTTGAACGTAATTGTGGTGTCCTTAGCGGAGGCCCTCGCCCAAGGGACATAATACTGTGGTTTGTGGTCATGAGGCCCTTGCCCGAGGGAAACAATACCGTGGCCTATGTATGTGATATATTACCGGTACCAAAGGTTCCATTATGGAACTTGATACGCTTGACCAATATGATATGTTACGCTAAATGAGGTACCACACATGATTTGAATATGAGATATGAATTGTTACACTAATGTGTACAATAAGTTGTTTTGTTATAATGCACATACGCGAAACATGAACCATGAAAAGTTGCTTATGTGCATTCGATTCTGCCTACGGGTGTCTATGTGAAATATGAACATGATTTGAGTATATAATTACTTAGTAAATGTTCAGCATGCGATATCTGATAAGTATGCAATTATCTATTACGTATGTGATTAATTACGTACGATATGTGAAATGAGAATATAAAGACGTACCCATGTGCGACTATGTGTTTATTTTTGTATTGGGTATCCCCGTTGGCATGATTTAATAAGAGTTCGTGTAGAACGTAGTTAAAGTAAGGGCATACGAGTTGGCAGACTCTTTTACAGCCCGACCTGATAGACTGGAAAGAATGGTACAAGAAATGGCAGAAATCTTAAGACAACAACGTCAGTTGCTGCTATGGCAAGAACTTTTGCCGCCACCAGTGTAAGAAACGCCGAGGAGTCGTTGTCAGATTTCAGAGGCTTGTTATAGGTGTGGTAAATGGACCACGTGGTAAGGAATTGTTCCCGAACTAAGCAAATGTGAATAAATGTTCTGCCTCAGCTAGATTCGTACCAATGGTAGGAATTGCTACTCAGGATAGAGTAATTACGCTCATCCCAAAAAGCACTCAGAATATTGTGACCGTTATCCCAGGTATCTATATTGTTTACAAATGGATGCTTATGTGTTGATTTATTCTGAATTAGTACATCTTTGCTTGGGATATTATTTGATTCAAATCGGCATATTCTTTCGTATCTGCTGCATGTGTATCTAGATTGATTAGACCCACAAGATCGAGACCGTATTCATTGAATGTATATATTCCATTTAGGAAATTTGTGAAATATGTGTTGGGATATCGAATAACTCTGCACATGCACATGTACATCCAGACCTATGCTCAGGGCGAATTGTTGTATTACTGTCTTCAATGACTAAACCACTGGAATTATGACTCTGTGATTGTGTGACCGAGTTGAGCACCCTAAATGACGAACTCTGTAATTGTGAGACCATGTATTCTGATTGGTAGAGAATTGATTGGACCATGTGACTATGTTAAGCTTGACTCGTAAACCTATGTTTGTGACTAATTTGGAACCTCTGCGTGATGAATCCTATATTAGGCGTAACCGAAGAACTTTGTTTAATGTGTTATCATGCACCATATGTGTGCATATAAGACTTGTTTGGGAACTACTGTACTGACTATGGTACATACCTCTTGATCTGAATACTGCATGCATTTGCAACTATACCTGAATTTATGTAGGCAATACCATATTGTGCATGACTTGAAATACTTTGATATGAACAGTTGAGATAAATGATATTGATATAACCTTGAGAATTGATAAACTTAGGACAGTTGTGAAACTATCAGCCATGTGCCTAAGCAAACGAAGTGAGCCTTACAGAATCGAATGTAACCCATTTGAGAAAACTTTTATCTGATTCGATCCGATGGAACCTTTGTTTGATTTGACCTAATAGGACCCTCATTGGATATAATTTAATGGAACCTTTGTTTGATTTAATCTGACAAGACCCTTGCTTGGATCGACCGATAAGACCTTTTGTCAGCTATCAACAGATTGATTTAACTATGAACACCGTTGAGAACCAACCCCCGACTATTGAGGGCATATGTGTTAAAATGAACCGAATTGTGCAAACCCCATGATTGAGTGTCGCAAGGAGTATTGTCTCATCTTTGTTTGTTTGACGCTATGGGAACCGATGACGGCAGATTGATTTGATCATGAGCAGTACTGAACATTTGTCTTTGACTGATCAGAATATGTTTTGTAAGGGAGAGTGGTTGCTTCAGTGTTATTAGATTTTGGGAAATCAGGTTAAAGTGAATGGTATTATGTTTGTTTTGATGACATTCTTGGAGCGTCCTTTCGTGCTAGGGGACGTTAAGCCTATGTAGCACCTTTGGTTAGGATATCTTTTGCCACCAACGGTTTCGTACGGATGGGTTTGTCTAATCGATCTCGGGTCGGCCACCGATGATTGTAAACGGGTGTGCTTTGGTTCCGAGACGATTATTCCTTTGTTTTGTCCGGAATGTCATCCCTTGGTATTATGTAGATGTTATTAACATCCATAAAAAAAAAAAAAAAAAGCTTTGAAAAACCCTGATTGTCCGAAAATGTGCGAATTCAGTACGCCTTGTGAATGACTGCTCAATGCCATTATATTCTGTGAATGGGGCTCTGAGGATGTGTAAATTGTGTCTAACATGTGACTGACTGTTTTGATATTATCTTTGACATCATGGGGATTAATATATGAAATGCCTTCTGCTTTGGCGACTATGAAATAGTGTGGAAAGACTCGATAGAGCAGGGAATTGAATATTGAGCTGAAATGGAAACCGCAAACTGTGAATGAATTAAGAACACGTGTATGGTGTTAGAAATCGGCTGCCTCGATGTTATTGAACCTTATAATCAGTATCTGGATCCACTGTATATTCCTAAAGACTTCTGATTGACTTCGGATAATTGTGATAAGTCACTGAATTAAATACCAAATCGGATTGTGTATTGTGGAGTTATTGAAGAATGAATTGAACTTTTGTGACAAGGGAAGAGACCGAACTTTTATGATAAAGTTGGCTAGGATTTGAAATGAATATGTTGGTGACCTACCTTGAAGGGGGCAATTGGTGAATTTGTGTCTAAGTATTTTTTGGTGCCAACAGGTTGAAGTCGAATATTGGATAGTAACGGAACTACTTCGGCCTCTCTCTATTTCGGAATGGGAATAGGGGTATGTGACTACGAATTTTATGGTGGGGTCGCCTTGAGCACCCAAGGTATAAGTCCCGTTTGGGTTGTTATATGTAAAATTTTCGTATGATGCTTGTAGGCTAGCCACTGTTTACATCGATAAGTCTGCATGTTTGCATGGAATCCTAGTATCTATTGTTTTGGACAGGGATCCTAAAATGTATTTGAATTCTGGGAAGCCTTCGAGAGGCAAGGAGGAACTGAATTGTGGATCAACGCTGTTTTCCATCCGTAGATTGATGTACAGTCAGAAGGAACTTTTAAATTCTGGAAGAAATATTCCAAATGTATGTTTTAGATTTCCAAGGCAGTTGGAGAAATCTACCCATCATTGGCAGACTTTGTTTACGACAACAGCTTACACTCTAGTTTAGTATAATACCATACAAGCCTTGTATGGAAGAAAAGATAAGTCTCTGACTGATTGAGAACAGAGTGTTGCTTGATTTTGAGACTAAGCAAATTACTATCAAAGGAATTGGAACCGTCAAATAAGAAAGTATTTCGAATTGTTTTCGGCTACAGGTAAATTAAGTTTGGAGGAACAAACTTCCTAAAGGGGGGAAGACTGTGATACCCCTATTCCGTAATATATTAATCGATCCTTAATATGATGTGATTATGCGTTTTACTATGATTTTGTGTTCCATTATGTGAAAATATGTGGTTTTGAATTTCTACCTGTTCACCGTAGGAATATCTGTTTGATTTCTCCACTTTGGAGATTAAATTAAGGGCCTTATCGGCCACAGAACCCGAAATTGATTGCGCCATTGTGATTGGCGTAATTTTTAGAGCCTACGGTGGAATTTAATTGAAAATTGATTCGGGTCAGATTAAATCGATTAAATTGATGAATTAAGTGCCCAATATTTTATAATGAAATAATGTGTTGAGCGGGGACCCTGTTTTCTGAAATTTTGTTTTTACATTCAGTGTTTCGTTTTCTATTCTCTTTCACTTGCAAGCACTCTTAGGCATGTGTTAAGCATTGTAAATGAGTTAAAGAGACAAGAACAAGGCCTAAAGAGGAATATGTGAAATAAGGAACGGATTGAATTGTTAATGACTCTTTTGTATTCGTGAAATGTGTAGGGTCGAGCTCTAGGACGAACCAACCAACCAATCACTGTGAGTAATATCTTATCAAGGCATCTGAAATATACTGTTGTCCAATTGCTCACTTCTATGTAAGTTTTATAAGTTCATCGATTCAATTGGTGGACAACGTTTTAGCATAAATGAATGGACCGAAGGTCGTTTTGGCATAAATGAATGGACCGAAAGTCGTTTTGGTGTAAATAAATGGACCGAAGGTCATTTTGACATAAATGAATGGATCGAAGGTCGTTCTGGCATAAATGAATGGACCGAAGGTCGTTTTGGCATGAATGAATGGACCGAAGGTCATTTTGACATAAATGAATAGACTGCAGGTCGTTTTGACATAAATAAATGGACCGAATGTCGTTTTGACATGAATGAGTGGACCGAAGACCGTTTTGACATGTGAAATAAGGAACAGATTGAATTGTTAATGACCCTTTTGTATTCGTGAAGTGTGCAGGGTCGAGCTCTAGGGCGAACCAACCAACCGATCACAGTGAGTAATATCTTATCAAGGCATCTGAAATATACTGTTGTCCAATTGCTCACTTCTATGTAAGTTTTATAAGTTCGTTGATTCAATTGGTGGACAACGTTTTGGCATAAATGAATGGACCAAAGGTCATTTTGACATATATGAATGGACCGAAGGTCGTTATTGCATAAATTAAAGGGCCGAAGGTCGTTTTGACATAAATGAATGGACCGAAGGTCGTTCTGGCATAAATGAATGGACCGAAGGTCGTTTTGACATAAATGAATGGACCGAAGGTCGTTTTGGCATAAATGAAAGGACCGAAGGTCGTTTTGGCATAAATGAATGGACCGAAGGTTGTTTTGGTGTAAATGAATGGACCGAAGGTCATTTTGACATAAATGAATGGACCGAAGGTCGTTCTAGCATAAATGAATGGACTGAAGGTCGTTTTGGCATGAATGAATGGACCGAAGGTCGTTTTGACATAAATGAATAGACTGCAGGTTGTTTTGACATAAATAAATGGACCGAAGGTCGTTTTGATATGAATGAGTGGACCGAAGACCGTTTTGACATGAATGAATGGGCCAGAGGCCGCTCTATCATGAATAAAAGCCTGAATGGGCCAAAGGCCAGTTTGCCATTTAAATGGGGCCAAAGGCCAGTTTGTCACTTGAGTGGGCCAAAGGCCAGTTTGACACGAGTGATAGTTTGACATAAATAATAGTTTGACACGAATGATAGTTTGATATAAGTAATAGTTTGACAAGAATAACAGTTCGATCTGAATAATAGAATGAATGGGCCAGAGGCCGTTTTGACATGAACGAAAGTTTGAATGGGCCAAGGGCCAGTTTGTTATGGAAAGATGAATGGGCCAAAGGCCAATATGTTGGGAACCACAGTCACTTGACCTAAATTAAATATATAAATATATGTTAAATAGAAATATGAATTGGGCCCAAGGCCGTTTGGAGTATGTTGTTCTACATATCGTTTGTATAACTTCTGTATTTGATATTATTCACTAGGCTATCGCTCACGCTCATTCATGTGTTTGTAGGTGAGCCAAGAGGGGTCCAAACGCAGCCCCAGTGAAGCCTGTCAGGAACAACAAAGGTTTTGGAGAGTCAGCCCTTGTGTCTAACATACGAGAACCGTCTTTGCCATTTTGTTATGTATTATATTTTGTCATGTGGGCGAGGACTTTGTGTATATCTATATATAGTGGAGATGGGTTGACTTAGACTCGAATGATCCTGTTGTGCAGAACTTTTGGTACTATGTTTTTGTTGTGAGTTATTAACGTGCATATGTATGGTTTGTTTTGATGTGCATGTAAGCACGGCTTTGTGGACAAAGTTTAAAATTTTTGCTTCCGTTGGCCCCTATACTCTGACGAGTTACGTCTGTTTTGGTTTGAGGTCGTAGGTAATCTTAGGGTTACTGGCTGGTTATGTCCTTAACCCATAGGGACGGGTTCAGGTCATGACATTCACAGTCAAATATATAATGTAATGATGTGAACATTAACATCATGTATACATCGTGTTAGTTTAATAGTTGTATTTTTTTATTGTTGTCCTTATTGGTGTTGTTGATTATGATCAAATGATTTGAACTCCCAAAATTTTGTTCATTTTTCAAACACATGAACTAATGACCTAATATATGATTAATGTGAATGTTCACACCATATATTTGACTTTTATTGTTTTATCCTATATTGTACTGTGTTCATGTGAATATTTATATCATGGTTTTGCTCAATGCAACCATGATCGCATCATTCCACTGCTCACAACACATAGAGTTTGTACTTGTTATCATTTACCATTTGTGACCATTAAAAGTAAATTTGTTTCTAATTGAACAAATAGATGTTGCTCATAGATTTCATGGCAAAATAGAAAGAGAACAATTCTACGTCAAAAACAAACTTGAACAAATAGTCAGCCCCCTCAAAAAGTGAATATGAAAAAGGTCAACTACCAATCTAACATCATTGGGTTAGTGAAACTAATGATGAGCACCAAGTTCTCGGATCCTCAACTGGATTGTTTGATGGAAACGCCATTTTGGCAGTTGTTTAATGTGTTGAGGATCGGTAAAGTTGACCTCGACAAATGCATGAAGTTCAATGATGTCATCGTATGTGTGCTAGAGACGTACAAGGCATCCAAAAACACATTTTACATTGGCGAGAAAAATATGAATATAAATTCCACATCCTTTGTGATTTTGTAAATATTAGAATACATTGGACAAAAGAATCATAATTAGTTATTTTGATTGTGCTTAATAAGATACAATCGTATGTTGTCATAATATTTGCTACTAGAAAGTCAATGTTAATATTCATATTAGTTTATGTTATTTTTTAATTATATATACATAACCATTGGCTTAATGTGACTAAATTAATTCATTTGATGTTTTATTCGTGATGTTAATATTTACATCAATAATCTGATTGTGCATAACGTATACTTCATGTTTGTGTACACACCAAAAATGACGGTTTGTGGTTAATGCAACGTTGATGTAGTCATATTTTTAGAGATTAACAAATCAATGTGAACCTTTACGTTGTTGTCAGCTGCTTTATAATTGTGTACACATAATCATTAGCTTAATGTGATTTGTGAGCAATACAATTTTGATGTAAACTTTAATATCACCATTCTATATTAGTAATTAATACTTTGAAATCATAGTGTCGTTATCTATATTCCAGAATTCATATGAACCTTCACATTTGCATGTTTTAGTGTAAATATTCACATCATGTTTGTATTCAAAATGAAAGTTGAGGTTTGTGGTTATGTAAGTTGATGCAATGCTGATATAAACCTCAACATCACATTGTCACAGTGGTAATGAACACAGTGAAAACATATTCATTATTCAATATTATATTGCTGTGTGAATAAATTAACACCAATTGACAACACAATGACAAATTTTCAATTCAAATTAATGTGAATATTAACAGTGATTAATAATATGAATATTTACATCATTTGTATATCAGACACATTACCAATCTCAAAATATCATTTCTACATTGAAATCCAACAATCATTACTGTATCAGAGACCTCACTCTTAAAAATTCCAATACTCATTTCTAAAACTTCCAAATAATATGAAATGTGAACATTCACATTGTTTGACAGAAAAATCAAAAATAATGGCAGGAATAGAACTAGAAACCCAAAAAAAAAAAAAAAAAAAAAAAAACTTAATCTCTCTAAAAACAAAAAATTATCACCCACATATTCATCTTCATCATATCACTATCATTAACAACCCATGTAATTTCACAATTCACCATTCCAAATCAAATCAAACCCACCTTCGAAGAACAAGTATGTAACAATATAGACCAGATACAAAAGTAGTTGCGATTCAAATCCATCTCCTTTTTCCCTGTGATTCAATCCAATCGAAGGTGGGTTTCAATCAATCTATTGAACAAGTTTGTAAGCCATTACCTCTATTCCTTCAATTCAAATCCTCCTCTCTTCCTTTGATTTCAGTTGAAATCATAATTAAGGCAGAGAAAAAAAAAAACAGAGCACAAACTCTGAATCCTCGTCTTCTCTTTTACATGAATGAAACCCCTACCGCAACAAAACACTACCACGAACTCTGTGTCGTCATCTTCTCTCCTATAGGAACGAAACCCTACCACAACAAAAACAGAGGGAAACATGTATGTTATTTTTGTATGTAATATATATCAACATATAGACGTAAGGGTATAATAGTCCAACAAAAATATAAATCAGGAAAAAAAGACCTTATGGAATAAAAGTATAAACACACGGGACTAATTAGGTTATAATTTTCCTTTGTGGACTTATTAGGATAGAACACATCTAAATGGGATTTATCAATAAAAAATCCTAATTTTATAAGTATTAATTCATTAATTATTAATGTTAAGTATTTTAGAAAATGGGGGAAAAAGGGCCCAAAATAAACATTTACAAAACAGGAAAAAAAAGAGGCCCAAAAATAAATTTTTAAAGAAAAAAGTCTAATCTGCAAACCACTTGCACATCTGCGAACTCTATCCACACAAACCGCAACCCACACTACGGGCAGTTGCAGGTTCAATTTTTTTCCAAACTGCATATATGCGGGTGGGTCCAAACCGCAAACCAAACCGTTCAAAACCAAACTGCGAGCACCTCTACCTGTCCCAACCCTGCCATAGATTGAAATTTTCAATTTCATTCTCTTCTCTGCGGATACCCGATATCTACAGATACCCGATTACATTTTAAAGATGCCAAAAAATTGAGAATCATTCAAATCCTTCATACATTAAATAATTTCTTTTGTTTCCATATATATAAATAGTGAGACTTTTAGAATTATTATTTATTTATATTTAAGCAGAATCACAGACTTTCATATTCTTATATATAATTATATAGAAAAAGGGAAAAATGAGTCGATTATTTAGAAGTAACTCTTCTATTAGCTCTATATCAATAACACTGCCCTCTATACCTAATCAAGGTCTAGTAATTAATGAAGAAGATGTAGAAATACAAAATGATAAAATTGATTTAAGTTGGAACATACCACAATTACCGATTAAAGAAATATATAAAACTACTTTTATGCAGTCTACATTCCATGTAAATCTTCATGTTAAAACCTTAGAACAAGTTTATGCTTTAGAAAAACCTAGGGAAACATGTCAATTACTTGATACTAATACTATTAAACGTCATTTAAAAACCGGTCATAATTTTATTCACTTAGGATTAATTCAAGTTGGAATCAAACCATTAACTCAACAAGGTAAAAATACTTATGTTTTATTATGTTTAAGAGATGCTCGTTTTCTTGATTATAATGATAGTTTAATGGGTATGATGGAAACTGGTCTCCACAGAGGACCCGTTCATTTTAATTATTTTCCTGATTTTACTCTTAGTCTTAGGGATCCACATATATTAGATGCTTTAACTTTGAATATTCAGTTAAATGGTTCTTTTACAAATATGAAAGAAAAAGTTCATAATATTGCATTAATTTACCGTATTTATTACAAATGTATTAAAACTAATTTAAATGTTCAAGGTTTACACAAAAGTCCAAAAGACAAGAATTTACTGATTCAAAGTAGTAGTAATGATACTGCTATAAATATTCCTAAAATGATTGAATGGAAAGATATTATCCTCCCAGATCAATGGGTTACAGTCAATGAAAATTATAAACATAATCAAAAACAGTCTACTAGTCAAGATATCCAAGATATTCAACAATTTACTGAGGGCTCAATTAGAATTAAATTTAATAAATCTACTCAATCCTCTAGATATAGTACTTCTCGTATACCTACTGAAATTGAAACAGAAGATGAAATATTTAATACACTATTATTTAGAAAAAAACAATCAAATTCATATTGGTCAAACTTCACATAGCAAAATGAAAGGAGTAGATGATTCTGCAACCACTCAGATTAGTAAACCTGTCTATTCTAGTTATACTCATCTTCCTGAAGAAGACACTGTTTCCCAGGATTCACCAACACAAACTGACTTTGAAATCATACCTCCAATAAACCCTCAATTATTAACGATTAGTAAACCTTTTGCTTCTGACTTAGATAAATTACATACTGAATTTAAATCTAAAAATAATAAAGCCAAATGCCAAGCTTACAGACTTAAATATGATTCTAATCAGCAATCCAAAATTACTCACAAATGGTATAAGTTTATGACTGAACATAGTGTAGAAGTTCCCTTCTTTGAATACTTAGAAATTATTACAAAAAAGTTAATACAATTACAAAAACCAAATGGAAAACGTCTTCTAATACTACTGTTAGTTCTAGTCATCCTCCTCTATCCACCATAATTATAGAACACCAAGGTTCTGTTATTCAAGCCTCTCTATTTAAATTACCTGGTAATGACACTGAATTAAAAAAAGTCATTGAACAAAATAATTATACTAACCAATGTCTAAAAACAATTGGTAAACAATTAGATAAAATAGAAACTAATTTCGATGAATATTCGGTTGGTCATTCCTCTAAACAATCTTTAGAAAAACCTTTAATTAATCTACCAAGTCAACGTTCCAAAAGAGATAGTCTGGTTACTCAGGATAGTTCTACTGTTAAAATCATAGAACAATTATTTACTAAGTTAGCCTCTCCTTCAAATGAAAAAACTGTTTCTCCTTCAACTGAAAAAGGTCTTACTGTTTTAAACCAACAACCTACTCTAGATATTATTTCTCATCAATCAGAAAACTGACACATCTAACAATAAAATTAATCTTTTAGCTCAGCAATTTCAATCTTCTAATCTTAATCGAATTACTTATCCTAAAGTAAATCCTACAACTCTTACAAAAAACTGGTACTCTAGTCCTACTCCCCCTGATCTCCAATATGAAGAAACCAATCTTAATGATCAATTTTCTATTTCTGCTAAAAAATTATATGAATGGAATATAGATGGTCTTAGTGAAGATCAAATCCTTCAAAAATTAAACCATTTATCCATGGTTGCCAATAGTTATCTTAGTAACTACCCAAATTATACTCAACCTGAAATTGTTTCATTAATCACCTCTGGTTTTACTGATATGTTAAAATCTTGATGGGAAAAATATCTCACTAAAGATCAAAGAGAATCTATTTTACATGCAAGTCAAAAAGATGAAAATGATTTACCCATATTTGACGAAACCATTGGCTATTATAAACCTGATGGAATCAATACCCTAATTTATACTATAGTTAGACATTTTATTAGCACACCTACCAATATATATTCCAGAATCCATGATTAACTTAGTAACATTACTTGTCCTACATTAAGTGATTTTAGATGGTACAAAGATGTTTTTACCTCCCGTATCATGCTTAGGAAAGATTGTTCTAAATCATTTTGGAAAAAGAAATTCATTAATGGTTTACCTAGTCTTTTTACTCATAAAATTAGAGATGTCCTTAGTCAACCTACTAGTGTAATCGAATATGATAATTTAACCTATGGTGATATAATCAATACTATCCAAAAAGAAGGATTAAGAATGTGTATTGACTTAAAACTTAGTCAAAAAGCTGCTAAAGATAAATATAAAACTAAATATGAATTAGGAAATTTCTGTGAACAATATGGTTTACCTCCAGCTGCACCATCTCGACGAAAACATAGTAAAAATAAATCTTCTTACAAGCACTCCAATAAATATAAGAAGAAGTATTCACCCTCTAAATCAACTGATAAATTTTATACTAAACCTAAGAAAAAGTAATATAAGAAAACTAATACTAAGTCAAAATCTACAAAAGACGTTACCTGTTATAATTGCGGGAAAAAGGGCCATCATTCCAATAAATGTAAAGAAAAACAAAAATTAAAAGATAAAATTAATCAGCTCCAAATAAATGATGAATCTAAAAATCAATTATTTGAAATCTTCTAGTTAGATCAATCCCCTAATAACTCCTCCACTGACGTACTTAACTCAAATACCTCATCTGATTACCATTCACCTAGTGATACTTCTGATAATAACATTGAATTAGGATGTAATGATACTTGTTGTAAACCTATTAAACAAATCACTGTTCTTACTAAACAACATCAAGAAGAAACTGCTCTTATTGAATTAATTAGTAAATTAGATGATCCTGAATTAAAACAAAAATATAATAACAAATTAAAATCATTACTAATTAACAAAGATACTAAACCACAACATGACAAACCAATCATTAGCTTAACAAAAACTTTAGATAGATTTAAAAATAAACAAAAAGAAGTCACTCTTCAAGATCTACAACAAGAAATTAACCAAATTAAACGACTCATCAAAAATTTACAAAGTAAAGATAAAATTTTAGAAGAAGAAGAAATATATGTACTAAAAATTAATAAAAGTTTAGACAACTTCCAACAGAATGATGCCATCTCATCTAATGATTCTGAAGGTACTAATGAAAATACTAATCCAGATAATGTTTTGTTCGATAATCGATCCAATCCATCTGGTAATCCTGAAAATAAAAGATTAAATCTTATCAATAAAATTAATATTCAAATATGGCATTCAAAAATCAAATTAGTTGTTAATGATTTTGAGTTAGAAGTCATAGCATTAATAGATACTGGTGCTGTTCTTAATTGTATTCAAGAAAGATTACTTCCTACAAAATATTATCATAAAACAGGTGAACAATTAACTTCTGCTAATGGCAGTAAAATGCATATTAAATATAAATTACCAAAAGTTCATATTTGTCAAAATAATGTTTGTTTTAAAATATCATTTGTTTTAGTTGGAAATATGACTAATAAAGTTATTTTAGGAACACCATTTATATTTCTACTCTATCCATTCACCACTTCTAATCAAGAAATAACTACTCAAGCTTTTGGCCAAACCATAACTTTTAAATTTTTATCTCCACCTGAAGTTAATTAAAGAATTAAACCAATTAAAAGACTGTTCTATTTCTAAAACCATTAATCGATTAACTCGACAAATCAAATATCTTAAAGAATAAGTAAATTACAAAAGAATTGAGCAACAATTAACTGATCCTGTTATTATTTCTCAAATTGAACAATTTAAACAAAAATTAGAATCAACCGTTTGTTCTGCTTTACCCACTGCCTTTTGGCACAGGAAAAAACATGTAGTTACATTACCATATATTAAGAATTTTAATCAAAGACACATTCCTACTAAATCTAGACATATTCAAATGAATCATGAATTAATTGAAATGTGTAAAAAAAAAAAAATTAACGAATTATTACAAAATAAAATTATTAGTCATATTAAGTCACCCTGGTCTTGTCCTGCTTTTTATGTTAATAAAAATGCTGAATTAGAAAGAGACATTCCTAGATTAGTAATTAACTACAAACCATTAAATAAAGCATTAGAATTGATTCGTTATCCAATCCCTAATAAAAAAGATTTAATTAAAAGACTTAGTCAAATTGTCATTTTTAGTAAATTTGATTTAAAAAATGGTTTCTGGCAAATCCAAATTCACCCTCAAGATCGTTATAAAACCGCTTTCACTACACCTTTTGGACATTATGAATGGAATGTCATGCCTTTTGGATAAAAAATGGTCCTAGCAAATTTCAAAACATAATGAATGACATTTTCAATCCCTTTAGTCATTTTTCCATTGTTTATATAGATGATATTCTCATCTTTTCTAAATCCCTTAGTGAACATTGGAAACATCTTACTGCTTTCTTTTATACCATTAAAACTCATGGTCTAGTCATTTTTGTTCCTAAGATTAAACTCTTTCAAACCAAAGTCAGATTTTTAGGATATGATATCCACCAGAATACCATTTTACCTATTAGTAGATCCATTGAATTTGCTTCTAAATTTCCTAATGAAATCTTAGATAAAACCCGGTTACAAAGATTTTTAGGATCCCTTAATTATATTCCTGAATTTTACAAAGACCTTAGAAAAACTTGTCAACCACTCTTTGATCGGTTAATCCTCTTCCTTGGTCTTCTACTCATACTGACATTGTTAAATAAGTCAAAAAATATGTCAAATCCCTCCCATACCTTGGTATTCCTATTGAAAATTTATTTAAAATTATCCAAACTGATGCTTCTGATATTGGTTATGGTGGTATTCTTCTCCAGAAAATCACTCCTCAGTCATCTGAACAGATTGTTCGTTTCCATTCTGGTGTCTGGAATAAAGCACAAAAAAATTATAGTACTATTAAACAAGAGATTTTATCTACTGTTTTATGTATTAGTAAATTTCAAGATAATATTTTAAATCAAAATTTTTTACTTCGTGTTGATTGCAAATATACTAAATATGTTTTAGAAAAAGATGTTCAAAATCTTGCTAGTAAGTAAATTTTTACTCGTTGGCAATCTATTTTAAGTATTTTTTATTTTGATATTGAATATATCCCTGGTTGTCAAAATTTTATTCCTGATTTTCTTACCAGAGAATTTTTAGAAGGGGATAAGGGATGGCAACTCCTTTCATTTCCTACCATAAATCACAAGTTACCTATTACCAAAATCTCATTCACCAAACTCCTCACCATATTGTTTGCCTCAAATTAGCCAAAAAATCTACTAAACGTGCTCAATTTATTCGATTTCATACCATTTGCAATCACCGTAATCTATTAGCTCACTATATTAACTGTGCTGATTATCATATGAGTAAATTAGAAATCCTCAGTGGATGCTAATTTCAGTCCTGTCCACCTATTTTACAGATGTCTGCTCAGAGACCTTTGAGACCTTCTAGTAAGGCTCTTGTTCCTTCTAGTTAACCAGTTCCTCCTTTGGAATTAGTCACCAGATATGATCCTGCTGAATTAGTCAATCGTTACCAAGTTCTTGGTAATATTCCTAAACCTAGTTATACCTCTGCTTTGGCTACTGACCCTTTCGCCTCTTCCTCTCAGTCAGTTACTCCTTACCCTCCTAACCCTATTAAATCAGCCCGTTTTAATTATGTTAAATCTCATACAACTAATCTCTTCTTCAAAGAACCAAGTCACTCAAAAAATCATACAGTTCTTGATTTAGTTAAATCTTATTTTCCTCCTGGATGGCATTTTGCTCCTTTTCATCTAGAAAAATCAATCACCTACTACAAAGATATCATGTTCAACCATCAATCCATTGTTATTAAACCTATCTATGATCGGACTTACACCAGTAAAATTGTATATCATTCATTGTATATTCACAATATAGCCTCTTTGAATGAATGGGGTCCTCCTTTTCAACTCCGAGATTTACCTGGTCATACAATTCAATATAGTTATTATGATTATATTGGCGCTTGGTTCAAAGTTCTTTTGTATCAAAATGAGTCAAACAGTCACTCTTGGTTCCTCCAATTTGATCATAAATTCAAGTCAGAATTCTCCACTTGGTTTTTTATTGAACAAATCAACTATTTTTCTACTATTTTTTCATTCAGTCCACAACAAAAGAAATTCCCTACATTGCTCATTTTTATATCCAAATACAAGGTCCCATGGATATTTAAATGGCAATGTGTTATTTCTGATTACATAAACTTTCGCCAACACTTTGTTAAATGGTGGGATAATTTCAAGATTCCACGAATTATTGAACAAGTTCAAGCAGAATTCTCAGTCAATATTCATGCTCCTACACCTGCCATGATCAAAGCTCAGCAAAACCCAACTGCTTCATTAACACAAGGAAGCCAACTTCCTCCAGTCAATCTTGGAAGCCCAACTTCTAGTTCTTCCAAGCCCAAGTCAGCAAAGCCCAAATCTGACCAAACAAAGTCCAAAGTCAAGACTAAACCCTCATCATCTCAGGCTAATCCCAAGGTCAAGTCCAAGTCATCCAAAGATGAGCTTCTCCAAATAACTCGCCTACTCATGGCCCAAGCCAAGTCACAATCTGATGAAGCCAGTTCAGAAGAAGGTTCAAATGGTTTAGACTCTTCTGAAGGTTCAACCAATCAAGATCCTTATGGGCCCTAGTTTCAAGATGCTCAGGACCCATATGCTTGATATAGTCATTGGATTCTATATAGCTATAATTATCAGCTTTAATCAATACTTTTCTTTTGAGAAAAGCTGCTGATATATATATCTATATTGATTCCCTCAGTTACATGCCGCCGTCAGAAAGCAATGAATAGTGAAAAGTCAACATATATATATATTTACTATTCACTATTCATCAAAAAGTCAACATTATTATTCATCATTCATCATCATTCATCCAACCAACAAATTCAGTACAATCAAAGGCAGCCATCAACTTTAGTCACTCAACGAAAGTTGCTGACAACTCCCATGTGCTTCTTTCAAAGTCAGATTCCTTCACAAGGCTCATAATAACTCCTTCACAAGGCTCACAGTAACTCTTTTCATCTATAAAAGAGCTTCTTCAGTCAAGAATAAGACAGAGTTAGAAAAATCTGAGTGCTTATTCCTCAAGAAAATAGTCATCTTTGTAATTTTATATTTTCAAATTATGTATTTTGAAAAACTGTTTGCTTCATTCCAGTAAACAATTGTAAGTTTTATTTTAAGTTGTTAAGTTAAGTTTTATTTTCTGTATTTTAATTTTATGTATGTTATTTTAGTGTGCTATTTCTTGTTTCCTGCTTCCGTCTCTTTTGGCTATATATATACACACACACACACACATATATATATTTTTAATTATATTAGGTCGAATTTGGATCAGGAAAGGTAATATTCGCCCATGCGTTACTCCCGTTGTGGGTAATCAAAATATAATCTACTCTCACCCCACATAAGTATCAAATTGGGTAAAATCCGCTTTATTCAAATGAATATGGACAGGCAGGCCCCATGAATCGGATTAAAATGGTCATCCCTTGTCAGAGCATCTCCAATGCTATTTGCTATAATACCATTGCCATTGCTATAATTTGGCAATGAATAGTAGTAATTTGTCAAATTATAGCAATGATACTTCAATGGTACACATGCTATTTTGGCAAATCTCAACTAACTTTCCCTCTAAGTTTGTAGATGCTGTTTGAATATAGGTCTTTTAGTAATTTTTTTTGTTTATTTTTTGCCTTTTGTGACATTTTTTTAACTGTTTGTAAAAAAATTATATATTTATATTATATCCGACTAGACAAATATAAAAAAATGAAAAAGAAATTGAAAAATTGAAAAAAATAATTTAAATACTGAAAATTACATATTGAAATAGAATCTATACATAATCCAAAATTATATACTTGATTATATTACAGATTGAAATAATCCAAAATATAATATATTTATAATCCAAAATTACATATTGAAATAGATTAAATACTCAAAATTAAACACACAAATTGATATAATCCAACGGAACCAACTTCCTCAGTGTTGGATCTTTTTATATAATCTAACGGCTAATATTTTCCATCTAGAATCATCTTCCTCTTTTTGTCTCTCTCTTTCCAACACTCCTTTTGTCTCTCCCTTTTTCATTCTCACCGATTGCCGTCCCGTAGCATCTTCCTCTGTCTCTCCCTCTCTCTACCTCTCTGATGATGAGCCTCTCGGAAGGGTGGTTGTTCTCGTCTCCAGGGCCGGCCCTGAAATTTGTGAGACCTAAGGTAAATTATGAAAATAGGGCTCTTTTAATATATTTTTTTTAATAAAAAATTTATGATTAAAATGATAAATATTCATAAATTTTTTATTTAAGTATACTTGCACATATAATCATTAAAATTGTAAACTAAAATTTACTTTCATATATTAAGTGAACAATGTTATATATTGTATGTATGGTTTGGGTTGGGTCCAAACACTTTATTTGTTTTTTTTGTTGTTTTTTATATATTTTTATTTTAATAAATATGGGCCAAACCACATAAATATGGACTAAACCAAACATGGGCCCAATAAAACATTTTGAGGCCCTTTAAATTGATCCTAAAACAAAAAAAAAAAAAAAAAAAAAAAAAAAAAAAAAACAAGGTTAGGCCTATAACAATTTATTAAATTTGGGGGCCTTTTTTTTAGCCAAAATTGGGGGCCCTAAGGCACAAGCCTTATTGGCCTTAGGCCAGGGCCGGCCCTGCTCGTCTCCGTCTCCGTCTCCATCTCTGCCTCACCCTCTCTCTCTCCATCTCTGGTAATGGCAAAAATCTGTTATTCTAAGGAATTTTTTTTTGTAATAGCAACAAAAAAATTTATATAATATTACAAGCTTTTGCAGTTTGATTCTTTTTATTTTTTTTATTGTTCCATCTCTGGTAATAATTTCTTCAAAAATCTATTGTACTGGAAAAAAATTTATTCCACTGTGTTTTGTTTTTTTTTAAATTATTGTTCCATCTCTGGTATATTATTGTTCCACTATGTTTATTTTTTCTATGAAAATTTTGGAGCCAAATTCTGTTTATTTGAATGATGAGACCAAATTTGAGAGATGAAATGACATTTGCCAAATTTGGCGAGGTTTATAGCAGCCCATTGAAGCAACATTTTTTAGAAACCATGTCAAATTTTGACAATAACAACTCAAATAACTTGCCATTAGAGATGCTCTCAGCTACCCACTTCTAGCGTTGACGTTCGCGTTCTACCACTTGATTTTGGCCGGACGGTGAAAAAACGACTGGAACACCACCTTCATCTCTGACGACAGCGTGGGAGGGAGGAATTTATTGTGGTTGGTGATCCTAAAACATCCCAATTCCTCACATGCCTCTATCATCTTCCTTGACTGCCCTGGAAAGCCTTCCAGATCAACCACTGGCATATTAAATTGATTGTTTGTGGTCATTTTTCCTTATATTTGATGAAAAGAGTGGAAATTAAGAACAACTTTACTTGGTGAAGCTGTTTTGAGATTTGTGCACCCAACATTTTACAAATGATGCTTTCAATATGTATTCTAGTGGGAAGCAACAAAATGTCTTGGGCAAATTGGACTATAAGTGCTTCCATTTTTTTTAATTTTTTTTGGTACCATTTTGACCTTTACAGTTTTAATTGATTTGATTTTTGCTCTTAATTTATTTTTTTATATCAATTTAGTCTTAATTGATACATTTAATTAGGGTTTTGGATAAATAAAAAAATAAATAAATAATCACTGAACTGGTTGAACAAATTTATAATTTTGTCCTTAAAATTATTATGCATGTTACTCATGTATACTTTTTCATCAAAAAGCTACGATACGAAACCATAAATTTATGGTCATACTCAAATCAATACAAGAAATTTGTCTTTTTCCAGATCTATCATTATAATTTTTCACCTCAAATGTGCTAGATATCATTATAAGGCAAATGAACAAACTAATTAACAAACTTTCCATATTTTTCTTATAATTGTAATAAATAAAAATTTTAATTTTGTACAAAATTACTCATTTTTTAAAGGGTAAATTACAAATACACTTTTTGAGTTTTGCTTAAAATACAGATTGCTCCTTATGGTTTGAAAAATTATAAATACCTCCTTATTAGTATTTTTTATTTAACAGAATTAACTAAGAAAATGAAATTCATAATTACTATCCTATACAATAATAAAATTACCTAAATTATTAATTGAAGCATATTTCTAATATCATTAAAAACTGCCAATTGACTTGATGATTTATTAATAAAAGGGGCTCTTTATTATGAAATTAGAAACTTCAGGGGATAGAATGTAATTTCAAAAAACTACAAAGGGCGATTCGTATTTAATCAAACCTTAGAGAGTGTATTTATAATTTACCTTTTTTAAATATGATAAGTCTTATGGCATATATATAATATTTATTCCATATAATTTTTATTACATTAATACATGTAAGAGAAAAAAATAAAATGGTAAAATAAATGTGATAATATATAGGATTTCTAAAACTTAAAAAAAAAAATTAGTTATCTGACAAGTGAACATTACCCTATTCTGTAATTGAATTTTTATTAGAATTCACAACTTTTTAGTGAAATTCAAAACAATGAATCTCAATAAAAGAGTAAAGAAAAATGTTAACCACCATTCAATGAAAAGTAATGAATGTTGATATATGTATAAAAGTGTACAAAAATATATAAAAATATGTCTCAAAATTTAAACTATATTAACATTATATAATCCTTAACAAACATCCATTGAATGATGGTTGGTGGAATAGTTCCATATTTGTCCGACTTATGTGGAAGAACATTTTGCATGAGTCTTGGAACAATAAAAATTTATCACCATATCCGATTATAAAAAATAAAAAATTAAATTTAAGAAATAAAACAACAATGATTCATTCACACAATTTTTTTCTCTCAAATTCTCTTGAATGAGACTCTTACTGATAAGAAACCAGACTTACCAATAAGAATCACATTGGGAGGTTGAGAGAAAAAGTTGTATTGATAAATCATTAATCAAAATAAAAATAAAAAGACAAGGATCTCTGGCAAATGCATGAACCAGAGAAAAGGGCCCTCTAATTTGAGAAAAATCTAAACGCATAAAACACATGCCGCCCAACACAAGTGTTAGGTCCCTTGATTGTCAAATCCAGATACAAAACCTTGCGTTGTTATAGTTGTTTAGTTTCAGTGTTTTTTGTTCTTCCCGCTCGAGCGGGGACATTGACGCTCGAGCGGAGGTTGTGGTCTCTCAGTATTTTTGACAGGTCTGTAAAAGTACTGGAGTGCGTAATTTTGCGCTCGAGCGAGTTATGAAGCGCTCGAGCGGACCACTGTGTTACCACACGCGTATTTTGTTGAATCCACTCGAGCGGGATGTTGGGCGCTCGAGCGGAGATCGCGGATTCAGGATTCCTATTTATATCTGTTAGGTTGTTTTGAGGATTACTTTTCCCAGATCTGATTCAAGAGTCCTAGGGTTTTGTTCATAAGTTTATTCTGGGTTGTTTTGTGAGTTTTTTCCTTGATGTTTTGAGAAGAATTCTTCACTCATGATCTAAAATACATACATCAAGGAGTTGATTACTTTATCTTCAAGAGAAAGTTCTCTTCGGTGGATTCCGAAGATTCAAACGTATAGTTTCAAAAGGCGTTTGATCTTATACGTGGTCGTTCATTCGACAAGTGAGGTTGTGGAATCAACTTCAGGATTGATCAGTTCCGAGAAGAAGTCGTGGAGAAAGAGTTACAGAAGATTCGAAGACAAATTGACTGAGTTGGGTAATTTGTATGTTATCTTTGTAATCTTTTTTATTTCAGTAGTGGATTGATTAGTGGCATTTCGCCCGTGGTTTTTTAATCACAGTTGGAGGTGTCCAATTGTGGTTTTTTTCACGTAAAAATCGTTTGTGTCGATTTATTATTTAATCTGAAAAACAAACAATCTAAATCACTTTCGTAAGTGCTTGTTGATTTAGATTGTGTGTTTTGGATTTTTGGGATTTGGAATATTTTAATCTTGATCTAATCACGAATCACTTAGGATTTTCAATTGGTATCAGAGCGGGTCACTCTTTTTTTTTCAAAAAAAATATAGGAGTGTGATTTTGTGTGACTAGTATTATGGATTCTATTCGTGAAGGTAACTCGACCCATAGACCTCCTTTACTCGATGGTACAAACTACTCTTACTGGAAAGCTCGTATGAGAGCGTTTTTAAAATCCATCGATGAGAAAGTCTGGCACTCTGTGATCTATGGGTGGAGTGAACCTACTATCACCATTGATGGTGTTAATATTCTTAAACCCCTTGATAAATGGGACACAATTGATTACCAAAACTCGAGTTGGAACAGTAAGGCTCTCAATTCCCTATTTTGCTCTGTCACACCTGAAGAGTTTCGACGTATCTGCACGTGTGAGGTAGCAAAAGAGGCTTGGGACATTTTGGAAACGATTCACGAAGGTACTACTTCTGTCAAAAGGTCAAAACTTCAACGTCTCACCTCCGCTTTTGAAACCCTTTTTATGCGCGATGAGGAGACGTTTGATGATTTCTATGTAAAACTTAGTGATATCGTGAATTCCTGTTTCACACTCGGGGAAAAAATCCCGGAAGCTAAAATTGTTGGAAAAATTTTGAGGTCCTTACCCGAGAGGTTCCAACCAAAAGTGACAGCCATTAAGGAGGCTCAGAATGTTGATACCCTCAAGCTTGATCAATTGGTTAGAAACTTGCAGACTTATGAAGCCCACCAGATTTCAAAGAAAAAACAAAAAGAAAGTGTGGCTTTCACTAGTGCTCATGAGTCTGCAAAAACTCCGGAGGCTGAATTTGATTTAGAGTCTGAGATGACGGCTATGTTTACTAAACAATTTTAAAAAATTTTGAAGAAAAAGAAGCCTAATTTCAGAGACCCTATTTCAAAAGACAAAAGTAATGACAAACCCAAAACTTTTCCACCCAAACTTGCTTCAAAAACTGAAAAGAAGATTGTAAAGGGGCAAGGGGTCAAGTGCTATGAATGTCAAGGTTTTGGTCACATTGCCCTTGAATGCCCTTCGAAAAAGAATCGAAAGAAAGTCTACACTGTAACTTGGGATGATGAAAGCGGGTCGGAGCAAGAACCCGAAGAACCTGAATCTGGAGAAGACGGGGATAGTGCTTTCATGGCATTTTGGTCTACTTTCACACCACCTCCTCCAAAGCCAGCAGAATTAGCTCGTGGTCAGAACTTGCATCTTCCTCCCACCTTTGACGGGAATAACTACCTGTTTTGGAAAATCAGAATGAGAGCTTTTCTGAGAGCTTTTGATCCAGAAGGCTGGCAGGCCATTGAAGAAGATACAGACAGGGCTGACAATCCGAGCAATCAGAGAGCCCTGATCACTATTCGTGGGGCAATTTCTGCTGAAGAACAGCAACGGGTTGTTCGTTGCACAAAGGCTAAAGAGGCATGGGAAATTTTGAGCCAATACCATGAAGGAGGAAATTCACCTTCACCACCATCCAGCAACTTTTCAGTCTTAGTTGCTAGATTGGAAGAGGCAAAGGAGAATGAAGAGCAAAAAGAGGATGATGAAACATCTGATGACAATGATGAGATCAATGGCGATGAACTACAACAAGCTTACGAAAAGCTATACGAGGAATCTCTGAATTTATCCAAAACCAACGACAAACTCTCTCTCAAGATCAAAACATGTGAGAGTGAGAATGTCAGGCTGAAAGGAGAACTTGTAGCAGCAAAGCAGAATATCGTCAAGATCTCGAGTGACAGGCAAGACTTATGTGGAAAACTGCTATCCTGTGAAACTGAAAGGAATGAACTTCTGAAGGTGTATTCCACATATGAAGAAAAGCTTGAAAGTCTTGAGCTGTCACAAGCCAGATTGGAAGAGATAGTCTGTCAAAAGGATGAAGAGCTCCGTGTTGCTAGAGCCACTATTGCCATGTGGAACAAAGGTTCCAAATCTTTAGAAGACATCCTCGGGTCTCAACAAATGGGTTGCGACAAAAGCGGGTTAGGCTATGGTGCAACAGCTCACAAGGGACAGGCCTCTACTTCACATGACAAGAAGACTCAAGCAAAGGGAAAATTGAAGGTAGACCAGGCTGATCGCTCTCTTCATCTACCTAAAGCTGGTAAGATCAACAAAAAGGAGGTAAAATCAGTTTTTATTTGTCATCACTGTGGTAGGTATGGCCACATTCGTCCTTATTGCTATGAATTGTTTGGTAAGGTGTCTCAAAAGAGTAGAAATTCAAATACTTTTTGGGCTAGGAGACAACCTTACATGTCTAGGCGGAATACCAAGACTAAAAAGATTTGGGTGAGAAAAAATTATTTGACTTGTTTAGTTGTTCACACTGCTCTAAAAGCACGTGATTCACACATGTGGTATCTTGATAGTGGGTGTTCTTGTCATATGTCCGGTAACAAATCCTACTTCACCTCCCTTGAAAAATATGAAGGAGGAATTGTTACCTTTGGAGATGGCGGCACTTCGAGAGTCATTGGTAAGGGCTCTATAAGTGTTGCTGGTCTTCCCAAGCTAGATAATGTTCTACTAGTTGATGGTCTTAAAGCAAATCTTTTGAGCATTAGTCAAATGTGTGATTCCCATCATGAAGTATTGTTTTCAAAAAATAAATGTGAAATTTTGGATAAAAAGGGAAATACTGTCTTACATGGGGTTCGCACATCTGATAACTGCTATGGGATTGTTACTACTAATGATCTCACTTGTCACTCTGCCATCATTAGTAACATTGACCTGTGGCATCAAAGATTAGGTCACATGAATTTCAAAGACCTAACTAAGATAGCCAACAAAGAGCTTGTGAGGGGAATACCTAAACTGGGTAAGAATTTGAGACATGTGTGTGGACCATGTCAACTTGGAAAGCAAACCCGTGCCCCTCATAAAAAGGTGAACAGCTTTACAACCAAACGTCCTCTTGAATTAGTTCACATGGATTTAATGGGTCCTACTCGCACTGAAAGCATCGGAGGTAAAAGATACATTTTTTTAACTGTTGATGATTTTACTCGATTTTCTTAGGTAAATTTTTTGAAGGAAAAATCTGATACGTTTGATGCTTTCCAGGCCTTAGTCTTTAAAATCCAAAATGAACAGGGTGTTTCCATTGGGCGTATCATAAGAATCCGAACTGATCATGGTCGTGAGTTTGAAAACAGTTCGTTTTCGGATTTTTGTGATATGCATGGAATCAAGCATGAATTTTCTGCTCCTATTACTCCACAACAAAATGGAGTTGTTGAGAGGAAGAACAGGGTTGTTCAAGAAATGGCTAGGGTCATGCTCCTTAGTAAGAAACTTCCTCCTAAGTTTTGGGCTGAAGCCTTAAATACTGCTGTTTATGTCATAAATCGCGTGTATTTAAGGCCCGGCACCTTACAAACTCCATATGAATTGTGGAAGGGTTTGAAACCTAATGTAAAATACTTCAAAACTTTTAGAAGTAAGTGTTACATCTTCAAAGATAGAGAGCCTTTGGGCAAATTTGACTCCCGAAGTGATGAAGGTATTTTTCTAAGATATTCAACCACTAGTAGGGCTTTTAGAGTCTATAACCTGCGAACTTCATCTTTAATGGAATCTATCAATGTGGTTATAGATGACACAAGTGCACCTACTCCAACAACAAATGAGGATGATAATGATGAGTCTCCAACCTTGGATATGGAATCACAAAATCAAGGAGAAGGTGCGGACCAATCACAAGAAATGGTTATAGAACCATCCTCACAGGTAAGGTCAAGTCCAAAGAGTGCTCCTAGGGACATCACTCATGTTGCTTCTGTCACCGCAAGTCCTGAGCTTAAGCCATCAGCAAGGGTAAAACTGAATCATCCAGCTCAACAGGTGATTGGCAGTGTCTCGGATCGAATGAAAACCCGAAGATAGATTCGGGATGAGGTATCACATATGTGTTATGTTTCATTAATTGAACCTAAGAATTTTAAAGAGGCCTTGCTAGATGATAGTTGGGTCTATTCTATGCATGAAGAATTAGGTCAATTTGAACGTAACAAAGTTTGGACTCTAGTTCCCAGACCTAGAGACATGAATGTGATAGGTACCAAGTGGATCTTTAAAAATAAATCTGATGAGAATGGTATAGTTGTTAGGAATAAAGCTAGGTTGGTTGCTCAAGGCTACACACAAGTAGAGGGTGTTGACTATGATGAGACGTTTGCCCCAGTTGCACGTCTCGAATCTATTCGTATTTTGCTTGGTGTTGCATGTTTTCTTGGCTTTAAATTGTTTCAAATGGATGTGAAAAGTGCCTTTCTGAATGGGTACTTGAGAGAAGAGGCTTATGTTGAACAACCAAAAGGGTTTGAGGACCCTAAATGTCCTAATCATGTCTACAAGTTAGACAAGGCTTTGTATGGATTAAAACAAGCCCCTCGAGCTTGGTATGATAGGCTTACTACCTTTCTTCTTGACAATGATTTTCAAAGGGGTAGTGTGGATAAGACTTTATTTGTGAAACATACTAAGTCTCATATTCTTGTTGCTCAGATTTATGTTGATGATATTGTGTTTGGATCCACTGCTGAACATCTTGTGAAATATTTTTCGGATTGCATGACACATGAGTTTGAGATGAGCATGATGGGAGAGTTGTCTTATTTTTTGGGTCTTCAAATTAAACAGTCTCCTTCAGGTATATTTGTGTCTCAGTCTAAGTATGCGAAAAATCTTGTGTCTAAGTTTGGTCTTGAGTCTGCCAAACATGCACGCACTCCCATGAGCACCAGTCTTCACCTCTCCAAAGATTCCTCTGGTATTGATGTTGATCCTACCCTTTATAGGAGTATAATAGGGGGTCTTTTGTACCTTACAGCCAGTCGTCCTGATATTGCTTTCAGTGTAGGTGTTTGTGCCCGTTACCAAGCTAGTCCTAAAGAGTCTCATCTTCTTGCTGTCAAACGCATCATTAAATATGTTAATGGGACATTGGGATATGGGGTTTGGTTTTCTACTGACACTACAGCTGAGATTACTGGTTTTTCTGATGCCGACTGGGCAGGGTGTGCTGATGATAGGAAAAGTACATCCGGGGGGTGTTTTTACCTTGGGAATAATCTGGTTTCCTGGCATAGTAAAAAGCAAAATGCCATTTCTCTTTCGACTACTGAGGCTAAGTACATTGCTGCAGGGAGTTGTTGTGCACAAATGTTGTGGATGAAGCAAATGCTTCATGACTATGGGATAGAACAGAACACTCTTACTCTTTTCTGTGATAACACAAGTGCCATAAACATTTCAAAAAATCCTGTCCAACACTCTCGCACCAAACACATTGACATTCGTCATCATTTTATTCGAGAGTTAGTGGAAAAGGGCCTTGTTGTTCTTGAGCATATTCCCACTGAGCATCAAAAAGCTGATATTTTTACAAAACTCCTTGATCTTCTTCGGTTTGAGTTCCTTAGAAAGACCTTGGGTGTCATGCTCGATCACTAGAGTGTTACTTGTTACTTGAGTAGGTGAAAGTATTTTTGCCTTATGAATGTTTGGATGTGATAATCTCATTATCATTGATATCTGTTTTACTTGCATCCAATTTTTTTTTACACTACTCATGCTGCTTACAAGATCTCATTGTTCATTGGTCATAGCTCATTTTGAATGCTCATGCTCATTAACCTCATGATCTCATTCTGTACACATCCTTGAGAATAATTGTTGCAGGGGTTTCCGCACATGTGATCAAAGTTCTCTATGGACCACTAACAGTGTTTCTTGTACTTTTACAGTGGAATTGACCGATACTAGCATATCATGGGTGATGTTGAGTCTCTTAACCATCTACCATCTGTTTTTCACTTCCACGATTTCTCCCTCAGTTCCTTGAAGTCCGGGCATTAGGAAAAGGCTACCTCAGAGGCACCAACCAGGCCATCCTTTATGATTTCATTCTTCTCTGGTTTGGTTTCCATACTCTTGAGAGTGAAAGCCACCAGTGAGTGCCCACAAGAAAGAAAATGTTAAACAAAAAAAATAAACAAATAAATGGGACTCATTGATTGAGGGAGAGCCTCCGCATTTACTCAACAAATACCCCGTGATTCCTAGTGGTTTGACTTTTCTCTGTATTGTTGAGTTACTCTTGATGGAGGTCCAGCCATCCGATCACTACTAGGATTAACTCTAGCTCAGTGACCTCTCATGAATTGCATACACACACATTATTTTGTGAGCTCTCATGTTGGATTTTGAGTTGTTCATTATCTTGTAGTTTATGATCATTGATTATATTTTATCTGTTTTGCTCATGATGTTCAGTGTCATCTTTTTTAACACCTGCAAGTTTCCAGACTTCATAAATTGCGGATTATCTCATCTTAGTATTTCATTTCTGGCTGAATGTGCTCATCCACTTGTGTTTCAGGTCTCACCTCTTGTTATTGAGTATTTTGTTTTTATTTTAAAAAAAAAAAAAAAAAAAACATTCCCCCGCTCGAGCGGATCTTGTTACGCTCGAGCGTATTTTTGAGCCTTGCAGTAGTTTGCCCTCTGCCTTTACAGTTCTGAGAGAGGTTTTTTGGCGCTCGAGCGTCCTTATGCGCGCTCGAGCGGGTGTCAGCTTGCCTTGAATCACGCTCGAGCGTTCATTCATATGCTCGAGCGGACCGATTTTATATAAAACTCCCTCCCTCGACTCTTCAGGTCATTTTTTTCCCTCCTCTTCAATTTCTCAGACCTAGGGTTTGGATCGTGGGTTTTGCTTGGTCGCTTTCATCCTTTTTCCTTCTCTTCCTTACTGATTTCCCTATTGGTAAGTTTTACCCTCTCTTCTCCTCTGTTTTGTCTATTATTTCGGCACTTTTGGGGGTTGTATTTTGGTTTTTTGTTTTTTTTGGGTTTCATGGTTTTTCCCTTTTTTTCTCTCACACACTCTTTCACTGCTTCGTCCTGTCTTCCTCATGTTGCATTTCATGTTTGTGTGTATGACATCAGTGTTTGTGTGAGTTCCACTTGCTTGCGGTTTTTGTGTTTGTGCTACTTGTTTGAGCCCCTGTTTTGACCACAAGATGGAGAAGTGTTGCCATATGACATTCTATTTGTTTTGATCTCAGTGTTTAGCTTCACTAGGTCATTGATATTCTGCCATTGTCATTATGCACATTTTTGCATTATGCATTTCATTGATATTTGTCTTCCATGTTTATGAAATGATATCCTTGAATATTGTCATCCATGATTATGCATTATGCGTTTAATGTTACTAATGGTTTCTGTCTTGTGCCTGTTTTGCTATTCGGGTTTGGTTTCTTTTTGGCTTTGTTGGGTTTTTCTGGTTTTAGTCCTCTCTCATCTCATCATGTCTGCTCCTAAATGCCGAAAGGCAACTGTGTCTCGTCCTACCTTTAATTCTGATAGGTTTCCAAATGCTAAGCAAGACAAGTTGTTTCATAAATCTTTTGAGGCTCGCACTGTTCACCTAGAACGGACTGTCCAGCCTAACACTTTCGAGTCCATCCCTATCCGTCATTTGTTTGATCCTCTAGGTGGTGATTTGGTATTGTCGTTTTCTGGGCGTCAAAATCTCGACTGGGTCCGAGAATTTTATTGTCATATTGAGCAAATTAGTGATGTTGAGCCTTCCTTTACTACTTGGGTTCGGTTCAAATCCATTTCCGTCACCCCAGCTCTCATTCGCCATCTTCTTAAGATTGATCAAGTGTACCCTCAACACTATCCTTTTCCTGTCCCCGGTCGTCCTACCTGTGATTTCAATCATGTGACTGAGGTACTTTGTGGTTCTTCCCGTCCTTGGCCTACAGGCGCTTTGATTAAACAGTTTGAACTTCTTCCGGAGTTTAGACTGTTTAATCTGATTGTTTGTGCCAACATCCTTGTGACCACTCACTCCTCCGAAATTAATCAAGACCAAGGTTTTGTGTAATTCTGTATCGCCCGACATATGTCTATTGATCTCGCTCCCTTGATTATTCGGAAAATGATAGGTGTCTCTGGGAATAGACAGTTAGGGCTTCCTTATGGGTGTTTGATCAACCGTCTTTTGTCTGACCTTGGGGTTCGCGTGTTAGAGGATGATGAGTTTGCCTTTCCCTCCCGACCATTCACAAAGAAAACTGTCTCACAGAGTCGGGCTCATGTTAAGGGGGAGTCTTCTCGGGCTGATCCTTCTGCAGGTACCACTGCTGGCCTTGCTGAGGAGGCTGAATATGATGCTGTCGCCGCCAGGGGTGAGGAGGATCCTACTCCACCTGTTCCACCTCGCACTTTTCCTGATCAGCTTCGGCATTTTGAGGAGGCTATGACCCGGAGGTTAGACTTTCTCGATGCCCGTTTTGATGCCTTTGATGGTCGTCTTGGTCAGCTGGAGCAGACTGCCGCTCACACTACTTCGCAGCTGGACCACATCATTTCCTTACTGACGCTTCAGCCGTCACCTCCTCCACCTGGTGCATGATTTCTTTTTTGATTCCCGGTCAAAAAGAGGGAGAGTTTGGTTGTCTTGCTATGATATTGTTTGGTAGTGATGGTACATGGTACATTACATGGTACATTTTTTTTGTAAGATGGTTCTTTTGTTTTGTTCATATGGGATATTTTGTTCTTTTGGTTATGTCACATGGATATTTTGTTGTTCATATGGATATCATGGATATTTTTGTTTCTTTGGTTCTATCGGATGGATACGTTTTGATATATTCTTAGATAGTTCCACAAGTTTTGGTTTTTCTGGTATGTTGCTAGCTTTTTCACAGGTGAATGTTGGATGAAGAGTTGGCTTGATGGACTGTTACATTGCAAGATTGGTAAGATTGTTTGTTTATAGAGTTGTTTTGAGTTTTTTTATTTTCTTGTTTAGTGCGTGTGTTTAAGAACATTTGTTTAGAAAGGTTTTGTCCGGGAATTGACAAAGGGGGAGATTGTTAGGTCCCTTGATTGTCAAATCCAGATACAAAACCTTGCGTTGTTATAGTTGTTTAGTTTCAGTGTTTTTTGTTCTTCCCGCTCGAGCGGGGACATTGACGCTTGAGCGGAGGTTGTGGTCTCTCAGTATTTTTGACAGGTCTGTAAAAGTACTGGAGTGCGTAATTTTGCGCTCGAGCGGGTTATGAAGCGCTCGAGCGGACCACTGTGTTACCACACGCGTATTTTGTTGAATCCGCTTGAGCGGGATGTTGGGCGCTCGAGCGGAGATCGCGGATTTAGGATTCCTATTTATATCTGTTAGGTTGTTTTGAGGATTACTTTTCCCAGATCTGATTCAAGAGTCCTAGGATTTTGTTCATAAGTTTATTCTGGGTTGTTTTGTGAGTTTTTTCCTTGATGTTTTGAGAAGAATTCTTCACTCATGATCTAAAATACATACATCAAGGAGTTGATTACTTTATCTTCAAGAGAAAGTTCTCTTCGGTGGATTCCGAAGATTCAAGCGTATAGTTTCAAAAGGCATTTGATCTTATACGTGGTCGTTCATTCGACAAGTGAGGTTGTGGAATCAACTTCAGGATTGATCAGTTCCGAGAAGAAGTCGTGGAGAAAGAGTTACAGAAGATTCGAAGACAAATTGACTGAGTTGGGTAATTTGTATGTTATCTTTGTAATCTTTTTTACTTCAGTAGTGGATTGATTAGTGGCGTTTCGCCCGTGATTTTTTAATCACAGTTGGAGGTATCCAATTGTGGTTTTTTCCACGTAAAAATCGTTTGTGTCGATTTATTATTTAATCTGAAAAACAAACAATCTAAATCACTTTCGTAAATGCTTGTTGATTTAGATTGTGTGTTTTGGATTTTTGGGATTTGGAATATTTTAATCTTGATCTAATCACGAATCACTTAGGATTTTCAACAAGGAAAGCGGGTCGTTGAGGTTCAAGTCTTGTCTCTGTCATGTCAAATAACAAAGGAAAGAACAAATCAAACAAGCAATCTCATTTTCTTTGAGTTCATACCTCACCTTATTCAACGGGAGTAATTCCTTTCAAGATCATATCTTTCATTCATATTTTGCAGATTTTGCAAAATTTCATGATGATTCTTGTAATCTTAGTTATAAGAAATGTAATATTATTAATTATGAGACATGATTATAAGATATGTGGGAGTGATTTTAAAAAATATGATATTTGTGATAGTAGTTATAAGATATATGGTGTTGATTATGCTTAAAATTGTGTAGTTATGAGATATGTAAGGTTCGTTATGAGATATGTGGGGTTGATTATGAGCTAAAGTGATATTAGTTATGAGATATGTGGTATTGGTTATACTCAAAATTATGTGGTTAAGTTATGATCAAACTGGTTCTACTTATGAACAAATATGGTATTAACTCATAATTGTAAAAAAAATTAATGACATGGCACAATCCTAGCCATACCTATCCTAGCCATCCTTTAGGCATGTACCATAGAAAAATCCTGCCTAATTATTATGATTTGTTTCTACCTAGATGCAATTTCTCTTTAATTTTACAACTAAACACCCATTAATAGAGATTTTAGCTTTATAAACACACACACAAAAACACTATAACTGAAGTTTGAGCTCAACCCTATTCAAAATTAGAACAAGGTCAACTTGGAGCTAGTAAATTATTAGTCTTCAATACATTGTTTATTAAATCAAAAGCCATAAGCTCCCCAAATTTCAATTTCACTAGTTTCTTATCATGTAAATAGCAATGGTGCATCAATCCTTTCTTTTATTAAGTTTTGGCACATATTCTTTTTCAAGAGTTGGTGTGTAAAAGATCAAGAGCTTCACCAGCATGTAACTTTTTTGAGATTTTGAGCTTTCTGTAATCACCGTAAAAGAAAGGAACATACAGGCGCGAGTGTGATGAATCCACTAATTGAACGGGAGCTTCCACTTTTGCCTCCTTTGGGCCCAACAGAAATGAAGCAATCGACATTCTTGTTCTTGCTTCCTTGCATACTACTCTATGCTTCACATTGCATAATTTTCCATTACTCCATATCTTTCACATTCCAACAAGCACAGAAAAATAAATATCAGCATAATCTGTATTTGAGCAAAGTGAATTTACAGACCATAATGAGAACTAATTTTGTTGGAACATGTTTTGAGACATAACTCAAGACACTTTTTGCTGCAGGGTGACAGGAAAGTCATCCTTAGAATTGAAAAACTCCCACAAAATTCTTTTTCTTTTTTCATTGTAACTACTTAGATTTTTTGATGGGTTGAAAACAAATGAAAACTTATGTATTTTTTACTGTTTAGTGTCTATTGATGAAAAGACATGCATACCCCAATCCAACAGCATTGAAAATTATCACAATTTGTCCAAAAACATACCTATCTAGGTAAATAATTTATCAAAAATAAGAATGTGCGAAAAATATCACATGATGCGCATTTAAGGCTTCTTGCGCATATTGGGTTCTTTGAAATAAATGAACCCATTTAAGTTTTGTTAATTTTCCAATATGGGACAATAATAAAGGCAATTATAAATCAAACAAATGAAAATCTCAACAAGATTTACCCACCTTAGCAATGTCTCCGAGATTGACAAGGAGAGTTCCCGGCAAAGGCTACACTGCAACAAATTTGCCGGACTTGTCCATGACTTCAAGACCGCCAACATTTTCATCCTCTTGAAGTATAGTGAGAAACCCTGAATCAGTATGTATTTGCACACCGGAAGAGTCTACAGTCTCGGGGGTGAAGTTATATTTGTTCATCCTAAATTGACAAGGCCATCCCTGAAACGAAAAGCTAGTTAACCCCACACCTTCAGCTAGCTTGCAAGCAATATCCATTGCTAGATTGTGTATTGCTTCAGCATACATCTGTATAGTTTCTCTAGTAATAATAGCAAAATCAAGAAAGAGTGAGTACTGAAAACAACTTCAAGATAGACATTGCAATACCACAAAAAAAGTATGCCCCAAAATGTGCATCAGCAAATTGCTCTTACAATTACACCACCACTCAAAATTTTCCACTCATCTTGTTTGAGGTTCATGGGGAAATGTTTTGGCATTCCCTTAATAAGGTTTCATAGCGAATTAGGAATCAAAATTCAGATAAAGTGACTTGCTCACTCGAGCTTCTATTTACATGATATATTTTTCTCCCTTTATACCCTCATTCTCATTACACCCAGTTAAACATTTTTGAATTTTTCTTGTCTCTTTAATCCTCTTAATGTCCCAAATTTATGACCAAGAGCTTGGCCTAGTGGATAAGGTACTCCCTTATCAGACACAATGACATGATTCAAGTCTTACTGTTGTGTTATGTAATTTCTTATTTTCCTATTCCCTTCCTACCAATTGAAAAAAAAAAAAAAAAAAAAAAATTGTCCCAAATCTATGTTATCAAAATCTTATGATTCGCGATTCAATTTGCAATTTTTGCAAAATCGATACAAATCTATGGGTGAATCTATTCTTGATGTGAATCTCTAATAAATAACACAATTCACAATCGATTCACGATTCGATTCATCATTTTTAACGATTCATGCGATTCTTAAAATTATTGTCAGGTACCTTGAAGGGGAGGAAAAAATGATAATAATAATAAGTACAATATATAAGTTTAACTGCTACTGTTAGAATCCCAATTTGGATTGTAAGATTTTACAATTTTACGACTCTAATTGGGTCAAACGATCCGGATCATACTATGATCTTAAATTCAGTAGGATCTAAAGTAACTACAATCTTAGTCATAAAATTGTGTACAATCACACTGCAATCCTGTTCCTAAAAAAAAAGAAGAGTATTATTATTATCTATTTCTTATATATGTATGTATATATGTATATCAATTAAGAAATTTGAGTATAAACTATTTCTCCAAACATCTCCTCTAACTTGTATTAACATAAAAAATGAATTATATTGAATTTATCATTTTTTAATGATTTTAAAATTATTTAACATACATTATCATTATTGATAAAAAGTAGAATCCAAACATCATCGATCCAATTTTATGTTCTGATCCACAAGTCCCGTACAAGAATCCTACCCGGGATCCTAATTTTGACAACTTTGTTCAGAAGTTACAGTTTGAAGAAATTGATTATTCATTAAATCACACTTAATATAACAAAATATAAACTCTAGGTAAAATACCTTCTAGTTTGAGTCAGATGTTACTATATTTCAATTACACATCAGGAGGACACTGATACAAATAACAAAATTGTTGATTTAAACGTGTAATTTGAATGTAATGATCAAATTAAACTGAACTAAGAAGGAAGAAAGAGCAACAAACAAACCTTTGGCGAGGAGAGGCATCTAAGGGAGAACAAAAGGCATTAACAGCTACATGAGAGGCTATATCATAAAGCCCAAAGGCCTCATAATGAGGATTTATTTGGCTAGGTGCCATGTACCCACTGCCGGGGATGACGTCGGTGTTCAGCCGCTTGATTTCGGCCGGAAGGTCGAAGAGTGACCGAACCACCGCCTTCATCTCCGCCGACAGTGCCGGAGGGAGGAATTGATGGTGGTTTGTGATCCTGAAACAACCTAATTCCTCACATGCCTCTATCATCTTCCTTGACTGCCCTGGAAAGTCTTCCAGATCAATCACTGCCACATTACATTGATTGTTTGGGGCCATTTTTTCTTATATTTCATTTGACGAAAGAGTGGAAATTAAGGACAAGCTTGTTTTGAGTTTTGTGCACCAAACAATTAAGCGCATCTCCAATTGTTCATTAAAATTTTTATCAAATTTGAATAAAAAAATGACTTTTTTTCTCAATCTAATACCGATTGCTCCAATGATTTATTTTCATCAAATTTTCATTAAATCTGCGCCGGGACAACCTGTTGGTCGACCGGTGAAGGCAAAAAAAAAATTTTTTTTTTTTTGAATTGTTTGAACCTTTTTTTGAACTATCTAAACTTTTTTCGGGACAACGCAAAAAAAAAAAATTTTAAACTGTTTTAACCCATTTATTTGAACTGTTTGAACCGTTTTATGGTCGACCGGTTTGTCTCCCCCAATGATAACAAACAGTGATTTGGTGAAACCTGGAGCGTGTTCTCATTTTGGTGAAAGGTTTGGTGAATTCTCGATTTGATATTGATTTGGTGAAACCGTTGGAGCACCAAAAAATCACTTTTTCACCAAATTTCAAATTTGATGCCAGATTTGATGAAGCATTGGAGATGGTCTAAGGAATGATGCTTTGAATTTATGTTGTTGCGGATACCAACAAATTTTATTTGGGATGTGAGTTAATTTTTTGATTTATTAGTTTTTTTATGGGATTAAAAAAATTTATTTAGGATAGGTTTTTTGATTTTTTGATTTTTATGAGAGAAAAAATGAAATAATTATAAGTTGGATATGATATTTTGTCTTATATGGCTATTTTAGAGTAAATTCAATTCAAACACACCTAAGGGTACATCTATTTACACACCACCTTTCATCTCAAGGCATACCATTAATTAGTTTATTTTTCATTACAATATTAACCTAATATAAAACGACCACAAAGGATAAAGGGCTATGATATACACATTACGTAATACACACCAATTACTCATTGCACACTATACCCAATTTTGATTTTTTATTTTTCACTCAATACACACTATCAATTTTTAAATATTCCCAACATATCCTCATCTTCTCTAACCATAACCATAACCATAACCATAACCATAACTCTACCCCGCAGCCACTGCTATCAACTATTGCCGTCAACCATCCTATCTCTTTTTGCCGTTGTTACCCTCTGACCAATACCATCCCCTTTTCTGTTTCTGTCCCCAATCCATTTGCGTTCTTGCCATGGCAGCAACTCGCGCTACCATTTCCTTCACTGCTGACATTGCAACTCAGAATAAAATTTGTGTTGTATGGATTAAGAAATTTGTGTGAAGGTTAAAAATGTAAATGACTAGAAGGATAAAGATGTAATAAATTTTTTTAAGGAAATGGAAGATTGAAGATTGTGGTGTGTATTGAGCAAATTTCTCATTTATCAAATTAATAAATGTGTGCCTTGAGTAGTGATGTGCCTTGAGATGAAATGTGGTGTGTAAATAGAGGCACCCCACGCTTAATTAGCTGAGAGCACACATTTAATGAAATATTAATTTAATGACAATTATATCCTAAGCAAAAATGACTATAATAGACATCTAACAATACCCATAATATTATATGAAAAAAATTCTCTATAAACATCTTTTAATAACAAAAAAATCTCAATATATACCTTTTAAATTAAAAAAATTAAACCCTAATTTTTCATTCTAACAACTGATCGCGGCTTATCCCCTCTGAAAAACATGCTATGTATTGCCATACATCTGCTGATATGTTCGCCACTATTAATACCACTAAGCTGTTGAACACCATTTGCTTCTTCTTTCTTTCTTTCCTTATTACTCTCTCTCTCTCTCGCTTCTATTACTAGCTTTTTATTTTTTCTTGTCGCTCTCTTTGCTTGTGAATTAGGTCTCATTGAGTAATTAGTTGAACTAATACCATTTATTCGGAAGTTAATTTCCAAATTAACTTTATTGTTTTAGAAAACCAATGTTGAAAGCCTCAAACCATAAATCACAATAACGAAATTGAAGGTTGTATGCCAATGAAGTGCACATAGATCCAAAAATGATAAATATAATAAGGAAATGGAAATATGCCTTATTTTCAACACTATTTTGGAAGATTTTCAATAGTTTTCAATGGAGGTTCAATTGAGCTTGTGACGTCCCAAATTTTCTAACATAAATTAGATACATCCTCCAACATTCATTAAAAGGATAATAGCAATTCTCCAACTTTACATCATTGATCTTTAAGGTTTGTACAAAATAATCCCACATGCAAATTATACATTCAATGATATCAAATATATAAATCTATAGCATGTAGAATGTCAAATTCAAAAATAAATAAAATGCCCTCAAGAGCTTACACATTCCAAGGCTTAAGCCTGGTTACACAAAAATTGTCTCTCAGACCCAAAACAATTATAGCCCTTGGCGAACAAAAAAAATATACCACAATAAAATAAGAGTCATATGCTCCCAACACATACATCCACGCCCTAACTTGACGGGATCACCACATCCTTTTCCTATACCAAAATCTCATAGGGGTGAGCACAAAGTCCAGTAGAAATTTCTTAACAAAGTATATACATTTTATACAAACTCCGCAATATGATATGCACATGTCATGCTATGTTTTTAAAGAAAAAACACATTTTTTTTTTACATCTTTTAAAAAATTATCATACTCATTGATAACTAGAAATCTTAACAATTCAAAATTTACAATTTAATTCAAAGAGGGCAGTAAATATGACTCAGGTAATCCCTAGGTTAGTGTCTGCAAGCAGGCATAACTAGCACTACCAAAACCCCACTTTACCGGTTGCCAACCGGAAGGGAAATGATACCTCCTCCGCTCGTGTTTTCGGTCTTTCACCCTGGACACTCAGGCCAATTTAATCAATTTCATCTACACCTCCTATCCAAACTTACCAACGTATTTACCCCAAAACATTTCAATAATTCTCGTTTCACAATATTTCTTTTTCAATACAAAATTTTGAATCCCAATTCAAAACTTGTAACAACCCAATTGAATGGATATGTCATGCAACAATTATTATTGCCACATAATATTTCTCTACTTTCCAATATCTCTAACAAATATTCTGTAATAATCAAAACTTTTATTTCTCTTTTCAATGCTATCTCACAAAATAGCCACATGTTCCCTACAATTCGTTAATATATAACAACATCTCTATAATTCATACATTCCCAACATTTTAGTCATTTCTAGACTATACCAGTTATTTGAACAATTTCCAATCTCAACAATTCTCATATGTTATGAAACCATCATCTATATATGTATTTGCATATAGTCAAGAAATTTTCCATTTTCTTTACTCATTTTGGCACATAAAATAATATATTAACTATACCAACCATGTGCTCTCAACTTCTTTTTAAAACCCCCAAATTCCTAGGTTTTTCTCACCACAACAACACACACACCTAAACATTTGACAGAAATTCTAAAAAAAGAGAACATCATCCCTCACCCAATGTAGTTCAAACCCTTAAGAGATTATTTTAAAAGAAACAAGGGTAAACCCACCTTTAAAATTTACTCACGTTCTTGAGTCAACACTCAAATTTCAAAGCTATCTAAAAGAGATTTTGAAATTTAACCAAATCTTGCAAAAACATATATATAACTCTAAGAAAATCTCTACCTTAAGTTTTAAAAAAGAAATGAGATGAAACCTCAAAATCAACGGTATTGAAACTCGATCTCCACCGCACGAAATGAAGCACTCGCTTAGTTCTCCAGGATTTTCAAAGGATGTAAGGTCAAAATCCCAATGAATTGGAAGAGATCAAGAGTTTTAAGAGATTTGGTGTAGGAAATGTAGAGAGAATAAGAAGGATATGGTTTTTAGAGAGAGAGAGAGAGAGATGAAAAAAGTGATACACACACAGCCCAAGAAGGGAAGAAAATGCTGATTTTCGAACTCAGCATCTTCCGCACGTACGGCACCCACTCCCGCACGTACAGCATCTCCTCCACACCTCCTTCCGCACCTACCTTTTATGCAGAAACTAACCCAAGTCCTCCCCTGCCTCCCACACGTGCGACCCTTTTCCCACATGTACGGCCCAAGGCTCCGAACGTGCGGCTCTGCCCTCTAGCCAAGAAATCTGCTCAACTCAACCCCAGGCACTCCGGATCCAACCTCGAGCCTTCCGAAACACGAGAAACTAGACACATAAATAAATAAAAGCAAGGATTTTGAAATAAGCTTCCAAACACAACAAACCCAAAGTTAATCAAAAAGAAATGAGACGAATAATATACCTGATCATCACAACCTCCCCACCTTAGGAAATTTTGTCCCCGAAATTGAATCAAACTACCCAACAAAGGAAATTCAAGCGATCAAAACCACGCTATGATGCTTTCAAATCGCAACATTAATCCTCAACCAAAATTCACCATTATCACTATGGTTATCTCATTAATAACAACCATCCAAAGAAATCATATGCCTGAAGTTTTCCGATAAAAGTAGTAATAACCTACAACAACCTCATGCTTGAAACAATAATATACATAACAACACACCGCTAAAAATTTTTTAACGCATTTCCCTCGAACAATAAAGAATATTACAAATTAAACAATTAAGCATTTCCAAATAAATCCGAATACTTGGAGCGAACTTTCGCCTCCCGTTCCCACGTTGCTTCTTCAACCTCATGGTGTCTCCATAACACCTTTACCAATAGTATAGTCTTGCCCGGTAGTAATTGCTCCCGGGTATCTAATATTTGAACCGGTCGCTCTTCGTAAGAGGCATCCTCGTCTACCTCCAAATCAACCCAATCAAGCACATGAGAAGGGTCGGGCTCACACTTTCTAAGCATAGATACATGAAACACGTTGTGAACTCCCGAAAGTTGCGGCGGTAAAGCTAATCGGTATGCTACTTCTCCAATTCGCTTCAATATCTCAAAAGGCCCAATGAACCTCGGAGACAACTTGCCACTCTTATCGAATATCATCAAACCCCGTCTTGGCAAGATTTTAAGGAACACGTGATCACCAACTTCAAAAGATAAAGGACGTCTCCTCTTATCGACATAACTCTTCTGTCAGTTTTGAGTCGTAGCTAACCTCTTCCTAATGAGAGCTACTTTCTCAGTCGTCTCTCTAACAATTTCTGGACGCAACAATGGTGCATCACCCACCTCGGCCCAACAAATCGGTGACCTACAAGGTCGGCCATACAAGGCCTCCAATGGTGCCATCTCGATGCTAGTTTGATAACTATTATTATAGGCAAACTCAATTAATGGTAGGTGCCTCTCCCAAGACCCCTTGAAATCAAGGACGCAAGCTTTAAGCATGCCCTCCAAAATCTAAATAGTACGCTTCAACTGTCCATCGGTTTGGTGATGGTAAGCGATGCTAAAAGTCAATTTAGTTCCCAATGCCTCTTGAAGGCTTTGCCATAACCGGGCAGTAAGATAAGGATCTCTATCTGATACAATGGTTACAGGAACCCTATGAAGTCGAACTATCTCTCTAATGTACAACTCTGCCACGTGCTCAACAAAGTCACTAGTGTGCATCGGAATGAAATGCGTAGACATAGTCAACCTATCCACAATCACCCAATCGACATCATTGCCCCGTTCTGTTCTAGGAAGCCCAGCTACAAAATCCATGGTAACATACTCCCACTTTCACTCGGCTATCGGTAAGGGTTGTAACAAACCCGTTGGTCTTTGGTGTTCGACCTTCAATTGTTGACAAGTAAGGCACTTTGATACAAAGGAAGCGACATCCCGTTTCATACCCCTCCACCAAAACTGACGACTAAGATCATAATACATTTTGGTACCTCCCGGATGTACCGCAAGGCGTGGGTGATAGAACTTCCAAAACACGTCCTCTCTGCAAGATTCTGGTACAAACAAACGGTCTAGATAACATATACTCAAATCCAAGTGAATGTTCAACCTTTCTCTTCCTTCCCATTGGAAATTCTATCTCGGATTGCCTCTGCTTCACGGTCTCCTTGTTGTGCCTCTATGACTTTACTAATCAAGGTAGGTTAAACACTCATGGTAAACAAGGTGGCACTCTCACAGGACTCACCCAAGTGCAAGTCAAACTTGCCGATATCACCTAGCATGACCCATTCCCAAATGGCCACACTTGCCAAACTTCTCATGGACTTCCGACTCAAGGCGTCGGCCACTACATTGGCCTTCCCTGGATGATAGTGTAACTCGAAGTCATAATCCTCCATAAATTCCATCCACCTCCGTTGGCGTAATTCAAGTCTTTTTTGGAAAACAAATACTTTAGCCTCTTATAATCGAAGAAAACCTCAAACTTCTCGCCATACAAATAATACCTCCAAATTTTTAAGGCAAAAATCACTGCTGCTAATTCCAAGTCGTGGGTGGGGTAATTCTTCTCATGAGTTTTCAATTGTCGTGAACCGTAGGCCACAACCTTTCCCCCTTACATCAAGACACAACCAAGCTCATTTCGAGACGCATCACAATAAACAGTGTAACCCAAGCCTCTTTCCGGAATTATCAAGACTGGTGCGGTAGTCAATCTAGTCTTAAGTTCTTGGAATGACCTTTCACAAGTCTCACTCCACACAAATTTGACACCCTTTCTAGTCAACCTAGTCAAAGGAGCAGCTAGTCTAGAGAAGTCCCTTACAAAACGTCGATAATACCCCGCTAATCCCAAGAAATTCTGGATCTCAAAAATATTTTTGGGTTGTCCCCAATCCTGCACGGCATCTATTCTTGAGAAGTCTACAGTTACTAGCTCTCTCAACACCACATGACCCAAAAATTTCACCTCGGTTAGCCAAAACTCGCATTTCTCAAATTTGGCATACAATCGGTGCTCCATAAGCAAATCAAGCACTACTCGCAAGTGAGCCTCGTGTTCCTCCTCGAAGGTTGAGTAAATTAAGATGTTGTCTACAAAGACAACTACGAAGCAATCCAAGTATTCTCGAAAATTTTGGTTCATCAAATCCATAAAGGAAGCTGGTGCATTAGTCAAATCAAAAGGCATTACAAGGAATTCATAATGGCCATAACGCGTACAAAAGGCCGTTTTCTGGATGTCCTCCTCTCGGACTCTCAACTGATGGTACCCCGACCTCAAATCTATCTTCGAGAAGCAATGAGACCCTCTAAGTTGGTCAAATAAATCATCTCTTTTGGGTAGAGGATACTTGTTCTTAACGGTAACCCGGTTCAACTTGCAGTAATCTATACATAATCGTAATGATCCATCCTTCTTCTTCGCAAAAAGAGCCGGCGCTTCCCAAGGCAATGTACTAGGGAAAATAAAGCCCTTGTCTAAAAGGTCTTGGAGTTGAATCTACAACTCATGCAATGCGACGGGTACAAATCTATACGGCGCCATGGAAATCGATGCCATGTCAGCCACTAAGTCAATGAAGAACTCGATCTCCTGGTGGGGTAGAAAACTATTAAGATCCTCGGGAAAGACATCCGGGTATTCACAAACTACCATTGGCAATTCAACCCGGGCCCCGTCACTCTCACTATCCAGGAGAGTTACAAGAAGGCCACTAAGCTTGCTCCTACTATGAGGGTCAAAAGCTAGCGACAAGACCCTATCAACCCAGTCCCCCAAAAAATAAAAACAATCACCACCCAAGGTGCACACTGTAACTCTCTAATGATAGCAATCGATCACAGCTCGGTACGAAGATAACTAATCCATGCTTAGAATGACATCAAAACTCGACATGTCTAGCAACACAAAAGCAGACTGAAGTCGACGCCCAGTAACCTCTATCTCACAACCACGACATCATTGGTTTAAATCAACTGTACCCCGAACTGGTGAGTCTACTCTGAGCGGAGACACTAACCGTGCCACTTTTAACCCCAATGCAGTAGCAAATGCAGTAGATATAAATGAATGAGACGCACCCGTATCTATCAACACATTAGCCAAAGAATTACACACAACAAAAATACCTCTTACAATTGAGGACCCTGGTAACTGCTCTGGCACAGTAACAACATACACGCGCCCCTATGGCCTCTGATCAACTTGCTTACCTCTCAGAGTATAACCCTGCTGCACTAACTGAGCCGAAGCAGTTCCCTGATTAGCTTGCCAAGTCTGGACTGGGTGAGCCTGCTGGTGGCTCTAAGTCTGCCTCGACCCTGATGCGCCTGATACGCCTTCCAACTGCGGGCAAACCCTCTTCATGTGTCCCGGCTGACCACACTGATAGTAAGTAAACCCTTGCCCTTTACTCTGAGACTGACTCTAGGATCGGTTAGATGGTGGTGGTGGCGGCAACATCTGTTGTCCTCCCCCCTTTTGTGGGCATGAAAAGGCCTTGTGACCCAATTGACCATACTTAAAACAGGAGAAACCACTCGGTGCACTCTTTCCCGAGCCCGCACTAGGCAAAGGAAAGGTGGATCTAGACTGCTGTGGTTAGAACTGGGATGAAAAAGTGTTCCTGCTCTTCTTGTTAGGTCTATAGTCTCCATGTGACTCGTGACTCCTAGACCTCAAACCCCGGATTCTTTCTTCTTCGGCTTGTACTGTGATCTCCACATGTGCCACCGCCTCCACAAGGCAGTCATAGTTCTGGATCATGTTCCTGGAAACCTTAAACAAAATCTTGGTTCTCAACTTTTTCTCAAATTCAATGCAACGGCGCTCTTTCGTTGCCACCAACTCTGGTGCAAACCGGGACAAACTAGAGAAAGCTGTTTCGAACTCGGCCACGGACATGTTAAGTTGCTTGAGGTCTTGAAATTCTTGCCTCAACCTCTCCCTAACAGTGGGAGGTAGGTACTTGTCTTGAAAGGAAACCACAAAAGCTTCCCACGTCGGCTCCACCCTATCCTTGGCGTATTTCCACTATTGGCCCGCATTCCCTTTGAGATAGTAACTCGCTAGAGTCGCCTTTAGCTCACTATCCTCAATGTGAAGCATCTCGAATGTCTTCATTATTTCCTCAAGCCACTCATCTGCTTTCTTAGGCTCGGGGCCACCATGAAACTCATCCGGCTTGGCCCGCAAAAATTCCCTAGTAAGGGAACTCGCCCTTGTTTCTACGGCATTCTCCTAGGCTTGGTTCTCCGCCCTCAATATGTTCATTGATTCCCTCAAAGCCCCCGCCATTTTCTCGGGCTAGGGCCCCCATTTCAGCTTGACCCACTTGCCTCGGAATTTCTACCTGCCCCACTTGCTCGGCCACATTAGCTTGGCCCGCTTGTCCGACCGCGTTGGCTTGGCCGAACCTCTCTTCTCGCATCGAAACCTCATAGACCGGTACTTCATGCACACCCCGGTGAGCCCTACCACGTCTCCTGCCTCTACCACCACGACCTTGACCCCTTCCAAACATCCTAATAAGAGACAAGAGAAATAATTTAGCACACAAATCCACATGTGCTTGCAACTTGCCTCACACGTTTGACCACAATAATCCTATATACTTTTCTACCATACAAACAATTCAATTTCACTCCACATAAGCACCTAGTCACGTAAGCACACACGAATTATTTTTTTGTGATGAAATTTGTCCCACGAAAAACCAAGAATTCTTAGTAGAATGAGTATTGATCAACCCTTCTAATAAGATCTCAAGAAATTTAATAGGCGCAAACAACATCCCAAAAGTCCAATCTTATACCCATAGTCATATAAACATGTTATCACATAGTCAGAAAATACAAAACATCTCGTAATCATGCAAAATGAACCCACTGTGGTATAACAACCACTTCCCACGAGCTCCAAGTATTCAAACACGGTAGCTCTGATACCAAGTTGTGACGCCCCAAATTTTCTAACATAAATTAGATACATCATCCAACATTCATTAAAAGGATAATAGCAATTCTCTAACCTTTACATCATTGATCTTTAAGGTTTGTACAAAATAGTCCCACATGCGAATTATACATTCAATAATATCAAATACATGAATCTATAGCATGTAGAACACCAATTCAAAAATAAATAAAATGCCCTCAAGGGCTTACACATTCCAAGGCTTAAGCCTGGTTACACAAAAATGGTCTCTTGGACCTAAACAGTTATAGCCCTTAGCTAACAAAAAAAAATATGCCACAACAAAATAAGAGTCATATGCTCCCAACACATACGTCCACGCCCTAACTTGGCGGGATCACTACGTCTTTTTCTGCACCAAAATTCCATAGGGGTTAGCACAAAGCCCAGTAAAAATTTCTTAACAAAGTATATACATTTTATACAAGCTCCGCAATATGATATGATGCCATGCTATGCTTTTAAAAAAAAAAAAATCACATTTTTTTTACATCTTTTAAAAAATCATCATACTCACTGATAACTTGAAATCTCAACAATTCAAAATTTACAATTTAATTCAAAGGGGGTGGTAAATACGACTCAGGTAATCCCTAGGTTGGTATCTACAAGTATGCATAACTAGCACTACCAAAACCCCACTTTACCGATTGCTAACTAGAACGGAAGTGGTACCTCCTCCACACGTGCCTTCGGTCTTTCACCCCGAACACTCAGGCCAACTTAATCAATTTCATCTACACCTCCTATCCGGACTTACCAACGTATTTACCCCAAAACACTTCAATAATTTTTGTTTCACAATATTCTTTTTCAATACAAAATTTCAAATCCCAATTCAAAATGTCTAACAACCCAATTGAATGGATATTCCATGCAACAATTATCAATGCCACATAATATTTCTCTACTTTCCAATATCTCTAACAAATATTCTGTAATAATCAAAACTTTTATTTTTCCTTTCAATGCTATCTCACAAAATAGCCACATGTTCACTAAAATTCATTAATATATAGCAACATTTCCATAAGTCATACATTCCCAACATTTTAGTCATTTCTAGACTATACCAATTATTTGGACAATAATTTTCAATCTCAACAATTCTCATATGTTATGAAACCATCATCTATATATGTATTTGTATATAGTCAAGAAATTTTCCATTTTCTTTACTCATTTTGGCACATGAAATAATATATTAACTATACCAACCATGTGCTCTCAACTTCTTTTAAAAACCCCCCTCCTAGGTTTTTCTCACCACAACAACACACACACCCAAACATTTGATAGAAATTCTAAAAAAAGAGAACATCATCCCTTACCCAATGTAGTTCAAACCCCTAAAAGATTATTTTAAAAGAAACAAGGGTAAACCCAACTTTAAAATTTACTCACATTCTTGAGCCAATACTCAAATTTCAAAGCTATCTAAAAGAGATTTTGAAATTTAACCAAATCTTGCAAAAACATATATATAACTCTAAGAAAATCTCTACCTTAAGTTTTAAAGAAGGAATGAGATGAAACCCCAAAATCAACGATGTTGAAACTCGATCTCCACCGCACAAAATGAAGTCGTCGCTTAGTTATCCAAGATTTGTAAAGGATGTAAGGTCAAAATCCCAATGAATTGGAAAAGTTCAAGAGTTTTAAGAGATTTGGTGTAGGAAATGTAGAGAGAAGGAGGAGGATATGGTTCCTAGAGTGAGAGAGATATGAAAAAAGTGATACACACACAGCCCAAGAAGGGAAGAAAAAGCTGATTTTCGAACTCAGCGTCTCTCGCATGTGCAGCACCCACTCCCACACATGTGGAGCGTGCCTCCTGTAAGTGCGGCTCTGCCCTCCAGCCAAGAAATCTACTCAACTCAACCCCTAGCACTCCGAACCCAACCTCGTGCCTTCCGAAACACGAGAAATTAGACACAGAAATAAATAAAAGCAAGAATTTTGAAATAAGCTTCCAAACACAATAAACCCAGAGTTAAACAAAGAGAAATGAGACGAATTATATCCCCGGTCATCACAAAGCTCTTCTATGCAAGTCTTTAATGAAGGGAATTTCACTTCAAACCAAAGCCTTCAAGGGTGTGGGTGAGTCTACAAATGTGGAAGTGGGGTCAATCAAAAGTGTGTGGGAAGGAGGGTTAGTGGTGTGTGTCCAATGGTTATGAGTGAAGGATATAATTATAACTTTAAGTGTGTGGACTGAGAAAATTAATTAATAATCAAATTAGTAGGCATGTATATTGAGACAAGATGTGCCATGAGCTAATTAGGTGTATAGAAATAAAATTCTCCCTAGTTTAGCACAAATTTGTATCCCAAACGGAGCCAAAATGTCTTTTTATGTTATGGGTTTGTTTGGAAAGTGACGTTTTTAGTCATTTTTAATTTTTTTAATTAGACTATAATATGAAAAAACTTAAAGTGTTTAAAAATAATTTTTTATTTTTTTATTAATAAACCTACCAAAAAAATAGAGAGAATAAAAAAATAAATCAACTTGTTTGGTTTTAAAACTTAGGATTCACTTTTTAGAAAATTGATTTTTTTTTTCTTTATTTTCTATGTTTTTTGGTTTTTGCTAAAAATTTTTAATAATTTAAGCAATTTTTTTAATTTTTAGATAACCTAACATAAATACACTTAAAACATGTAATATTTGTGAAAAAAATCTTTAAAAATTCACTAAATATCAAAAATACAAAAAAATATTAAAAAATCAATTTATTTTTTATATTCTTGTTTATTTATTGATTTTAAAAAAAAATTGATTAAAATTTTCAAAATATTCACGAAAAACAATTAAAAAAAAAACATAAAAAACAAAAAACTCAATTTCTAGAAAATTGAATTCAAAAAATTGAAACCAATATTTTTTTTAATGATTTTTTTCACTTTTTAACTTTTTAAATAATTTTTGAGTAAATTACAAATAGACCTCTCGAGGTTTGCTTAAAATACAAAATAGTACTATAGTCTAGTTTCTCAGTCTTATCCAATGAAATTATATGTGAGTATTAGATATACTGAAAAAAATAGAATTAGATAATTAAAATAATAACAGTTCGCTAGAAAAAATAATAGAACAAAATAATATATTAATTAAGTTATAAAAAAATACTTAGCGAAAAATTTAAAGACAATCAATAAAAAATTATAAATGAAATCCGACATATAATACTAGATAAGGACAAGTAAATAGTCATTGTAAAAAAATAAGTAAGAAATATTATAAATATTTACCCTTATCTTTATAAAGGAAATTTACCATAAGAACTGACACCCACTTTTTAGTCACAGAATCAAAATTGAAGATTTTTTTAGAATAAAATCTTAATTAGATAGGATAATTTATAGGACACTCAGTTCATAAATCCAATTTTGTCTAAAGGTCCACAATCTAAAATACTTTATCTATGAGTAGTAGCGGAGACAAAAAACTAAATCAGAAGGGGCACTTATTAATTACAATTTCAATTTTTTTTTCCATAACTAGCAATAAGAAGATAATAATAATTTTTAAATTAATATTAAGTACACAAACTTAAATAAATTATTACAAAAGTATTTCACATAAAATTTTACAATTAACCTCGAGTAAAATTGAAAAGAAAGTATTGCGTATAACTAATATATCATGGACAATGTAACAAAATCATATATTTAAGTCTTAAAATAAATTATATAATGGTAAGATAAATAAAATTTTTACAAAATTTAAGTAAAAATTTCATATAGTAGTAATATCACGTCATCATTGACATATGATATCACTAACCAATAATAAAGTAACATATGAAGGTCCCACATACAAATATAACTAATACTCTAGTAACTTTTACATATATATAGTGAGATTAATTATATTTATATATCAATAATGATGGATATTACTGTAGACGTCCCCAAACGCCCCGGGAGGAAATCCCCCCCTCCCCGTTTTGTTCATTGGGCTCACTACAGTTCAGGACTCGAAGTCACGGTCTTGTATCTAATCTCGCAGAGTGCAATGCAAGACCGACGAATCATCAAAGAGTCCAAATCCGGCAAATCGTTTTTTAAAACAGATTTTTTGAAAGAAGTACCAAACATGGACTGCTTTGCCAGATACAGAGTCGCCACCTAAATATTTTATTTTGGAAAATTTAGGAAACCCTAACTCGTTGCCTAAGGCCACGTGTCCTTCATCACCAAAGTTGCCTCGGCTCGGGAACTTAGGTACGATTGGGAAAGGTCATTTCGTGAGCACCCCTGCTCGCCCGATCAAAGATCGGCCTCTACTAACCATGATATCGAGTTTTGAAAACATTATGTGTTCTTATTCCGATTATTAGCCTAGATTTGCTATGTGATGCACACAGCATACAAGTATAGACTGGGTCGCCTGAATTGGAACGAAACATCTCATGTTTGTTTTAAAAAACGGTTTGCTACTCACAAGTAGGCTAAAATGTGAATTTGTCACCCTCAGGTCGGCTTAGGAAACAAGATGATTTGCCACTATCTAGTGGGCTTAAAACTCGCATTTAATGAATTGTTCCAATTCGGATAACCCAACCTTCACCCACAGGCATTCAGGCAGGTATATCATATAAACACATAGCCTCATGGTAAGCATGCTATCATGGCAGTCACTTACACACATGCAAGGATGCTAAAGCATAAAAGCTTACCTAGTACTCCAAGCCAAAACAGAAACTATGTTAGAAATCAATGCATGATCCTAACTATGCTGAAATGCCTAATGCAACACATGCAAAATGCAACTAAGATAGGCTCGGCTATTCTAAACATGGCATATGATGATGCTACAGCTAGCACATATTCAATTTAGAATTTGAAATACAAATGCAGTTAGTATGATGCGCCGAGCCCGGTGCATGCAATACAGATGAATGATGCAAACATGCTATCATACTATATGCTAATTGAAACATGCCCTAATCTAACCATTATAAGCTGGTAAATAAAAGGGAGAAAGACGTGGGGTTGGAAAACATACATCACACACACGCACACTTATTACAATTGTGCCCTCACTCAGAGGGTCCGAAAGAATAATACAGTCCGAAATGAATAATTAAATATTACAAAACCCTAATTAATTAACAAATTAATCTAGGAAAGTGAGTAAATTAGCATGCAAGCCTATGGACTGCCTCAGTTCTGTTCCGAATGATGGGAGATACATGCTTGAGTTGCCTGGCACGGAAATCCATTGCGATGCCCCGATTCGCCTCTGCTTGTAATTAATGCCGGAATGCTGTGCAAGGCTTTAGAAAGCTGTTGATTTTTGATTTGCTGCAACAGAGAGCAAGAAAGGGGCATGGCAAAGTATTTTCACATATGTATGCATGATTACTCTTCAAGGAGTGTAGTCCTCGATCCTCGTGCCACCAATCACGCATCTTGATGCATAATGGCCGAGGAGTCGAATTGCACGACTCGATGTGAAATGAATGCACATGAAAACACAACAAGACCTAGACTCCATCATGGGTAATCCGGAGTGTCGGCGACTGGGAATTGAGACACGTTCCGTCACTCGGAGTACGAAACGTCCCTCGTTTCCTGTGCTTGGGCTAACTCCTATCCCAAACACAATGCAAATGAGATGGCATACACAATGCGACTAACATACAACCTAGCATACGCAATGCTATGAAATGGCATACACAATGCTCGATGTAACATGGCATACACAATACTCTAACATGCAACTTAGCATACGCAATGTTATGAAACGAAATGGCATACACAATGCATGATGGACTTACACCAACATGAGTGGACCTCATCCACACTCACATCAGTAGCCATTAGATGAAAATGAGACAACTGAAATGCGTACACACATTCACGCAAACCGAGGACTGAACCTAAGGCATTAAATGCCACTCTACCAAAACATGGCAAGGATGAAGCATGGCATTCAAACATGTAAATTTCAGCACTGAAACATGATGCTAAATGGTCCCAAAACATGGAAATATGGCACCCGATGCATGGAATAAGCCCCGAAACTCAAAACTAGTCCAATGCATTGAACCACAAGTATACAAAGCAAGCATTATTTGATCATGAAGTCTAAAGACAAAGCCAAGACAGTCCCAAAACATGAACATTTCTAGTTTAGAGCATGGCCAAAAGATGCTAACATGATGGACTAAAATAGCATGCAATATTGGCTAGCAAGCATGGTTTACATGGCATGTATATGATGCAAATAAGAACTCATCAAACCAGCCAAAAACAGTGAACAAAATATGCTAAAATATGCCCAAATAATCACTGAAATGCAGCCAATTCATGCAAAAATGAGGGGCTTCTTTGGAAGGCCATTCAAGGGGTTGTTAAGCACATACAAGATAGACACTTAGCATGACCAAACCAACTCTGTAAATGAGTTATGATAGCCCTAAAACTCACAAAATTGGCCCTAAAATCAGTCAAGGAAGCATACGATGAAAGGCCCCCTCAAAAGGCCTTGAATGGAATTGTTCTACACATGCACTATAGACATAAAATATGATCAAAAGGGCCCCAGATAGACCCAAGGCAGACCTTAAAACCCACAAAATTGGTCCCAAAAAGTGACTTCGATGCATGAAAAATAGAGCCCCTTTGGAAAGCCAAAAAGACCCCCAAACAAGACAAGGAGAGAGGGGGTCACCCCCCCTAATTTTGGCCCTCAAAAATACATCAAAGCCACTGAAAATCCACTGGATTTCAGTGGCTAAGAGTCCAAACCATGGCCAATGCAAGTGCTCTAATGCATAGCCTTAATCATGAAGAGATGAAGCATGCATAGGGGGAAGATGACCCCAAACAGAAATGGGACCTTAACAAAACTTGAAGAGGATGTCAAAACAAGACTTTTTCCAGTTTATATAAAATCTCGAAAATTCTCACAAGTAAGGTAAAAATAGGATGCAAAAATAGTCCTAAAAGAGAGATAGAGGATAATGGGGAAGTAAATGACCTCAAACAACAAAGTGCCCCTAAACAAAGTTGAAGAGGGGATCAAAATAAGACACTTTACAGTTTGGGTTGAAGCCCAGAAATGCTTGCAAATAAGGGTAACCAATCATGCAAAAAAATACAAGTTTAAGGGAAATAGGCACTTACCCTTGAAGAGCCGACCTGCAGTAGCTTTTGGACCAAGTTGGTGAGCTTTCAACCTCTGCAAATGAATTCCAAGGTGCTGGAATGGATGATGGAGGTGTGGTGCTAAGGGTTATAGTGCAAATGGACCAAGAAGATTAGGGTTTTAGAGCTTAGAATAGTGACAATGGAGGAGAGAGGTTATAAGCCTTAAGCAAAAATGTCTAACCCTTAGATATGAAGAGGAGGGCCTCTCTTATAGAGAAGAGAGGTCAAAGCTTCTCTTGGAAGCTTCAAAGATCCTCCATACACGTGTATGGAGGATGCACCAAATGCACCCCAGCTGGCACAGCTGTAAAGTATTCAGAGAGGGCAAGAAGCAGGCCGGCCAATTCAAGTGGCCGGCCGGCCACTCCCCCTGGTAGGCCGACCAGGGGTCAAAAGGTTCAAGCCCCAAAGCTGGTCATCCATGAAGCTCTTGAAGTTAGCTTTCCAATGACGCAATCCTTGCATTAAAATTCCTCATGTGCAAAAAGTTATGCCAGTTTTGGTGAAGCTGCGCAGATTCGGTCCAAACGGAATTCAACCAACCATATCTCCCCCACATGGACTTGTCCTTAGGAGATTCTTGAGTGAAAAATGACGCCCCAGAAGTAAGCTTTCCAACGGTGGTGGCCTCATATCTTAATTCCTCCTGTGTAAAGAGTTATGTCCGTTTCGGTGAAGCCGCGCAGATGTTTTCTCTCTTTCCTGGATTCATGTTGAACAACTTTTGACCAAAAAAGCTGGTCAGACATCTGATTTTCTCCTTTTCCATGTGGCCACATTGAAGCCCCAGAAGTTAGCTTTCCAATGGCGCCAACCTCGCATTAAAATTCCTCCTGTGCAAAGAGTTATGCCCGTTTCGGTGAAGCCACGCAGATTTGGTCCTATCCGGATTCATGCCGAACTTCTCCCAAACTAGTTTTGCTTTCTCTTCTCCTCTTTTCTTCAACTCCAAACCCCTAGACAAGGTGTTTTGAAATATTTTTCAAAGATTTCATCTCTCTTTCTTTCATTTCCACTTTGTCCTTGCTCGATTTACCGAAAAGCGCAACATTTGACAAAATGCGAGCCTCGGAACATCGTAAAAACTTTATTTCAAAAACGTTTTGAAAAAGAGGGTTTTAAGGTCTAAAATCTTTTGATCAAGATTGTTTTGGTCCAAAAACGGGGTACGAAGTTGAGATTTGACTCTCCTCTTGCTGAAGAAATCAACCCTTTGCACTGCACAACTTCCAAAACCATCAGTCGCGTCCAAGTCTTAAAGGCGGTCAAAAATTGGGTGTCTACAATTACCTTTATATTGAGATTTTTTTACAAAATTTTCATACATAAAAGTATAATTTGTCATAATCCCTTCATTTTTAATAAAATAATCACTATTGTTCTCATAAATTTAGAAATGTCATTGACATTTTATTCTAAATATTATTTTTGTTTAAAATTTATTTATATACATATGTGGGGAAATGGTTTTTGGAAATACTCTTCTGATCTTGGAGGACACTCGTGATCCACCGATAGGCACCTGAAAGGAAGTAAACACTCCGGTTAGGGGTGCCGGAATTAGCACTCCGACGGACAAGTCAGTCTCTCGTTCTAGATTACTTGTATTCTAAGTTAAACACCACAATTATCACATACCTTTCTCAGTCTACTATTCCTTTATTTATACTCGTTCCCTAGTCCTCGGGGCCAGGTCCACTTTTCGCTCATTATGTTCATATTTACTCGGCTCCATAGCTCAGTACCTATTCGGCCCATCTGCCCTTTTTATTCGGCATCCTGATGGTTCTGGACAGAGCCGGGCAATACCAGTCTGTTAAAGTATGCCTCCTTTAAAATTCGGCTCCCACAATTGCCCCCCAAACACCCTTCTAGCATCAATTAGTCGGCGTGTTTGGTTCCTGATTTGGGAAAACAGACATTTGGTGGTTAATCCTCTTCCCGATGCATGCAGGACGCGTACATGCTTTTCGGTCACTGTAACGCCTTCCCGTCTCATTCGTGCTTCTTTCGCATTTATTATGATTTGAAGTTTAAGTCCCTTCGAACACATACTTTTTCGAATATTTGAACCTTCTGAACCGCCTATTGGTATTTCTTCTCCGACGATTTTCTACAACTCCTCTCCGTCTTCTTCTCGTTCCCTTTGCCTCTTGTAAGTCTTTTTCTCTTTTCTTTGCAATCCTACTTTCCATATTTATTTTTTGCTTTAGAATATCTTTGAGTTCTCTCTAGAATGGCTAAGCATGTGAAAGGCCTCCTCTCTGAGAGTCGAATTTCTGGGTTCCGAAAACATTTCTCTATTCTTGATGATGTTCATCTATCCCTAGTAACGGAGAGTTCCCTGGATATGGAGAGGGATGACCCAAATACAATCGTGTTCCCTCTCCTGTCCATTGCGGAGGGTGGCATTCACTTTCCCCTACATCCATTTCTTAAGGTCGTTCTTTCCCACTGGGATCTGATTCCCTCACAACTTAATGTGAATTTCTTTCGAATCGTAATGGGAATTGTTGAATTGAACCGGCGCCTCAAGATCAACCTGGGCATTCTTGCGATTCGGCATTGCTATGCTTTAGCCAAATCCTCTGGTCGGCTCGGGCGTTACTTTCTCAAGGCCAGGGACACCGACCATCACTTGGTAACCATGCTTGCCAGCTCTGGCAAACGAGTTGATGATGTAATGGTCGATGTTCGGGGCAACTGGGAATTTAGCGAAGGCGAAGATCGCCTGGACCCTATTCCCAGACAGAGGGGTGAACCAGGTTGCCGTGTGATTCCTTGTTTGTTGAACTTTCTTTTATTCGGCTTCTTCTCCAAATATAATCCTCCGTTTTTACAAGCAATAAGTTAAAGAGGGTTCTGAGCTCGGCTGACGACACAGTACTTTCAGACATTAAGACTGCACTAAAGTATTTTGGTCGTCCAAATGTACAGAAACAAGGCAGAGCCGCCCATATTCTTCTGAGGTATGAGCCTACCTATACTACGTTCTCGGCTGCAGAAAACATTCTGATCCCAACCGGCGAACAACACCATTCGGCTCTTATCTTCCCCAACTTCAAGTCCTTGAGACAGATTGGTCTCGAGACTTTCGATTTGGAGTAAGACTTAGAGCCGGAAGTCGAAGTGGTGGCCGAATCAACCAGGGAGTTCATTACCAAGGTCGAAGAGGTCGACGAAGCTCTGAAATCAGCGTTTGAAACTGTCGGTCTTAACCAGCCTAACTCACCGTCCATTTTGGGTCAGGTAGAGTTTTCTTTCGGAAACATTTTTATGGATTTGGGGGACCTGCCCGGTGATTTTTCTAAAGGCATGGCTGGGAAAAATCTCACGCATATGGCAAGAAAGAGAAATGCAGAGCGAATGGCCGCTCGAAAGAAGACAGAGGCCGCTCGTTCTGAGCTTGCCCCAGTTGAATCTTTACAACCCGTTACTACCGAAGAAACGGCTCAAATCGTTTTGAACGAGACAGAGAGGGAGGCCGAACAGCAGGTCATGAAAGAACGACTGGTTCGTAAAGAACAGGGAGAAAAACATAATGCCGAGGGAGACGCAGGTTCGGAGGATAGTCTTGTTGGAAAAAGGCCTCGTTTATCCGACGTGGTTCCTTTTGTTGTTCAACCAAAGATCAAAATCATGCCAATCTCTAATGACGCATCCGTCATAAAGGATCCGGCTGTAGTGTTGAGCTTGGCCGCCTCAGTTTCACTGCCGGCTGATAAGGCCACCTTTCAAGAAGAGCCAGATTTGGAGCTTATAGCGTTCGCTGCCCAGTCTGCCCTTCTGGTATGTATACGATATTCTCTTTTTTGCTCGTCTGATTTGGTTTGCACACTATATTGCTTGATGTGATAATCCCGATTTGTTTTGCAGACGGCTGGAAGGATAGCCGAACTAGGCCGTCGGCAGCATGATGCCGCCGAAAGAATTGGCCGCTTAAAGTCTAAAGCTGAAGGTGAAAGGAGCAGGGCTGAGTTCGAGGCGATGAGGGCCCCTATGGAAAATGCGCGAGCCGAAGCGAAAATGGAAAGAGCTCAAACTGCTGACCAGCTCAGATCCGAAGCCGAGGATAAGGCGAACGCGAGTGAGGAATCGCTCGAGTTAGCCAAAGAGGCGCTTGCCAAGGCAGAGGCTGAGTTAAAGGAGTTGAAGACGGCCAAGGAAAAAACCGAATCTGAAGTTTCTATGGCGCTTGAGGCTGGGAAGAGCGCCGCCTTCAAGGAATATGTAGACGAAGTCTCCAAATTCGAAAATCGGGGATTCAAACATAGGTGGCTCAAAGCCCTTATTGGCGGTGCCAATTCCATTCGAGCAAGTGGACGTTAAGCCACTTGAGTCTGATCCCGAGGACTGATTTGGGAGACATTCTAGTTTTATTAAGTATATTCAATGTACATTTTTTGGATTTTCATATGTAAAATGTCCGCTGCCAGCGCCCAGTTTATGAATGAAAATTTTATATGCTCTCAAGTTATTTTTCGCATTGTCTGTTATATGAGCGTATAGCTAGGAGTGTCAGCAGTTAGAACAAAATGTCAAGCATGCGTGAAACGGCAGACTTAATGGCCGATTAAAATTAGGGATCTGATTTAATCAGAAACAAAATGGATTCAAGACTAGTTTTCAGATAGTGCACCGGCTGTGGCACTCGAGCCGTATAGATTGATGAATTTGCCCTTGCCCTAGCTGGTTCACGAACGTAGAACGCCGAATAAAACGTAATAAATTTTGCACGTAAGAATCGATTCGTGGAACGGCTAAGGAACTCGAGCCGTATATATTGATCCGATTTAGTCAAAAACAAAATGAATTCAAGACGTGCTCAGATAAATCGATTCGTGGAACGGCTGGGGCACTCGAGCCGTATAGATTGATGAATCTGCCCTTACCCCAACTGGTTCACGAACGTAGAACGCCAAATAAAACGTAATAAATTTTGCACTTAAGAATCGATTCGTGGAACGACTAGGGAACTCGAGCCGTATATATTGATCTGATTTAGTCAGAAACAAAATGAATTCAAGACTAGTGCTCAGATAAATCGATTCGTGGAACGGCTGGGGCACTCGAGCCATATAGATTGATGAATCTGCCCTTGCCCTAGATGGTTCATGAATTGAGAACGTCGTATATCAACGGTTAATGGGGCGATTGGGGCATACAGGACGGTACAGGATGGGCTATTCACGCTTCATTATTAATGAGGTTGCCTCGAAGATGCTGCCCTTGTAAGGAATAAATGGGCGTGTACTTCGTGAACGAGGGTCCTATTTACGTGCTAAATGAGCATCTCAGTCCCGCTCTTTAAGGAAAACGAAACAATTGCGAATGTCACATAAGCTTTTCTTCAATAGCAGAGGTCAAGCGAAGACACTAGCTAAGCTGGGAGGTGCCATGAATCGAAGCGGTGAACCGTCATGCACGGGCAGTAGGATGTCGAGGGGTCGGGAGAGACACCAATCTCCTCGACGTCGAAGTAGATCGCTTAGGAGGGATAGTCAGCCACAGCATAAGTCTCTCCAATCTCATCCTAGAAGGGAATCCGACGCAACTCCTCGCCCATTGAGTTTTGCAGTCTTCGTGGGTAACAGACCGATGACGGAGGCGGATTCCATCATTCGAGAGCCAAATGTGGCAGTCGAGTTTGCTCGACAGATTTTTCCGCCCGAAGTTCAGCAGTCGATGGTAGGCCGTTCGGACTTCGAAGTGTTTCGTGAAGGCGTTCACGGGGCGGTGAGGGGACTTTACACGGCTTATGAGATCGGTATGCGTCTCCGTGCCGCTCATCGGGACATAGAACAGAGAGACGAACGCATTCGGAAGTTAGAAGCTTGCGCCAAAAAGATCGAGTGCGAGCTGAGGAAAAACAAGTCTGCGTCGCCTCAATCAACCGTCCCCCCCAACCCGGTTGTCGCAAAGAGGGTTACTCAAAGGCTGATTAGTGATGCGATCGCTGATCGCAATACGGTGAGCATGTTTGCGATCGAGACTGCGAGAAACGTGGCCTATGAAAAGGGCTTTCATGGCAGCCGCCTGGTCGGAATTCAGAAGACCAAAGAGAAGCTCGCCGAAGAAGTTTGCCGATGTGAGAATCGTGGCTTTAAGCACGGTTGGATCAGGGCATCTCAAGCTACGGAAGCTCTCTGGGCGTCGGGAATTGATTCGACGCTGCCACTCTACCAACGTAATCATTTTTCGTGTTCTGCTTTTGAAATTGAGAAAAGTGAGGATGAGGACGATGCCGTATAAAAATACTATGTAATTGTGTAATTGTTGCCTAATTGAATAAAACGCCCTATTTTAAATGTTTCATTATAATCTACATTCGGCACACACGTGTTTGCATATGTTTTCATTGTATAAACATTGTCTAGCACAAGTAGTCATTTAATTCCGAACGGTTACGTGCTGGCTTGTCATGATTGCTCCGCCGATTAGGCTCCGAATTTGGAGACTTGTATCGGTCGGCGTGATGCGTCGATGAGGCTCCGAATTCGGAGGCTTTATTGGCCCACACGTGCCATGCTCCAGGGGCTTCGAATCCGAAAACTGTCATCCTATCTTTAATTGCCATAATTAGTCCATTTTTACTCAAAAAAGCCAAAAATTAGTACATGGAATGGCTATGGCGAACATCTATTGGCATCCGTCTTTTGGAGTTCAGTATTAATGACGTTGTTTCGGGGTCACTGCAAGGATTAAAAATAGATTGCCTCGGACTTTTTGCCCTAGTAATTTCACTTACTGTGTTCAGACTTGCTTTAAAACAACTTTGTTGCATGGGGCAGACAAATGTGAATGTCAAATGGAATTTTCTTCAACAGCAGAAGAGGGGCTCGAACCTTGGCTGAGCTTAACACTGCAATGAATCGTAGCAAGGAACCCACCCGTGCAAGGGGTGGGGCGTTCAAAGAACGGGAAGAACGTTGACCTCCAAGTCGTCGAAACAGATCACCCCGAAGGAAGGAAGAGGCCGACGTAGCGCTACAACCGTTGAATTTTACTATTTTCGTGGGGAATTCCTTTCTTGTCCTGGATCTTGGCCTTGACATTGTCTATGGTGTCAAGGCTCTCGACCTTGAGGATGATTGTCACGCCGGTGTGAACATTGTGGCTTTAAGTGTGGTTAGATCGAAGAGTTTCGAGCTACAGACGCTCTTCGGGCAACGGGCGTCGATCCGGCGCTGCCGCTGTACCTTCACAACCACTTTCCCTCTTTCGCCATCGAAATTTGAGAAGGGTGAGGATGAAGGTGACGCCGTATGAAAGTAGACTTTGTAATGCTCGAACGCGAATTGCGTTTTTCTAATTATTGTTTAATCGAATAAAATGTTTTATTTTAAAAGTTTGTATTTCATTGTGAATTTTTGTTAAGCATCTTATTTCAAGTGTTGGCACGTTTTGTTTCGTTTATGCCGTTGTGCTGGCTCGAGTTACATTTCCCTGATCTGATGTGCACTGAGGGCGCTTCGAATTCAAAATGTTATTCAGCTTTTGGAAGCTTTATTGACCCAACGGCGCTATGCGCCGAGGGCGCTCTGAATCCGAAGACTATTGGCCCAACAACGTGATGCACCGAGGGGGCTTCGAATCCGGAGGCTTTACTTGGCCAATCGTAATATCCACAAAGGGCGCTTCGAATCTGAAGACTTTGTTGGCCCAACGGCGTGACGCACCGAAGGGGCTCCAAATCCGGAGGCTTTGTCGGCCCAACGGCGTCATGCGCCGAGGGGGCTCCGAATTCGGAGGCCTTATTTGGCCAATCGTGATATCCACGAAGGGCGCTCCGAATCCGGAGGTTTTATCGGCCCAACGGCGTCATGCGCCAAGGGGGCTCCGAATTCAGAAGCTTTATTTGGCCAATCGTTATATCTATGAAGGACGCTTCGAATCCGGAGGCTTTATCATCCCAACGGCGTCACGCGCCGAGGGGGCTCCGAATCCGGAGGCTTTATCAGCCCAACAACGTCATGCGCCGAGGGGGCTCCGAATCCGAATTCTTTACTTGGCCAATCGTGATATTCACAAAGGGCGCTCCGAATTCGAAGGCTTTATCGTCCCAACGGTGTCATGCACCGAGGGGGCTCCGAATTCGGAGGCTTTACTTGGCCAATCGTGATATCCACGAAGGGCGCTCCGAATCCGGAGGCTTTATCAGCCCAACGGTATCATGCGCCGAGGGGGCTCTGAATCCAAAGGCTTTACTTGGCCAATCGTCATATCCACGAAGGGCGCTCCGAATCCGGAGGCTTTATCGGCCCAACGGCGTCATGCGCCGAGAGGGCTCCGAATTCGGAGGCTTTACTTGGCCAATCATGATATCCACAAAGGGCACTCCGAATCCGAAGGCTTTATCGTCCCCACGACGTCATGCGCTGAGGGGACTCCGAATCTGGAGGCTTTACTTTGCCAATCGTGATATCCACGAAGGGCGTTCCGAATCCGGAGGCTTTATCGGCTAACAGTGTCATGCGCCAAGGGGGCTTTTTGGTCGAAATGCCCTTTTTAATTAGATTTTGGAGAGGATGGGATTATATCTACCCAACAAGAATCCTTGCATTTACAAAGGAGGAATATGTACATGGAGAATCATTTTAGAACTGAGATCATTCCCCACCAGTCGGGTTTAATGACAATTCTCGAGTTCCAGGGCCGTAACGTATTTCTGAGCCGATATGGAATCCTTCTGATGATGACCGTGTTAGTCGAGGATGTTTCGATTTAGTATTTCGAGAGGGGGACAAAATACTGGTGCAGAGTGCCGGGAACCACGGATTTGCTCAATATCGTGTTGGGTAGGAAAGCGCAGCAACTGATGGTAGGTGCTAGGCACGGCTTGGATAGCATGCAACCAAGTTCACCCCATGATGATATTATACGGCGATGGAAGCTTGATGACCAAGAATTCTACATCCATCGTTCGAGAGCCGGCTTGAACGAGTAGTGTGATCTTCTCCAACGGATACTCTGGATTCGCGTTAAAGCCAAACAATAGATGAGGAGTCAGAGATAGGTCTAATTGATTGAAACCGAGTTTGACGAAGGTTTCGTAATACATAACCTCTGAAGTGCTTCCTTGGTCTATGAAGACGCGTTCAACGACGAATCGATTTACGTGTAGCTCAATGACCAATGGATCACTATGGGGGAGTGTTACGCAGATAAGATCGGAATCGTTGAAGATAATACTTGGAGCTTCGTGGGGCTGCTTCGATGGTGTGCGTTGTTTCTGGGGGGCTTGAATTGCGTGTACGGCAATTGGCGTTGGAAGGTCATATATCATATGAATGATGCCGAGCGGAGGCGAATACTGCCGAAGGGCAACAGTTTTGATTGCATTCTTTCGTACATGTTGCTAAAGCCGACCATCTTGCACTAATTCCTCAAGGTGGTCTTTCAGAGCATAGCAGCTGTCCGTATCATGACCGTGATCTTTGTGATATTCACACCGTCTGTCCCGTCTTCTCATGTTAGGAGGTCCCACCATTTTGGATGGCCATTTAAAAAATGGGACATGTTGGATTTGGGACATAACCGAGCTGATTGAATCTGACAGCTCCGTATATTTCTTGTCGACACGCTTTGTGCGCCTATTATCAACTTGCAATTGCTTATTTGTTCAGTGTGGGCACTGATCGCTTGGTCGACGAGAATCTCATTTCTTATCTCGTTTAGTCCGCTGGCGTGATTCATGGCTCTGAGGAGGTACGGAACTTATTGGCTGGGCAATCTCAGGGGGGGCCGTTTTGGTGGTACTGTGTCCGGCTTTAACCCGCAAAGCGTCATCTTCTACTTTGCAGTATTCTTCTACTTTCTTCATCAACCCCCAGACTGTTTTGGGGGGTCTTCTGGTCAAGGAACTGTGGAGGGCACTATCTAGGTGTAGTCCCATTTTAAAGGTGGTGATGGTCATAGAGTCATTGCAAGCATCATCTATAAGATTAAAGCATTCCCAATATCGTGCCGAATATGCTCTTAGCGTCTCTCCTGACAGGATTTGCATTGCCCAGAGAGAATTGGCTTGTTTCGGCTGGACCTCATTTGTGATGAATCTGGCCCTGAAAGACTTCTGTAATTGGTGGAAGGTTTTGATCGAAGCCGGCTCCAGTTTGTAATACCACCTGACAGCCAGTGGTCCTAAACTGTTAGGGAATATTCGACACATGAGGGCTTCGTCATCTACATGCAATGTCATGGCTTGCTTGTAGTGGCAGATATGATCAATGGGGTTTGACTTGCCATCATAGAGAGTAAATGACGGAGCTTTAAACTTTTTGGGCAAGGTTGCCCTTGCGATCCGTCGTACAAAAGGATCATGCTGGTCCTCGTCATCTGAGCCATTTCTTCTGCGCTTATGCCTTACGCGTGGGCTTTCTTTAGAGGAGCTAAAAATTGTAGGTCGTCCTTTCTTTTTGGGCTCCGAAGATAGTGAGTCGGAGTCGCTATCAGTGTCTTGTTGCCGAGCTCGAGGTCGTCGACCACCTACTTTCAGAGGTCGCTCCGAGTCTTGGCGCACGACTTGTTTAGACTTTGCCACCTCCAGTGCCAAATCCTGACGGAGACGTTCATTCTCAGCGATCATGTTCTTCAACCGTTGCTCGTTTTGCTTTGCTTGCTCCATGATCACCTGCATTGCCACATGTTCTGGAGTCAAAGGTGAACCAAAGTTCAAAGCGCGTCTTACTGGGTTAGGCTTCGGTCCGTGCGTGTTTGTTGGAGTGAAGTCGTCTATCTGTGTGGTGTCATCAGCGACTATTGGAAGGTTCTCCGTCGCGTCCGCCATGGATGTGCTTGAGTATTCCCACAGACGGTGCCAGTTGTAGGGAAGTGGTTTTTGGAAATACTCTTCTGATCCTGGGGGACGCTTGTGATCCACCGATAGGCACCTGAAAGGAAGCAAACACTCCGGTTGGGGATACCGGAATTAGCACTCCGACGGACAAGTCAGTCTCTCGTTCTAGATTACTTGTATTCTAAGTTAAACACCACAATTATCACATACCTTTCTCAGTCTGCTATTCCTTTATTTATACTCGTACCCTGGTCCTCGGGGCTAGGTCCACTTTTCGCTCATTATGTTCATATTTACTCGGCTCCATAGCTCAGTACCTATTCGACCCATCTGCCCTTTATATTCGGCATCCTGATGGTTCTGGACAGAGCTGGGCAATGCCTGTCTGCTAAAGTATGCCTCCTTTAAAATTCGGCTCCCACAACATATGTATAAAAAAAAATATAAATCCAAAACCCAATGGGGCACGTAACTTGCCTGGCCTCTATGTGGCTCTAACATTGTCGATAAGGACAGACTCCTATAAAATGACCAAATTATCCATGTATATATATTTAGGTTATACAGTGGAAAAAAAAATCAAATCTCTCTTCTCTCTCTTCAAAAAATCAAACTCTCTCTCTCTCTCTCTCTCACTCTCTCTCTCTCTCTTTTCATCTCCAATACCACCGCCACCGTCCCAACACCACCATTTCCAACACCACCCCCGACACTATTGGCATCGTCTCAACTGTCGCTCTCTTCTCTCTCCTCTCTTTTTCTCTTCATCTCCGACACCATCATCATCATCATTTCGCATCCCTCCAATACCACTGTGGTTGTCTCAACCGCCGACAATCCCAGATCTGAAACAGATCTGCAATCTCCGATATGCTCTCTCCAATCTGGTCTCTACCTCGATCTCTAATTTCGGATCTATTGTTGTTGTTGTTTGAGTTGGTAAGTTTTAGTGAGAGATAGTAATTGACATTGAATAAAGATGGGGTTAATGGTCAGTGTTGAAACAAGAGTCACAGTTACAGTGGAAGTGGATAAGGCTTGGGTCCATTTATATATAAAAACACAAAGGCAACAGTAAAGCTTACTATTCTATATATATATATATATATATTGGTTTCATTGTTAAAACAGGAGTTTACAGTGGAGGTAGATGAGGCGTGGGTCCATTTATATATAAGAACACAAAAGCAACAGTAGAACTTACTATTCTAATTAGCCTATTTTTTCATTGCAGAATAGGAAGTTCATATATATATATATATATATATACACATATATATACACACATTTTATTTGTTTATTTATTTTTATGTTTTTGGTGCTTTGGATTTGAAACTGTTCAATCCAGATCTAGATACATTTGATTTTTTTTTTTTTTTTTTGTAGTTATTGATTGTTGTTGATGTTGATGAAACAGATTGTAGATAGATAGGTTCAACAGATTCATATATGTTTGGTTTCTCACATAGAGAGAAAGTAGGTTCAACAGATTATATATAAAAGCTGAACAAATAGGCCAACAAATTCAACAGCTAAAGAAATAAGATCAAAATTTGAACAAATGTTTGATTGCCTTACAAAAATTTTATAGATGAAAATTATACAAATGAAAATTTGTACAGATAAAAATATTGAACAAATAAAAAATTAGATAGGTAAAATTTGGACAGATAAAATTTGGACAAATAGAAAATTTGCACAAAAAATTCTGAACAGATAGAAAATTTACACAAAAAAAAATGAAGAGATGGACAAAAAAAATTGAACCGATAGACAAAAAAATTTGAATAGATAGATAAATTTTAACAGATAGACAAAAATTGAACGAATAGATAAATTTCAACATATAGACAAAAAACAATTTTGAATAGATAGATATAAATTTGAACAGATGGTCAACAAAAAGTCAAACAAATAAAAAAAAGTCAATGGGTAAAATTGGAAACATAATGTCTTCTAGAATTTCTCACGAAATTATTTCACAAAGTGTGGACCTCTCATCAAAAAAAAAATTCACTAGACTTAATGCCTTAGACAATTGCTAGAGTGGATTTTTCATCAATCTTCCCTAATTTATAACACGAAATAAATTCAATCGATAATTTAGAGACTGAGTAAACTCAATTGATAGTTCAAATATTAAGTAGACAATTTGGTGGTAGTTTAGAGGTAGAAAATGTAATAAACCCTTTGGTTTATTTTAATTTTGTCTCTACAAGTAATGTCTTTTTTTTCTATTTCACACTTTTTTATTTAATTCATAAATAATATTACAATGAAACCCAATCATTTACGATTATAATGATGAAAATCAACTATAACATACATATATATAATTTATTGTGAGATATCTTATATTTATTGTACATTCAGAATACTGTAAAGAGTCTTTTACGGAGACTATTCGCCTCGAGTCCAGATCCTTTGCAGCCAAAACTCCCTCCTGTCCTCCGGTCAAGGGCCACGATTTGGCCACGTGGCCCTTTCAAGATCTACGGCTCAAAAAAAAAAAAAACAAACAAACAAACAAACAAACAAACAAATTTGAATTCGTTAATTTCGACCCAGCACAAAGTTCCCTCCCATTCCGGAGTCCATTTTCCCTTCTCTTCGAAGCTCTTTTTCCCTCCTTCTTCCAAGCTCTGGCGATTGGCGAAGTCGACGGCAAACATCAAGGACGATCGGCAGCGAACATCGACAGTGAACCAAGCTCCGGCGACCCCGCGAACCAGAGCTCCACTTCGTTATCAACTGAAGGTAATGTTTGTCATCGCTTGGGAACATTGTTATTAAGGAACATTAAGGAAAATTAAGTAATGTTTCTAACTAGGGACTTCCTGTGGAGTAAAAAAGGAAAATTAAGGAACATTGTTCTGTTGTTATCATTGTTTGTCTACAATGTTTTATTGTCATTTTTTTATTGTTCTCAACCATGGTACCATGAATGAAGCTAGAACATTGAGGTTTAGTTTTTTGGTATTCAATATCTTTCCTCCTTCTCATTTGTATTTTTTCCTAGTTCATAAATCTTCAACACAATGTGCAACTAGTAATAGAACTGTGTCTGTATTTATTTTTCATTTAATGGTTGAACCAGAGATAAGTCCTTATTTATTTTTGGGCATTTGCCTAAATTTGTTTAAAAACTGATTAGGTTTTGATAATAATCAGTGGAAACAATACAATGGGAAAAAACAGTGTTGATACTATCGGCTACGAAACAGATTTTTGAACAAACAGATTGTTTGTTCAAAATTGTTTTGAACAAACAATACAATGGGAACAAACAGATTTTTTGTTCAAAATCTGTTATTTTGAACAAACAGTGTTGATACAATGGGATTTTGGATAATACAATGGGAAAAAACAGATTTTCAACACTGTTTTCTAGTGTTGGGTATTTGCTTGAATTTGTTTAATGCAACCATGATTCATCTAAAACTAGTTAGGTTTTGATAATAGTTAATAGGAGCAACACAAAGGGAACTATTTGCTGTCATTGTTCTCTTGTGAGTGGAACATGTCACAAGACTTCCACTATCTACTTCATTAACCTCAATAACCAAGAAAATGACTTATGTTCTCTAATCCATCTACCTAAGTTTTTAACTCCTGAAACAACAGATTAATACAAGAAAGATATAAAAATCACCTAAACCATTGACATATTGTTGTGTATAAGTTCATTCAAGACCTGCACTTCTTTGTAATTGGAGGTAGTGAAGAACAATAAAAAAATGATTGTGGTTGAATGAAGCTATAAGTTCATTTACGTAATGTTTCTAATTATTGTTCTCCCATTTGATTGCCTCTACTTTTCAGTTGCGTTTTTATATGGATATGGAACCTGACAATGATTGTGGTTGGAAGCCAAAAGTAGGAATGACCTTTGATTCGGAAGAAAGTGCGTACGATTTTTATAATGCATATGGAGGAAGAATGGGATTTAGCATAAGAAGGGAATATTATAAGAAGAACAAGTTAACAAAACAAATTATTTCTAGAAATTTGGTTTGCAACAAAGAGGAATTTCGGAAGGTTGACAAGCGAGACTCATTGACAAAAACCCCTAGAGCTAAAACTAGGACTGGTTGTTAGGCCCGACTTTTTGTTGAATTGGATGTCAATAGTGGGAAATTTGTTGTGATTGATTTCAAAGAAAAACACAACCATGAACTTGTATCTCTTGATTGTACCCATATGTTGCCATCGCATAGAAAGATATCAGATACCCAAGCAATTGAGTTAGACTTAGCCTCAGAGTCTGGTCTTCATTTAGGGCAGTCTTTTGAACTGATGGATAGGGAAGCTGGAGGGAGGCAGTCTCTTGGTTTTATGAAATTAGATCAAAAAAATTACTTGAGAACCAAAAGAAAAAAAAGTTTAGCGTATGGGGAAGTAGGTAATGTGTTGCAATACTTTCAACAAAAATCTTTGGAGAATCCATCTTTTTTTTATGCTTTCCAATTAGACAATAAAGAGCAAATAATGAATATGTTTTGGGCCGATGCACAAATGGTCATGGATTATGTCCAATTTGGTGATGTAGTTACATTTGATACTATCTACAAGTTAAATAAAAAGCATAGGCCATTTGCATCTTTGTGGGATTTAATCACCATAGAGAAACAGTTGTTTTTGGTGTTGCATTATTATATGATGAGACTGCCGAAACATTTGTATGGTTATTTCAGACTTTTTTAGAGGCTATGTCAAAAAAGGCACCAAAAACTTTGTTTACCAATCAAGATGCTGCAATGGCTAAGGCCATACCCATTGTCATGCCTGACACGAGTCACCGATTGTGTACTTGGCACTTGATGCAAAATGCATTAAGGCATGGTAATTGTCTTTTTCAAGATAAGAGGGTGAAAGGTGTATTAAATAGATTCATGTTTGATATTGATGATGAAAATAAATGGGAAATGAAGTGGGGGGGAATGCTTGATACATATGATGCTCATGACAATCATTGGTTGAAGTTGATTTTTGGGGTGAAGGAAAAATGGGGCTGGCCATATGTCAGATCAACATGGGCTGCAGGAATGAGTACAACACAACTTAGTGAATCTTTTAATGCGTTTTTGAGGGATTACATTCGTTCTGATTTTAATTTAAATGAATTCTTCATGCATTTTGAAAGGGTACTTTGTGAGAAGCGGTACAAGGAGTTAGAAGCTGGATATGCTTTATGCCAAAGGTTGCCAAGGGTGACAGCGCCATTCATAATGTTAAGTCAAATGGGTAATGTGTACACGAAAAATATTTTTGAGGAGTTTCAAGACGAGTATTTTCTTTCTATTGAATCAGACATACAAGCAATTGAATACATTGATGGTTGTAGCCTATACACAATTGTTTATGCTATTGGGAAAAATGCAAGGAAAGTGAAAATGGAGATGGATGGCTCTTTGGCTTGTAGTTGTTCAAAGTTTGAAAGGAAAGGGATTTTGTGCAGGCACTGTTTGAAGGTTATGAGAGAAATATTGAAGTTGAAAGAGATTCCTTCACAATACATTATGAAGAGGTGGACCAAACAAGCAAGAGGAGAAGCTGTTACGGACAAGTTAGGAAATGAGATTCAAGTAGACGTCAAATTCAAACAAGCTTTACGGTATAAGACATTGATGACCGCATTTAGATCAATAGCATATAGAGCTGCTGAAACTAAGGAAAGTTATGATTTTTGTTGTTCACAAGTAGCTACATTAGGTGCACATGTTGAAAGCAAGATAAGTGCACATTTTTGTCCCGAGAAAGAAGTAAGTATTAATGATCAACGTCAAACCTGTGAGCATGAAGACAACAATCATGAAGACAACAATCATGTTGTGCAAATTCCAATAGGATTGAAGAAAAAGCATCCAACTAGTAAGGGCAAAAGAATGATAAAAGGTCCATGTGAGCTGACATTGCAAGCAAGCTTTAAAAAGAAGTCCCGTGCACAATTTTTGAGTTCTTCAAGACCTGTTGCTACTCCAACAGTGAGACCTTCTCCATTATCTATTGGAGGAGATGTAAGTATTTATGAAAATGTTACTCCTCTTCATCCACCTCTTGTTCCCCCTCTTCCTCCTCATTACGTTGCCATGGGTGGTACAATTCCTCCTCCATTAATATATCCCACATACAATGTGAGTCAGATTTGTAACCAAGTAATTTGTGTTTTGTCAATTAATTTTTCATTTGCATCTTGTTATAAATCGTAATATAATATGAATGAATTGTAGGCAAACAATTTGGCATATTGTGGACAACCAACATTTATGACACTACTTCAAGGTGGGTATGACATTGGGTTTGAAGATTCTCAAGGCTCACAGACAGGTTCTCGGCCAACCAATAATTTGTTGTATACTGAGGTACTTTTGCTGCTGATTTGGTACTTTTGTGCTGCTAAAATGCTGTTTTTGGTGCTGATTTTATGCTGCTATAATGCTGGTTTTGGTGCTGATTTTGTCCTACTGAAGTATAGTGTTGGTGCTATTTTTTTTTCAGGGTTTGGATGGCCATGAAAAGGTGGAAGGCACTTCAAATTTCATGCATAGGAGATGCCTCTGGGCTGTTGTATTTAACATTGATGTTGATGTTAAAGTTGAAGTATTTAATTGTGAAACTTGTTAAATGGTGAAACTTGTTGAAACTTGTTAACTATTTAATGTTGATGTTGATGTTCAATGGTGAAACTTGTCGAGCTGCTGTATTTTGATTATGAAACTTGTTGAAACTTGTTAAGTATTTAATGTTGATGTTCATGTTGATGTTGAATGGTGAAACTTGTTGAAGTATGTGGGATATGTTAATGGAGTTTATTTTGTTTTGCATAATTTATTTTATGTTTTTTTGGATTATTTACTTTTTGGTTGTTTTCATAATTTGGTTTATTTAAGTCAATGTACCATCTCTCTTAATGGTGTTTAGTAGGATATGTAAACACATTGTTTCATAATTTTAAACATTTGCATTGTTCAATTTATGTTCACTTGCACTGAGCTCTAGCTTTATTCAAAATCTTTGTTCAAAATCTGTCTCCAAAACTGTCTTAAAAAATAGTGTTGAAAAAATCTTTGTTCAAAATCTGTTCACAAATCTATGTTTCAAAATCTTTGTTCAAAATCTGTGCTAAAAATCTGTCTTCATAAACTATCTTAAAAAACCTGTGTCAAAAAATCTGTCTACAAAAACCTGTGTTCAAAATATCTGTTCAGAAATCTATCTTTCAAAATCTGTGTTCAAAAACTGTGCTGAAAATTTGTCTTTGGAAACTGTCTTCAAAAACTTGTGTCAAAAATTCTGTCTTCAAAAACCTGTGTTCAAAATATTTGTTTACAAATCTGTCATGAAAATCTATCTTACATTACAAGTCATTACAAAATCTATCATACTCATACTCATACATTACAAAAACTATGTTGAAAATCTATCATACTCATACATTACAAAATACATTACAAGTCATACTCATACATTACAAGTCCACCATACATTACATACACATTCAACGTACATTACAAGTCATACTACATTACATACACATTCAACCTACAATACAAGTCATACTGACACTACCTTACATTACATACACTATTTCAAATACACTAAAATCACAACTACCACCAACAACAAAACAAAAAAAACAAAGGCGTAATTCAATTTTGCACCAACTCTTTTAACCACTATTGCCAAGTCTCTATATTGTTTCCTACTCTTTATAGTCATGTCTTTGAGCTCCCCATTCACGATAATTACTTCTCTAAGAGTAGACAAGATTTCCATGTGTTCTTCATCGATATCATTCTCGACCACCTTCAAATCATGCTGCATATGTGGAGGGATTCACCAATGAAAGAAGTTACAACCATTCGGATAATTGGGGCATACAAAATAAAGGCAATTTAGATTATCTGTTGACTGAGAAATCTTCACCATAGCTTTTTGCCACATCGACAATTGCGGTTTTCGAATCTAACTTCATGCATGTTGTCCATACTTGCATTTGTGCTTGACATTGACATTGACCTACAAAAAATTATCAAGTAGCACAAAAATTATCAAATAGCCTGATTGCCTTTATTCCAACAAGAAAAACCACAATATAGCATGAACTGGAAATGAGTCCCAAGACATTTAACTTGTATTTGATAATATAGGAAAACAAGTCAGTTCAGTGTAACTCCCACTATATTGTGTTTTTGCACACATCAAATCTAAAGCTTTTGAACACACTGATTTTATAATCTCCACCCTAAAGAACTTTCTTTTACTCCTCTTGAGGAGCTATATTCAATAAATTACCGTGTATCTCATTCATATCAGATTAAGCATCATTTCAATAATAAATGAGCACACTGCTAACTATCAAAACACTTACCCAAGCTATGAATTCCACAGTAGTCCAAACATCCTCCTATATAAATTTTGTAGATGAAATTTTCTTGAGTAACAATCATTCGCAACACCAGAGATAACTACTTCCAGGATAACTTACTTTAGCAAAGACTGCAAGTAACAAAAATTTATGCATGGTGTAGTGCATGCATACTAACATGCATATGTTATACAAAGACAAAAATCTATATATATAGCTATGCCAATAAAATGCAGATATGTTAATGTCTAACAAATATATATCAACAGATTCTAAATCACTCTAAAATGATTAATATGTTCATATTACTATGATTTATAATTAATATAAATGGAAACATCAAATCAATTAAAAATAACCAAAAAATTACCAAACTAAATTTGTCTAAGACATTGTTAGCCACTTCAGTGTGTGATAATCTAACATATTCTGAACAACATAACTCAATTGATATATTTGGGCCTCTTGCTGCTATCAATGCTGCCAAAGCTGTCATTCAATTTGTCAAAAATTACCATGAAATGCCTACCCAATTCTAAGAAACACATATATGGATTTGCTAAATATTTGGAATTGTTGTGTTGCAAGTTTATTTAGAAGAATAACAAAGTCAAAAGCAGGTGAACGAATGCTGCCAAAACTGTCATTCAATTTGTCAAAACATTACCATGAAGCCTTCCCAATTCTAAGAAAAACATATATGGATTTTCTATATATTGGAATTTTCCTTTTAGAATCAAATAAACTAGCAACAGATTGGTATCTTAAGTTGCTGAGAATTGTGCATTGATTCTATTCCCCAACAGCTTGATCAGTCTCTTGAACAATCCATCAGGTTTGTGAAACTAGCTGCAAATGTGTGTGCATATATTTTTGCTAGATAAGAATGCATATTTTAGCTCTAAACAGCCTAGACAGGAAAGCAAACAAAGACCTTTTGAAACTACAGACTATAAAAAGCCTTCTTCCCATCAACTCTATTCCCCAATATTTTCACCCCACTGGGCTCGTCAATCCATTTCTTTGTTATCATTTCTCAAGTATGTAGAACTCTTGTACAACCTAATTTTTCCACATCAGAATTTCACATTCTTATATGAGCAGCCACAACCTGTTAGCAGCCTAATTTACGGCTTCAACAACATTCTTGAACTTCCTCAACATTAAGTTGTTTTAAATTTTTTTATCATGGCCATAACATGCCCTAACTTTATAGCTTTCATTGATGTTCCTTACAAGTTAGATGTGCGTCATATCTGCATGCTCCAACATCTTACCAAAATTGATTATTTCTGAGTCTATCAAATTCATATTAATACACATCACAAAAGCTGAGAACAGAACTATGCAGATTGCAAATATTTAAAATCAATCAAAATTTAAACTACAAGTTGTGAAATAACAACTAATTCAAAAAAAATTGCTCTAAAGCAGCAAGTTAGAGATACCAACCAATGATTGGAGAAGAGATAGCAAGTTAGACAAAAAAAAATTTTACCTTTAACTATAGTTCGCGGCTCAAATCGCAGTCCAAATGTTCGGAGTAAGACAGGAGAGAGAGGGACAGCCCACCGATGTTCGCCGCCGACTTCGATTCGCCATCGTGGGTCACGACATGCCGTTGCCGGTCACGACATGCCATCGCCGTTCACCGATCTGGAGAAGAAATTTAAATTTTTGCAGTGGTGTGTGGCTGTGTTAAGAGAACTTTGTGCTGGGTCGAAATTAACGAATTCAATTTTTTTTTTTTTTTGAGCCGTAGATCTTGAAAGGGCCACGTGGCCAAATCGTGGCCCTTGACCAGAGGACAGGAGGAAGTTTTGGCTGGAGAAGATCCAGACTCTCGGCTTACAGCCAAAAACAAAAACAAAGAATCATGGAGAGATTAAGTGGTTTTTTTTTTTTTGCAATTCTTATTGCATATGGTGGATTTTCGTTCTTTTTCTCCTTTGTGAATCTAGGTATCTTTGCCGAACCATGTATATATTTGGCATTTGTGTGTAATTGTTCTTATTGTTTACTGATTTATTGTGTGATTAGAACTACAATTTTACACAACATAATTAATACAAAATAACTCCCAAAGTTGAAGTTATATAAGATTATAGGATCTACATATAAGAAATCAAAACATTATGAATATAATTAACTATTAAAATATAAATTTAGATACATACCATTTGATTATGTCATTGTCTTGAGTTTTACTTTTTTGAAAGAAGATGATATTCACAATCGAAAAACCTTAGCACCGGCTCTTCGCCTCTTTCTCCTATATCTTTCACATTGTTTTTCAATAGGACTAACAACTCTTGATTTACATATATATAGGTATATGTAAATCCTAATAGGATAGAAAAGAGAATCAGGCCTAAATAAATAATTATTGAGCCCTTTCATTAAAAAATTCAAATAATCCAAACAAGTCTTGCACCTCCATACCACAGACCTATAATAAATCTACTAAGATGGACTATAGCACAAAACTTTTTGGATCACAAGATTAATTTCAACTCATACCAATCAATTTGTCTGACTCACTTCAACTCGATTTTCACAAATCAAAATGAAACATAATCAATGACTGTTCAATTAAAAATAAATTCTTACATAAAAAGGTCCTAACATATATACCCACAAAATAAAAACCATAGGCGACTAAGGAGATTCGAATTACTGATATCCTAATAAAATCCGGAGGTATTGAGAATTTTTCCTAGCACTTGTGGAAAGAAACCTACCTTTGGAGAGGAGAGGCATCCAACTGAGTACAAAAGGCATCAACAGCTTGAGCAGAGGCCATGTCATATAGGCCTGAGACCTCAAATTAAGGATTGAATTGGGTAGGTTCCCACTGCTGCGTATCACGTCCTTGTTCCGCCGCTTAATTTCTGCCGGAAGCTCCATTAGTGACTGCGTCACCGCCTTCACCAGTGTCGGCGGCAGGAATTTGACGGTGGTTAATGATCCTAAAACAACCAAATTTCTCACATGCCTCTTATCATTTTCTTTGACTGACCGGGAAAGTCTTCAAGATCAATTACAGGGACATTACAGAGACTCTTTCTGTCCATGTTTTCTTATTTTGGATGATGATGATGATTGGAAGTTCTGGTTATGGGTATTTTGCAACCAACAATTTTAAAAGATGCTCTGAATGAATTTTTGTGGGAAGCAAAATGTCAACACTATACTTTTGGTTTGGTTTGATTTGTTTTGGTTTACAACGAGGTGTTTGGAAAGTTGATTATTTTAGTAGGGTTTTTTATTTTTTAGTTATTTTAGTAAGTTAAAATAATTATAATTGAAAAGAGAGTTGCATTTTTTTATAGTTGAATGTGATATTTGTGAGGAAAAAAATAATTATGAATTTAATGTGACATTTTATTTTATTGATTATTTTAGTCTATTTTATCTTTTTGTGTTATTTTTGCAAAAAAAAGCCAATCCTTTTTCTTCCCAAACATTATTTGTGCCTAAATTATTGTCATTTTTTTTTAGGAGTAATGTTATGGTACACACTCTACGTAAGTTATACTATTTGTGAATCTAATTGTTACAAATAATATAACTAAACACTATAGAAGTCATAATTAAAAATAATAAAAAAAATTGAGTTATAATCAAACAACACATAAAATATAATAAAAAATTCTTAAATTATAATCAAAATAATATCATAATTAATATTATAATGAATTATAACTAATAACACAATATATTATACCCAAAGATCTCAAAATTCGTGAAAAATTGATACAGCCCATAAAATTTCCCCAACAATGATTCATCCCACTAAAAGTATCACCACTAATAGCACTAATGCATTAAAAAAGAAAAAAAAAAAAAAAAACGCAACTCCAAGACTAAAATATCACATCATTAATGACGGGACCCACTGCCACCTAATTAGTGGGAGCACTAATTAGTGCTCCCAAGCATTTTTCAAAATTTCCCCCCTTTTTTTAGACATATGAACACGACAACAAAAAGTATAAGAAAAGACAACTTTTGGGAGAAAAAAAAAAAATTAGGTGCAAAAGTCCTAAACTTATATTATTTTATTTTTTGGGGAAAAAAATAATTTTAATTTCTTTTCTTTTTTTTTTTTGCGTTTAGTTTTATCAAGTTAATTTATATTCATTTTTTAAAAGTTCAATTATACATGAGACATTGACAAGCGGGAGTTTAGACCAAATCCACACTAAAAAAATAAAGAAATTTTGTGTCCAAGAACGACTAGGCCGAGCTTAAAAATCTATCCTATACCTAAGCTCCACTCCAGTCGTTCAATAAACTCATATATTAAATAAAAAATAAATTTTATAAAATAAAAAATGAATAGCATCAAATAAAAAAAATTGTAAAATAAAAAATCAATAACATTGTAGTTAAGTTGCAATAAAAATTAGTTTTGTTCATTATATTCAAAGTTCAAAGCTTGGTAAGTATATTTTCATCATAAGTGTAATTTTTTTACACAAAACAAAAATTAAATTAAATAAATTGTATATAGAGATTTATATTTTGCATATAATTTATAAAAATATATATATTAATAATTTGGTTAAACCAGGTCGTACTTGGCTCAAGAATTATTGCCAAATGCAATTCATTTAACAAAAACAACTTAAAAAGTATCCAGTCCAATCTTATAAACTTGAATAATAGTATATGTACTAATTAATATATTAATCGATAATGTGACATAATTTTAAAAATTTTAAATATTTATAATTTATATAATAAATGAGATTAATAATAATGATATAATACTAATTGATACACTAGTATATATAGTAATTGATACATATAGTACCACCGAACTTCATTATCAATCGCAAACATTTGAAAATGTTGATTGGATGGGCCACCTGGTCAATGGCCGCCCTATGAGCCCAATTATCAATCCTAAATCCTTAAATATGTAAATTAGGTGGGCCACTTGGCCAATGGGCACCCCTTTAGACTTAACTTTTTATTTGAACGTCGGCTAGAAGGCTTACACAAAGAAAGCAGCTTTTCACGGGATGCGTAAAGAGCGCAATCTAGGATTAAACACAAGGGTCCGTGGGAAAGTTTCGCCTTCCCTTTTGATCCTTGGTCGAAATGAGCATCTAAAGATTAGCAAAGCCCGTATGTTTAATATCAAGCTTTATTGGCCGACCCCCTATCGTTTCCCCTGGTATTGAAGTTATCCAATGGATAACAGCCAGATCTCCTACTGATAGGCTTTCCTTCTGGACTCGTCATCCGTGGTTGGAAGATGAGTTAGGAGATACAGGTGCTAGGGTTGAGCCAGAAATTGAAAAATCTGTTCCCGGGCCCGCAGCAGAAGAGGGAACTTGAACAGAATCGAACAAGGGACTGACATTTCTTATCTAGATGTCTAAATCAGAAGTAGATAAGATAGCTGATTAGGCCGAAAAGGAGGAAGCGGGAAGACAAGCAAGGGTCGCCATTTTGGGGGGGCAGACGCTTTTGGAAAATAACAAATGGCACGCACGAGACATCAGCCAACTGAGCTGGAAGCACACCAAGGGAAATAGGAACGGAGCTTATTCCAAATCGTGAAAAGCCAGACGTTCTTCAAGGGGAAGGACACCATGAGGAGACCTCAGGACTTTCGAGCATCGAACTCCTCCTATTCATAATCAAAGAATAGCATAAAATGGCTTCAAACCAGAACAACATACCTATAAAGAACGGCATCCGCGCCCGAAAGCCAATTCCGACAACAGATTATGATGTCACCCTCGGGTCACTCCCTAAAGAGTGAAATCCATTCCTTTAGCATAGCAAGGCTACATGGTCTTCTCTTCCCACAGCGGATTCTATACTAAACTAAAAAAGAAAGAAGAGAAAGAACTGGGAGTTGGCGCCTACATAAGTGGTTGCTTGCTTACCAAGCCAGAGCCATAGCAAGACCACAACACTCTTACTACATGTTTGTTTGGGTGGATATGAGCTTGGGATTGGACTAATAGTCCAATAAAATTATTAATCCGATGTTTGGTTAAACAATTGAAATACAGACTAATTATTTTAAACTTAACTATTAGTTAAGATAGGATACATAATCCAACGGATTCGTAGTCCTAGGACTATTAGTCATGGGAATGATAATCCAGTCCGCCCAAACAAACATGGCCTTACAGAGTTTTCTTTCAATCTTATCTAACCATTGATAAGATCTAGACCAAATACGAGATGACACGGTCGTAAGACCGAAACTCAAAGGAATTGACGGAGGCCTGCATAAGCGGTGGAGCATGTGGTTTAATTCGATACAACGCGCAAAATAGCCTATATGCGTATTTTGAAAGGGATGCTTCCGCCGCCGAGGAAGATTCCATACCATAGAGAATCCACTATTGGTAGCTCAAGTAGCTCAATGAGGGTGGATGTTTTTCCTGAGTGAGCTTCTTTCTTCAATTCAATGAGCAATGGGTGATCTCCTCGTTCTTCTCTATTCGATGAAGCAGAGTAACTGGACTCTCATTCCTATTCTATTCTGGAATAAAAAAGGGCTGTCTAAACCTGAGTCCGGTAGCTAACTAAGCCAATCTTGCCCGTTCTTCCTATTTTACCCGAAGATTACCTAGAATAAATTAATAGAATCGTATGAAAGTCAGTATTGTATTATTCTTACCCTATCCCTCCACTACTGAAGGGGTTGTGGCACCGGTTTGGCTTTGTTGGCATGACTCCAGGAAATGATCTGAAATAGTAGCCTGCTGACCAAAATGCCTATGGAGCATGATTGTGCAAAGTATGTAAGGGCCTGTCAGCAGTGCCAGTTTTATGCAGATAAGAGCAAAGCACCCTCAAGGCGCAACCGAATAGCTCCTCGCTCCAATCTTCCAGCAGACGCTTAGTGGTTCTGCCCTAAAGTGCTTTCTATCTCTCGAGGACGCAAGAATAAACACATGGGAAGGAATGAAGTTCTACCTCTTGGTCGAAGGCATCGCGGATTGAAGACTTCTCATCACCTAGTTACAGGAAGACCACGGCTTGATAAAGACTCTTATTTAGATTGATCTTACATAATGGACCGCTACTAGTACTAGAAGAGCAGTCCAACTAGCACTATATCCCAAAATCCACTTGGAAAAAAATAACTCCTATGAGTTCCAAAAAAGCCTCACCTATAGAAATAAAAAACAATAAAAACGTCTCTGAAGTCCTTCTTGATCGATGGTCCGCATTAGAATTAGTGCTAATTAGCAGCCACGAAGTCGAAGAAGAGGGACAAGAAACGAGAGTTGAGAGAATAAGAGTGCCGGTCTCAGGTTACATCAAGGTCTCTGCCGGTCTCAATGTCAGGTCTGAGAGGGTCTCACTTCCATATAGATTGTCGTGGCATGAACTCAGAATTTCTTTGCTTTGATTTCACCCCTACTTCAATTAAAGCTAGCTCCTACTCCTCCTCCTCCTCCTCCTCCTCTTTCATCTTGAGCCCATACCGATTGAGTAGAGCATTGAGCACTGATCTCGAGTGAACTGAACCGATGCCAAGGGAACTAATCCCCTGTCAACCGAACGATTAATAAATATTTCTTGTTATCGTGGAATTCGTCATCAAGGACCTATTACCATCGATGCAGATCTTGCAAGTAAAGTTGCTCCTTTTCGAAAGTAGGATTCCACTTCCAGGAGAGGGAAAGGCCCGTTAACACATAGAGGTTCTTTATATAGCTCGACCATAGGGAGAGGAAGAAGGTAATCTTGGTTTTACAACTTGAAACAGTACCCTCTGAGACAAATCAGTCAGGTGGGGTTGTGGGCTAGGCCTACGAACAAGGCCGGTAAGTAGTAGTTGTGACCAACAGCCATCAACTGTCGACTTGTTGGTAAGGCGAGAGCTTCAAGCCCGATTTCTAGTGGCGCACCCCCCATACAAGGACCACCCGACGAAGGGGGGGTTCGTACCAAGAACTTGCCATTGACCTGATCAAGCGCTTTAGGGAGATCACCTTCACCCATGTTCCGAGAATCTACAATCGCTTGGCTGACTCGCTAGCCCATTCCATCAATCTCAAAAGTCGGTAGAACTGTTTGTATTTTCATTTTCATTTCTCATTTCTTGTATTCTCTTCTTTCTATTCATACTGGGTCAAACATGCATATAGCATTAAATCTCAATTGGTGAGATGCTTCTCTTCTTCTTCTTATTTGTGTGAAAAAAAATATCAAAGAAGTTATACATTTTTCATTAAAATACCATTAAGTCATTATTAATGATATATTGATAGGATTGAATCATGTGTTAATAGTATTTTTATAAGAAAAATAGAACTCAACTGAAAATTTTCCCTTTTTTCAGAGAAACATTGATACATAAGAATAAATATGAAAAAAAATACAATCCTAAAGGGGCCACATTGAAAAGTAATATTACATCTTATTTTCGCTGGTTGCTTTTGAATTTGAATGAAATAAATTGGTTATATCTTATTTAAGCATCGACTTATTTGTTAACTTATAAACTAAATAAAAAATTGATTTATAAAATGCGACCAAAAGATTCTATAATAAAGTACAAGCAAATTATGTAAGTTGAGCCAACACGAGGTCAGCCAGTGCCTTATTGTAATACATAATTCCAACTAAAGCTATTGCTGAAGTTTTTAATACAAAAACAACATTATAGCTGAAGTTTAAGCTCAACTCAAAATTAGAACAGGGTCAACTTGGAGCTAATAAACTATCAGTCTTCAATACATTGTTTATTAAGTCAGAAGCCATATAATTAAGCTCCCCAAATTTCAATTTCACTAGTTTCTTATCTTGTAAATAGAAATGGTGCATCAATCCTTTCTTTTATTAAGCTTCGGCACATGTTCTTTTTCAGAGTTGGCACGTACAAAATCAAGAGCTTCACCAGCTTGTAACTCTTTTGAGATTCGAAGACTTCTGTAATCTAGGTAAAAGAAAGGAACATACAAGCGCGGGTGTGAGGAATCCACTAATTCCGCGGGGGCTTCCACTTTTGCCTCCTTTGGTCCCAACAGAAACGAAGCAATCGACATTCTTGTTCTTGGTTCCTTGCATACTACTCTATGCTTCACATTGCATAATCTCCCATTACTCCATACCTTCACATTTCAACAAGCACAGAAAAAACAAATATCAGCACAATCTGTATTTGAGCAAAAGTGAATTCAATATTGCTAGACACCCACGAAATCCTTTCCCTTAATCGTAACTATCTAGACAGAAAATTTTTTGCTGTGTTGAAAACAAATGAAAACTGATTATTTTAGACTGTTTAGTATCTATTGATGAAAAAGACATACATGACCAATCTAACAGATTTGACTATTGTAACAATTGGTCCAAAAACATGGATCTGGATCCTTTGTCCAGATTTGGTTCTTCCATAGGAAAGGATTAAATGGTTGAGATAAAGCAACGAAATAAAACAGTAGAAGTTGTAATTTGAAGAGTAAGCTCATCTTTTTTCCATACGGTGCCGTTTTTCATCCTAAAAGAGCAGATCAATTTCTGCCCTTGTCAATTCCATTAAATTAATTAATTAATTGGTTGGCTCACCAAATAAATAAATAAATTGGTAGATTTTTATATGTTAAAATAAAAAATTATTATAGTGCAGCACAAACAATGTTTAAATCTAAAACATTGAATTTCATTAAGAACACACGTACTATTTAAGCAACTTATATATTATGATTTTAATTTCTTTATTATTTATTTTTATTTTTACTTACACATGCATCGGGTGTGCCACCAGCTAGTACTATTATTAAGTAAAGGCCACAATTAGTATAGTGAAGCTTTTACTCTCCACATGACACGTCACAGTGTTTTCATTTTAAAAAGAGAAATTATAATACACAAAAAGGTGGGAAGACTTGGACCCATAGATGACTCGTACTACTTAAGCTAAATACACGCATCGCCTATGCCACCGGCTAATATTTGCATTAAATCTCCATACTACGATATGGAGACACTAAATCTAGACAAAAGATCCAAATCCCGAAAACATATCTATCTATTCAAGTAAATAATTGATAAAAAAATAAGTGTATGTGCAAAATATCACAAAACGCACATTTTAGGCTTGGTGCGCATAATGGATTCTTTGAAACAAATGAACCCATTCAAGTTTTGTTGATTTTCCAATGTGGGACAATAATAAAGGCAACTATGCAATCAAACAAGAGAAAATCTCAACAAGATTTACCCACCTTAGCAGTGTCTCCGAGATTGACAAGAAGAGTTCCCGGCAAAGGCTCCACTGCAACGAATGTGCCAGACTTGTCCATGACTTCAAGACCGCCAACGTTTTCATCCTCCTGAAGTATGGTGAGGAATCCTGAATCGGTGTGTATTTGCACACCGGAGGAGTTTACAGTCTTGGGGCTGAAGTTGTATTTGTTGATCCTAAATTTACAAGGCCATCCCTCAAATGAAAAGCTAGCCAACCCCATACCTTGAGCTAGCTTGCAAGCAATATCCATAACCAACTTGTGTATTGCTTGAGCATACATCTGTATAGTTTCTCTAGTAATAATTGCAAACAAGAAAGGGTGAGAATTGAAAACAACTTCCGTGGTAGACATTGCAATACAAAAAGAAGTATGCCCCAAAATGCAAATTGCCCTTACTCTTACCCTTCGCCTCTCAAATTTTTCCCCCCATCTTGTTTGAGGTTCATGGGGAATGTTTTGGCATTCCTTCAGCAAGGTTTCATACAAAATTAGGAATCAAATTCAGATAAAGTGATTTGCTCATCCAAGCTTCTATTTACACGATATTTATTTCTCTCATTATGCTCACATTTTCACTACGCTCAATTAAAAATTTTAAATTTTTATTGTCTTTTTAAACCTCTCAATGTTCCAAATTTATGACCAATGGCTTGGCCTAGTGGATAAAATACTCCCTTAACAAACACGATACCTGGGTTCAAGTCTTACCATTGTGTTATGTAGTTTCCAATGCCGGCCCTGGCCTACGGCTAATAAGACCTATGCCTAAGGCTCCAAAAATTAGGTTCAAAAAAAAAATTCTAAATTCATTAGTTTTGTATTATATTAAAAGTTAAAAATGGTTCAATTCTATTTTATTAATTGAGGTCAGTTTAAAGGGCCCCAATAAATTCTGTTTAGCCTAATTGATAAAAAAGTCAATTAAAAAAAAAAATTAAGTGTTGGTTGTTAGCCCAATTGAAAAAATAAAATATAAGATATATGTATATATATTAGTCTTTACCTCAATTCTTTTTGGCCTTTTTTTTTTATAGCCTAATTATGGTTTTTTTTAGTGAATTTTTTTTATTATTTAAAGCAAATTTTTTGTATTATTTTGTAGATACGCCTAATCTAGATACATTTAAAAAGTATAATATTTGTAAAAAAAAATTTAAAAAAAAAATTACCAAATACAAAAAATATTAAAAAATATGAATTGCAAATTTAGAAAATTACTTTTAAAAATTCTAAACCAAACAAAATTATTATTTTTTTTTTTATGAATATCTAAAAGACCTCCAAAAAAATTATTTCATCTTAAATCTCAAAAACCCAGGATGAGCCCAACTAGTTTCTTATTTCCCGATTCTCCTCTTATCTTCCTACCGATTTTGTATATATATATATATAAATAAAGAGTCTGGATTCTCGGCCGCCCTTCTCGGCGGCCGTCCCAGCAGCCCCCCAAAACGACGTCGTTTTGGGAGTTTTTGTGATTTTTTTTTTTTCTTTCTTTCTTCTTCCTCGTTCGAGCAGAACCAGAGGGGAGGGGAAGGGAAGAAGAGAGAGAGGGGGAGGGGAGAGGAAGAAGAGAGAGAGGAAGGGAGAAGAAGAGGGAGCCGCCGGTGGGCCGGACTGGAGGGGGCCATAATCACCGAGGGAGGAGGAGGAGGAGGCGGAGGCGGAGGCGGGCCGGAGGCGGAGGCGAGGCGAGGCGACGATCGGACAGCTGGTGAGCTCGACGACCTGCGACGGCGAGCTCGACGACCTGCGACGGCGAGTCTTCGGCGAATCCGGACCCCCTCTCCTCCCCTTCCTCTCTCTCTTCTTCCCCTCCCCTCCCCTCCCCTCCCCTCCCCTCTGGTTCTGCGAAGAAAAAAAAAAAAAAACGAAAAACGAAAAAACCCCCAAAACGACGTCGTTTTGGAGGGCTGCTGGGAACGGCCGCCGAGAAGGGCGGCCGAGGATCCGGATTCATAAATAAATGCTCCAAACATACCCTCATGTCAAATCACACATCTTTTCCTTACCCCATCATCTTCTTTTCTTCCTCTTTCCTTCCCACCATCTCTTTTTTTCCGTTGAAAAATATTTGGGGCTTTTAAAGAAAGAGTTTTAGAGAGAGCTCTAATGGTGAGTCCCATCATGTGATGTGATATTTTTATTTTAATTTTTTTTTTACTTTGTCATATCACTTGAGCTCATATTAAAATTTTATTTTTAGAGTTTTGTATCATTACTCTTTTTAGGTATAGAGTTTCAAGGTGGCGCTACGGATGGTCCATAGCGTCTTTTAGATATTTGTTTCTCTCATTATGCCCACATTTTCATTACACTCTATTAAAATCTTTTAAATTTTTATTGTCTTTTTAAACCCCTCAATATTCCAAATTTATATCCAACAGCTTGGCCTAGTGGATAAAATACTCTTTTAATAAGCACGATTCCTGAGTTCAAGTTTTACCATTGTGTTATATACTTTCTAAGGCCGGCCTTGAGCTAAGGCTAATAAGACTCGTGCCTAGAGCCCCAAAAATAAGGTTCAAAAAAAAGATTCTAAATTCATTAGTTTTGTATTATATTAAAAATTAAAAATGGTTTAATTCTACTTTATTAATTGAGGTCAGTTTACATGGCCCTAATAAATTCTGTTTAGCCTAATTGATAAAAAAGCCAATTAAAAAAAAGTTATAAATGTTAGTTGTTAGCCCAATTGAAAAAATAAAATATAAAATATATGTATATGTATTAGTTTTTACCTGAATTGTTTTTGGCTTATTTTTTTTATGGCCTAATTATGTGTTTTTTTAGTGACTTTTTTTAATATTTAAAACAATTCTTTTATTATTTTATAGATACGTTTAATCTAAACACATTTAAAAAATATAATATTTATGAATTTTTTAAAAAAAAATTACCAAATACAAAAAAAAAATTTAAAAATATAAATTGCAAACTTAGAAAATTATTTTTGAAAATTCTAAACCAAATAGAATTATTCTTTTTTTATAAATATCTAAAAGACCTCCGAAAATTATTTCACCTTAAACCCCAAAAAATCAGGACGGGCCAGCTAGTTTCTTATTTTCCTATTCTCCTCTTATTCTCCTACCGATTGTGTGTATATATATATATATATATAAATAAGAAAAATGTTTGGTAACTCGAATTTGTGTGGTTCGAATGGTTCGAATGTGTCAAAATAATATCATTTTACATCCAAAACGATATTATTTTGAGATATTTAAACTATTCGAACTAAGAAAATTTAAGTCCCCTAATTTTGTTGTATAAATAAATGCTCCAAATATATCATCATGTCAAATCTCACATCTCACATCTCACATCTCACATCTCACATCTTTTCCTTACTCCCATCATCTTCTTCATCTTCTATTTCTTTTTCTTTCTCACCATCTCTTTTTTTTTAGATATAGAGGGTGGTTTAGAACGTGGGTTAATTTTTTTATTTTTTGATTTTTTAATTATTTTAATACTTGTTTGAAATATTCTATAAAAGATAAAAAATCAAAAAATTATTACAAAAATAAAAAATTATCACTATTTACAAAAGTCAAGAGACAAGCAAAATAAATTCACTAGGTATAGGTTCACTAAACGTCACTGTGGAAGACGTGCATCACTACCAAACAATAAAAAAACACAAAAAATAAAAAAAATAAACAAACAAACTTTTCAAATCATTGTACCCAAGTACAGACCGCGGCCGGAAAATAACAACAAAATAAAATTATTTTCCAACAAAACTAATACACACAGCTTTGCCACAACTGTACTGACATAATTTTTTTATTTTATACAATATTTTAATAAATATTTTTTTGTAAAAAGTTAAAAAATTATCTCAAACAACCATCTTTTTTTTCTTTACTTTTTTACTCAAAAAGTCAAAAAGTGCACTAATGTAGTTCATCCCAAACAACTCCTTAGTCTGGGATTAAAAGTCTTATTTAGAATAGACTTTTTAGTTTATTTGACTTTTGTAACAGAAAAAATAAAATGATTATAATTTGAATGTAACATTTTATATTTATTCGGTTAAAAAGCCTACTTTTTTCTTTTTGTGACTATTATAACAAACAAAAAAAAATTCATTTTAGCTTATACCAAACGAAGACAGTTTTAAGATGACAATACGGGTGGTGCATAGGGTTTTGCAAATGGTGGAAGCAGAGATTGTGAGATGGGAAGGAGAGGTGGTGCAGTGTGTCAGGGAGGGAAGGGGTTGGGTTGGCAAATCTAAAAGGTGAGGGGTTTAAGGGTGGTGGTGGTGGTGGTGGTGGTGGTGGTCGAAGAAGTGGAGAGATGAGATGAGATGAGATGCTAGTGGTCGGTGATTTGAAAAGGATGGCAGCAAGTGGTGAAGGCTAGAGAAAGGTGGTGCCCGGTAGTTGAGAAGTAGGAGTATAGAGAATTTTCGTTTTGAATTTTTAAATTTTTGTTCAAAAAGAAATTTTGTTAAGAGGTAAAATCAAAATAAATAATAAATAATAAATAATGGGGTAAACAGGCGAAAACATGGTGTAAATAAAAGCTCCCTTTGCTCTACCTCAGCTTCTCAAAAATTATTTTTCCCTCTTACATGAATTATTATGAGCGCCTTAACCATTTTAAAACATTTGATCATAAAACAAATGGAAACAAATATGACACATTTATGTATGCAGAAAGACTTCTCAATTATCAAAAAGAAAATTTGGTTAATCACAATCAAATTTGTAAAATTAATAGGAAAAACATTTAGAATATTCGAAAGAAAAGAAAAAAAAAAGGTGCAAAACTTTAATATTTAAATTTTGTCAATGTACACTAGAAAAACAAATATAACAATAATAAAAACTACAATATATAAGTTCAAGTTCTAATGTCTATTTAGTAGCAACAGTTATCAGAATCTCAATCCAAATCATAGGATTTTATTATATTATGACCTTAATTAAGTCAAACGATTAGGATCGTATTGTGATCTTAAATTTAATAAGATCTTAAAGTGAGATCCTAATCATAAAATAGTGTAGAATTGTACCAAAAAATGTATTATATATGTATTGTTATTTAATTCTTCTAATATATGTATGTATGTATATCAATGTTAGAGATTTGACTATAAATTCCTTCTCCAATCATCTCCTCTAATTTGTAGTAACATAAAACATGAATTATATAATTAAAAAAAAAATAACATTTTTAAAATTATTTAACAAACATTATCATTATTGGTAATTCTTTTTTTTTTTTTTTTTGATTAAAAGTACAATCTTGTGATAGTCCTTTCCAACAATCCCACCTAAGATTCCAATTTTAACATCTTTGTTCAGAAGTTACAGATTGAAGAAATTGATTGTTCATTAATCACACTTTACATAAGAAAACATAAACTCGAAGGTAAATACCAGACTCAATTGTTATTTTAGTCTCCATTATTTTATTTTTTTTTATCAGAAAATAGTAATATCCATTAAAATAGCTCAAAAGCAGCTACAAGAAGAGGAATCCGTCCAAAAACAACTTACACCAACAAAGGTAAGAGGAAAAATCAAAGAAAATACAGCAGTAAATCTATGAAGAAATGCCCAGCTACACATCAAGTGCTTGTGCTCGTATTGCATGCAGAGACCGACAGGCGGCCGTAGAGCATGTTGGAAATGGTAGAAAAATTCTGTGTAAAACCAGAATTTTTTCTCAAGTTTGGTCTATTTTTTAGGTGGACCCCGAGCGTCGATTTACTCGGGTCAAAGTGGTAACGCGTTCTATGCCGCGTTGTGATTCACGTGGTATATTTGGTTGCTCAAAACCATTACCGAGTGAATGGGAAATTGAAGCCAAAGTGTGCTCCATGAAAATGGAGTTTTTGTAGAAATTCCTTAAGGTTGTAAAATGGCTTGTCCCACATTGATTTGGTGAGAAGTTTTGAAAAGGTTTATAAGGCATGGGTTTGGTACTTGGGGTGTGCCCCAAGGGGTACCCAAGTGTTTTAGAGGGAAAGGTTATGGGCAAAATGGGTTAGACCCATTGGACCCAAAAATCACCACACACACGCGCCGCCGTCCGGTCCGGCGGGCTGGGCCTGGGCTTGGGCGCGGGTGTGTGGTTGGGTTCAATTTTTTCTGTACATCCAAACAGGGCCCTTCCGTTTTTTGAACCCAACAGCTCTAAATCTGTTTGAATTTCAAACCAAACAGTGCCTAAACAGTTTTGTATCTGTTTAATTCAAATTGAACAGGTACAGTACCTGTTCAATTCAAAATTGAAAGCCACCAATCCATCTATAAATAGACTAAGCCCCCCATTTGGAAAATACTCCAATTTTCGTACTCCATCTTCTGCTATAAATTTATTCTTCATTTTGCATTAAGTTCTTGTTACAAAGAGTATAAACACTTAGTGTGTTCGACGAACGAATAAATTGTAGTGCTGCTTTTATTCGTTGATAGATCATTTTATCCTGGGAGATAGACGTCCAGATTCTGAAAGTACCGTGGAGAGGACGAATCTGTCTTAAGGACACAGTGTTAAACACTGGACCTGATCAGATAGTTATTCAAAAGAAATTAATCAAGTAAGTTGTTTAATTTTTATTCTGTTTTTTTTTTTTTTGTTTATTTAATCAGATTTTAATTTTGTTTTTGTAACAAAATAAAATCTATTTTTTATTTATTTATTTTTATTTCGAGTTTGATTTTTGTAATCAAACAAATTCTCTCATTTGCTTTATTTCTTTATATTCTTGTTGTTGTTTTGTGCACAACAGAATTTAATCTATTTAAATACAGTGAAGATTGTCCAACAATCTTAAGACAAAATCCTTTTTGGTATCTTCATTGTATTTAATTTTTTGTGTTTTCAAAGTAATATTCTGGTTGGAAAAACAAATTGCGATTTATGCTATTTGACAGATAGTAGTAATATACTGTCTCTTTTCTTTGACAACTAGTAGTAATATACTGGTGTCATTAACAATTGCAGAATATTATTTGGTATTACAGAAAATTATTGTGATATTTTATTTTTCTAGTTTTAGTAATAAGGAAAATAAAATTATTTTATTGTAATAATTTATTTTCTGGTTTTAGTAACTAGAAAATTAATTTGTATTTTAATTTTTTTCTGATTTTTGTAATCTGAAACTGCATCTGGCAGTGGTACTCCTATTGTTACACCTACATCGGTCCCTATCCAGAACCATGTTCATGTACCAATCAATCATGGAGAAAAATCGAAAAAATTTAACGGTACTGAGTTTAAGAGATGGCAGCAGAAGATGCTATTCTATCTTACGACTCTTAATTTGGCTCGGTTTCTCCATGAAGAGGCTCCAGCACTTAAAGAGGGTGAACGTAATCGGCAAGTTGTTGCCGCTGTAGATGCTTGGAAACATTCAGATTTCCTGTGCAGAAACTACATCCTAAATGGCCTTGACAATATGCTGTATAATGTATACAGTCCTCTGAAAACAGCAAAAGAATTGTGGGATTCTTTGGAGAAGAAATACAAGACAGAAGATGCCGGCACGAAGAAATTTGTCGTCGGTAAATTTCTGGACTTTGTTATGGTAGACTCCCAAACGGTAATATCTCAAGTTCAAAGTTTTCAAATAATTTTGCATGATATTCATTCAGAAGGTATGTCTCTTAGCGAGTCATTCCAAGTCGCTGCTTTAGTGAAAAAGTTACCACCGGCTTGGAAAGATTTCAAAAATTATTTAAAACATAAACGCAAAGAGATGACTATGGATGAATTGATTGTACGATTAAGAATTGAGGAAGATAACCGAAAGGCTGAAAAGAGGAATGGGAAAAATCCCATTGAGTCCAAGGCTAATGTGGTTGAACAAGTTCATAAACCACATAACAAAAAGAGGAAGTTTACTGGAGATGGTCCTAAACAAGGCGATAGTAGCAAGAAGTTCAAAGGAAAATACTATAACTGTGGCAAAACTGGACATCGAGCTTCTGACTGCCGCCGCCCTGAGAAGGATCATGGAAGTACAAGTAAGAAAACCACCAATCAGGCCAATGTAACAGAATTGGATTACATCTCTGATGGAGTGAATGACATCAACCTTTCTGTTGTGGTGTCTGAGGCTAACTTGGTTGGAAATCCCAAAGAGTGGTGGGTTGACACTGGAGCAACTCGTCACATATGTGCGGATAAGAAAATGTTCATTACCTACAATGAGGCTACAAATGGTAAACAACTTTTTATGGAAAATTCTTCTACTTCTACTGTGGCTGGACAAGGGAAAGTGATCTTGAAGATGACATCAGGGAAAGAACTAACCCTCAACAACGTACTGTATGTACCTGACATCTAGAAGAATTTAGTTTCTGGGTCTTTGTTAACTAAAAATGGTTTTAAACTTGTATTTGAGTCTGATAAATTTGTATTAACAAAGAGTGGTATGTATGTTGGTAAGGGATACATGAGTGATGGTCTCTTTAAGTTGAATGTAATGACAGTTGTACCGAAAGTTGCTATGAATAAGAATAACACATCTTTTGTTTATATTCTTGAGTCAAATTTATGGCATGGTAGATTAGGACATGTGAATTTTGATGCTTTGCGTAGATTAATTGGTTTAGATCATATACTAAAGTTTGAAATTAATCCTAATCATAAATGTGAAATTTGTGTAGAAGCGAAACTAACTAAGGCTCCATTTAAATCAGTTGAAAGAAAAACTGAACCTCTAGAATTAATTCATATTGATGTATGTGATCTAAACTTTATTCAAACTAGAGGAGGCAAAAAGTATTTCATAACATTTATTGATGATTGCACTAGATATTGTTATGTTTATTTACTTAGAAGTAAAGATGAAACCTTAGAAATGTTTAAACTCTACAAAACAGAAGTTGAAAATCAACTTAGTAAAACCATTAAAATGGTTAGAAGTGATAGGAGTGGTGAATATGATGCACCATTAAATGAATTTTGTGCACAACATGGCATTATTCACCAAACTACAGCACCTTATTCTCTACAGCAAAATGGAATTGCTGAAAGGAAGAATAAAACCCTAAAAGAAATGATGAATGCCGTGTTACTAAGTTCAGGCTTACCACAGAACTTGTGGGGGGAAGCAATATTGCCTGCTAATTATGTTCTTAATAGAATACCCCACAAGAAAACCAAAAGCATTCCTTATGAATTGTGGAAAGGTCGACCACCTTCCTATAAATACTTAAAAGTGTGGGGGTGTTTGGCAAAAGTTGAAGTACCTGTTCCTAAAAAGACTAAGATTGGACCAAAAACAGTAGATTGTGTATTTATTGGTTATGCTCAGAATAGTAGTGCATATCGGTTTCTGACTTATAAATTAGAAATACTTGATATAAATGTGAACACTATTATAGAGTCAAGGAATGCTGTGTTTTTTGAACATGTCTTTCCTTATAAGAAAGGACAGGAATTAAATTCACAGAAAAGAACTTATGATTGTACACAAAGTCAAGAGACTAATGACAATCAAACACAAGAGACTAGTAATGGTCTTGACCAACAGGATTTAACTGATGAACCAAGACGAAGTAAGAGAGCGAGAACATCAAAATCCTTTGGTCCAGATTTTCTGACATACTTGTTAGAAAATGAACCTCAAAGCTCTAAGGCAGCGATGACAGGTCCTGAAGCACCTTTGTGGAAAGAGGCTGTTAATAATGAAATTGAATCCATTATGCAAAATCATACTTGGGAATTGGTGGATCTTCCACCAGGTTCTAAACCGCTTGGATATAAATGGATATTCAAGGGAAAAATGAAAGCAGATGGTTCAATTGACAAGTATAAAGCAAGACTTGTAGTTAAAGGTTACGGACAAAAGGAAGGTCTGGATTATTTTGACACATATTCCCCTGTGACAAGAATAACATCCGTTCGCATGCTTATTGCTATAGCAGGGTTGTTTAATTTAGAAATACATCAAATGGATGTTAAGACAGCTTTCTTAAACGGTGATCTAAATGAAGAGATCTATATGGAACAACCTGTAGGGTTTGTAGTATCAGGGCAAGAAAAGAAAGTTTGTCGACTTGTAAAATCCCTTTATAGATTAAAACAAGCACCTAAGCAATGGCATGAAAAATTTGATCATGCAATGCTTATTAATGGGTTTAAGATAAACGAATGTGACAAATGCGTCTATGTTAAAAACACTGACCAAGGATATGTCATAGTTTGTCTTTATGTGGATGACATGCTTATCATTGGAAGCAGTCAAAACATGATCAAATCAACTAAGCAAATACTTAACAAAAGATTTGATATGAAAGATATAGGGGTCGCAGATGTTATATTAGGAATGAAAATTACTAAAACATCTGAAGGATATGCATTATCTCAATCTCATTATATTGAGAAAATTCTTGATAAATTTATCAAGGATGATTTGAATTTAGCTAGAACACCCGTAGACATCAGTCTTTATTTATCGAAAAATAAAGGTGATGCAGTGTCTCAGTTAAATACTCCCAAATCATTGGAAGCCTGATGTACCTAATGAATTGTACTCGTCCTGATATAGCTTATGCTATCAATAAATTGAGTAGGTACACTAGTAACCCTGGAGAAGACCATTGGAAAGCGATCATTCGGGTTCTTAGATATCTAAGATTCACCCGTGATCATGGTTTGAACTTTACTCGATATCCAGCAGTACTTGAAAGTTATTGTGATGCAAATTGGATATCGGATACTAAAGATTCAAAATCCACAAGTGGATATGTCTTTACTCTAGGAGGCGCTGCTGTTTCTTAGAAATCTACGAAACAAACTTGCATCGCACGATCCACAATGGAATCCGAGTTCATTGCGTTGGACAAAGCAAGAGAAGAAGCAGAATGGCTTCGTCATTTCTTAGAAGACATTCCAATGTGGCCAAAACCTGTGCCAGCTATTTGCATTCATTGTGATAGTCAATCTGCAATAAGCAGGGCACAGAATCACATGTATAACGGTAAGTCACAACATATTCGTCTTCGACATAATACCGTAAGGCAATTGTTGTCAAATGGAATAATCTCAATAGATTATATAAAATCTAAAGAGAATATTGCGGATCCGTTAACAAAAGGTTTGACAAAAGAGCTAGTGTATAGTTCATCAAAGGGGATGGGATTAAAGCCTATTACATAAGAGTCGTCATAATGGTAACCCTACTTATATGACTGGAGATCCCAAGAACTAAGTTCAAAGGGACAACTAAGTTATGTATGGCTCGCCAGAAATCACCAAGGGATTAAAATTCCTACCCATTCCTATGGTGAGAGTGATATCTGCAACATATGTTGTCTGCAGGGGTATAAGGATAAGTTTTGCTTTTAATGATTACTTATATCTTGATTAAGGCATAAAATCAAGACGAGTATAAGGAGATACTCACAATAAGAATCACCTATATGAGTGTTGAACTGGGGTCGGTTCTATGAGAATGAAAAAGGCTACATTCTCTAGAAATACTCATGAAAACCAGGTACGTTCAAGGCCAAAATAAACACAACAGTGAGAACCACGATGTGTCAGAAGATATTTTGTGTGAAATCTATTGTCTTGGCTTACACAAACGGATGAACAATTCAAGGCATCGCGTCCATTGGTTAGCCAGTAAGTCCGATAGGTTATCACTAGGGAAGGTTCAAGGCCGAAAACTACCTATCCTGATGCAAGATATTTTCGACTTATACTCTTTCGTTAAAGTCTGCATATTATTGCATTTCCGTTGTCATCAAATTCCATTCATGTGGGGGATTGTTGGAAATGGTAGAAAAATTCTGGGTAAAACCATAATTTTTTCTCAAGTTTAGTCTATTTTTTAGGTGAGCCCCGAGCGTCAATTTACTCGGGTCAAAGTGGTAACGCGTTCTATGCCGTATTGTGATTCACGTGGTATATTTGGTTGCTCAAAACCATTACCGAGTGAATGGGAAATTGAAGCCAAAGTGTGCTCCATGGAAATGGAGTTTTGGTGGAAATTCCTTAAGGTTGTAAAATGGCTTGTCCCACATTGATTTGGTGGGAAGTTTTGAAAGGGTTTATAAGGCATGGGTTTGGTACTTTGGGTGTGCCCCAAGGGGTACCCAAGTGTTTTAGAGAGAAAGATTATGGGCAAAATGGGCTAGACCCATTGGACCCAAAAATCACCACACACGTGCGCGCGCCGCCGCCGCCGTCCGTTCGGTCGGTCGGGCTGTGCTGGGCTGGGCTGGGCCTGGGTGCGGGTGCGTGGTGTGTGGTTGGGTTGGGCTTGTTCGGCCCAATGCTAATCTTTTTGGGCCAAAAATATTTGAATTTATTTTTATTTTTTGGTAAAATAAAATCCATAATTCAAATTAACCGGAAATAATCTGGTTCGATTTTTTCTGTACATCCAAACAGGGCCCTTCCGTTTTTTGAACCCAACAGCTCTAAATCTGTTTGAATTTTAAACCAAACAGTGCCTAAACAGTTTTGTATCTGTTTAATTCAAATTGAACAGGTACAGTACCTGTTCAATTCAAAATGGAAAGCCACAAATCCATCTATAAATAGACTAAGCCCCCCATTTGGAAAATACTCCAATTTTCGTACTCCATCTTCTGCTATAAATTTATTCTTCATTTTGCATTAAGTTCTTGTTACAAAGAGTATAAACACTTAATGTGTTCGACGAACGAATAAATTGTAGTGCTTCTTTTATTCGTTGATAGATCATTTTATCCTGGGAGATAAACGTCCAGATTCTGAAAGCACCGTGGAGAGGACGAATCTGTCTTAAGGACACGGTGTTAAACACTGGACCTAATCAGATAGTTATTCAAAAGAAATTAATCAAGTAAGTTGTTTAATTTTTATTCTTTTTTTTTTTTGTTTATTTAATCATATTTTAATTTTGTTTTTGTAACAAAATAAAATCTGTTTTTTATTTATTTATTTTTATTTCGAGTTTGATTTTTGTAATCAAACAAATTCTCTCTTTTTCTTTATTTCTTTATATTCTTGTTGTTGTTTTGTACACAACAGAATTTAATCTATTTAAATACAGTGAAGATTGTCCAACAGAACATGCCGAGGATAGATCATAGAATACATCCACAAAGTGAATAAGTAACACTACGCACAGATGGATTCCTAAAACAAAATCAAACTAAAATAAAACAAAAAGAAAAGAAAGGCAAAACTCAACCGCCGACTGAATCGGTAGCAGATCTGTAGCAGATCTTCACCCAACGAGTTGGAGGTGGAGAACCCAGGAGCCCAGACGGGGGAGGTAGCGGAACCGGCAAGAGGAGGTAGATATGGTGGCGACGTGGTGATGGCAACGCCGGCGTGAAGCTGAGAGGATGGAGCCAACGGATCTGGTGAAGGCTGCAGCTACGGCTAGTGCATGGCAGAGGGAAGGAGGAGTGAAGAAAACTAGACTAAATCCACCGTAAGGGGAAGAAACACCTCACCGGGAGGGAGAAGATGGAAAGCTAAGCTTCCAAGGCTTATTGACTAGAAGGGCCGAGGGAACTGAAGAAAAAAGGGGGTAGAGAGGAGGAGAGATGCGGCCGGAGGCCGGAGCCCCCCTCCCCCACCCCAACGGCGCTCAAAGACGAAAACCCTTGGAGCAAAAAGCGTTAGAGAGAGAGGCTCTAATAAATAACAGATTGGTTCGTCTCCATTATTTCAGTTATTATACATGTAACAAAGTTATTAATTTTACTCCGTAATTTGAATAGAGGCTTCTTTTGGGAAGTTGCTATTTTAGTAGGCTAAAATTTTTGTATTTAAGAAGATGATTAGATTTTTTTATGATTGGATGTGATGTTTGTGAAAGAAAAAGTGAAATGATTATGGATTTGATGTGATATTTTATCTTATTAACTATTTTAGCTTATTTTATCTTTTTATGAATTTTTGCCTAAACTAAGCTATTTTTTTTCTTGCCAAACACCCCAGAATAAACAAATTAAAACTGAACTAAGAAGAAAGAAAGAGCTAACAACCAACCGTTGGTGAGGAGAGGCATTTATGAGAGAACAAAAGTCATTAACAGCTTCATGAGAGGCTATATCATAAAGGCCAAAGGCCTCGTAATGAGGATTTATTTGGCTAGGTGCCATGTACCCACTGCCGGGAATGACGTCGGTGTTCCGCCGCTTGATTTCAACCGGAAGGTCGAAGAGCGACCGAATCACCGCCTTCATCTCCAGCGTCAGTGTTGGAGGGAGGAATTGATGGTGGTTGGTGATCCTGAAACAACCCAATTCCTCACATGCCTCTACCATCTTCCTCGACTGCCCTGGAAAGTCTTCTAGATCAATCACTGCCACATTACACTGATTATTTGTGGCCATTTTTTTCTTATATTTGATGAAAGAGTGGAAATTAAGGACAATTTACTTCCTGAAGCTTGTTTTGAGTTTTTTGCACCATACAATTAAGGAATGATGCTTTGAATTTATATTGTTGCGGGTAGCAACGAAATGTTGCTATGGGTTTGTTTGGAAAATGATTTTTTTTAATAATTTTTAATTTTTTTAATTAAAATATAATATGAAAAAACTTAAAAGTGTTTAAAAATGATTTTTTATTTTTATTAACAACCGCATCAAAAAATAAAGGGAATAAGAATTATATTATTTATGTATGTTTTTTCTCACTTTTTAATTTTTTAAATAATTTTGTAAATAAATTACAAATACACCCCTAAAATTTGTTTATATTCGATGAAAAGGTGAAAATTTGTTTTCAAATGATGCTTTGAGTTTATATTTTTGTGGGCGGCAACAAAATGCTTTATGCTGAGAAGCGATTTTTTAATTTTTTTATTAAAATATAAAGTGAAAAAAGTTAAATTATTTGAGAATGATTTTTTAATTTTTTATAAAAAAAAAAATTAATTTCTTTTATGATTTTTTTAACTTTTTATTTTTTTAGATAAATTACAAATAAATTTTCTAAAATTTACTTTAAATATGAATTGTTCTCTATAATTTTAAAAATTTTGTCCCACTCCATGAAGTTTCTTATTTTTTAACGAATTAACTCTTTTGTAAGTAAATCATCAATAATTACAGTAATAATTTTTAATAATGTCAAAATTTTATTTTAATTAATAATTTAGATAATTTAATTATTATATAAGAGAGCAATTAAGAATTTTTTTTTAATTAATTATGTTAAATAAAAAGTTTTGACAATAGGCATTTGTAATTTTCGAGGCTATACAAGGGACAATTTGTATTTTTAATAAATCTCATTTTTAATTTATCGTAATTTTTTTTAAGGAAAATATTCCATCAATAGATTTTGAAAAATGTGAATTTTTTTTAAGGTCCTTGATATTAAAATTTTATAAGATAATGGACATATAATATTTTCATAGTAGTTAAGAAGCCTCAACATTTTCACAGAGAAAATTTGACTTAAATAAATTTTACCCGACTCAGATAAATTTAATTTTGAAATTTTTCTATGAAATCAGAAAATTTTCTCTGAGAAAATTAAAATTTCTCTGAGTCGAGCAAAATTTTTTTGAGTTAAATTTTCTCTGTAAAAATGTTGAGGAACTTTAACTAATTAAAAAAATATCTTAGACATCTCCTACTACACAACATTAAAGAGGGATGTTTTACTAATTTTTCGTTAAAAAACTAATTACAAATAAATAAATAAAAATTATAAATATTAATAATTAAAATTATAAATTTTTCCGTCGATTTATATTTTTTATTTCTGCCTACCACTGAAGTGTAGTTATCCCAATTTTTTTAGGGTTAGTTTAAGAAGTAGATTGGCTTTTTGACTTTTTGACTAATTTAGTCTGTGGTTAAAAAGTCTCGTTTGGAAAGGATTTTTTAACTTTTCAAACTTTTTGTGAGAAAAAAAATATAATAATTATGCATTAAATATGATATTTTATTTTATTAAATTAAAAAAATTTATTTTATTTTTTATAACTATTTTAACCAAAAAAAAATTAAATCTCAACTCCCCAAACGAGCTTTAGCAACTTTTTAATTGACATCCTTTCATGGCAAATGGACACATTAACAGACAAGCTCTGTGTGGAATGTACACATTAGGCAGTCCGGACCCTCTCCAGCTAAAATCTCCGTCCGTCCCTCCGGGAAACGGATAAGATTGAGCCACGTCTCAGATTTGTTTCAAACCAAAATCTCTCTCACAGTACACACTCTCTCTCTCCGTCCCTTTCTCACTGACACATACACTCACTCACTCTCTCTCTCTCTCTCATTTCTAACCAAAAAAAAAAATTTTAAATCACACATATTCTCTCTCTCTATCACATTTCTAATAAAAATAAAAAAACTATTTTAATCTTTTCCATTTTATTTTCATAATATATATATAATTTTTCATATAAATTTTTTTTATAAAATTAATATCATTGAAAATATACTTTTAAAATAAGACTAATATTAAATATATTTAATAAAAATTTAAAATAAATAAAAAGTAATTACTATTTTTAGTTATGCTTTCAAAGTATTATTTTTAAAATATAAAAATTATTTTGATGAAAATAAACACACAAAAATCATATATTTTTGAAATTCTCAAAAATAACCTTCATTCCAAAAAACATATATGAAAATAATGACTTTTGTGCATAGATGTAATTTTTTATTTTCTTTAAAACACAAATTCAATCTATGCATTGGTATAAATCAAATATAGAATTTTTTTTATTTCCTTTAAAAAAAATTATAAACCCGTTTGGTTAATAAAATTAAATTAAAAGTCATTATTTTTATATTTTTTTTTTTTTTGAATGAAGGTTGTTTTTGAGAATTTCAAAAATATATGATTTTTGTGTATTTATTTCATCAAATTAATAAAATTAAATTAAAAGTCATTATTTTTATATGTTTTTTTTTGAATGAAGATTGTTTTTTAGAATTTTAAAAATATATAATTTTTGTGTGTTTATTTCACCAAATTAATTTTTATATTTAAAAAATAATAATTTGAAAACATAACTGAAATCGTAATTAGTTTTTATTTGTTTTAAATTTTTATTACATATATTTAATATTAATCTCATTTTAAAGGTATATTTTCAATGATATTAATGTTATAAAATTAAAATTTTATATTAAAAATTATATATATTATGAAAATAAAATGAAAAAGATTAAAATATATTTTTAAATTTTTTATTAGAAGAGAGAGAGAGAGAGAGAGTGGTAGGAAGAGAGAGAAGGTTCATAGAAAAAGGGAATGATTCAGTGTGGTATGTTTTGAATTTTTTTGTTTAAAAAAACAAATCTGAACCCTGCATTTCTTGCAGGGTGACGTGGCTCAATCTCATCCGTTGCCCAGAGGAACGGACGGAGATTCAAGCTGGAGAGGATCCGGACTCCACATGAGGAGGGCTGCTTTTCGGATAAGCCGGCAAAGTCACCGTTTTAGTTCTTGGAAAATTGACTCAAAAATTTTTTAAAATTTTATTAATTATTATATTAATTTACAAAAAAAAAATCTCATTAAAATTAAAAGGATTCAACAAAATTCAATTATGATCTAAAATTAATAGATAGTTGATGTGGTAAATTATTAAAATAAATAGATATTTGTTTTTTAGCAAAACAAACTAAAAAATTTATTGATTTGGTGAATTATTTGAAATTATTAAATGATTATTTTCTATAGATTAGGTCTGCAAACAAACTGAACAAAGTCGAATTTTGCTGAACCTAAGCTCGACTCATTTAGGCATAGTTTGGGAAGTTGGTTTTGGTGGGTTTAGGGCTAAAATAGTCACAAAAAATAAAATAGGCTATTTTAGTCACAAAAAATAAAACATCAAATCCAACCTATAATCATTACACTCCTCTCTCACAAAAAAAGTCAAAAAAGTCAAAAAGTCAAAAAATCCTTTCCAAACTAGGCTTTTTAGCCCCAGGCTAAAATAGCCAAAAAGTCAAAAAGTCAAAAAACCAATCCACTTCCCAAACGGAGGCTTAGTAATCGAGCTTGTTTATTAAGTTTGATCATGGCTCAATAAGTAACTGGGTTCGAGCTCGGCTCGGCTTGGCTCGTTAATATTAATTAAACTCGAATTCGGCTTACTCGATAATTTTTTTTAATATTATTTATATTATTTAAATAAAAAATATTATTAATAATATTTAATATATGAATAATGTAATTTTATTATTATTTATATATATTTATATATTATTTAATATATAAATAATATGTTTATTATATAATTTATATAAAGATAAACGAATTAAGCTTATTCAAGTTCGAGTTCGATTCGTTTACTAATCGAGCCTAGTATTTAAGTTCGAACTCGACTCGTATACTAACAGAGTCGAACCCTTAACGAGTCGAGCCGAACTGAGTTTGTTCATGAATAACTCGATTCATTTGCTACCCTAGTATAGATTATGTATAGAATATGATTGACAATACTACTTAATATTATTCTTTTCAAATTAAAATTAATTAAATCTTACATTTGCTCAACTATGTCATATGAAATATTAAATAAATTAGTGATTTTATCCATCAAAAATGATTTAACTTATAAGTTGGATTATGTGAATTAGATTAATAATTTTACAGCTAAAAATGCAAGAAAAATGATGTTTAAGTAATTTTTATTACAATTTGTTTATTTTTTATTTGACTATTCAGTTTATATTATTTTGATTATTTTTCTTATTATAAATTTTAATGTATAATTACATAAATTTTAATAGATGTGTAATGAAAATAACCTATTCACGATGACGGTCAAATTTCAATGAAAAAAAATAAACACACAATAATTATTATTTTTTAAATATGTATAAAAAAAATTTAGTGTTAAAAATTGATTTTAGATCTCAAAAAAATCAAAGCCGTCCTTGCCCATTAGAAAAACGTGCTCTGCTTGATTAAAAAAAAAGAAAAATGATGCAGATTACTAATTAGTAATTGCATTAGGGATGTGGCAGTGAGTGGAACCCATTGTCACATGTGTTTTGTGTCTTAGTAGTTTTTTTTTTTTTTTTAATGTTAGTGGTAAAAATTTAGTGATATGCAACATTGTTGTTAAAAAAAAAAGAAAAACGTGCTCTGAGTGACGATAAATACAACACCAAAATACAAGTTGAAAGTGAGAGAATTAATTAGTACTACCACTAATGATGTGGTAGTAGGCCTCACCCATTACCATAGTATTGTTGTGTCTTTTTTTTTTTTCAAAAAGTAGATGTCAACTCATTAGTGGTGCTTTAGAGCACCACTTTTAGTGATCTCTATCATTGCTGAACAAAGCCAAGTACTAATCAGTTTTTTTTTTAAAAAAAAATTATATTGGCATGTGCTAGAGTAGCATTTTTTTATTATTTTTTTTATTTAGATCACATTATCTTTTTATTATATTTTATATTTTTTTATAAAAAAATTAAAAAATATATTTATTTAAATCATTTTAAATAATTCCTTAATCTTGTTACTACTAACAGTAAACAAACTTAAATACACTTTTTTTTTGGTACATAACTTAGGCCTCGTTTGGGAACATGCTAATTTAGTAACTTTTTGGCTATTTGGCTAAAAAGATAGGTAAAAAAAACTTGTATGTTTGGGATGACTTTTTGGCTAATTACGAAAAGATGTGCAAAAAGTAGAGAGAAAAGAGAATCTTTGACTTTTTGGTATGGGTTGTTGGCTTTTTGGCTAATTTAGTAACTTTTTGGCTAATTGGCTAAAATAGCCTCTTGCCAAACGAGGCCTTAAATACACTATAGCTCCATTTAGGAAGTGGGCTGACTTTTTAATTTTTTGATATTTTTAGCTATTTTAACTTGAGATTAAAAAGTCTAATTTGAGAAGGTCTTTTGATTTTTTTGACTTTTTTAATTTTTTTATGAGAGAAACAATATAATAATTATGAATTGAATATAATATTTTATCTTATTAGGTTAAAAAATCTATTTTATTTTTTTATGACTGTTTTAATCCAAAAAAAAAAAAACAAAAAAAAACAAAGTCCACAAACCAACTTCCTGAGCTTATCAAAGTTTAATTTTATCAAAGTAAAAGGTACAATAATCATTGCACCTTTCAATTTTTAAAGTCTAACCGTATTGCTGTGTAATCACTTTCAGAAAAGGGAGCAGCTTGGGTTGAGTTTGAGATCGGATTAGACAGGATTATTAAGTTTATAGGGGGTCAGTATGAGTCCCGTTTTGATAATCTAAATCGTTTAATGTATAGAACTCGTCGAGTACTATATGTTTGTAAAAAATTACATTAATCGGATATCAATTTCTATGTGATCAAATCAATTTTGTATAAAAAAAAAAATAGACGGTGAACAAATTAACAGTTGACAAAAAACTGTTTGATCACATAGCTAACGATATCCGATCAACATGATTTTTTACAAATATATAGTATTTGATGATTTCTACACGTTGAATGGTTCAGATTATTAAAATGAAGCCCGTGATAAGTCTCCATAGATCCAACAATACCGTCTAATCTAATCTCAGATTAGACACAAACTGAACCCGAAAGAAAAATCACCGTAAAATATCTCACTCTAACACTGCATCTGCATTGGTAATGGTAGAAATATTAAAATAACAATGATTCATCTCACTAATTTGGGAGCATTAATTGACCACTAATGAGGTGAAAATTCAAAAAAAAAAAAAAAAAAAACACAAGAGCAAAAGATCCCATCATGTGGGACTCACACCACTTTAGAGCTATTAGAGCATCTCCAATCATACTCTCTAAAATGCCTCTTCAAAGTATACAAAAAACTACCTTCCTTGTTTTGCCTAACTAATTTAACTAGTGTATACTCCAACCATACCCTTATTTTAACTAACCAATCAAACTAACTTAATTAATTTTTAAAAGAAAATTATTATAAACATTAATAAATAAATAAATAAATAAATAAATAAATAATCTATTTATGACATGTTCATTGACATAAATAAATAAATAAACATTGATAAATCCCTAACTTATTTTTGGAAAAAAAAATTATAATCATTGACATAAAAAAAAAAAATTTGTGCTCATTGACAGCAAGTCATACTGAGAAGCAAACATGTTTAAATGCAGTACATTTCTAGAAATCAATAGAATTCCAAGTGGACAAAAAATAAATAAATAAATAAAAAATAAACCAAATAGAACCCTCCAAAGTGAAACCCACCTTAACACAATCAATATCAAGCCATACCCAGTTCAATATAATTAAATTTGAGCCAAACAAAACCCTCAAAAGTGAAACCCAAAACAGAGACTCTGAAAGCTGCACTTGTTTCCCTGGTCGGCCTCGAACTTCGAGCAATCGGTTGATTACACCATCGAGAACCAATGGTTCCTTAATTTTGTAGAATTTCACTCACAAAATTCAATCTCAAGATTGAGCAAGAAGGAAAGAATAGAATAAAGCTCGGTAGCTCAAAAGTTTCAAGCTCGAGTGGCTCGAAACTCAGTCAAAATGAGTCAAATATATTTCGGTCAATATTTTTTCTCTCCTCTCTATTTTACTTTCTACCTCTATCCTCCGAAGTCAAAACCCATTGCTGCTGCTCTCATCCTCTCAGCAGAATGCTCTATGATTATCATTTTTGGTTTGTTTCCTAGTCAAAAAATGAATCATGCTTGGAACTTGGAAGATGCAAAGCCCATTAATTAACCATAAACTTAGACCATAAGTTAGTCTTAGTCTAAACTCAAAGAAGTTAGCCCCCCAACAATTAAGAACTAGGAAATTTCAGGTATTTGAATCCTTTTTGTAAATATAGCAATCGATACAAGCACAGTCCAACTAAAAAAAAAAAGAGAAAATCAAACAGAAAAAACCCTTCCTTTTGTTCTTCACCGAAATCTCTACAACAGAAGAAGATGATTAAAAAAGCAGAGTATAAAATAACTTCTGTATACTATTATTATCAGACTCAAATGAAAGCTTTATAATTTGAAGGAAACCAAAAAACAGAGATCTCATAAACGATCTCTGAGAACTCAAAACAAAAATAAAAGAATCAATTTCAATCCCCTCCCCCCCAAAAAAAAAGTATAAAGTCATTGAAGAAGCTTTAGCCGATGACAATCCCTCAATCCTCTAAACTCGCATAGCTCTTCCTCCCCATGAATCCACCATTCCTCTTCTTCCCCAAATTCGCATCCTTCCAGGTAAGAAGTACAAAGTCATTGAAGAAACTTTAGCTTTTGTTGGGGATGTACACGATGCAAGTCGTTTTGTTTCACTTGATAATCTTTATGGTTCCTATCCACAACCATTTGGATCCAGATCGGTGCTCAGCGGGGACACACAAATCTGTTACCCGCTCCTCTCACTGTTCCGCTACAAAGCTTTATCCCTGTTCTTATAGGTTACGAAGGAGACGGTGCTCCTCTCTCTCTATTCTCTATTTTTTTCTTTTTCTCTTTTCAAATGAAATGTGTGGGTGTGGAAGTTGAGTTGAGCACACGCACACAGCAGATAAAAAATAAAATTCGGGCCACTCGAGCCACATAGTTTCGAGCTATGTAGCGGAGCCGGAAAGAATAAAGTAAGGGGGGTCGGTGATATTCTTGGCCCTGTTCTGAGGTTGCATATCAGAGAGAAAGAGAGTCATACCGTGATCAATGGGCTGGAACAGATGGCGGGAAGAGTGCTTTCCCTAGCAATGGATGCTGGCTACTTGTGGAGAGCCAAAATGAGAATGGGCAAAATGTCTCACCATTTGCTTCATGTGTTGGAGCCCTAAAAATGCAGCTTCAATAGGCAAAATGCCTAATTCTCTCCATTTGCCTCATACGTTGGAGATGCTCTTAATGTTTCTCTTTTTAGTGGTCTCACTCATTTTTTTTTATTAAAGTGAGTTATAATTCAAGGTGTACAACTAAAAAAAAAATTAATAAAATATCAGAGGTATAATTCATTTTGTATTTTTATTTTATTAAATTTTTTATATTTTAATTAAAAACCTTATTTTTAAAATTTATTTAATTTCAATACACTAAAAAGAATAAAATTTATAAAAGAATTCCTAAAAATTCACTATATGATTTGATACATTTTTATTTTTTTAATTTCTTCACAAATATTTTGCAGGTAAAAAATAAAATATTTGACTAGAATAAGAAAAAAACAATTCACCAAATATAACAACAAAATATGAAAAATAAAAAATTTAAAAATTAATTTTGAAAATTTCAAACCAAACTGAGATTTTTTTCTTAATTTTTTTTATTTTCACTAATTTTTTTTAAGTTTATATAGTGTAGAATGATCTAAAATGTAATTTTTTATATAAAAAAGTCAAAAAAAGTTCTATAGTTTTTTGCCCTATATTTTTTATTTTTCTTGTGTGTCCGGTTGAGTAGAATAAAAGTGATACGTTTTTTCAAGAGAAAAAAAAAATTTAAAAAGTTCCCCAAAAAAAAAAAAATCAAAAACTAACTGTAATTTTTATAGTGTTTATTAGATTGACTTCAAAATGGTAAATAAAAATCAAATTAATTCACGTAAAAAAAATAAAAATAAAAATAAAAAACTATATTGACCAAAAAATCTTATCTTACGTATTCTTTTATTCAAAATTACGTAAGAATTTTAAATATTTTATAATATCTCAAAAAAAAATCATTAAATATGTAATTAATTTTTTATTAGAAAAATTAGTAAAATATCTCTCTCTAATTTTGTGTAGTAGGAGATGTCCAAGATATTTTTTATTAGCTAAGATCTCTCGAAAAAATTTCTCTAAGATCATACGAGAGAGATTTTGAAATTTCTCTATTTTCATATTAAAAAAAAATTCTATGAAAATGAAAATTTCTCTATGTTGAAATTGAAATTTCTCTGAGTTTGGCCAAAATTTCTCTGAGTCGGGTACAAATTTTCTTTGTCAAATTTTTTTTGTAAAAATATTAAGAAATCCCAATTTTTATAAAAATATTATATATCATTTATCTTATAAAATTTTAATATAGATACTTTAAAAAATTATTCATTTTCATTTTGTAGCCGGAATAATAAATTTGGACAAACATACTAATACTAATGACCTTTAAGAAAAACTTTACAATGTAAAATGACGGTTAAATTTGTCATTTAAAAAAAAAGTGAGATAATAATTAATTATTTACAATATAAAATAAAATTTAAAATTTTGATTTGAAAAAACAAAACAAAAAAAAAGAAGTGAGAGATAGTAATCATTTTGAAAAGTGACGAAACTTTCTTGATTGAAGTCAGTATTTTTCCAATGCGAATATAAGGATAAGAAAATGTTGGAGATTCGTATTTTTTTATTAAATAATTAATCAAATATTTTACATAGATGTGCGATTCATAAAATCACGAATCCGACACTCATTTAAATATTTAAGCATTTATTTAGTAGAAAGTTTGATATCTTCAATATTATTCTAAAGCGCAGTGATTGAGGGCCCGACGTTTTCGGGGCTCGAATGCCCCGAAATTCCGTTTAAGGTAAAAAAAAAAAAAAAAAAAAAAGGAAAAAAGAAAGAAAAAAAAAAACAGTTTCCAAAATTAGAAATTAGGGGCATTAGGGGCAAATTTTTTAGGGCCACCAATCATTTTTGTATTCTAAAAGATAACCAACGCCATTAGCACCGCCCATTTCCTTTCTGATTTGGCTTCTTTTTAATTGATTTGAAATAGTATTTAGGATTGATTTGACAGAAATTGAAGTGACTAAATAAGTATACATAGATAAAATAGGTTAATTTAATTAATAAAATAAAATATCACATTTAATTTATAACTATTTTGTTTTTTGTCTCATAATTATCACATCTAAATAAAATAAAATAGAATAACTAAAAGTTTTTCTCAAAGGAACTAATTTAGCAAAGTTAAATTAGTCAAAAAATTAAAAAATTGGACTAAATTAGCTCTTCTCAAACAAAGACTTAGGTTTTATAAGCCCATTTGAGAATCGATTTAGATGATAGAAACCATTCACTTTTTTAAATTTGATGAGTAGTATATTTATATAAAAGATCGGTTGGAATAATTAGTTTTTCTAGGCTTATTTTGGGCCAACATTGAGTCTAAAATTGAGTGGGTCTCAAACGTCTTTTGGATGAGTCCGAAGAGGTGACGTGTTTCTTACCGCATGATAAGTCACACAGTGAAGACGGTTCATCAAACCATTTAAGAGTGAATGGGAATTTGACGTCGTTTTCGAGTTCGTGAAATAGACAATTAAATAATTAAATATGGATTTCCTTGTAAGGCTTGTCTCACATTGAAACTTTAAGAGAGTTTGTGTATGTATATAAACTCTAGGTGACAACACTTAATTTGGGCTCCAAGGGGCACCCCAAATTTGTAGAAGGGAGGAGTTATGGACAAATGGAACCTTGGCTCAAACCATCACACATACGCGGGCCGCCGCCGTCGTCGTCGTCCAGGTGTGTGGATTGTGGGTCGAATCGGTTCTACTATTAATTATTTTGTGGACAAAATTTATTTGAATTTTTTTCCAGAAATTCTTAATGAAATTAAATTCTAATTTTGTGCCAAAATTGAAATTAATTTTCTGTCCAAATTTTACCACCTTCAGTCCGAAATTCCTAAACATATTCAAACTGTTTTATAGTTTCAAAATTGTCAGAAATTGCTACAGTTACACATATTTGAATCCGTACAGTTCGAACAGATCAAACTGTCTAGCAGATCTGTTAAAATTCAAACAATATCTATTCAATTCAAAATTACACATGTTCACTTCTTATATGTACCTGTTCGGGTCTGTTTGTATGCCTATAAATACCAGCCCTACTCCAGCAGTTTGGGAATCCAAAAAACAATCTAAAAAATATCATTTTGCTATCCTGTTTTGTTTCTCTGTATAAATTCTCTTCATATTAGTTTTTAGGAAAAGTAAAAAGAGAACAAAACACAAGGTTTTTTGTTCGCCAAACAAATTGTTTGGAGTGCTACTACAATTTGTGAAGATCATTGTATCCTGGGAGATAGACGTCATTTGTCCGTAAACACCACAGTGGAGCGAATCTGTCTTAAGAACAGAGTGTCACACACTCGACTTAATCTTTTATTATTCATTTGGTTCGGTAAAATAAATTCGGTACGTAATTTATTTTTTGTTTGTTTGATTTGTTTTAAATTATTTATTCTACACAGAAGATTGTTCCAATAATCTTAAGACATATTCGAGTTATTCTGTTTATATAGAATTTTTCGTTTGTTTCCTTTCTTCTTTCTTCTTTCTTTTTTCTTCTTCTTACAAAAATTATTTTCTGTGATTTTACAAAATAATATTCTGGTCGAAAAACAAATAGTAGTAATATACTGTTTGACAGATAGTAGTAATATACTGTGTATTTTCTTTGACAACTAGTAGTAATATACTGGTGTCATTAACAATTCAGAACATTTATTTTTGAAATTTTGTCAAAAATTAATTTTGGCTTTCAGAAATTATTTCTGAGTGTTCATTAATTAAAATTCTATTTTAGTATTTTAATTATTGAAGTGTTACAGAAATTTAATTTTGTGTGTGGAATTAATATGGTTAAATAAAAAAATATTATTTTCAAATTAATTGAAAATAAAAGTTACAATTCTTGTTTCGTTTATTTTACAGAATTTAATTATGTAGTTTTGATTTAAATTTTATGTGTAGTATAAAATTCTAATTATAATTTTGTTTTATAATTTAGAATTCATGGCTACTGAAACTGGTCAAACTAATGCTCAAACAAGTACTAGTGTGGTGACTGCAATTGCTTCAACCCTTCCTGTTATGACTGTGCCAGTCAATCACGGTGAAAAACCAGAGAAGTTCTCAGGAACTAATTTTAAAAGATGGTAACAGAAAATGTTGTTCTATCTTACAACTCTAAACCTGACACACTTTCTCTGTGAGGATGCTCCTATTCTGAAAGATGATGAAACTGACAGGCAAGTGGTTACTGCGGTCGATGCCTGGAAACATGCTGATTTCCTTTGCCAAAACTACATCTTGAACGGACTTGACAACACATTATACAACGTCTACAGTCCTATCAAGACAGCAAAGGAACTTTGGGAGTCTTTGGAGAAAAAGTACAAAACAGAAGATGCTGGCTCAAAGAAATTTGTGGTTGGCAAATTCCTGAACTTTGTGATAATTGATTCTAAGACTGTGATCAATCAAGTTCAAGATCTCCAACTTATTCTGCATGACATTCACGCAGAAGGCATATCTCTTAGTGAATCCTTCCAAATTACAGCCTTAATTGAGAAATTACCACAAGGCTGAAAGGAATTCAAGAACTACCTCAAACACAAGCACAAAGAAATGTCTTTAGAAGAATTGATTGTGCGTTTGAGAATTGAGGAGGACAACCGCAATTCTGAAAAGCGGGCTGGTAAGCATCCAATGAAGTCTAAGGCAAATGTGGTGGAACATGCTCCAAAAGCAAAGAAACGAAAGTTTTTTGGAGAAAGTTCATCACAAGGCTCTAAAGGGGGGGGAAACTAAAAAGTACAAGTTTAATGACAAGTGTTACATCTATGACAAAGAAGGATATCGGGCCAAAGATTGTCGTAGCAAAGGTAAAAGCAAAAGAAGAACAAGCACGAAGCCTGCTCAAACCCATATGACCGAAATGGACAATATTTCCAATGGTATAGATAACATAAATCTTTCTGCAGTTGTTTCCGAGGCAAACCTTGTCAGAAATCCTAAAGAATGGTGGGTGGACACTGGTGCTATTCGCCATATCTGTGCCGACAAAAAGATATTCACATCTTATTTAGTGGTGGACAATGGTGAATAACTTTTTATGGGCAACTCTTCGAGTTCTAAAGTTGAAAGATAAGAAAAGATTATTTTGAAGATAACATCTAGAAAGGAACTCACTCTCAACAATGTACTGTATGTACAAGACATTCGCAAGAATCTTATTTCCGGATCTTTGTTGAGTAAAAATGGGTTTAGGTTACTTTTTGAAAGTGACAAGTTTGTACTTACCAAAAATGGGATGTATGTAGGAAAATATTACATGTCTGATGGCTTTTTCAAAATGAATGTAATGACTGTTGTACCCTCTATTATTAATAAAAATACATCTTCTTCTTACTTGCTTGAATCTTCAAATTTATGGCATGGTAAACTTAGACATGTTAATTATGAATCTTTGCGTAGATTAATTAATATAGAATGTTTACCTAAATTTAACATTGATGTAAATCATAAATGTGAAATTTTTATAGAGGCAAAATTATCCAAAACTCATTTTCCTTCAATTGAAAGAAGTACGGAACTACTTGAATTAATTCATAGTGACATTTGTGATTTTAAATCAATTCAAACTAGAGGTGGGAAAAAATATTTTATCACTTTTATAGATGACTATACTAGATATAGTTATGTTTATTTAATTCGAATTAAGGATGAAACTTTGGAAACTTTCATTCAATTCAAGAATGAAGTTGAAAATCAACTTGGTAAGAAAATTAAGAAACTTAGAAGTGATAAAGGTAGTAAATATGAATTACCTTTTGGTGAATTTTGTAAAGAACATGGAATAATTTATCAAACCACCGCTCCTTACTTACCTCAGCAAAATGGAATTGTTGAAAGAAAAAATAGGACTTTAAAAAAAATGATGAATGTCATGTTAATAAGTTCTGGATTACCTCATAACTTATGGGAGGAAGCAATACTTTCTACTAATTATATACTTAATAAAGTACATCGAAAGAAAGTGAATCAAACACCTTATGAAATGTAGCATGGAAAAGTACCATCGTAGAAATACTTAAAAGTGTGGGGGTGTTTGGCTAAAGTGGCTATTAATAGTCCTAAAAAGACTAAGATAAGTCCTAAAACCGTTGATTGTATTTTCATTGGTTATGTCAAGAATAGTAGTGCATATCGGTTTTTGATTCATAAGTCAAAACATCCCGAAATGCATATAAATACTATTATTGAATATCGGAATACGTCTTTCTTTGAACATGTGTTTTCAAATAAAACTGGACAAGAGACTAGTACTAATAAAAGATCTTATGATGCTATTACTAGTCATGATCAAGAACAAGAGCAAGAGATAGATCAAAATGAGGAATCTAGGCGTAGTAAACGTACTAGAACCTCAAAATTTTTTAGTCCAGATTTTCTAACATTTTTGTCCAATCCTGAGGCTCCTTTATGGAAAGAAGCTGTAAACAACGAAGTTGAATCCATTCTGCAAAATTACATTTGGGAATTGGTGGATTTCCCACCAGGTTGTAAACCTCTTGGATACAAGTGGATCTTCAAAAGAAAAATGAAAGTGAATGGATCAATTGACAAGTATAAGGCAAGACTTGTGATCAAAGGTTTTAGACAAAAAGAAGGTATTGATTACTTTGACACATACTCACCGGTTACTAGAATAACATCCATTAGAATGCTAATTGCTATTGCATCGTTATACAATCTAGAAATTCATCAAATGGATGTGAAAATCGCTTTCTTAAATAGTGAGTTAGATGAAGAAATTTACATAGAACAATTAGAAGGATTTTTCTGTTCTAGAAAAAGAAAAGAAAGTGTGTAAATTGGTTAAATCATTATATGGTTTAAAGCAGGCGCTAAAGCAATGGCATGAGAAATTTGACAAGGCAATGATGTCAAATGGTTTTAAAATTAATGAGTGTGACAAATGTGTTCATATTAAAAATACAGACAAATGTTATGTCATTGTATGTCTTTACGTAGATAATATGCTCATCATAGGTAGTAATAATGAAATGATTAAAACTATCAAGAAAATGTTGAATAAACATTTTGACATGAAGGACATAGGTATTGCTGATGTAATTCTTGGTATGAAAATTACCAAAACTTCATAATGTTATGCTTTGTCACAATCTCATTACATTGAGAAAATACTTGACAAATTTAGCAAAGATGATGATCATCTTGCTAGAACACCTGTGGATGTTAATTTGTTTCTTTCTAAGAATGTATAGGAAAGTATTTCTCAATTAGAATATGCCCAAATTATTGAAAGCTTAATGTACTTAATAAACTGCACTCGCCCAGATATAACTTATGCAGTAAGCAAATTAAGTAGATATACGAGTAATCTTGGAGTAGAACACTAGAAAGTAATTATAAGGGTTCTAAGATATCTCCGATTTACTCGTAACATTGGGCTAAATTATACTAGATATCCAGCAGTACTTGAAGGATACTGTGATGCAAACTGGATATCAGATACTAGAGACTCGAAATCCACCAGTAGATGTCTTTACTCTTGGTGAGGCGGCTGTATCTTAGAAATCTTCTAAACAGACTTGCATTGCTAGGTCTACTATGGAATCAGAATTCATAACATTAGATAAAGTTGGAAAAGAAGCAGAATGACTTTGCCACTTCCTTGAAGATATTTCAATATAGCCAAAACCGGTGCCTGCTATATGCATACATTGTGATAGTCAATCAGCAATTGGTAGAGCACAAAATCATATGTATAACGGTAAGTCACAACACATTCATCGTCAACATAACACCGTGAGACAACTACTCTCTAATAGAATTATTTCTATTGAATACGTGAAATCTAAAGACAACATAGCGAATCCATTAACCAAAGGGTTAGCAATAGAGTTAGTTGAAAATTCATCGAGTGGAATAGGACTTAAGCCTATTAAATAAGAGTTATCACAACAGCAGCCCAACCTTGTTGACTAGAGATCCCAAGATTTAGTTTCAAAGGGACAACCTAGTTGCGTATGACTCAAAAGGGTCACTGGGGAGTCAAATTCCTACCCATTTCTATGATGATATTATTATGTCTACAGCATTTTAAATTAAGTAAAATTTTAATGATTCTTATATTTAGGTAAACCTAGTGGAGTATGGCAGCATACTCTTCATAAGAATCACCTATATGAGCGTAAACTGAGCCGGTTCTATGAGATTTGTGAAGGGTTATAATTCTCTAGAGCACTCATGAAAGATCAGGTTGTTCAAGGCCAAAATGAACACAATAGTGAGAACTAAATTGTGTTTGGAGATACATTGTGAGTGTTTGGGAAGTGGATTTTTATGTTGATCTTTTTAGTTGTAGGATATTAATGGATAAAAAAATTTTGGTGTTTGGGAAGATAGTTGGGTTTTTTTGTGGTTGGATGTAATGTTTGTGAGAGAGAAAAAGTGAAATGATTATGGAATTGGATGTGATATTTTGTTTGGATTTTTTTTTTTTTTTTTGGTTTTGCAAAAACTTTGTCTTTTAGTGGAAAGAATCAAAAAAAAAATCCAAAACCAAATCTTGCCAAACACCACCATTGTGTGAGTTCTATTGTCTTGGTTTACACAAACGGCTGAATAGTTCAAGACATCATGTTCACTAGCTAGCTAGTAAATCCAATAGTGTCTCACAAGGGAAGTTTCAAAACCAAAAGTTACCTATCATTTGCAGAATATTTTCAATTTTTGTACTCTTTGTAATTAGATCATATTATTGCATTTTCTCTCCGTCAAATTCCATTCACGTGGAGGATTGATGGAATAATTGGTTTTTATAGGCTTATTTTAGGCCAACTTTGAGTCTAAAATTGAGTGGATCCCAAACATCTTTTGAGATGGATCCGAAGAGGTGACGTGTTCTTGACCGTATGACAAGTCACACGGTGAAGACGGTTCGTCAAAACCATTTATGAGTGAATGGGAACTTGACGTCGTTTTCGGGTTCGTGGAATGGACAATTAAAGAATTAAATGTGGGTTTCCTTGTAAGACTTGTCCCACATTGAAACTTTAAGAGAGTTTGTGTATGTATATAAACTCTAGATGACAATACTTGGGTTGGACCCCAAGGGGCACCCCAAATTTGTAAAAGGGAGGAGTTATGAACAAATGGAACCTTAGCTCAAACCACCACACACGCACGCGCGCCGCCGCCATCCTGGTGTGGGTTGTAGGTCGGGTCGGTTCTAATATTAATTTTTTGAACAAAATTTATTTAAATTTTTTTTCAGAAATTCTTCTGTCCAAATTTTACCACCTTCAGTTTGAAACTCCTAAACAGATTCAAACTGTTTTACAGTTTCAAAACTGCCAGAAACTGTTGCAGTTACACAGATTTAAATCTGTACAGTTCAAACAGATCAAATTGTCCTGCAGATTTGTTGAAATTCAAACAGTATCTATTCAATTCAAAATTACACTTGTTTACTTCTTATATGTACCTGTTCGCGTCTGTTTGTATGCCTATAAATACCAACCCTATTCCAGCAGTTTGGGAATTCAAAAAACAATCTAAAAAATATCATTTGATGTCCTGTTTTGTTTCTCTGTATAAATTCTCTTCATATTAGTTTTTAGGAAAGAGAGTACCGAACATAAGGTTTTTTGTTCGCCGAACAAATTGTTTGGAGTGCTACTATAATTTGTGAAGATCATTGTATCTTGGGAGATAGACGCCATTTGTCCGCAAGCACCGTAGTGAAGTGAATCTGTCTTAAGGACAAAGTGTCACACACTCGACTTGATCTTTTATTCTTGATCTTTTATTATTCATTCGGTTCGGTAAAATAAATTCGATATGTAATTTATTTTTTATTTGTTTGATTTGTTTCAAATTATTTATTCTATACAGAAGATTGTTCCAACAATATCAACAAGATTGAATATCGATAAATATATATTTTAATCATATTTGTTTTAAACAAATAGACCGCAAATATAGTTTTAATAATAGCCATTTATTTTTCATAATACAAATTTGATTCAAATATATAACTATCAATGTCCAATTATCTTATTTTTTGCATGAATATTCTACTCGGGGGTGTTTTGAGAAGTTTGTAAAAAACTGACTTTTTAGCTTTTTTGGTGGCTTTTTTGTAGCTTTTTTGGGAGAACTTGGTAAAAAGCCAACTTCCCAAATTGCCCCTCAATAAGTCTTTAAAAGTGAACAACTTAAATCACCGAAATTAATTTCAAAATTGGCCTACAAAATACAAACATTCTCTCAAATTAAGGTAGTTAACTTCAGAGAAGACAAACTCTTTTCAAAATAGGTTACGCTTCTATTAATTCACTTCTCAATTTGAGAGAATTTGAAAGGTTTGTAAAACTCAACATGTGTACCTTATCGATAATTTTAACCATTCATTTTGTAAGTTTCTCACTATATATCATTCATGAAAAAAAAAAATTGATCCAATGATCGTAATTTTTTTTATTACATTTGTTTTTCAAAATAGACAAAATATATATTTTAAAAATAAGTTATCAATTTTTTTGGAGATAAACGTGATAAAATAATAAAAAAATTTACAATTATCAAATCAATTTGATTTTTTTTTCATAAATAATATATATTAAAGACCTTACAAAATGAATGATTTAAATTATCAAAACGTAATCTGTAATAGACCCTGTAAACACTTCAAATTCCCTCACATTCAAATATTAAGAGAAGCCAATTTTAAAATGTCAAATGACAAAGGAACACCACACATATGCCTAGGGATGGACTAATCTTAGGTCGGATTCGAGTCAAGTTTGCACTATATAACAAAAGAATATATGTCATTTCAAACTTGTCTAGCCTAACATTAAGTTAATCTAGCCATCTCAAACCTGGTTGTAAAAAAACAATTAAATTCCAAATCTGCTCACTTAATTCAATAAGAAAAAATGAGTGGTAGCTCGAAATCACTATGGCCCGAATGGCTCGACAGCCCAAAGCGACGTCGTTTTGGGCTGTCTTTTTTTTTTTTTTTCTCTTTTTCTTCTTTATTTCTTTCCTTTTCATTCTTTCCCCTTCATTCTTTCGAACACAGAGACAGAGAGGGAAGAGTAGGGATGGCAATTTAAACCCGGCCCGACGGGGACCCGATCCCCCGACCCCGATTAGAACGGGTTTTTCCCAAAAATTATCCCCATAGGGTCGGGGATGGTATTAAAAATTTAATCCCCGGTAATTTTCGGGCGGGGACGATGATAGCCTCCCAGACCCGCCCCGCCCCGAACACCCCCGAACAATCCCATATATTTATGTTAGGCTGCTTTATATTATATATTATATATATATATATTAGGCTACAGATTCTCAAGACTTGGTCAAAAAGCATTTTGAATTCATTTCTCAACTCTCTCTCTCTCTCTCTCTCTCTTCTCCTTTTACTCTCTGTGACTCTGTGAGAGAGATGAACGAACTGCTTCCAGATTCAAGCCACAGAGAAGTCTAGAGATAGATCGGCGACAGAGATAACGGCCTACTCGCCGTCGCGGACAACACAGAACGATAAGAGACCTCTCTCTTTCTTTCTCTCTCTCTCTCTCTCTCTCTCTCTCTCTCTCTCTCTCTTTGGTTTTCGATTTTGTTCTTCAAATCTGGATGTTTTGGTCACCACCGATGCCAAGATCCTAGTTGAGCTCAGATCTGTTGTGGATGAAGATAAAGAAAATGGTGATTTGTTGAGCTCAGATCTGTTTTTGATTTTTGATTTTTTATGTTTTACATTTGAGCTCAGATCTGTTATTGAATGTATATGTTAAATCTGGTGTATGGTTGTGCTGTTGATGATGATGATGTTGAATCTGATTGTTGATGAATTCTTGTAGATCTGGAGCTCAGATTTGAAATTTTTTTTTTTTTTGGCCGGGGAATTTCGCGGTCGGGGAAACCCGATCCCCGCCGGGGGCGGGAGTGGGGGCGGCTATAGGTTCCCCGTCGGGGATCGGGGCCGAGGACGGAGAAATTTCCACCATTGGGGATCGGGGACGGGGAGTGTGATCCCCGGCCCCGCCCCGCCCCGCCCCGTTGCCATTCCTAGGGAAGAGAAGAGGAGGGAGAGGGAGAGGGAGAGGGAGAGAGAGAGAGAGAAGAGAAAAGGAAGAGGAAGAGAGAAGAGAAAAAAGATCGGTGATGGCGGTCGGTGATCTGAAGCTATTGAAGATGATGATGATGTTGAAGATGATGAAGATGATGATGATGTTCAAAATCTGAAGCTGTTCAAAAAAAATTTTGATCAGGATGATGGCGGTGCAAAAAATTCTGTTCTGTATATTTATTTATTTTTTACTTGTTCTGGATCTGAAAAAAAATAAATAAAAAAAAGTTGTTGATGATGATGAATTCGGAAAAAAGTTGTTCTGTTCTGTATATTTTTTTTGTTGAACCAACAAGAAGAACAAAATTTATTTATTTGCAGAACCAAATTTTTGTTGTTGATCTGCAGAACCAGATTTTTTTTTTTTTTTTTTTTTTGATGTTGATCTGGATGTTGATAAGCACAACTCTAGACGGAGGAGCTGAACCAGACATCCACGTCTAGAGATGTTGATCTGGATGTTGATCTTCAAATGTGGATGTGGATGTTGATCTTTAGATCAAAGACCAAATTGTTCATCTTCTTCTTCTCTTTTATTTATTTCTTCATTGATGTTGATCTGGATGTTGATCTTCATTGATGTTGATCTGGATGTTCATCTTCTTCTCTAGACCAAATTATGCAGATCAACATCTAGAAATAATTTATTTTATCTTCAGAAAAAACACGAAAAAAAAAGAACACCAAAACAACGTCGTTTTGGTGTTGAGCCAAATTCGAACCTCCGAATTTCGAGCTACAAATCGGAACTGATTCAATAAATATGACTTAATATTTTTTATATTTTTTATTTTCATCTTAAATGTAATATTAAATTTATTTATTTATTATTGAATTTGGAATGTTAACAAATTGAATGACAAAATAAATTTAATTTTTAACAAATATTTTAATTTAAACCCTTGAAAGAAGTATATATATATGCAATTTTTTTTTATCTTTTATATTTTTTCTAATTTATTTTATAACTAAAATAATATAAAATAATAATTAATATTTTATAAATAAACGGATTAAATTAGGTTAGATTAGAACTCTTTAAGGTATTTTGGAAAGATAATTAAAAATTATTTTTAAAATTTTTTTAACTTTTTACTTAAAGATGAAAATAAATTAAAAATTAAAAAATAATTTCTAACTCACTTTTTAAAATAGGTTAAATATTAGATAGGGTCAACTCAGCTTGGCCTATTGATAAAACAACAATGATTCATCCCCCTTTTCCCCCACTCCCTTTGACCCCCTCTCTCTCTCATTAGTTATATTTTCTTTTTCTTTTTCTTTTTTTTCCTGCTCCTCCAATCATCACCCGCCACGTGACAAAGGAGGGTGAGGGGGTGACCCCAAAAAATGGGTCCAAGCATTATTCTGGATAAAATAATTTTTTGAAATTCAAAAATTTTCAGACTAGTCGGAACGAATTAGCAATCGGATGAGGACGTATGCCCCCAAAACAAAGAAGGAAGGAGTGGCGTGCGGAGGATCAACTCTTCTGTTTGTCATGTCAAATATGACAAAGAAAAGAACAAATCAAACGAGGCATCCCATATTCATTTGGAGAAATACTTAATTAGGTTTGGTGTGACATGTTTGAAAAAAAAAGTTGAAAAATTATTATTCTATTTAAGTCACATTATTTTATTTAAGTCATATTATTTTTTTAATACATCACTTCAAACTCAATCTTAACACAATCTATATTTTATAAAAAGTCAAAAAATATATTTATTTAGATTATTCCAAACAACCCCTTAGTAGAATATTCTGTAAGAATAATGCTTGGGACCCCCTTTTGGGGGTCACCCCCTCACCCCCTTTGCCACGTGGCAGGGGGTGATTGGAGGAGCAGGAAAAAAAAGAAAAAGAAAAAGAAAAGGTAACCAATGAGAGAGAGAGGGGGTCAAAGGGGGTGGGGGAAAAGGGGGATGAATCATTACTCATTCTGTAATACAATTCTAACCTACAAGATGGGCTTATACCATATATAGAAATAATTTACACTATAAACGCATAAAATTTGTACCACCATTTTATTTTTCACTGCACCACCAGTGAAATGCAATTTTCTTTTTTATTTTGAATTCACATCTCTCACGTTATCTAACACCATTTTTTTTTTTTTTTTTTTTTTTTGAGAAAATCTAACACCATTGATGCTAGGAAAACTTGTAAATAACTGGTACATGAAAAATAATTGTACTATGGATATAAAAAAAAAAAACATTTATACTGTGTTTAGTTAGAAGATTTGGAAAAAGATTTGGAAAGAAAAAGTAAAAATAGGTGAAATAAAAATAAAATATACTTTCATTTTCACCTAATTTCACACATATTTTCCCTTTTCATTTTCAAACCCCTTCTCAAATCCTCCCACCAAACACGGCATTAGTGCAATAGCACAAGAAAGACTTGTACTATGCACACAAAAATTTTGTATTATCATAAAAATATAAATATAAATATTTTTTTATTGTTTCACTAATTTATAAATTTCTCCAATATAACCATCATTCCCCTAGACATTATGCAATCTAATGCACTAAAAAATAATGGATAAATTGGCTATGTTTGACATGGACTTTTTTTTAGTTATTTTAGTCATAAAAAAATAAAATAAGGTAGAAAGTCAATAGCATAAAATGTCACATTCAAATTGTAATCATTTTATTTTTTTCTCACAAAAATCAAAAAAATCAAAAAAATTCATCCTAAACGAGACTTTTTGATCCCAAATTGTCAAAAAATTTAAAAATTAAAAAATCAATCCACATCAGCATAATACAATTAGCTTTTAGTACATAAAGTGTCAACACAAAATAGTCAGTGCCGACAGTGTATAGATGGTGATGGGAGTGTGTTTAATTTTAATTTTCTGAATTACATTTTTTATTTTTTATTTTGTGTGTTTTTTTTTGGTTTTTAATAAATATTTTTAAAATTTTAAGTTTTTTTTTTTTTTTTACTTTTTTAGATACACTTTACTTAAATGTATCCAAAAAATAAAATATTTGTAAAAAAATATTTTAAAAAATTAATAAATACACAAAAATACAAAAAAAAAATACTAAATTTTCATATTTTTTATATTTTTGATATTTAATAAATTTAAAAAAAAATTACGAAAATTATACTTTTTAAATGTATTTATGTTAAGTATGTCTAAAAATAAAAAATAAAAAATAAGAAAAATTACTTAAAATATTAAAAAAAATCAGTAAAAATAAAAAAAAATACAAAAAATAAAAAATGAAAATTTTCTAAAAGGTGTTTACAAAAAACTAAAAACAAACATAGTGATTAATTGTTTTAAATTAGGGCTAGAGGAGTTTTAAGTAATTTTATACAAAGAAAAAATTTTAATTAAAAATTGAGGTCACAAGGCATTTTGTTTTTGTGGTGTAAATAGAAGCACAACATTCTAATGACTAGCCAACATGTTGTCACCTTTGAATTTTTTTTTTTTTGGGGGGGGGGGGGGGGGGGGGGAATCACTGTTGAGAACAGATTCACTCAAGGGTAAAATAAAAATATATAAAATATATACATATCACTACTTACAACTCTGATTTAAAAACAAACTCTTAACCCCTCGTATAACCCCCGACCTTAGACCTTGGCAAAATTTCAACCAAAAAAATACATTAGTAATTCAACGAGTCGTTGATACGAATACAAAGGTCAGGTTGCCAAAGCCTTCAAAGAATTGCCTCCAAATCAGTAATCAGCAAGATTTTCTCAACTTCAACAAATCATTGTCTACATATATATATGAACTTCACATGGAATGGCGTCCATCTGGTTTATCTCTAGTTGATTGTTCCTCTTGAATTTCTTCTAAATCTTCATCCTCCCCTTTCCTACCTGCTTGTTCTTTCCAATATGCCACCAACTTCTTCAATCGGGCCACTTCTTTTGATGACACATTTTTACTTGGGTCATTCACAATTGATCGGACTCTTGACGCGTACCTAAATGACATTAAAACCAACATATCCCGGTTAAGACAAGGTATTCCAAAAAGAAATAGAGTCAATTATTTTTTTACCAGCAAACCCATGGTAAAAAGTGTGCGCAAATAATCAGGACAAAATGCCAAAATAAAATCCCATGCCAATTATTGATAGAAAACGCATGTTGATGTGGTCAAGGCCAAGACATTGAAGCTATAGAGTCCCCGTGTTGGCAAAGATTTTAAGATCCATCAAAACTATGTCAAGAGAAGAATTAGCTTTTTCAATTGCTTTCATAACAATTGAAATTGTGAATTAATGACTCAATGCTACTTTATCCACAATGGTATAATCGATTTTACAAACATGCATAAATCGATTTAAAAACAAGCATGTTCACTGAACTTGGCCTTCAACTGAAAAATTAGAGTTTTTAACGACAATAGCTAAAAATCACAAATGATAAACACAAGAACTTACGTTAGAGAATTGTAGGTTTCGTCCAAGTTTGACTCAGCCGGAGATATGTTCACAAACATTAGTGTTTTAGCATTCCCACCAAGTGAATCACTCATTAACATAGTCAACTTGTGATTCCTGTAGGGTATGTGCTGATTGCCAGAAGATAAAGCACCAATAACATCTCCAAGTGCTGAGAGTGACTTATTGATGCTTTGAGCTTCTTTGAGCTGACTACCAGAAGAGCCTGACTTTTTTACTCTCTCAGAACCAGCAAGATCCACAAAACTTAGCTGCACGAAGGAGACAATTAGAATTTTTATATAAAAACGATTAAATTAGTGAATCTTCAACTCAACAAACAAGCAGAGTGAGTACTCCAACCAACCCATATCCTTATATAATTACATATTCTTATATTGCAATGGCATGCGCGTACTTCTTTAAACTTATTATAGAAGAGAAAACAGAGAATATTTGTCCATGCACTGATTCTCAAACATTAGTAGCACACATCTTGATTTAATGAAGTAAGATAGTATGAACAATAATTATAATACCTTTCCCCTGGCAATAGATTGAGTTTGAAGGTTTGTACTCTCAATAACAATGGATAGTATCAAATGAGATCTTGAACTCTGTTCATTCATTAGAGTTCCAGTTGTATGACGGCGTTCAGATCCGCCAAGAATGATGTTTTTCAGTTCCTCATAAGTTGTAACAGACACGACTGTGACATTTTCAATAGAAACCATGCCCTACAAATTCCAACATAGCCAATAGAAAGAAGACTTCCATATAAGTTACACAAGGACAAAGCCATCAATGAAAGAAAATGAGATTAAACAAATATTCATTACATTGGATCTATCCAAAATATCAAACAACACTAATAAGCCAATTACAATCACCTTTGAATCCTTTTTTATTTCAAGTTTTGTACGCTTTGCATTCTTCGGTAGTAAAAGATCAACCAGTGTATCTTGATATAACTCCACAATATATGCCTGCACAAAACAAATAAATAAGTAAATATAACAACCTTCATGCATCATCTCCTTACAACCACAGTACAATATAAACTAGGAGAGCTTTTATTCGAACTTTAATATGTTAAAATCCACCTACTCTCCACCTACTTCACCCACTTAAACCTACTCCACTAAACCTAACCCACTACACCACTACCACCTCACCTACTCCACTAAACCTAACCCACTACACCACTACCACCTCCACTTCACCTACTCCTTACCTACTACACACTCACCCTCTTCTATATATAGGAATCATGAATCATTGTAATTTAGATCAATATATATCAATCAACACTTAAACCTACTCCACTAAACCTAACCCACTACACCACTACCACCTCCACTTCACCTACTCCTTACCTACTACACACTCACCCTCTTCTATATATAGGAATCATGAATCATTGTAATTTAGATCAATATACACAACAATCAATAATACAATTCTCTTTATACATTAAATTTCTACATGGTATCAGAGCGAGGTTAAGAACTTAGTATTTTTCGCTTCACCGGCGGGCGGCAACCTCGCCTTGGCCGCCCGCCGGTCCTCAACCTAGTCCGCTAGAATTTTCTACACATACCTTGAAATTTCTTCGAGTCCACCACCTTCACGCCCAACTCCTTCGAGTCGCTGTCCTTGACTCACCCAGTCAACCCATCACCACCACACTCCTCTTCCCATCAAACCAAACCCATCTCAAATCAACCCACTCGAGAGTCTTGTAAGGCCCAGTGGCAGAGATGAACTCCTCTCCAGTAACTCTTCTACTTTGGAGATCTCACTGATCTTCTTAGATTCTTCTTCACTCAAAGCCCCGTCAAATATCTCAAGGTTTTGCTTCATCCTTTCTTTGTTGTAGCTCTTAATCACTATTGCAATCCCCTGTTCATACTCCCACCTCAGACAAACCTGAGCAACACTCTTCCCTTTGGCCTTTGCAATTTCATTCAAGACCTCAGACTCCATAACTCTGCTAGAGCCCCACATGTTTCCAGGTGCTCCAAGAGGAGAGAATGCAGCTACAGTGACTCCATTGGCCTTACAGTAATCTCTCAGCTTCTTTTGTCGCCAATATGGGTTCAATTCTACTAATTCCAATGGACTTTGTGAGGCCTTGTCTTGGGCAATCTTCCATGGCTTCCCAAACAGACTTGAAGTCCATTGGAACTATGTCTTCTGTCTTTGGTGGGATCTCAGTAGCCCCAGGCTTCATGCTTATTGGCCAGTGTATCAGAAACAGATCAAGGTACTCTAACTTTAGTTCCCTGAGGGTCTTTTGAAGCGTAGGGAGGACAAGTTGGGGATGACAATCAGTACCCCATAGCTTGGAGGTGATGAAGAGCTCATCTCGGGATTTGACTAAGCCAAGCTCCTGTGCCCAGTCCCAAAACAGGCATTTTTTGGCCAGAATTGAGAGCAATTTCTGGGACGCCAGACAAAGCCATTTCTGGGTAGTGACCCCTGAGATGGTCGATTTGTACTTGAGACTTAGGTTTGAAACAGTTGATGGGCTGATCTTGGATTCTCCATGGGCATGTCTCTGGTTATATATATCACCGCCATGGTTCAACCAATCTCCTGAATTTGAACCTGCAGTGAGACTCAGAGTGTGTAGACAAAAGATGCATAAGAAAAGCAACAAAAGATTCTTCTTGTTGCAGGTTTGTGTTGGTGACAGCTGTGGGATATGAACCCACGCTTTTTTTTTTTCTCATCTATCACACATCCACCACCCACGTTATTTCACACTTTTCTTTTATTTTAATATATATATATATCTATATTTTTTTATTATAATATATTTTCCTTATCCCTACTTTTATTTTATTTTATTTTCTTTTCTTTTTTCTATCTTTCTTTTTTCATCAATATTTTCTTATTCTACAACTCGTTAGTGAGCATCACCCTTTTTTTTTCATTATCTTATTATTATTTTTTATATTCCACCAAAAAAAAAAAAAAAAAAAAAAAAAAAACAATCACACCAATGTTTTTCATATGACCCATCCCCAAATATTTTTATCTATTTTCTTTATCCGTTGTTTTATTTTATTTTATTTTTATTCTTAAACAAAACAACAACACAAAATAACACCACAAACATTCCACACTCTTGTCATTTCTTCATGCCGGGGATCAACCCCGATCACCATTTTACACCACACCAAAAAAAAAAAAACACAAACACAAACACAAACACAAACAAAACCCAAACAACCACATCCACAGGCGGAATTTTTCTTCTCTACTCTGCCGCCGGTCTCTTCTTCTTGCCTCCGTCCTGGGCGGCCCTTGACGGTGTTGCCTCCGTGTTTCCCACTCCACTGGGCACGATCACTACTCCCTGCTCCTCCACTGCAGCATATGGCGGCCCTCCAAATCGGAACATAACGGTGGCCTTCCGCTTCAGCTCCTTATTTTCCGCCTTTAGCACACTTATCTCTGCTCGCGCATCCTTATACATGCGTTGGAGCAGAGCCAGCTGGGAGTTTAACTGTTGCACCTCATTTGTCCTGCTCTGCAGCCGGTGCGACAAGTTTGTGACCGCAGTCATGGTTTCCACACATGACTTCAGAGTATACTGATTGGCCTCAATATCAGTTTGCACCGCCATTTTTTGCTCCACCGACCGCATCGAAAAGTTCAACGGAGCAAACACAGAGGTGTTTGGTTGAGGTTCACTGGCCACCGCACCAGTTCTCTCTCTTGTTGACTCATTGAGGTCGGGAAAGAGAGTGAGTAGACCACGGGATGAAGAGGCCATATTCTGGGTAGTTGAACGGGAAGAAGAGGCCATGTTTTTTGGGTTGCTGAGTGTTTCCGAGAAGGGTTGGATACAGAGTATTTACAGATTGTTTCAGAATAACAAGTTCAGAGGTTTCAGTCTGGTTTGGTTACGCGGCCGACACGCCGCTCTGTCGCTCACATGCCTCGCCGCGTCTCCGGCTCACCTTTTGATGGCTCGACGCTTTCTGTCGGGCACGACTTTTGATGAAGTGGGCGCGCCTTTTGAGGGCGCAACTTTTGATGGCACGCCTTTTGAAAGATTGGGCACACCTTTTGAGGGTGCGACTTTTTATGGGTCCGACAAGACTCTGTAAACTGTCCCGACATTGATTCCGGTTAGCTCCTTCAAGGGTCCGACAAGACTCTGTAAACTGTCCCGACATTGATTCCGGTTAGCTCCTTCATGGGTCCGACAAGACTCTGTAAACTGTCCCGACATTGATTCCGGTTAGCTCCTTCAAGGGTCCGACAAGACTCTGTAAACTGTCCCGACATTGATTCCGGTTAGTTTCTACAAGGGTCCAGCAAGACTCCGTAAACTGTCACAACAACTGTCACAACATTGTCTGCTACAACGGTCCGACATGACCCCATAAACTGTCTTCTACAACGGTCCGACATGACCCCATAAACTGTCTTCTACATCGGTCTGACACCGCCATCCAGTGTCCTCTACAACGTTATGACACCCCCATACAGTGTCCTCTACAACGTTATGACACCACCATCCAGTGTCTTCACCAATGGTCTGACACGACCATACAGTGTCTCCTATCCTCTTTTATTTTTATGTATTTTCTTGTTTTGTTACTCTCTCCAAACTCAAGTTGGTTAGTTCCTATCCCCCTTGAATTTGCGGGGGGCTGTTAAAATCCACCTACTCTCCACCTACTTCACCCACTTAAACCTACTCCACTAAACCTAACCCACTACACCACTACCACCTCACCTACTCCACTAAACCTAACCCACTACACCACTACCACCTCCACTTCACCTACTCCTTACCTACTACACACTCACCCTCTTCTATATATAGGAATCATGAATCATTGTAATTTAGATCAATATATATCAATCAACACTTAAACCTACTCCACTAAACCTAACCCACTACACCACTACCACCTCCACTTCACCTACTCCTTACCTACTACACACTCACCCTCTTCTATATATAGGAATCATGAATCATTGTAATTTAGATCAATATACACAACAATCAATAATACAATTCTCTTTATACATTAAATTTCTACAATAGAACATCATGGTGCGCCTATATGTCATACAGACTGCATAGAATGGCCAGAAGAAGATACAAACTTTTAAAATGCCTTACTGAATTCTCCAAATTAGCATGTTCAACAACATTGAGCAAGCCTGATAGATTTCTATGGGTTCACAACTGTTACCTTTAAGGAGAATGAGAACTTGTTTGTGTCACGCTTCAGGATTTTAAAAAGTTCATAAGTAGCTAGCGGTGTAAGTCCAGGATTGTTCTCAGAGCCATAAATTGTAAAAGTCTTTCCAGAACCAGTTTGGCCATATGCAAATATGCACACATTATATCCATCGACGGCAGATTGCACCAAATACTGCATCAATAATTCAAAAAAAATAAATAAAATTGAGAAGCTGATAATAATACAAAACTATGAGCTAAATATATCAAACTGCAACATAGCAAGGTACAGAAAAAACACTCAATATTCATTAATAATTAAAAACTAATTCAACTTGCCTTTGTGTCCTCAAATACATCCTCTTGGGTGGCTTTGCCATCAAAAACACGATCATATAAATGTTGCTTTATTTCATCTCTCCATTGATGTTCAACTGTGAACTCATCCAAACTTGTAAGCACATTTCTTTCTTTTTCAGCAATTTCTTTTTCACTAAGAGGCCTTAATCGACAGAAGACCCTAATCTTGCCTTTCATATCTGAGGTGTACAAAAAAAGTTCAACAACAAACTTAAGCATTGATTAAGAAACATGAATCTTACAGACAACTAAAATCTATAAATAAAATTTCTATGAAACTAGGGGGAAAATAAAGAGGAATATTCCTACCTTCTATAGTATTAAAATAGCGTTTCCTCAAAACTTGTTCTTCCTTGTAAAGTGCTTCCAACTCAGCCAATTGAGCACCTTGCATCTTCAAGAGTGAAGCAGTTTGTTCATTCTTTCTGTCAATGTCCTGGAAAAAAAAAACTTTTTAGCTAGAGTAGTCAACAATTTTAATATTTATCCACAAACTAATACCAACTAATTGTCTACAAAAGAAAGAAAAATAAATAAATAAAATAAAATAAAAACAAAAATAAAAAATCCTCAAGTATTGAAGAATTTCCCAAAATATTGAAGAATTTAGCAATGAGATCAAGATCATCACCTCTTTCATTTCTCTTAATTCCTCAAGTTCCTTCAAATTATTTTGCAAAGTGGTAAGTTGTGTATCTTTAACTGCAAGACTCGACTCAGTCACAGCCAAATCTCGTGTAACCACTTCCAGCTTCTTTTCAAGTTCAGCAACTCGGAGCCGCATGGCCTTTCGTTCGTGTTCAATGTTTTTCTCAAGAACTTCGATCTGCGTTTAAGGGCCACAAGATGTCAAAGTTTTGCTAATATCAAAGTTTGACCAAGCAAAAACTCACATGGTTTTGTTTTAGAAAGCAGAGGAATTGTGCTGTTACCTCCTCAACTTTCTTCTTTTCAAGCCTCACGATTCTCTCTTCCAATAATTGTTTTTCATTTACCAGTCTTTTCGCAGTTTCTTCTGTTGCATGCAACTCTGCACTGCGTATTTTTAATTCATCTTGGATCTTTTGCAACACCTATACGTAAAACACGTCAAATTCTAAATTACTTAAACCACGACAAATCATATCAAGCAATGATAACCAATTATAACTACAAGACCTAACACAATTTAACATGGTGAACTGCCATGAACATTGTTTTGAAAAGACACTGATTCACCTAAATTTGACAAACCTGAAATTTTAAAAAAAAAAAAAAAAAGGTGCTTGGAAGGCGTTGCAAAAGAAATAAGGTGGGGCGTTCAAGTGTGTCATGCAAATATCAAGAAGATTACATGTCATAACAGAGCTCAAGGAATGTTACAGTGCTGGTGAATTAGTTAATTGTGGGGTAAAATTAATCTAGCAGTGTTATAGATAGGCAAACATATGTTCTTAGGTTTACTCCATGCCGTGTATTGTAGAGATTTTTCTTTTGATCAAGCATGGGTACGAATTTTCCCCTTTTATATTGTACATGCAATCGATCTTTTGTCAATACATTTCCACTCAATTACCTTTAAAAAAAAATACAGATATTTGAGTTCGTTGCAAACATACATAGATTTTATTAACAAGTATACCTGATTATTTGCTTCAACCAGCTCCTTCTTGGCATTACTCTCCAATCCTAGATTACTAAGTTTTGCCAGACTTGCTTCCATGCTCCGTTTATCCAACAAAGCAGCCTAATAAGTACCAAACCACCACTTGGTAAGGAAATGAATAAGTATTAGGAAACTAATTTCGCAAACATAACCAGTCACCTGAAGTGACGAATCTTTTTTATCACACAAAGATCTGAGTTGGTCACGGTCACAAGTAACTTCCATCAAGTTTTGCTTCTCAGATCTCAAAAAATCTTTCAAGCCCTCTAGTTCTTCTTGCAACCTCGCTTCGTGCTTTTGTTTCTCATTTAGTTCTTCCAATAACTGCATGAGCATATCAAGATGATTCAGGTCAAGTGAAAATTCTGTCAAAGAAAGACTCAAACAAAAAATAAATATTTTATATGACATGTCACCTTCAAGGAATAAAAATCACATTACTACAGCTAGAATAATGTCTACCCACAATCAAATATAGATCTTACAGATTATTAAAAGTGAATCGTCATAAATCTAAACAAAAACCAATTTTTTATCACATATTTACAAGAAATGCATTGGTTTAAAAATGAAGAGGAGGTTGAGCATTTTATTCAATCCACATTATTTTGGATTTCAACACCACATCACTAATTTCATTGTTGACAGTTCAATTTTATTTAGCATAATTAAAAAAGAGGCAAGCTTTTTCAAAATTCAAACACTCACTTGATTAGAATTCTTTTGTGATTCTTCAAGAGCTTTGGACAAATCCTCGACGCGTTTCTCATTAACATCCACACTAGGAGGCCTATAATTATTAGCCAGATCTCCATTTATTGACCCACTAGCAGCAGACCTTGCTTTAGAGTAACGACGTAACATGACATCATTTATATGCGTTTGAAGGGCAACACAGATTTCCTCTCCCTGTATTAAATAGAAAAAACATACTATGTAAAAAATAAAAGGATATAAGAAAGAGACCAGAAATTACAAATCCGCAGTATCGGCATAATCAACGGAGATGATGAGCATTAACCACCTGCTTAGTTTCAAATTGAAAGATATGTAAGACCCCAGCAACTCTCATTTTGAAAAATACAGCAGTATTGCTGCTACCAAATTGCATGATATCTCTCAACTCTGCAGAATGTAGATATTCTTTTGGAACTGGACGAAAAAAATGAACCTGTGGAAAAAAATTGGTGATCATCTTCATGTTCAGCAATCAACATATCTACAATGATGATGACAAATTTTTGGTGCATCTACACCACTGAATAATAGTTTATGACTCACCCCACGTTTATTAATCCCCAAAACAATCCTCCCAGGCAGAAGTCCAATGGGATCATCTATCTTGCGAACACTAAAAAAAACTGAATTCCCATAAGGAAGTGTTCTCAAGATCCGCAGAAATTGCTGTCTTGCATCATCCTTTGTTAGATTCTCCTACACAGGCAATGTAAACATCTTAAGAAACACAGCATTCTTATGCAATACATTACTGCCCATGACAGTTCAATAAATCTTGTAAAAGGTGATATAAGTAAGAACAAATAAGAACCATTTAAATTGCTATACCTAACCTAGGAAAGAAAAGTGAACCCTATTTGGGACCAATTTGTCTAATTAAAAAAAAAAAAATCCTTTTTTTAGTATTTCAAATAAAGGAACAAGTAAAGACATAGTACTACCATGCAAACTTTGACCCTGCAATAGTTTGCAAAAAGATTAAAAAGAGAGGAAAAAAAAAAAAAACGCAAAGCTGGGAAAAAGGGCAAAAAATATAATTTAGTTAATCTTCAAAATGCTAGTTCTTACCATTGAACGATACCGAGAAAGAATATCCCACTCCCATTCCCTCTTTGCTCGAGTTATTGCAATCTGTCTTGGTAAAAAACGCTCCAGAAGTGATGTCCAGTCACTGAAAAAAATTAATATATAACAGAAGTTTTAAAAAGTATATCTAAATGCCAAACATAAACAAGCTGAAAACAATTCAGTCTTATGATTTCAACATGAAGCAACAAAGAAAGGTAATGAGGGGAAAACTATGAGAAAGTAAAGAAACAAAAAAGAACTCTAAAGCAGCATGCAACAAGAGATTGAACGCAATAAATAATAAGAAAGTAAAAACAATACTGACGTGCATGATTCAGGGCTAACAATAAATCCAATTTCAACCAAAATTTGCAGTGCAGACAGTTGTGCAGCATCATCTCTTCCAACTGGATAATTGCCCAATATATAATCATGTTGTAACTGTCACAGTACAACCAAAATCATCACATTCAAAAGTCAAAAATGATTTAAACTTCAAAAGCATTGCTCAAAATCTACTAGTGGTTAAGAAACAGAAGCAAAATAAAAGAATGATTACATACTTGAACATAAGATAACTGTACAAACATTGGTTCTCCTATAGCTTCATCTGACTCCCGAAATAACTTTTTTTTAAATGTCAACTTGCAGTGCAAGATTTCTCCTTTACTTCGGTCCTTTGCTGCCTTAAATTCAGCTAGCAGATCCCCAATGTATTTGTTATCATCCAACCCAATATACTCCTCTATATGACATCAAAATGCATATTATTATGAAAACAAAAGCAAATATATATATATATATATATATTAGGAACTCAGGTAAAACAAATACCATTTCCAAGATCAGGTGATTTAGAACCAGCAACAACCTTCCGGCACTCAAACAGACTGAAGCTAGAATATGCCGACAATTTAATAATCCCTGCAAGCTCCTGAAGTGGTAATGCTGTTAAACAATACTCATAAACCACAAGAAAAAATCAATAAAGAAAAAAAAAGAAGATGCATACTGACATGTTATAGAAGAGAACAAGAACACAGTAACTATCTACTATTTGAACCCAAAAAGTGTCAATTTTTATAAGTAAATCCACAACTGTTCAAAGCCAAGCACATATGGTTCAAATATCTCGAATCTCAAATCAAAATATTAGAACACAAGGGGACCAATAACGACATGTATACAGTTAATGGACTACCACATAACAAATATAGCAACCAAGGAGGCCATTAAAATTACGAAAGCATGTAATGCAAACAATATGTATTTTAACTAGTCAAACTTATACAAAATAATCTAAAACTAACACTGTGAAAGGAAATAACTAATCAGGCATAATAAACTCAAATTTTGAATGGCTAGAAGGAATATCTTAAATAACTTACTTCCTAGTATCATTTAGACGACTACTAGATCAAATGCATCACATGCAGAGATTGCAGCAAAAGAGAAAGCATATCAATATTTATCAGTCAGTTAGGCCAAAAAACTGAATGCAGTCATATCTGGCAAACCTTGCTGGTCTAAACTTCTCATGAAACTACTTCAGACCTAATGTGGTATATTTCTCCTTCCCATGAATTTCAATCTAACTTACAGAATGTATCCTAATAAACAAGAAGAAAAATACTTTCTACATGCAGTCATGTCCGACAAAGTTTGCTCATATGAGCTTCTCATGCAACTACTTCAGACCCAATCTGGTTATTAGAGAGCTTGATTTACATTATTGGGCCCATTTCCTAACAGCTTAAGCTTTTGGGACAATTAGTGACTTAACATGGTATCAAAGTTCAAGTTAGAGGAGATCTCGGGTTCAAGTTAGAGGAGATCTCGGGTTCAAGTTCTCCAGTTGCATTTGGTCCCTGATTGCATTCTTTCTCTCATTTGCATTTTTTCTTCTTCTCTATATGCATGAATGTTTGCATCTCCACATGCAAGACGGAATTGAACATGAGGGAGGGTGTTGAAAGTTTGACATACATTGATGGGCCTATTTTCTAATAGCTTAAGCTTTTGGGACAATTGGTGACTTAACTGTGGTCATCTTTGCCCTTCCCATGAATTTCAATCCAACTTTCAAAACGCATTCCCAATATCTAGCTATCATGAATTGAACTACTCAAACAAAGCATTCCAATATTCAAAAAAAAATTTCCCCCTTTGCAGTAATTCTCAAAAGAACATGAAGCATACCATTCTTCCAATTGAAACCATTACAAAGGAATGAATAGCTCCATTTTTCCTAAGAAGCAAGAAGAAAAGGACTTTCCCATAAATCAATGGCCAACAATATGCCTAAAACCTCTTAATTTGCCAAATACCATGTGAAGAATTTTTCAGAAAACAACAATAATTCTTGTATCAATTTGGACCAACTGTAACATATCATTTTTTATCTGAATTCTTCCATCCAATGAATGTTTAGATCATTTTTTCAGATTCTTATAACATTCATGGAAGGTTCTCTAGTTATTGTGCAGATTTTCCACACAGATCTGATGAATGAAACATTTTTCAGTAAATTCTAAAAAGGAGTGATCAAATGTTCCCATCGATGGAGTTTAAGCAGCCTAAGAACTAACTAGAAAGTATTTTGTTGTTGCTCAATAGAACAACTAGCTACTACTAAAATCTCCTGGGCTCAACCCTTCCACACTGAAATCAAGGCAGTTTCTTCTATCTGCTATTTCCTCGGCTTTAGAAATAGAAGACACCCAGCAACATGCAGCATCCATGCAATCAGTTTGATTGTCTCAGATAGTAATTGCAAATTTAGTGGTACATCCTCATTATGTATTTATATGTAATCAGCAACTTTTTTTTCCTTGCCTGGGGGCAGGAGTGAGGGGCACTTGCATAAACTGCACCAATATACTGGTTTGCCCCTTTAAATAGTAAGCCTCCAAACCCTTTCTCTACATCACAATTTTATTTTCCATTCTTTTATAGTAAACTCTCCTTTGTATGTATGTATGTATGTATACATGCAAAAAGACAAGTAAAGTTCAATAGTACCTCAACAGCATCAGCTACAATTGTTGCCATGCTATATGTAATTTCTTCAAAAGTTTCATCCAAGAAAAACACTATAGTTGTCAGCTTTTTACCAATCAAAATAGCTTCAATCTCTTCTCGACCAGGTATCGTATGCCTAGGTCCAGCCTTAACAGAATGCTTCAATGCATTTAGTGTGTTTAATGCAAGGACTTGAATATCTGCATCAATATTCACACCGTGTGCAACATTATGAACATATTCTGATAAATATCCACCAACATCCTTGCTGGGAGGCATGCAGGATGCACATAGATACATTAACTCCCATGCTCGAATTAAATATTGCCTGTATTTCAAACACAATAAGGAAAACCCACATATTTACTATAAATATATTAGAAGAATAAAGAATGCACCAAGTCACAAACCAGCAATTTATGAAATTGGGTAAATGCATACCTATCTGGATTATTCCTTGTCTGCTTTGAAATTTGAACAAAAAGTTCATCTCGAAGCTCAGAACGCTTCAAAGCCTGCTTATATAGTTTCCCAACAAGGTCAATACGTTCCTCTAAGCTGCTTGGAGTCACTCGATCAGAAGAATCAACACCCATATACTTCAAAATAGTCTGGAACAGTTTTACCGCCCGACTTACAAGATCACTATTTATCTTTAGTATTGATGTTGGAATAGGATCCTATAAAAAATTGAGACTTAATACAGTTGATAAACTCAATAACAAAACAAACTGTCGTCAAAATTAACATGTTATTACCTTTTGGAAACATAACATATCCTCAAATGTGAATTTTTCTCGCACTTGGGGACCCACGGATTTTTTAGAAAAAAAACTACGTTTTCCAGCAGAGTGAATCTGCTTTTGCATTGCCCTTAGAAAGCCCTCCACCTAAAGGACACAGCAGATTATGATAATATGAAATTTGAATGACCATTCATCAAAAGCAAGAAAGCAGGCGTTGGATATGTAGTCAAGATGTTCGGCAATCAATTAATCAAATTGGGCAGAGATGAAACTTTCTTTATGGATATTGCAATTATCAGCATAAGCAAATCTTGTCACCTGGAATTTATCAATCAAGGGTATAGCACCAGCAAGTTCTGCTGGAATAGCCATTGTTGACGGTGTACTGCAGGATACATTAAGTAAAAACCGTCCTTAGTCTAAGGCACTTAAAAAATGCTATTGAAGCTGCAATTCCTTGCAAAATTACATAATCTAACAAGCTAGCTAAAAGTAACGCCAAGTGTCAATTCTTAACAAAGTACAAGTGGAATGCAAGAAACTCACGGTGGTGCAAAATTGGAACCATCACTGTCATAATCATCCCCATTCGAAACAACAGCAGAGTTGAGAGGAGGAGATTCATATCCATTACTAGAGGTGAATGAAGATCTGCCTGCTCTAAAACTTTGTGCCATAACTGGTGGCATATCAGATGTCTTTGCACCAAAAAAAATAGCCCGAGCTATCTCAAATTGTTCTACCTCACTTTCACAACTGAAACTCTTCTGGTCCTCAAAACCCCTTTGAGCTATTCAACCATTTCATTAAACTGATTAAAACAAACCCAAAAAGAAAAAGAAAAAAACAAATTTTAATGTACTGTTAGCTGCAAAGATAGGAAACTGCATACGCTTAAGATGAATCATGAACAATCTACCAATTCTTCCATCACAGATAGCTTATTCACTATAAAAATAAAAAAAAATAAAAAAAAACCAGGAAATCATATCAATCACTTCAGTGTGTGGATTTAGACCACCAAATCACCCTCCAAACTATCAGAAACTCAGTAGTTAAATTAGACCAAATCACTCTCCAAACTCTTAACAAGGGCGAAAGCAAATGAGCTTCTTGTGGAGGGTTCTAATCTAACAATCTACTCATTCTGAAAGAAATTAAATTACAAAAAAAAAATTAAAAAATGAAAGAAACTTCACCGAAATCAAGATGCGAGAAAATCTAAGTACAGATCCACAAACAACGAGACAACAGTTTGGAAGAGGCTCCGACATTAATCTCATTTTTCAAACCACATATCAACCAGATCGATAAACAATATATATATATATATATATATTGTGATATGGAAAATGATGAAATGAGTAGACTGTGATACCTCAAAGGGAGTCCCATTCGCCGGAAGTAAACTTGAGATCTCCGACGGCGCCGGTCGTCAATCATGGACTCATGAGAGAGAGAGAGAGAGAGAGAGAGAGAGAGAGAGAGAGTGGAGTAAGGGAGGGAGAAGGGAGGGTGAGGGTCACGAGAGCATATTTTGAACAATTGTTTCGTTCTGGGGAAGAAAAAAACAAAAATAAATAATAACATATGTTGTGAAAGTTCTGATATATGTCATGTGAAATCACAAAACTAACCTTACTTTCAGTGCAAATATTTGTTTGGCTGAGTATTTTTGGTAAATTACACTTGCACACTTGTAAAGTTTTGATATATCATTGTCGCCTCGTCGGATAACTATTTTATGCAAACTTTATTGTTTTGTTTTTAAAAAATTGAGTTTTCAATTTGTTATTATTATTTTTTTTTTTTAACTTTTAGATCCAATTAATCTGAAAAAACTTAAAACATACAAGATTTGTAAAGAAATTTTTTTTAAAAAATACTAAATATAAAAGAATATATAAAAATTCTATAAAATTTCTTATTTTTTTGAATTTATTATTTTTTTTTAGGGTGCTCACGCGATAAATCTAATTTTAAATTTTCTTTACTCGTAGGTCCAGGCGTTGAAACACTTTATCCACAAGAATAAGCTCATGTAAAATAACCAAAATATTATTTATATATATCACATACACGGTCCCGATCTTAGTCACACACACTCTCTCTGAATCACCTCCCTTTCTTGCCTCTAAACGTTCTCTCTCTCTCTCTCTCTCTCTCTCTCTCTCTCTCTCTCTCTCTCTCTTCCTCTATCGGAGCCACTATCACAAACCATCGTGACCCACACTGCCAACACCATCTGGTCTCATTTCCCTCACCCTTCTTTATCTCCCTCAATCTATCTCAATCTTTCTCTCTTCCTCTCTCTTTCTAGATTTTGCCTTCACTGCCGCCGCTTCGTCTTCAACGATTCCATTTCAGTCGTCGGTACAACCGCTAGTAACACCGCCTTCCTCTATCGTTCGTTTTTATTATCGCCGAAGGCCTACTCAACCACACAGATCTACAGATCTCTCTATCTTTTTCAAATCTATAGTCCCATCTAGAAATGTGCAAAATACTACCTAATTTGCTAAAACCGCACCAATCCGCATCAATCTATACCGTTTTAACTGCTAACCACGGTTTAAAATTTAAAATTTATAATCCGCCAACCGAACTACTTCGTTCCGCTCCGCTATAGTTAATACATATCTATTTTTTAACTTCCAATGAAATATCAATGTAAAAATGAATGTGAGAGAGATTTAAAATATAAAATTTATTACAAATTAGTAGTTATATATGAAAATGTTATATGAAATTACTTTGTGTTATATATTTAAAAAATATTATACAAATTAGTGTTATATATTATGCAAATATATGATAATTAGTTAAAATATTCTTCAATCTACCAAAAATCGCCCAAACCGCAATTTGTCAATCCGTTAATCAGCTAACTTGCGCATTCAATTTGTAATTTTACTCTCAAACTGCTCGAACCGCACCACACACACCCGTAGTTCCATCACCGCAGCTTTAGATCTATCGTAAAAGCTCCAGATCCATTTTTTTTTTAAGGCTTTAACGGTATTAGAGTGTGATCAGAAAGCGATAATGAGGTAAACGACAGAGAACAAGGCACAGATATGACTTTTTCGAACTTGGAAACAGCAAAATCATAGCGATGTTAAAGTTTTCTTTTGAGTAGACCTTGTTTGGTTGTTGAGAAATTTATGAAAAAGTGAAGCTAGAATTCAAACTTTTGAATAGAGTAATTCTCTATGTATCAGAAAACTTGAAGTTGTTATATATCTGTTGTTTGTTTTGTGCTTCCCACAACACATGTGCTTATGCATTGCAAAAGTAGCAAGAGTTGTCTTTAATTGCCAAAAGTGAAAATCATTTAATCATAAACTTAAAAAAATGATTTAGAGTTATCAAAGAGTGGATCTCTTTTAACTATTATTTAGTGTTTTTTAAAGTAAATAAAATTGGACATGCTTATGAGTGTTGAGTTGTCTTGGAAATGTTTTGTTGTTGTTGATTTTTTTTTTTTTTTGACCATTTGTTGATGAAGTTTGGTTTGGAAAAAAATTGAGAACAAATAGGTTAAAATCTTCTTATTTGGCTGGACATTCAAAGCATTGGAACAGATAAGGGGAAGGAGATAAAAGATAAATTGGATTTGGAGAGTAAAAATTAAGCAAATAGAGGATTAATGTGAAGTTTTATTGTTTACATATTCAATTTAGGTTCATTTTCAACAGATAGAAAAAAGATTATAGAATTTCAATAGATAATTTGAACATGTAGAATTTTTGTATAGATAAATTTCAACAGATAAATTTTATATAGACAAATATTTGAACAAATAAGGAAAATTTGAATTAAAAAGATTAAAAAATTAAATAAATAATGTTAGGTTTTTGTTATTGGCAATCTCGTTTGACAAAACTCATTTTAGTGTAATTTTATTCGATATTTTATTTAAGTAAGGCTATGATTATTTAGATGCGAATCCAATCCGAATTATGCCTATGCAGAGGAGTTTGTGATCTTAATCATATCATGTTGGCCACTTCGCTGACTATGTCGAGGATTGAGTCGCCTGGTCAGCTCGCGGGGGTCTAGGGAGTAGCATTCCCGAAGCAAAATGCAAAAATGCAATCAAAGTTGTTTGTTCGCTTGAGCGAATGAATGTACGCTCGAGCGAAATTATTTGGTCCCAGAAGCTTTCACTGACTATAAGAATACTAAGAGGATGTTTTCCTCGCTCGAGCGAAAACACTTGGAAAAACATGCATTTTAGTCTCCTCGCTCGAGCGAGCATTCCTTCGCTCGAGTGACTATCGCGACCTTGTTTTCTATAAATATGTGGTTCAGTCAGATTTTAGGGTACGACTTCTAGATCTTTTTCTTGGTTATTAAGATTTTTATCTGGAGCTTTTTTGCTTGTTTCATTTGATATCTATGAGAGTTTAATCATGAATTGAGTGGATTATATCAAAGGGTTTGTTTAGTTTGTTTTATTCACAAAATTGAAAGTTACTCTTCGGTGGATTCTGGAGAATTTGGGCCTGAAACTTTGGTGGATTCCTGAATGGCTCATCGTCGTGGATTCAATATCGACGTTGTGGATTCAACGTTGGGCAAGACGATTCCGAAATGAAGATGGGACTGGAAGATGCACATAGGGATCGGTTCAATTCGAGCGTGGATTCGCTAGATGATTGAAAGTACACTTGTGTAATTACTTTGTGTCTTCTTAGTGGATTGTTTAGTAGCTTTTGCCCATGATTTTTTTTATCCCAATTAGAAGCGCTCCAATTGTGATTTTTTAACATAAAATCATTGTGTTGATTTGTCATTGATTGTTTGATTGGGATTGCTATTTACTAGTTAAAATTGATATATAATAACAAATCAATATCTCCAAGATTTTAGATTTTTCAGATAGTGTAAGAAATTAAGCAAATAGACAAAAAAATTTAAACAGATAGATATAATTTAAGCAGATAGTCAAAAAATTTTTTGAACATATAGTCAACAAAAAGTCAACAGATAAAAAAAACACAACAGATAAATTAAGGGGTAAAATTAGAAATAAAATGTCCTCCAAAATCAACGAAAAGACTTATCATCAAACTATTTCACAAATAGTGGACCTCTCACTAACAAAAAATATTCACTGGATCTCATATCTTATACACTCTTTAGATGACTTTAACCAAAACATGAGCCGGATCAACTACCTTCAGATACATAATTAATATAGTCGAAAAAATATGTGATTAGCTCATTGATTGTTGATAAAACATGTTTGTTTGGCAAATAAGGTTCATAGTCAAAAGCAAAAAAAAAAAATTATAAATTATCATATTATTTGTTTCACTTTTTATACATATTTTTATAAAAATAAAAAAAATCAACTAACATAGTTAAATCCCAAATGGGAAGCCAAAAACCCCCCAAAGTCTTTGTTTGATCCATGACACTCACAGCGGCTATTAACATGTTTATTGTAACTACAACTTTATTCTGAAACAATCGGTGTACACTCATTGTTATGGAAATTGGTTCCAATATGTTATGATATAAAACTACAAAACAAGTGAAGTATTCTGTGCTAGGAAAAGGTATATCAAAAGTTTATAGGGGTATTAGTGTAATTTGTCTTATTTTTTTTGAACCCTTCATTTGAATTAGTTAAAAAATGGGGTGACTTGCTTGACATAAAAGCAAAACAAGAAAGGACCTCCTCTTTTCTCAATTTTAGGTGACTTTTTATTTATGGGGCATTTATTTATTAATTTTAGGAGAAAATCTAGGTAAAAGGCATATCACCAAGAAGGCCAGCGAAACAATTCACAATCATAACTTTTTGAGCCGTGATTAAGATAGAGAAAATTATCTCAGTTTTTTTTTTTTTTTTTATTTGTTTTTCAAGTTCAAATGAATAATAAATTTGATAAACATTAATAATTAAATTCATAAATTTTTTCATTAACCTCTAAATATTTTATGAAAGTCCCTCTAAGGTGTAATTTCCCCTTCAATATGCTCACATGTTTGAAGAGCATCTAGCAATTTGTATTGTGCATTTTAATTTCTCTATAAAATATTTTTGAATTATGTAAAACGTTAACGGACTTGACTGTTATGAAAACAGCTGTCAATCTGCCGCCATTTCACTACCACCTTGTCGCCTCCCCACGACTAATACAATCAGTAATACATTAATTTCAAGGTTAAAACTAAAAACAGAAAAAATGTTTCACTGAAAATATTTTTGTAAAAAAATTTGTCATAATATTTTTTGTCGAAACAAGAAAAATAAAACTAAAAAATTGCCTAGTAACATAACCAAAAAACCAGGTGGGTGCATCTAATGGAATTGCTAATTGGTTCCCCCACAACATGTTATTTTAATCCTCTTTTTCGTTTTAGTACTGAAAAGAAATTAAATAATAATAATAATAATAATAATAAGACAAGACAAAACAAAAGTAGCGTTATCAATGCACATTAACTCTTGTGATGGGAAAGTGCTTTTAAATTCCGGGGGGATTGCCGGCTATGCCGGCTTGGGTCTGTGAAGAAAAAGGGCTTTTAAATTAAGCTCACGAGAATAGGCCCTCCTCTCCTTCCTTACACCACACCACAATAATCTTCCCATCAATTAATCTATCACGGAATTTTATTTATTTATATTTGTAAAGTCAAATAAAAGTTTTTTAAAAACATTTGGAGAGGTGTATCCAGAACTGGTAATTATTCAATATTTTTAATTATCAACTCAATATATTGATGTGATGTTTTTGAATAGATTTTGGAGTGCCTTTAACGATTTGTCTGATTGAGAGATTTGAAAAAGGAAAGGAAAAAGGTACGTGAAATTAGGTGAAATATTTATCTTTTTTCTTTTCCTTTTCCTTTCCAAATCTATCCTCAAATCCCCCAACCAAATACAGCATAAGTGTATCAAGATGCTCCAAATTATTGGTCTTACACAACACAGCAAATACATCATTCATGTAAAAAAAAAAAATTGATTGAATATCAATAGTCACATGATTATATTATATTTATTTTGTAAAAATTAAAAGAAAAAAATGATTTTGAGTTTAAACACAAAGTGATCTGATTATATGACTATTAATGTCCAACCAATTTTTTTTTCTTGCATGAATAACCTACCCTGCAGGCCTTGCTAAATGAACGGTTCATATCATTTTGATGGGCTTGGAATAGTCTATTGGGAAACTTATTTAGTGTTCTTGAAGAAAATATATGTAGTGTCTCAACTTAATTTTTATTGATCTAATCAGCGAGAGCTATAACATTTATGTTATTTGTTAGGAAATAATAGGACAAGTGACATGAGATAAATGACATGGAGTACTTGAGCATCATCAAATAATCTGTAGAGTAGAACTCCAATCTCGGTCCCAAACTACCTATTGAGAGCTCTGTATAATGAAATTTGTGGAGTTGACTTAAGCCAATTGATCAGTTAAATGAGAAATAAAGTCAATCATAAAGCCCTTTTTTTATGCAACATTATTAATAAAAAATATCACATATACATATCCCGGTAATACCTCAAATAAAGCTAAATAATTTTCCAGCCAAGGACAAGCAACCAACTAGAAAGGAAACAACCAACAAACTAGAAGAAGGGAGAAATAAAGTCAAAGGAATTGCAGGTATTAAATACATACATGAGAAAGTTGAGAGAGCAATCAAATCCTCAAAATAAAGTTGGATTTTGATGCCCACCAAGGGGCAGCCTTGCGTGCACAGAGCAATTAATTGCATTAAATAAATTTATCACTTCAATACTAGATTTGTTGCTTCATGCCAACAATGCATATACAAATAAATATTATTCATCAAAACTGCAATTTTTACAGAATTTTTATACCTAAAGAAATGATATTATGTTGGCCATTTTACAATTAAAAATTACCTTCTTAGATTCTTTGTTTTAGACTAATAAGTTTTAAATTAAAATATATCATTATGTATTCAATCATTGTGCATATTTTGTTCTTTTACTAGCATTCGTATTAATTCTTTGTTTTTAGAATAATATATTGTTCTTCATAACATGTACCCAAAACATTGTTTGACAACAATTTTTCATGCTGTCTTCAATTAGGGCAGGCTCTCAACCTCTCTATTTGATTAGTGCCAAGTGTCTGATTAATACATCACGAAAAGACTGGACTCGAAATAGGTAGAAATTCTGATAAAAATAAGGAATTAAACATTATGAAAATAAATAAGAATACCGAGAATATCTAGAATTGAAATATGCAAATAAGATTCATTTTATATATGACTCACAACATACTAAATTTAAATTATACTAAAATTTTGGCTAAAATTTTTGAGTAACTAAAATTATTGCAAATTAAAAGAGGTTTGATGAGTGGGAATAAAATGAGTTGATGTCCAGTAAGGCACTAACATTCATACCAGAGAATAGGAGGCTAGCTAACATGGGTGCCTCATGCATCTTGTTAGAGTTGTGGCCCTATTTTCGCTTCTATTAATCTTCTTTAATCATACAAAAAATAAAAAATAATAAAAAAAAAAGGACAATAATTGATAGGGGCTAAAGATGAGAGAGTGGTTCCATGTAGTCATCCAACACAAGCAAAGGAAGGATTTTATGGGTAGCACCATACCAACTTCTTCAAAATTGTTAGTTAGAGAGCTTTTTTTGTTAAAAATAATAAAAAAATAAAACACTTTGGCAAATAGTTTCCAGACAATTATAGATGATTTGAATCCTAGTGTGGTAGTTAAACTAATCATAATAAAGTTTTGACTATTTTAATACCAAGAGTAAAGATGAGATTCAGATGGATATTCTACTAGTCTCTTGATCTATGGTCACAAAAATTACCCCACAAAATGTTGCAGTTTGTGCAAGTGTGTTAAAAAGTCCGAACAATATTTAACTGCCCAATCCCACTTCTTCATCGAAACTAATTCCAACTCGCAATAAATTGAGACTTAATAATGCTCAAGAAATTGATTTTTTTTTTTATTAATTTTAAAAAGACGTACAAAAAATATAAAAATGATAAATAAATCAGAAAGTTAGATTATAAACCACTTCCCAAAAGAAGCCTTAATAATAATAATTTAAACAACATATTGTGAGACCTTAATTCCAAAAATATTAAGAAAGAACAATACATACAAACAAAACTTCAGTACGTAATGATTGCCATTTTTGTGGTCTTTTCATTTCATATCAAAATACTTGTAATTTTGAAAAAGTGATAATATATAAATATAAAATCAATGGAGAAAACTCCTACATAACAACTTGATTTTGAGCCTGTAATTTTAAAACAAAAAACTCACTGAGATGCATTAATTACACAGATAACATTACAACATTATTCTGGTGCAAATTCTTTTAAAATAGCATTTTCCCTCGCACAAAAAATAGCACTAAAATTTTTGTTTATACTTGAGGGAAGGGTAAATATTTAACACTACAAAAACAACAAAGTTCTTCACAAAGGGCAGTTGAACTTAACAGTAAATCCATTAATACCATTCAATGGCTTAGTTTCAGGGGCTGAAAAGTCTAGATTAGCTAGAAATGTTCCTCACTCTCCAATCTTCAATCTAAAGTCTAATATTACATATACATTATCCATGAAACTCACTACATAAGCATCAAAATATTGTATAAGCATATCATACGAGCCAATGCTTGGGAATTAAGGTATCAGAGCTGCACACAATAAAATAAGTAAATCCAGAATACAATTGCATGAAACTAGGAAGGCTATATGGTTCTGGAAAGCAAATTGACTTTCAGAAGATGTAATTTCTTCACTCTTAAATTTATTCTCAGTATTCAAGTGAGCCTACAGAGGGTAGCCCAGAAACAAGGTCTCGAGCATCGTTCCCGCTGGTATTTTGGCTGAAGGTTTCAACTTCTGGTTTTCCTAGTTTCTGCACATCCTCGGGTGAAAGTATCTTGATGTACCAAACATTGTTCAGAAATCCCCTGCACATAATCATAAGTATTGAGTCGACATAAAATAAGAAGTGGCGTGCCAGCACACATCGTACAGATGATGTCATCTCAAAAACCTCCATTACTATCCACAGCGCTGGAAATGTTGACAGTACATTAGAAATGGTAGTGGACTTTTCAAACCATTCTTACGAAACAAAAAGGATAAATCACAATCACAGTTATATTTGGTTTAAATATATATATATATATATATATTTGGTACACATTTAAAAACATTTCGAAAACAAGTAAAAGAGATGGCTAGAGAGAGGTGGTTGGCGGTGGCCAGGCGGGGCTGCCACATGTGGTTTGCAATAGTCGGAGATGGTGGTCAAAGGTGGGGGTAGTCGGATGTGGTGGAAATGAGCAATGGGTGAGAGCCAGAGGGGATGGTAGGAAGAAGGAATGAAAACTTTTTTCTTTTTTTTTTTATTCTAAACAAATCAAACCAACTTTTTTGTCATTGCAAAAATTTAGAAAATTTTGAACTGTTCATAAGTTTTTGAAAACGAAAAAAAGCTATCAAACAAGCTTTGTTTAAAATTTAATTTTTTTTGCAAATATAAATAGAAAATTGTAACTACGAAGATTACCAAAGAGATCCTTAACCACCAAGTAATGTCAAATCAATGGTTAAGAAAATGATACTGTGTAGAAAGGATAACAAGGCTACTTCATATGGTACTTACTCCCAAGGATCGTCTCCAAGGAGAAGCACATCATTCTCCCTGTCAACGAATACAAGCTGCCAGCCTGATCTCTGAGGGTCTTCTAATAACCCTTCAATCCCGAACATCTGACCCAACTGCTCTCGCAGTTCAGTATAGCTGCTGAACCGAGTGATGTCCAGTGACCGGCCAACCGATCCCGTTTTGTAAACCTGCACACATACGCAAACATCATCCACCTAATACTCCACAGCAAAAAGCATTGACATAATACACAATCCACTCTGTAATCACCTTGACAAATGTACGGTTGGCGGTTGGTGGGTCAACTTGTGCTGCACTATGCAACAACTCAGAAGAGTCTTGCATGCAACCATATAGGGAACTCTGAAAACCAGAAGCCCCTAATGGCATTGATGACACATCAGCATTAACTGAAGAAGTACCGATACTGGAAAGTGTGGTGGGGAGTAGGAGTCCAGGGTCGATATTAGCACCAAAAAGAGCATGATTCTGGCCATCCAAGCTACAATTTTCCTGCTCGACAGCAGTGTCTTTACCAGGATATGGTGTAAGTGACACTGAGTTGGCAGAAGGGTTGACCTGTGAGTGTGTAAACTTTGATACCCATGGTTGTTGGGATGGCTCACTCACCATGGACTGACCAGTACTTGAGAAATTGAAAAGGTTGGCACTTCCATCGGTGCTCAGAGAACCCAGCATATTTTGTATACAAGGAGTGACAGATGTTGAAAATTTAGCATTTGAATCTGCAAAGTCTATTTTTGAAAATGAATGCGACGGAACATTAGATTGCTGCCTCTGTTGGAGCTGATCACTTTGAATCAGAAATGGATCTTGGTAGGTATGCTGCTGTGGCTGTTCCTCTGATTGATTGTTGACTTGTTGCTGCATATGCCTGGGCAGGTTCTCTGGTAGCATTTGGGTCTGTGCTTGCAGAATATGTGAGGAGATTGATGGCTGAATTACTTGATGCTGCTGCAACAGTGGATTTTGGCTGCCCGAATGTTGAAAATATTGGAAAGGTTGCTGCAACTGTAAAAATTGTTGTTTCAGAGAATCCCCGCCACCTATATTCTGCAAACCAGCTGCCAACATGGCCTGATACTGCTGATTAAGATCGTTTCTAGCAAAGGTGGTATCCACTCTCTGCTGCGTCCATGGAAACATACCAACATTCTGAAAATTAAGCGAGTGAAGTCCTTGTTCTCCCGTTTCTCCTCTTAACCATGTCATGCCATTAACTGCTCCCTCTCTGCCATCTGAAAAAAAGGCAGTGGCCAAACAAAAAAAAAAAAAATCTTGAGAGAGAGAGTCGCTTGAGAGGCTGCTATAGCTTTTAACTTTCTCAGGCATACATACCTTTCAGTTTTAGTATTAAAAACAAATGAAGAAGACAAGTCTTCAATGTTGAAGATACCAAAGAAATCATATGCCCATGGAAAACTCTCTATAATCAATGACAAAAATTCAGAGAAAAGCTAGGAAGACCTAGCATAAAATAAAATTGCTATAGAGATTATTTCTAATTTGGACAGTATTTACTTAACTGGTACTAATCTATGAATCAACCACTGCAATAGGATGACAAGCCTATCAAAATATATGGTGCAGCCCAGTTTGCTAGATACAGTAGATATATTTGCTACCATACTCATCGTTATGTAGACTACTAGACATGTAACCACTGCATCGATACTGGGTCTGTTCCTTCACTAATACAGCAGACTTTTACTCCTATTGTCTGCTAGTAACTTTGCATGAGAGCAGACAAACCTTCTGTTCGAGTTGCATACAAACACATGTTTTGCCAGCTCATAAGAAACAATCTGGTCCACATGAGGGAGTGTCTTGATGACACAAGTAAAAGAAAAGTCAAATCACTATGCTCAAGCTTTTAGAGTAGTCAGCTGTTAACAATGCCAACTCCAAAGCTCAATCATTGACCAAAAGGGGGCCACGAGGAAAAAAATAATATTATTATTTGACACCCCGATACTTTTTGTTATTCATCTACATTTTATCTCCAATGTAAGTCATCCTATGTTACACGGACTCGGGTGCGGGTACGTATCTAAGGGTCGGGTACTTCAAAATTAAAAATTGAGGATACGTGGATACAGATCCAAATGAGGATACGGGTACGGGGATACGTTAAATATTTAATTTTTAAAATATATTTATTATATAAAGATAAGTTAAATAGTTATTTTTAAAATATATTTATTATTTTTATCTTATGTATTACTTTTATTGATAATTTTTCTGATTTATCTATATAATTTTTTTTACTTTTAATTGACATATATATTATAAATAACAAAAACATAATAAATAAGGAATAAATATTTTTTTTAATACATATTAATTATTTAATTTATTTTTTAAATAATGTGTTTTTATTAATTTTATTTTATTTTATTTTATTGTATATTATATATGTATTTTTTTATTAACTGTTATAAATATAAGTATTATATATTATATAAGTATTATATAAGTATTATATATTATATATTATATATATTATAAGTATTATATCTTATATCTTCTATTCTATACATATGTATAAGATAAGACAGAGGCGAAAAGGAGAGAGAGAGAGAGAGAGCGATGGCGAGAGACGCGATCTGGTCGAAGAGGCGATCGAGTGAGAGACGCGACTGGTTCGAAGGTCATCGACTGGTTCGAAAGTCATCGAAGTCGACTGCTGCGACTGGTTCAAAGGTCATCGAAGTCGACTGGTTCGAAGTCGCCGATCAGGCTCCTCTCGCCGACCAGGTTTCTTTCTCTTCTCCTTTACTCTACGTCTTCTCTTCCATGCCGTATCCACTTCTTCCATGCCGTATCCCGTCCGTATCCCGTACCCGTACCCGTGTCGTGTCGTATCAACACGGGTACTTCGCCAAAACTGACGAGTCCGTGTAACGTAGAAGTCATCCTTTTTATTCTTGAGATGATAACTACTACTTTTTGCTTTCCCACTCCTTCACATAAGATTCTTTTATCAAACAACAAAAATAAGAGATCAAAAGAGAGAGAAGAAATTGACAGCAAGATGAATATTTTGATCATTTATACACATTAACCACACAAAAAACTTTGATAAAACGTTTTGAACACGGAGGGTTGGGCAAATCTGATCCAAGGATGAAAGGCATAGGATGAAGATGAATTGAAGACTAAGGGGTTGTTTGAGATTATCTAAATAAGTATACTTTGTGATTTTTTATGAAAAGATATGCTGAAAAGTAGCAACGAGATGTGACCTAAATATGTGCACTTATTTAATTTATGCCAAATACTGTCTAAAATTTATTGCTTTATTTGGAATTATCTTATATTTTCATTTATTAGGTTCTAGTATTCCATTAAGACTCAATTGGTGGTGTGTTTTAGTTTAGTATGGGTTTATTTAGAATGACTATAAACAAGCCGATGTGTAATAGGTGTAGGAAACTTAATATGAATATCGATTATTGAATAATTGAAATTAAGATATTTGAATTGGATTTATGATCCCGTTCTCCCTCTTTCTATTGTTCTTCTTCTACTTCTTCACTGTGCTACATCAATTGATATCAGAGCATACTCACACTAGGGTCGTCGTGCATCGTTGTTTGTTGCTCTCTTCACTCAGTCAGCTCACTGGCTATTGCTCATCAGCACCATAGCCTTTTGCAGTTGCTGACCAGCACTGTCCAGCTTCTACGCAAGGAGCTTCTTCCGTCGTGAATGCAGGGGTACAATAAGAGGTTAATGGGTCATAATAATTGTGAACTGCCAAGGATCATTCATTTAATTTTTTTTTTAATTTAAATGCTGATCTGGTATTTATAACCTAGGCACCATCTTCCAATTCTCAGCACAACACAAACTCACCTTACCACCAACTTACCAAATAAATTTAGAACAAACCCAAAGCAAGCAGCCAGAAAGTTGACTTAGCCCAATTACTGTAGGTTTAGAGAAAAAAAAGAGTTAGGGAATGAGTTAGACTTCATTTCCTTTTATATTGATAATTTTCAGCAATTACAAGAGTGCCATGAGGCATAATATATGGTCCAGTCATTACACCAATCAAGGGACTAAATAAGAATACAATCAATTATTTCCTATTCTACTATTTTCTATTTTAACACTCCCCTTCAAGCTGATGCGAAGTTATCTCTCATGCCCAACTTGTTGAGAATACCATGAAAGGGTTTGCTCCCTAGTCCCTTGGTGAGAACACAGTTGGTCCCTAGTCTTCAAAAATAAAATACAAATAGTGCCACTAGCGAGTTTTTCTTTGATGAAGTGCCTATCAATCTCCACATGCTTAGTTCTATCATGCTAAACTGGATTATGAACTATGTTGATTGCTTCCTTATTGTCGCAGTATAGTGGCATGGAGTTAGTCTGATGGATTCCCAAGTCTCCCAACAATAGTTTAATATATAGTAACTCACATACACCCAGAGCCATAGCCTTGAATTCCGCCTCAACACTAGATCGAGCAACCACATTCTGTTTCTTACTTCGCCATGTGACTAGATTGCCACCAACAAATGTGTAGTATCCAGAAGTTAAGCGTCTATCAGTGACGGATGCAGCCCAATCTGCATCAATAAATGCCTTCACACTGAGATGGCCATGTTTTGAGAAATAGACCATTTCCAGGAGAAGACTTCAAGTATCTCAAGATTCTCATAACGACCACAAAGTGGGAAGTTCTAAGAGCCTGCATAAGCTGGCTCACTATGCTCACGGCAATGGCAATGTCTGGACGGGAGTGGGATAAGTATATGCGCTTGCCCACTAATCTCTAGTATCTCCCTCTATCCACTGGCTTTCCCTCTTGATCTTCACGGAGTTTCTGGCTTGGTTCTAGAGGTATATCTGTAAGATTTCTAAAAGCTTTTCTGTATATTCAATTGTATATAATACAAAGATTACAACCAATATTTATAGCAATCCTAAACCCTAATCTATAAGAGGAAATAACCCTATACAATATTCACAATCAACCTAATTGACATATTTCCATAATTCCACATATTTCCATAGTATTCTCACACCCCCGCTCAAACTCAAGGTGTTCGAGCAAAAAACACTGAGAGTTTGCCAAGAAGAAACTAAAATCGAGCAGTGGTGTGAGTCTTCATAAAGAAATCAGCAAGTTGCAATACCGAAGAGATGAAAAGAAGAGAGAGGGAACCAAACTACAAAATGACAATCAATCTCAATGTGCTTCGTCCGCTCATGAAAGACGGTGTTACGTGCAAGTTGAATAACACTGCGGTTGTCACAGTAAAGGGAGGTCAGAGAAGACTGAGGGACACCTAATGCAGTCAAGAGCCAGCAAAACTAAACAATCTCAGCAGTGGCTAGGCCATAGCACGGTACTCAGCCTCGGCAGTGGAACGCGCAACAACAGTCTGTTTCTTGCTCTTCCAAGAAATCAAGGAATCACCAAGAAACATGCAGAAGCCAGAAGTAGACTTGTGATCAGTGACATCACTAACCCAATCAGAATCAGCAAAAGCTATCAAGTCCAAAGATGAAGTAACAGGCAATAGTAAACCCTGGAAAATAGTACCCCAGAGATAGCAAAGAATCGAACCAAGGCGGCTAATGTGGTGAGCGAGGAGCAGAGACAAACTGGCTAACCACATGAGCAGCATAGGGAAGATCATGACGAGTAACCATCAGATAGACTAAGCAACCCACGAACTTTTGATATAACATAAGATCATCCAGAAAAATACCATCAGTAGTGTTGAGCTTGAAATTAAGCTCAATGGGGGCATTAAAAATCTTAGTGTTAGTAAGACCAACACGATGAATAACCTCATTGGCATAATTGGCCTGAGAGAGAAAGTAGCCCTTGGGAGACGAAACTACCTCAATACCAAGGAAATACAGCAATGGACTCAGATCTTTCATTTCAAAGGTGCGAAAAAGATGCTGCTGGACAACAGATATAGTAGAAGAGCTAAAACTAGTGATGATCATATCATCCACATATAGTAATAACGCAACAAATCCATCAGAGGTGTGGAGAAGAAATAAAGCAAAGTCCTGGGCACAAGGATGAAATCCAAGCTCAATAATAGCAGTCTAAAAACAATCATACCAAGCACGAGGAGACTGTTTCAGACCATACAAAGCATGTCGAATGTGACAAACCTGTCCAGAGGAATGGTGAAGGCCAAGGACAGGACGCATGTAAACCTCTTCGGTGAGATGACCATTAAGAAAAACATTCTTAACATCCATCTGATAAAGAAGCCAAGAACGAACAGCAGAGACAGAGATCAAAGTACGAACAATAGTCATTTTGACAACAGGAGCAAAAGTCTCCTCATAATCAATACCATACTTCTGTGAGAAACCTTTGGCAACCAGACGAGCTTTGTAGCGAGAACCATCAGAATGAGTCTTGACTTTGTAGACCCATTTGCAAGCAACCAACCAGATTCTTACTAGCAGGCAAAGGAACCAACTCCCAAGTACTAGTTTTCTGTAGAGCAGACAACTTATCATCCATAGCTTGAACCCAATGAGGATCTTAACAAGCCTCCTTGTAAGATTGAGGTTCCGAAAAAGAATGAATAACAGACAAAAAAGTACAATATGAAGCAGAAAAACATGTATTAGACCAACCCAACCTGTTTGGAGGATGACGCGCTCGAGGAGGATATCGGTGTGCAGCAGGATCAAAGTCGTCAGAAGCAGGGGGATCAGCAACAAGGCAAAGACAATCGATGTAGGAGCAGCCTGACGACGAGAATAAACTAACAACGGAGGAGGAGAAGAAACCGAAGAAGGAGAAGCAGCTAGAGGTGAAATAGGAGAAGAAGATGGAAGAAGCTTAGGAGGAACTGTGAAGATGTACTCATCAGACGAAACCTCAGGAGGAAACGGATCAATATGAACCAAATCCTCTTTGGAAATTGGGGTAGTGAGAGGAGGACGCTGAAAGTAAGGTAGATATTCGAGAAAAGCAACATGGCGGGAGATATAAAGGTGACGGGAAACAGAGTCATAAGAGCAATAACCTTTCTAAGTGAAGCTATAACCCAAAAAGACACATAAAACAGACCGGACACTAAATTTGGTTCTATCTTTACAGGGGAAAAAGACAAAACAAGCAGACCCAAACACACGAAGGAGGGAGTAATTAGGAAGTTAAGAAAGCAGAGCCTCATAAGGAGACCGACCAAAAAAAAGGGTGTAGGCATACGGTTGAGAAGAAAAGCAGTAGTAAGAACTGCGTCACCTCAAACCAGAGCTGAAACAAAGGCAGAGAAAAGGAGAGACCTAGCTATCTCAAGGAGATGACGGTGTTTACGCTCAGCTCAACCATTTTGGACAGGTGTTTCAGTACAAAAAGTTTGGTGAATGGTTCCTAATTTGGCCAAATATTCACAAAATTCGATTTTAAAGTATTCTCCACCCAAGTCAGACCGCAATAATTTGATAGTAGATCCAAACTATGTAGTGACCAGTCTATAAGATAAACCCAAGTGTAACAGGTACAGTCATCAACAAATGACACATAGTATGTAGAACCCTCTTTGGTGAGAATAGGAGAAGGGCCTCAAACATTAGTATGAACTAAAGAAAATAGTATATCAGATATAAAACTACTTTTACGAAAAGGCAAGGTTGTCATCTTGGCAAGTTTATACCCCCGACATTCAGTAAGTTCACTAGGAGAAACTTTACCCAAGATACCTGACTGAGCTAAAGACCTTAAGCGATCAGCAGACAAATGCCCTAATCTAGAATGCCACAAGTAAAAAAGACTGGAAAGAATCTAACTGAAAAGAGGAAAAGGCAGTTGGACAGATTGTCAAAGGCAGATGCAAGCTTTCTACCACATAGAGGTCTCCAACTCCACGGCTAGTTCCAATCTATTGCTTAGACATCCGATCCTGCACAGAACAGATAGAAGAAGAAAAGATAACATCAAAACCAGAGGCATCAAGCTAACTGATAGATAATAAACTAACAAATACCTGAGAAATATAAAAGACAGATGGAATAGAGACAGCAGACATAGCATACGGTAGACTCCTCCTCTCTTTCCTAATAGACATACCAGACCCATTAGCAGTATTGACAGTAATAGGAAAGGGAGGAGTACAATTTTGAAGTAATGAGAGATGGGGAGTTATATGATGAGAGGCACCAGAGTCAAAAAGCCAGACAGACGAAGAAATACCTAAAGAAGACCTAAGCAAACCTGAATGAAGAGAAGAAACAATAGAGGCAGACAGGGATGGCTAGGAGGTAGACAATTTATGCTGAAGCTAACTAATCTGAATAGTCAAGAAAGCCAAGTCAAGATAAAGAGTTGGAGCAGATGCAGTAGAACCGGTACGAGGCCGAACGGTACTCACAGAAAGAGCGCAAAACTTGATCGAAAATTGCTGAGAAGACAAGGCAGACAAAGGCAAAGTAAACAAACATCCTTTCTTGGAACAATGATATTTCTAATGACCCCTCTGATGATAGAAGGCACATTCATTAAAAGCTAGAGACATCATAATAACCAAAAGTCTGAAAGATTGAAGTGTAATAAACCTAAAATGGGCAACCAAGGGGCAAAAGGTAATAACGAGAAATCTAGGGGTTGTAGTGTAATAAACTTGAAACTAAGGTATTAAGTATAAGACCCAAGCAGATTCTGACTGAGAACCACTGAAGGAGATCGAAGCTAAAAGAGATCAAAAGAGTGGTCACCACTGTTTCCTTCTGAGAGACGACTCGGTGTGCAGATTTTGAGAGACGGAATCAGAGAGAGACTAAAGGAGATCAATGCTGAGAGACGAACTCCACGTTCACTGCACCAAGAGAGACGAACCAGAAGTCGAACGCAAAGACCAGAGAACCACAGATTCAACTTGCAACCTAACAACCCAACTAAAGGTCACGGATGATAACGAGTTGCAATGGATGATAATGAATCGTGGTTCTGGCAACCACCCAACAATCGCGACCAACGAGCTTGATGGAGAGACATGGCAACACCAGAAATCAATCGGTGATCAACCAATGAGCGATCGCAAACAGAGAGCTCGATTGAGAGAACTAGAAATCATAAGCAATGACCAAAGTGTAATGGCTGCTAGGGTTTTGTACCAAGCTTTGATACCATGTAAGATTCCTAAAAGCTTTTCTGTATATTCAATTGTACGTAATACAAAGATTACAACCAATCTCTGTTATCAGAATCTTACGATTCGCGATTCGATTCACGATTCGATACACAATTTTTGCAAAATCGATACGAATCTATGAGTGAATCTATTTTGGAAGTGAATCTCTAGTGAATCGCACGATTCACAATCGATTCACGATTCGATTCACTTTTTACGATTCATGCAATTTTTAAAATTATTGTGTTCGACATATTTTCGACTCATTTTTTCCATCTTTTTAGTGAAAATGACATAATACAACTTCTAATAACATTTAATACCAAAATAATCAACATATATATATGATTTGTTGTTATTTTAGTGATCATGGTGTTTTTTATAGGATCTAATCAGATTCAGTCAGACTTAACATATTTTTAACATTTCTTCTCATTTTTTTCCCCTTCAAAAAATTGTAATATATCTTCTAAAGATGTTTAAGATTAAAGTTGTACTATGAATTATCTATTATTATTTTATTAAATTGAATATCACATATGTGAGGTCAGTTATACCTTTTAAAATGTTTTAGGCTTTAAAATAAAATATCCTAAATAATCCTTTCTTATTATTTGTTCACTCTTACTTAGAAAAGTATATATGCTTATTGTCCAAATATCAATATCATTGTTAACTATTGTTACTTTAGAAATTAATAGTTTGTCTATTTGGTTTTTATCTTTATTAAGAATGATTGATAAAAAATATCTAAAAAATAAAAAAAAAAAGGTAAGATTGTGATTTTGTTGATTTAAGTCTAACTATTTTATATTCATAAGATATATTTAACATCCAAATGTGTAGATATATATTTTTAAGTAATTTAGAAAAAGTGACCGAATCTTTACGATTCACGATTCGATTCGATTCGCGATTCGGTACGAGACCATTTCGATTCACGATACGAATCTCGATTTGACAACTATGCAACCAATATATATAGCAATCCTAAACCCTAATCTATAAGAGAAAATAACCCTATACAACATTCACAATCAACCTAATTGACATATTTCTATAATTCCACATATTTCCATAATTCCATAATATTTTCACAGTATCACATGGTCTTCCTCCAAGCATTCCAGTTTCCTTTAACAAGTCAAGTACATTCTTTCTCTGACATATAAAGATGCCATCCTTGCTCCTAGCTACTTCAATGCCCAAGAAATACTTCAAATTACTCAAGTCTTTGATTTTGAACTCCTTGGCTAAGTATTCCTTCAACCAAGGGATGTCTAATGTCATCCCCTGTCGGAATAATATCAACAACATAAACAATGAGAGCTATAGTCTTACCATGTGAAGAGTGTTTCACAAACAAGGTGTGATCAACTTGACTCTGCTTGAACCCATGTTTTAACATAGCTTGAGCAAACCTTTCAAACCATGCCCTAGGAGACTACTTCAGTTTGTAAAGCGACTTTCGGAGCCTGCATACTTTACCTTTGGACTTAGCATCCGCAAAACCAAGGGGAATATCCATATAGACCTCTTTGACTAGGTCTCCATGAAGGAAGGCATTCTTCACATCAAACTGACGAAGCGGTCAATCCAAATTTACAGCGAGAGAGTAAGATTCTCACAAAGTTCATCTTACCAACCAGTGCAAATGTCTCCTGGAAATCAACTCCATAAGTTTGAGTGAAGCCCTTAGCAACCAATCGTGCTTTATACCGTTCTATAGAACCATCTGCTTTGTGTTTAACCACGTACACCCACTTACACCCAACTAGATATTTGTCTCTAGGTAACTCCACTAACTCCCAAGTGCCACTTTTGCTTAGAGCTCTGATTTCTTCCATCATGTCATGTTTCCATTTAGGAATAGAGAGAGTATCGTAAAAATTGGTAGGTAGACTCACAGAAGAAACCTTAGACAAAAAGGCGTTATATGTGGAAGATAGATTAGAATAAGAGACATGATTAGTAATAAAATGCTGAGTACAAGACCTAACTCTCTTCCTACTAGCAATAGAAACATCAAGATCTGAAACATCAGGAATAGAAGTACTAGAATTAGAATTGCCTGGACTCTCAGGAGATAGGGTTGACTCTAGACACTCATCAGGAGAAGTTGACAGAAATGGAGAGAGAGTAGGCTCTTGCATCCAGGTGACTTGCTGTCTGTCCTTGTTCCTAATATAAACTTTGCCTATTTCCTTCTCTCCAACAACTGCTAGCTCATCATCCTCTATCTGTTCAACCACTGGCAAAAGTGGAACAGGATCTCTTCACACCAAGACTCCCCCTCAAGAAATGACTGTGAGACCAGGAAGGTCGGAAAGTAAGGTTGAGACTCGAAGAAAGTGACATCTATGGAGACAAACCATTTGCGAGTGAGAGGATGATAACACTTATAACCTTTTTTGGTGACAGAATAACCCAGAAAGACACACTTAAGAGACCTAGGATCCAATTTACCACGAGTGGGAGAATGATTATGGACAAAGTAAACACAGCCAAAGGTCCTAGGAAGAATGGAGAAGCTGGAAGAAGGAGACCCGAACAAAACGTGAAGAGGTGTTTGTTTTTTAAGGACTTGGGTAGGAAGGCGATTAATCAAATGAGCGACAGTGAGAACCGCTTCCCCCCAATAGGATCGAGGAACCCGCATCTCAAAAGATAGACAACGGGCGACATCAAGGAGATGGCGATTTTTTCATTCTGCAGCACCATTTTGTTGAGGGATATTAGTACAAGAAGTCTGGTGAATAATGCCATGAGTGGTGAAGTAAGTGACAAAACCAAAGTCAATATATTCCCCCCCCCCCAATTATCAAAACGTAAAATTTTTAAAACCGCCCCAACCCGAGTACAAACCATTTTATAGAAGTTTTGAAACACCAAAAACACCTCACTTTTATCTTTCATCAAATATACCCAAGTGGCCTGGGAACAATTATCTATGAAGGTAACAAACCATTTGTGACCCCGTTAAAGACACAAAACAAGAGAAACCCCATACATCATAATGAATCAAAGAAAATGGAACTGAACTTTTATTAATAGGAGCAAACGAGGCTCTGTATTGTTTTCTAAGTTGACAAGACGCACATTGAAAATTTGACACATTATTTTTTTCAAAAACAGAAGAAAATAAATGCTTAAGTAATAAAAAAGAGGGGTGTCTTAAGCGACAGTGTCATAACCAAATGTCTTCCTTGGTGGATGATAACAGAATAGATGAATGAGCCAGCTTGTCGGTCTGATCCAGAATGTAGAGACCATGATCCTCTCTATCACTGCCAATCCTCTTCTTCATGATAAGGTCCTAAACAAGACAATGATCAGGAAAAAACATCACTACAATTTAAATCATGGGTAATACGACTCAAAAATAAAAGATTAACACTGAAATTGGGAACATGAAGGACAAAAAACAAAGGAAGGGAAGAGGTGACATGAATTAAACCTTTCCCTGACACAAACGGAATGGTACCATCAGCAATACGCACTATTTCCTGACCTAAGGAGGGGTTATATTCTGAAAATAAATTAAAAGAGCCAGACATATGGTCGGAAGGACCAGAATCAATAATCCATGGTATAGTCGTATGAGATAGCAATGCACATGGGGAGAAAGCCAAGTTACCTGAATTGGCAAAGGAAGAAAAGGGTACACCTGTAGTAGAAATGGAGGCTTGACGGTCTAGCAAATGGCGAAGAGCAATCTCAAAGTCCGATGCAAATAATCCTAAAACATCAGTAGCGGAAGAGACGACTGAAGATGAAGATGGTGACTCAACAGTATCTAAAAGATGGGCTCGTGCATTGGCCCCTCAGCCTCTAGACTGACCATACCTACCCCCTCGAGTACCAGGACGGTCTCCTCGAGGTCACCAAAGGGGATTCCATGCAGCTTCCAACAAGTCTCTCGTGTGTGGCGAGGTCGACAACAGTTGTCACAGTAAAGATTATCGTTCTCAGAGGAAGGACGAGAACCACGAGTCACACGGTCACCATCACGAGAGGGTGCAGAAACCAAAGCTGAGCGATCAGTAGTAGCAGAAGGAAGCATCGCAATGCAACAACTCACTTCATTCTGCACAAAAGCAAAGGCTTCCTAGAAAGAATAAAGCACATCCATACCAAGTACTCTGCTCTGAACTGGATCATACTCCACATTTAAGCCTTCCAAGAACTTGAAGACCCGCTCTTATACCACAAACTTCCGATAACCAACAAAATCAATGGGACAGACAGGCTTGTAGTCCTGAAGGTGATCAAGTCGCTTCCACCCATTACTAAGGTAAAATACTGAAGAATAGTCATCTCACCTTGGACCAACCTCTCAATGGAGCGACGTAACTTAAAAACCTGGGAGAAGTTTCCCTTTCTGGAGTAAGTAGTAGTGATAGCCTACCAAATATCCTGGGCAATGTCCATAGACAGGTAGCCCTCGCCGATCTCCGAAACCATAGAATGGATAAACCAATCTATAATCAGAGAATTGGTGATCTCCCATTGGTCATAACGAGGGTCTGTGATACTAGGTGCCTGGATCCTCCCATCAACATATCCCATCTTCGCTCTGCTCTTTAAGAAAATAATCAGACTCTGCAACCACGCTAGGTAATTCTGGCTGTTGAATAGAGAGGTGGTGATTTTAAAGTCATGGTTGATAGGAATGGCAATGGGCCGGGGCGGGGCCGGGGATGACACTCCTCGTACCCGATCCCCGAAGGTTAAAAAATCCCCGCCTCAGGCCCTGATCCCCGACGGGGAAAGCATCTCCTCCCCCGCCCTCGCCCTCGCCCCCGTCCCCTAACGGGGATCGGGTTTCCCCGACCCCGAAAAATCCCCGACAGACCTATTCACAACACACACACTGATCTGTTCAAAACACACACACACATACAGATCTGTTCAACAAAAAAAAAAAAAATCTGTATATGGACAACAATCTACAACAGATCTAGAACACACACACCCATACAACAATAGATCTAAAAAAAATTAATCTGTATATATATGGACAACAGATCTAGAACACACACAGATCTATATATAGATTATTATTTCCAGAACCAAATACGAGGAACAATGGCAAGGAAGACCACTATCACACACACACACACACACATATATAGAGAGAGAAAGAGAGGAAAAGAGATGTTCAGATCAGTGGCCTGGTTTGACAGTTCACGGACCACGATCTGTTAGATCGGTGGCTTCACGCTTCAAATCGATGGCTTCACGGTGGTGGATCTGGATGATGATGATGATGATAACGAGGAGTGAGAGAATGAGAGAGAAATCACCGTGGATCTGGACGATGATGATGATAACGAGAAATGAGAGAATGAGAGAGAAATCAAAGTGAGTGAGTGAGGGAGAGGGAAAGTAAGAGGGAGAGGGAGAGGGAGGCAGATAAGAGACGCTGTGGTGAGTGAAAGGGAGAGGGACACAGAGAATGAGAGGGAGAGAGATGAGAGACGTGGTGGTGAGTGTGAGAGGGTTTGGTTTTTTTATATATATATATATATAGGGGTAAAATGGTAAATTCATTTCGGGGGCCAGCGGGGACGGGGACGGGCCGGGTACGAGACTGGGACACATATCCCCGTCCCCAGCCCGAAACTGATCGGGAATTGAATTTTAAATACCATCCCTGTCCCGTTAAGGATATTTTTTGGAGAGAAACCGCTCAAATCGAGATCGGGGGGTCGGGTCCCCGTCCGGCTGGATTCAAATTGCCATCCCAAATAGTTGAGGTTATCAGTCATAGTGAAAGGGATAATAGAACTCTCGCTCTGAAATGGCTAAGAGGTATGAGATTCACTAGTCAAATCTACCATGGAGACTCCACTAACTATGCCAATCACAAACCCAAGAGATGAGTGGAAAGGACACAATTTCTCCTATGAAAGCATAAAGAAGAAAGAAAAAAAACCTTCTTCTTCTTTTTTACTGCATTTTTTATTATTATTATTTATTTATTTAAAAAATGTAAACAGGACAAAAAGCAAACACGACAAGGATGACCACCCATGACAAAGATCTAAACATGACCAAGATCAGACCAAGGCCACTTGTGAGGCTAGCCGACCACCCAGAGAGGACCTAAGGCCCTAGTCGACCAACGAGGAGGCCACGATGGCCCTAGTCGAACACCCAAGAGCAACCGACAGCCACCAAAGGGCCTAGGCGACCCACTAGGAGATCACGACAACTCTCTAAAAACAAGATAGGGCTGCCGATTGTCCCTGGCAAGGGTTTGGGTGGCCTGGGCAGTCCTACGGTGGAAGAGAAGGAGGTTGTGATTGACTTTAGGTACCTCCTAATGAGGTTCTAATACCATGTGAGTTTAGAGAAAAGAAAGAGCTAGGAAATGAGTTAGATTTCATTCCCTTTTATATTGATAATTCTCAGCAATTACAGAAGTGCCATAAGGCATAATATATGGTCCAAAATATATGGTCCAGCCATTACACCAATCAAGGGACTAAATAAGAATACAATCCATTATTTCCTATTTTAACAATCACCTTTTATTCCACAACTAACAAGAATAAGACTGTTATCTAGCCCGTTACTTGACTACACCTTAAACAAGTTCAGCCCCATTCCTGAAATGAAAAATAAAAAAATCACAGTGCCTCAAAGCCTTCTCTATTGTACCAAGAAACAGAGCCTAATGAAGTTCGCTAACCCGGGACGCATCCTTATGCCACACGAGATCTTTGCCATAACGAATACCTTCAAAGTCGCAGCTGTCATTTCCGTTTCACCCATAAAGCCCCACCATTCTGCTTCATGCACAACTCTTAGCTGGGAGGAAATAATGGGAGACAAAAAGACAAACAATGAAGATGAATTCAAGATCAAGACTTATTATTTTATTTGGCATTATATTATAATTTTATTTATTAGGTTACAGTTGCAATTCAATTAATGTATAGTAATTTTATTTTAGTTGGTTTGTTTAGAATGCAAATAAATAACCCTGTGTAAAAAGTTTTAGGAGACTTGATATCAATTTGATTATTGAATAATTGAGATTAAGATGTTTGATTTGGGTTTGTGATCCTGTTCTTCCCCCTTTCTTTTGTTGTTCTTCTTCTACTTGTTCACTGCATTATAGTGCCACATTAAAATGACAGCATTAGAATGTACTTTGAACTCACTTAGTTTGGCAAGAAACAAACCCTTAACCTAAACTGAAGCTTACTTTAATTAACAACAACCAACGCAGATGCATCACATGCTCCCAACCATCTCAGAGAATTATGCTAGTCCACCACCATGTAGCCAAAAAATGGGGGAGAAAAATGCTACTGTAAACATTTCAGCATTACAAATACCTTGAAAAGATGAGGCTCCAGGATACCAAGGGCGTTTGAGCCTAAGAGGAAAGAGTGATGGATACATGGGAAAAGTTGTCAAAGGCTCAATTTCCCATAACGACACCCGTGGCTGCCTCTCACCTGCAGTAGACTCATCCCAGCCAACCTACAATGAAAGTGAAATGGACAAAAACATAAACAAAGGAAATCAATAACACGCAAAGCTGTAGACTTTGACTCATCCCATCATCTAATATTTTTTACTCCTATAAAATTGCTGCTGATGCAAAGCTTATGAATCATGACAAAAGATGCAACGAAAAAAAAAAAATAACAATCATGTTGATTTCCAATCTGTTTTACCAAAAAGTCAGCACCTAGGAACATCAACATAAATAGATTGATAGATTGAAAACAGATAACGCAATGCTTGCAACCTTTATACCTAGGGTTTCACAGGCCTACCAGACAAAATCAAAATTTTAGGATGTTAAGATGCACAAGACTTCCATGTCATGACAAATATGCCACTAAATTTGTTAACTATAGACCTAATTCTCTGTTGGACACTGTTCTAATGATGAACACAGACAATTGGGAGTCGTGTTTTGAAGAGCTATCATCAAGTGACACCATACCGCTTTTGTCATAGGACCAAATATTGTATCCTAAGTAGAAAACTCTTCCACCTGAACCCAAGTTCATTCTTTAGGCCCTGTAGAGACTTTCTCAATGGTCATCTCTTTGCATGTAAATCCAATTCAAAAAAAAGACCAATTTGTGAGTTTAGAGATTGCAAAAGTGAAACAAGGAAGATTTTCATGGTTGGGGTTGATCTCTTGCTTTTCACACATAGGATAGGATCTGTGTAGCAACACTGCCATTATGCATTCCCCATGTATGCTAATCTTGGTCATATTTTAAATAAGGACAAAATAATAAGTTATTTGATTGAATAATTAAATGGAAATTTTTTAGTGAAGTTAAAAAAAAATTGTTGGGATTATCCATATCTTCTTAACTACAAGAAGCAGATAAAACCAGATGCATTAGATCTAATTGATGATGGTGGCGGTCATTCTTGGCAAAGGTACATGATTGTGGAAAGAGGAAGGAGGGTCTAAACAAGAAATCTAGTTGATGGAGTTGAAAGGGTTATGATCAGTGATTTGAGGAGACCAATTCTCTACAGTTCTCAGCCTTCAATTTGAAGGAGATGTATATGGCACGAATGCTAGCATGCACCCTCAGTTGTTTGCAGAGATTCAGATAATCCCTCTCTCTCTCTCTCTCTCTCTCTCTCTCTCTCTCTCACACACACACACACACACATTACCTGACATACTCTGGACTCTCTCCCTTGTCTTCTTTAATCTGCAGACTCTCCATTCTCTTTTTATCTCCCTTAATGTAAGAACTCCCATCAAGGGAGAAACATCACAACAAGGTTAATCTCACATATTTTGTTCCTGTTTCTTTTCACTTGTAAGCCCCACCCTTCCCCTCGCTCTCCCCCCTTTTCTTTTTCCAAGTTACTTTTAACACCGTCTCTCCCTCTCAGACAGCACATCAGGAAAGAACGGTAAATCCTGGGGACCAGAGAGGTTTTCTAATGTTGCTAGGGCATATGGTTGTGCGGCTGTTCCCATAGCTTCTTTAGAATATACAAAGAAACGGATGTCCCCAGGCCTACCACTATGGGGGCACATTCAAGCAATAGCTTTGAGGATTGATGATTTCGCTTCGGGTTCTACCCTTGCTGCCACCAGTCCTGTTCCATCCATTCAGGGCCCTACCCCCATGAAGGTTTCTACAATTTTTTTTGGGCTCAATTTTGAATTTTTCTATTTTTGATGTATTTGTTTACTAGAATAGAAGGTTGTATTTATGAAAGAAACCATGTCCCAAAAATAACCATAGATTGTGTCAAGTCAATTAGATAAATGTTTTAAAATAACATGTCAAGATCACACTCAAGATATCAGATACCACATTAAGCCTGTTTTATACATCTTCTAAAATTCCATGGTTGTTGTAGCCTTATAGGTGGACGTGGAAGTAGCAATAGTAATGTTTGTATGACCGGATATGACAAGGATTAGTGTGTGGAACATATGTCGAACCACCATACGCAAATTAAACAATCGGATCCTTTAATTTTTTTAAACTGTCCAGATAAAAAAAATAAAAAATAAAAAAGATCAAGTTTGGTAGTAGAGAAAACTTTCCTCTCACATGGATGGGGGATAGAAATCTTCTTTTTTCCTAAAATCCCATTAAATTTCAACTACATTCCTAAATAAGTACATTTACGTCCAAAAATTGCACAATATATTAGAATGTTTGGGATGTGTCAGCATACCATACCCCAACTTTTGGATGCATGTCCCTGGATCCAATCATAAGATTTAGGGTTTTGAAAGGTCTGACACTAGGACATGTACCCGCAACTGATACTTGTACCCAAGTCCATGTAACATAATTTACAGGTGGAATTATATCATTGGTAAGGGGTTACACCTTAAACCATGTAAATTGTCATTAAAGAAGTATAAATTGTCATTAAACCGAGTGAGTTAGCACTAGAAGAAAATTAGACAAAAACAAACTAGAGGATTAACTAACAAATGAATTTTTCAGATTGAAATTAATTTTTCATAAAAATTTTGATCAATTAACCACA